>NC_047155.1:9929681-10643431 GCF_009819705.1 Hippoglossus hippoglossus
AAACACACAATTGCACATGCACACATATATTTGCTTCCCATTCCAGCACACCACATCAACGTGCATGTGCCTAATTGAGAAGACAGGCATTGAATTATGCAAGCAAACACATTTTTCGATACGTGGCGTACGACAGGCTGAGAGAGAGATGGACGTGCAGATAGAGAGCGTACAGAGGGTCTGATACATTTATGCTATAATCATATGCAGCACAAGAGCAGATTACTTAAATGGTTGAACAAATGATTGACAAAGGGCTGTTTTTCATCCGGCTTACATAACTGACTCATTTTATCCATCTCGATAAAGACCACAACACGATTCCCCCTCCTTCCCGCTGTCTCAATCTTGTTGAGTGAGGTTTGTGCTCGTTGTGCAGCTTTAAAATTGGCTCATTGGGACCGGAGTCAGCCCGGATCAGCGGTGAATGGGTGCTTGTTTGTATACCTGCAGCTGCGATTACAGCACTTGAAAACACCAGCTGAACAGTTCAGATTATCAAGAAATGGAAGAGAAAAATATACAGGCTTGGATTCTGCCAAACTGTCTCCACTCTCTGTCACAAGCAAATTATTTTATGCAAAGCCAGAACTGTAAAGTGGGTGGTCACTGTGGAAATGGTCCCGGTCGACGTCTTACTCTGCAGCAATACTGCTTCATTTTTAGCTCCAGCTCCTAGGGGGGGTGGCAGAAATGTTATTCCTCCTTTTCTTTATAAAATATGTTAGTACAGAAGCACTGAGTGACAAGAGAAAAGCATTGTATGCAATGGGATCTCAATATATCACCTCATTATATTGGTCTCAAAATATTTAATTATCAAAAGGCCAGAAAAATCACAATGTTAGATTCTGACATTTAAAAAAAATAAATGTGAGTGTGAGTGACAGGTGCCTCGACAATTCCAGACGTCAATGTCACTATTGTCACCAATATCACCGTTGACAGTGTTTTAACAAGTCCCAAAAAACACTGTACACTGTGCCCTACAAGTCAAGATGCAGATTTACTTGCATACCCATTTCCTGCAACTTAAAATATCTATTTAGATTTTCCAACATTTCTTTTAAACCACATAAATAAGACACAAGATAAATCTAGTAGTAAACACGTCTAACTATGCTTAACTGACATCAGCAGAATGCATGGGATTTATTGGGATGTATAACAAAGTTTATTTTTTTAAATTGTTAAGAGGTAGTAACAGCACTGTAACGTCTTTGTAAAATATTAATGACTTCATAAAGTTGAAGGTTTCATCATTCATTACCTCTCATTAGCATATTAACAGAAGACTCTTCTCTGTGACAATTAGCTCTTGTGCACAAATTGACGGATAAATGCAAAGTCTCAAATTGAATGCGACACGAAAACCAACATGATAAATGTGCTTTTGACCTGAAAAAGAAAACATTGAATTTTAAATTACACAACCAAACTATCCATCCTTGAAAGTCTGGAACGGAGCTTATTATTCATGCCGCTGACAAACTTGTTTGCGCAGGGATTTTGTGTTCTGCCTGTTGTTGACTGTGTCTTTTAAAAGGATGGAAGCAGCAGGGCCCATATGTAATACTTTGAGGTGCGGCGGATTATTGGTGTATTTCATACAAGGCTGCCAGTGCAGACAGTACAGTTCAGAGCATCCTCCCATGTTGTATGGCTTTTATGTAATTGACAGAAACACGTGTTCTGGCTAAAATAAAATTTTATGTATGGTAGATTACGTAACGTTAGAAAGCATTAAGCGCAACCGGTGAGTAAATCAAGACCAATAAAAATAATAACGTCACGGCAGCTTTATTCTTAATTTTCAGTTTTTCCCCTTTGTCAAAACAGTTTTAATTCAGAACTTTAAGTTTTTGAATTCTCTTTACTTTCCCTGAGGGAAGTGTACTTTATTGTCATAATCCAACCATTGTTAATGTGTTACCCCCCCCCACAGGAAAAGTATCTTTTCTCTCCTCGTACAGGGGCAGGAATAGAACAGGACATGTGGAGCTTGTATGGATTTAATGCATTGCTTATGTAACATGGCACTCCCACTAACACTCACTATACAATCCTCATGAAAGTGAGGCTGGAATGTAGGTTTGCCGGCATTATGAATCCTGTCCGTTACACAGTACAGATTACATAAGAAACCTTTATTGTCAGTCATAAAATAAATTAGCCGGAGAAATCTGCAGGGGTTTCTGCAGGCAGTCATGACTAAGACGAATCTGAGTCATCTTTCTGTGGTTAATGGGTCAGGAAGATAAAACAATGTGTGGTTGTCTAGGTCCTCGCACCTTTGATGAATCTGAACTGAAACTAGAATAGCACCCACTGGAGAGCAATCCTCTGCATCCCCCTCATGAAAACATATTAAAATGCACTAGATCTGGATTTTTATCTGGTTCTGCAACAAATTCCACACACTCGTAAATGTGAGTCCGCCATCACTTATTATTTGACAGATCAACAAAATGTATTGGCTTCTTCTCTGACACGTACCACATCCTTCAAAAAGATTCATGGAAATCTGTCCTGTAGTTTTTGCGTCATCCTGCTAACAAATGAACAGACAAACAGACAAAAACATTACCTCAAATACATCATTTGATGCCATTGCACACAAAAACAAGTGGACTGTACAGGTGGGAAAAGGGGTTGAGATCAAATTAGGACATAAAGCATAAAAAAGAAAAGTTCAACGCAGATCACTAACGAGGTCGAGGTGTTACTCCAACAAATCAGCACATATTAAACCCTTCAAACCGAGCTAAGTAAAAATGTGATTTCACACAGCTGATGATTATGCATCTTCTGTTTATGTTCCACTGCCGTTTGATCCACACACGGCATGAAACGTGACCTGCAGTCAGACGTGTCACAGCAACAACTTGCTGATGTATGACTAACTGTGTGCTTGACTGAATATCTGGGTTAACTGGCTTTCCTGCAGAATGATTCTCGCTGGCTAATTAATTGGCTGACTGGGGATTCAAACCTGTGTGCTGAATTAGCATATATCTCTGGTTGACTGTGTGGCCTTTTTAATGGCCGATAATCGCCTGATTGGTGGACTTGTTTATTTCCCTGCAGACTTGTTTGCTGGTTGACGGCCTTGTTAGCCGACATGTGACCTGTTTCAGTCAAACATACAGAGGCTTGTCTTTCTTTCTTTCTTTCTTTCTCGCCTTCCGTGTGATATTCTCTTGCCGTGTTTCTCACATGAAAACGTTTGCTATGGTCATGCCCTCTTGCATTTCTCCTCGGCTCTGCCTCCACTCGTTTTTTTCTCTCTTCTCTCCATCACTCTGCGTCTTCCAGCCTCTAATGGCTTCACCTAAGATGCGATCTCTCTCTCTGTCTCTCTCTCTCTCTTTCTCTCTCTGTCTCTTTCTCTGCCTCTCTTGGGGTCACCCAGTCTTTTGCCTGAGGTTTAATGCTGCACTGCGCCCATTCAAAACACCCACCGTCTCTTAATAGTACAAAATACTTCCTGGCTGTATACTGTACTGCTTAAAAGGAGGCAGATGGGCCTCTTGAACTGATATATGAACCGCTATCCAGGCCTAATACACACAGATGGACACAGCATCTATAAAGCATGTGCACTGCGCGTGAAGGAAATATTGATGTGGCACTTTTTTTTTATGGTGGCAATATGGCTTTACATAATGTTTAGCGATAAACATGATGAGTGAGTGAAGTCGCAACCCCTCCCTCTCTCTCTCTCTCTCTCTCTCTCTCTCTCTCTCTCTCACACACACACACACACACACACACACACACACACACACACACACACACACACACACACACACACACACTTGTGCCCCCCCTTCACAAACTTCCCAGTGCGGCTCTTACAGCGAGTCACTGGGGAGGCTGAGGTGTTGACAACACTCCAAAACAAACCTCTTAACTGTGCCGTGCACTGTGTCGCTGACTCTGTTGGTGTTGTCCGTCCTTTCGCAGGGGAAGACGTACGTGTTCGACCAGGTGTTCCCCACCAACACCACCCAGGAACAGGTCTACAACACCTGTGCCAAGCAGATTGTCAGAGGTGAGTCACGGCAAACAGCTGGTCTCACTGGAGCGAGAAGATTCACCGTATCAGCAGCACCTTGTAAATGAGGAGAAAACCAATTTTCCCGACATGATGTGGGCCACACGACTCGCAGTTATTAGCATGAAATAGATGCGTGCTTGTATCCCGGCAGGGCCCCGCGGACGGGACGGGCAAATGCACAAGGCCCGGAAAGATCAAACGAAACCAATACCCCGGAGAGTCCCATCCTCTCTCCTCCACCCCCCCCCCCCTCTATCTGCAATCTCTCTTCATGTGTGCCCCTTCCTCTTTTTATCCCCCCCAATGTTAAGGTTACATTATTCTACCAACTTCAAAGAGACTCCATTGGACTAGTTCATGAAAAAGAGATGGATTTTGGTGGGCACATTCATAGAGCGTTAGATTACCATGATGGCAAGAAGGAAAGACGAAAAATGGCAAGATTAATCATGTGGTGCGGGGAAGGACAATAAAAGTCTTGGTTAGGGATTCGGCAAATGGGAAGAAGATGTGAAGTGAGATCTGAAAAGTGTCTGTAACGGGCAATCGAGATGGAAAGGCTGGCCAGAGAAATGAATCCATGTTTCTGTTTACTCACCTTTTTGCCTTTTTGCCTTGTCGGCTGTCTATATCTCCCTTTTTCACCGTCACTCTCTTTGCCCTTTTCCCTGTCTCTCCCCCCTCTGTCTCCTCTTTGTTTCCCTTTGTGGTGGTCTCCGCTGTCTAACCATATCATCTCCCGCTGCCTTTATTTCCATTCAGAGACACACGCTCTTTATTCACTGCTCTTTTATGTGTCGTGCTCAGTTTCGGTCTCACCAGGACCAGCGTGGCGCCAGAGGAAGGCGTGTTCCGGGGCTGGGAGAGTAAAAGCAACACCAGGGGTGAGGGAGAGGGGAACGAGGGGGAGAGGGGAACGAGGGGGAGAGGGGAACGAGGGGAACGAGGGGAAGAAGGCGACATGGTCTCACCTGAAAGCTTTTGTGATTTGTGAGTGGTCAGTTTACCTGCGGCAGCCGGGTCCTTTCAGGGTGATATGTTTTTCTTTATCCATGTTTGACTTTTGCCACTTTTGGTTTTATTAGGCTGTGGCAGTAATATATGACATTCAGCAGGGTGCTGCTTTTTTTTAACCTCCGCTGGTGAGTTGGAGTTGTTTTCACTTCATAGCAGAGAATAACGGAGGGAATCATATATTTATGCTTGGTTTGGTCCTTCACTCAGTGCTGCCTGGTGACTCTTAACGCTGCAGGTAGGTGTTGTTTATTGTGTGCAGCCACAGAGGTCGTTCGGCTTCTAACTAAGCTTAAATACCATGTGCCGCTCGCCTCACACGCTCTGTATGAAGCAGTTTGATCTGTCCTTGGAGCAAAGGTCAAAGATATTTGTCTTTGTCTGTACCTGTTAGAGATAAAAACGGCGTGAAAAATTTAGTTTCACGATTATAGTGACCAAAATTATCATGGTCATCAGTATTAAGCAGTGAATGGTTGAAATGGGCAAAATGTTCAAAAACCATAATACTACATAGTAATAAAACCATACTTGATACACAGGCTGAGGTAATTTTGAATAATATATTAATTATCAATGAAAATAGAATCTACATATTACAACAAGTATGTTCATGTAAGAACAATACAATCAGATGAAAAATAAATCTGATGCCTAGTGACATAACAAATATAAAATAATAACACAAAACAAAGGTTACGTTAAGGGCGGATGTCGACGTCAAATGTTTGTGGGTCGGGACAAAATTCGACATTTGTTAAAAGCATGAATTTGTTGACAGTGGGTGCTGTTACTGTAACAACCACATCCCTGTAATTAAAGATAAATAAGGTACAACTAGCCATCATGAATTTTACCACCATACACTGTGAAACCGGTTCCATCACTACCTGTCTTATTTTTCTGTGGTAGATTTTCTTTTAATATTCACATCGTGTCCTTTTTTTTATCTAACATCCCTCTTTTCTTCCTCCCTATTTCAGATGTCCTGGGTGGATACAATGGGACCATCTTTGCCTACGGGCAAACCTCCTCGGGAAAGACACACACAATGGAGGTACAGTATCTCTTAAGGGATTCAAACGGTAGACCTATCACTGTGCCATATGCCACATGCACATTAACACACACATACTTCTTCTTTATTTGAAATACCATACACCCCCCTCCTCTGCTCTCCCTGACATCTCTCTCCATCACTGTCATCCCTCTGTATCTCACTTCCCCAGTTCTTCTGTGGGAACTAACCTCCTTTACCACTCTCTGTGGGAAACGTCCCAGTTCCTTTTCAAGTCAAAAGCTCTCCTGTCTTTTACCATAATCTTCCCTTAATTCAACCCAGGGTCTGCATTTATCTCACTCCGCTCACTTGTTCTCATCTCATCTCTGTCTCTTTGCAGGGAAACCTTCACAATCCCCAGGGAATGGGAATCATTCCCCGGATCGCTCAGGACATTTTTGAACATATATTTGCTATGGATGAGAACCTTGAATTCCATATAAAGGTTTGTGGGAAATTTCAATCTGCTGTGTGTGCTCATGTGTGCATCTATGCAGCTGTCACCCGCACAGGGACGTTCAGTTCCATACAGTGACACATTCAGTGGGAATTCGGCTGGAACCTCTGATGTAATCCTCACATGGATTGGCTGAGTGGAGCATCAATAAATCATGATATATAAACCACGATAATCCAGCAATATTTGTTGTTCCTTTTGTCCCTTTTACACCACAGTTTTATAATAGAGGATAATACCTTGCCTGGCCTGTGGGCGACAGATTACTGCTATTTGTACAATGAGCATTCATCTTATTCTCCTCATTTATCTGTATCAGCTTCTCTTTCTGTCTCCTGCTTTTATTCAAAAAATCCACTGCCCCATGATTTTCTTTTTTCTTTTGCGCTGCAGGTATCCTACTTTGAGATCTACTTGGATAAAATCCGGGACCTGCTGGATGGTGTGTCTATGCAATGAGAAAATGTGATGCAACATGTAACATAATTCATACTGTACACATGCAGCCATCTTGCAGCACATAGTCATACATCTAAGTACATAAGGATACGTTGTATAAGCAGTCATCAATGTGTAATATCCACAGAATCCTGTTTTACGCCACCGGAGAGGAAGATTGCAAAGATAACTCTGGGCTGAAAAAAAGTGCTTAAATCATATCTGCATCTTTTTAATATAAAACTCTCGGTATTTTATAGAATTAAGCTAGAATTTAACATAATTTAAAATAGAAAAAATGTATTATTATCTATGACAAAGTTATGGTTCATAATAATACTTTATTATTAATAGATTCCTCCTCACTTCTAAAACCACAACATATGTCCTTGTAATGGTGGTCAGTTATAAAACAGTGTAAAAGGTGGGGAAGATATGATTGATGAGGTTAAATGGAAAAAAGTGAGCAACCGTGTTCATTTCCTTTATAGCTTTACTTATCTGCTTCAAACAATAAAGCACAGCAACATAACAGTTCCGTCGTGTCACTGGATATAACCGGTGCATGATGATGGAGAGGCCTGGAGGGAGAACTGTAGGCAGCATCCCTGTGATAACATCTTTAATGGAAGCAGGGACAGTGGTGAAAGCCCACATCTGTATGCAGAGGAGGGCTCAGCGGCTGAGCAACATTTTAGCCATGTACAAGAAAAAACAGAGTCTCCAACAAGGGGGATGAATCGATGGCACTCAGCGAACACCCTGTGGAGGTATTTGGAAAGAGAAGAAATGACAGGATGGTGCTAAAAACACGCAAACACAGACACGCAACTGCGCACACGGCCTCAGAGGACAAAACAGGACTACAAACAGGAGGAATTTAATTACCGTCGACAAGATAGGACTCGGAAATGTGAAATGACTAATGCTGGAATTTGGGCCAAAGAGTGGCTTTGCCAAAAAAAATAGTTTTTTGTTCGTTGACATAAGCAGAGGCATATGCTCGAACCTCTGTGACTTTGGCAAAACTAGTTCAGCTCCATTAAAACATTCAGAGCTGGAGACTGAAGTATATTTTCACACCACATTAGACACATCTGAGTCACGAACACGCAGGGAACAGTCAGGTCTGATTACACTTATTGTAGCATGAACACCCACCCACCCACACACACACACACACACACACACACACACACACACACACACACACACACACACACAAACAATGCTCTGGGTAAAACAGTGACCTATCTTCTTGTTTTCTCTCACAACCCAGTGACAAAAACCAACCTTTCAGTGCACGAGGACAAATACAGAGTTCCTTATGTGAAGGTGAGTCACGTGACGCTCGTACATATATGACGTAAATGTTGTTTGTGTCGTGGCCGTTTGTTGAAAGAACAGATGAGGTTTAGAAAAATATACTTATTCACGTTGATTTCATTATTACGCAGGACTCACGCACTCATGAATTGCATTGTGGTTCCGTTGCGTCACGTTGCTTGAGAGCTCAAGTATTCATGTGGCAACAGAGGCATCAATCCAAACAAATCTTGTTTAAACAAACGCTAAAGCACTAGCTAATCAAGTTGGTTAATGCAAAAGAGGCAACTGGGGAACCTAGTCCGGTCGCAGACTTTATTTTTCCTGTGTACTTTAGCATTGTATTGAAAGCTAGCATGGCATGCTAGCTTTCAATACAAAGCTGCAACCTTTTGACAGAGCTGGTCTGGCTGTTCTCTTGTTTTCAATCTTCAAGCTAAGCTCTCTACGAGCTTTTAAAAAAAACATAAACATTGTTTAGAGTAGATTCTAATCAAGCCGCTAACGTAACACCACTAGAAGGGTGTTCGGAAAGTGCATACATCCACCAAGGCTAACACTCTATCTACTCTGAATTTAGTTGTTGCTTGGGTCATGGCCCCACCCTTCCTCAAAATGTAATTGAAATCTGTTTGGTAGATTTTGAGTTTTCCTGCAGACGGACCAACAAACAGACACTGCGATGAAAATATAAGCAAAAAATAGCAAACCTTTGTGATTGTGTAGACATAAATATGCGTCTGCCCTTCTATGTGCGACACTATATACAGTATTTGTTTTGTGTATGTACTGTATGTGTAGATGATATTTAACTGAACGAATGAATGTGTGCATGTGTGTCCTTTTCACTCAGGGCTGCACCGAGCGCTTTGTCACCAGTCCTGAGGAAGTGATGGATGTGATAGATGAAGGAAAGGCCAGCCGTCACGTTGCTGTCACCAGTGAGTCACTCAGTTGATCTTCTTGATGTTCAGACACCGACAGACATTTCACATCAGACTTTATTTTAGTTCAAGTAAAAAAAAAAAAAAAGATAAGGTGACGAATTCATGATGAGGTGCAAAGTGAACATCTTAACAACTGTCTATGATGAAAAATAATTAATTTAATGACATTTTAGATAAGGAGTCTGAATTGAAGTCCCTCCTCTCCTCTCTATCTGCTCTGTAGACATGAACGAGCACAGTTCCCGCAGTCATAGCATCTTCCTGATAAACATCAAACAGGAAAACGTGGAGACGGAGCAGAAGCTGAGTGGGAAGCTGTACCTGGTCGACCTGGCTGGTAGTGAGAAGGTAGGATCAATGTGGATTTCTCGAGTAACATAAAAAATGGGACGTTGCACTGCTATTCACCCAAAAGATTCACCGTCAGCATGATTTTGTAAGAAAGGAACCAGACGCCCTTTCACAGAAATGGTGTTTTAAGAAGCAGACAATGTAAAAGTGCTGAATTTGACCCTTCAATGCACTCACTCCATGGCACTTATGATTTTTTTTTATTTTTATAATAGAGACTTATAATTAATTGTGAGGGCTTGTCTTGGCTCAGTCTATCACTGATGCAATATCAGGGTCAGTGTTTGCTCACTTTGTGGAATCCAATTAGTTCCACTTATCGGAACAAAAGAAAGTCATTTTCCGTGAACACTTAACACTCGCAACTTCTTGTTTTCAGTTCATATAAGGTTTTAAGGAGGTTCCAGCCGAGACAGAGGTCACACTGAGGGGAGGAGCCTCAAACAACGAATTGCTCGCCTGTTTCATGGCCTTTCATGTGAAATCTGAGTCAGCTCGCCTCTCCAACCTTACCTATAAAGCAATTTGTATCTAGGACACAGGTCGTACTCTGGAGAGCAGACAGGAAACACATTAGAGACATGGCTGAACATGGGCCTCGGCTCCTGCTGTTGATGATATGGATGCAAAAAAGAGAATACAGCACGTGCTTAGAAGTTGTAGATGCTACCGGCGTCTGGATAGATGCTGACGTCTGCGGTTCGTTGCCAAAAAGTGCCGATGCTGCATCTGTAAGTCGTTTTAGTCTTCCCCCGTGGGGGGGTGAAGGAGGAAATGCTCTGCTCCAGAAACTTCTCCGACTTTGATACGAGATATTGTGACTGAACAGGAAGCGGGTGCATGCATCCACAAAAAGGCTTTGATAAGATGACTTGCTCTCCTCCATAATTAAGCTCCTCGTTATCTCGCTGTAAATAATTGCATCCCATGACGATTTTCCCAAGTTAAATATCAAGCAGGAACAATGTCACAAGTCTGTTTGTAACAATTTATAATACAATACAACACAGCGCTGTAATATCCAAAATCATTTTCTTGCAAGTTTCCTAAAAAGAGCAATGGGGATTACAGGGGAAATAGAGACAGTAAATAAAATCCATGAGCGGTATATCTGTTATTATTTGTGTGTAGACCAAGTTTCTGCATGTTCCACTGACCTGCTGTGCGCTGATACAAAGGTTAAGCTGGCAAGTAATTGGAATTGATTCATTGTGTGTCTACCAACACAACACTCTCCCCATAATTAGAACCAAATTACGTTGTCATTTCCAGGGACCTTGGTTTGAATTTACTGTAACAAATCAGTTCACTTCTAGAACAAAAAATATAAGACACTACAGGAACTGTCAAATAAAGCATTACAGGAAAACAAACACAGGTTTAGTGCTGACATTTTAATGATGGCGGTGTACTTTACAACCTAATTCCTTTTGTGTGTGTGTGTGTGTGTGTGTGTGTGTGTGTGTGTGTGTATCTGTGTCAGGTCAGTAAGACAGGGGCGGAGGGATCGGTGCTGGATGAGGCCAAGAACATCAACAAGTCTCTGTCGGCTCTGGGGAACGTCATCTCAGCCTTGGCCGAGGGAACGGTACGATGGAGTCTTCATCTTCAGTCAGGGATCTACGTGCCCTCAAGCTTTTCCCTCTTATTAGTTTGTTTTTTTAATAGATAATTAATGCTTGCCTTCAAAACAATGCACTTTTCTCTACCAGGGGATTTGTTTAATGCCTAATGATACAAAAAGTAACGAGCAAATCACGGAGAACCGTGAGTCATCTCACTGTCTCTGGAATCACGTCCATAACACTAAACCTAACCCATACTATGTAGGGGATATATATATATATATATGTATATATGATGCTTATTCAGTTTTTCTTTCCTCTAGTGTTTTATAGATTTTTCTCAGTATATAACAGTTTTGCAGTTATAAAGCCTGCAGTGTGCAGTAAAGGCAGCTCCTGTCTCGGGCAAACAACACTGCTCTTGAGTAGTCCGGCCCATACTTATAGGATTATATGAGGATGCCACATGTCATCACAATGCACGACTCGCGGCTAGTCTGACACGCCCTCTAAAACAGCCAGGTAAAACACTTCCTACTCTCACTGAAAGCTGCTGACCAATCCCAATGAACTGGAGTCTTTCAGAGACAGGAGCTAAACCCAAGTGTTTCAGATGGAAGTTAAAAAATAGAGGAGCTGCAGAATTGGACAGTATGAGGACAGTGATGTGTGTACTGAATATTAGAGCATGTAAATCTTTAAAAAGTGTAAAGTAATAACCCAAAAGAATGTGATTATGAGCAGGATACCCCATCCATCTATTATCTATGCCGCTTATCCTTTTAGGTGGGGGGGTGCACCCTAGGTCACTGGGGGTATCACAGGGCGAATCGACATACAGAGACAACCATTCCCACTCACGTTCACACCTACTTTTAATTTAGAGTGGCCAATTAATCAATTTGCATGTCGTTGGACTGAGGCTGGAAGCTCGAGTACATGAAGCAACCCCCCCGAAGACATGTCTCCTTCCAATACTTGATTTAGATGGGATTTGTTTTGCTTCCTTGCAGAGAGTGAGATGAAGCAGAATATACCAGTCCCATGTCATTACAGACCCCAGCAGTCGGCCTGCTTAGTTTAGCACATGGAGCGGAAAGAGGATGACACAGCTTCCTTGGCTCTGTCCAAAGATAAAGTCTTTTGTCACACAACGTGATCAGAGGTTTTCTCAAGTCCGCTCGTATTGACTTTCTTGTCTTGTAAGTGTGTTTGATGAATGCTGCAGCAACACATGAGCTAATTTTCTGTCCCCCTCATGCAAAGTGCCCAATGCTGCCAACGCTGGTATCTCTAAATTTCACCAAATTCAACCAGCCAATTCCCCAACTCAACCCATTCTAGACCTTCCAAGCTCCATCATCATAATTAAACCCCTCACTATAACTCTGGAGGCTGAGGGAAGTCTGTGTAAACTTAATGAAAAGGCTCACAGACTTTTAATGCCCTTACAAATCCTTCATAAATCTACTGCTTGTTATTCTCTTTCATTCAGCAAGGACACGTTCTTTTTGAAGGCGCTTTAAAGGTTAAAAAGGTAATTCTGCAGAATGACCTTACGATGCAGCAGATGGAGAGAAACCTTTGTTCTCTGCTGATGCTCACAACACATTTCTTTGGTGATGAAAATAAAAGGGATGTGCCCGTTGCCGAAATTCAGAACGTGTTACACAGCTTTTAAATCCGACAGCCTTTTTTAACTGCATTTCTCACCATCTTTCGTCTTTGTTTTCTTTATCTCTCTGAAGAAATCCCACGTGCCGTACCGTGACAGCAAAATGACTCGCATCCTGCAGGACTCGCTGGGCGGAAACTGTCGCACCACCATGTTCATCTGTTGCTCTCCCTCCAGCTACAACGATGCAGAGACCAAATCCACCTTGATGTTTGGCCAACGGTAATATGCTTCCATGCTAAGTAGCTATGGGCTGGCGCACTGTTCAGCACAACACACACAGTCAAGTCTCGCTCAGCTGCAGCTGTTACCATGTTTTTCTGCTAAAATGAGCTCAACTCCGATATGCTCGTCACGTACTGCTGCCTCCAACTGTTAGGATTCAGGTTTTAGGCTGAACTCTATGCGCATGAAGCAGGAAGCGGAGATGAGGAGGAGTTTCTGTAATGAACTGGCAGGCAGGTAGTCAGGCTGGAGGTCCAGAAGTGAGGCGAGTATCTTTGAGTTCAAACTGAGACGTGCAGGCAGGGAACCAAACTTAAGTCCAAACAGAGAGCAGGACATGGCGAGGCAGGCAGGCGGAGTGCGGTGAATGTCGCCGAGGTGAACAGGATGACACTTGGTGCAAACAAAAACAGGCATTAGCACACGAGGTGGTCAAAAAGCAGAGAACAAGAAGTCTAGCTACGATGGTCTGGCACAGTTGTTCCAGTTTGAGACAGTGGTTACATACAGCCCGGAGGGGAGTCGCGGATTGCTGAACAGCTGTGTAGGTGGCAACTGAACGCCGCGTCCCGCCGGCCAGGGTAAGAGTGGGGACAGACAACACATAGAAGGAATGCAGGGGGAAAGATACACAAGGAAAACTGTTGAGGTCTGGTAAAATATACTGGATCCAAACTACAGACATTGGACAGGCAGGTTGAGCGACAGAGAAAATCTCATCAAACAGGCAAGGTTATAATCTCTGCTGGCAGGTGGGCTGGTTGGCACAGGCAAACTCAAGGGCTCAACTTTTTAAACAGAAAATTAGTATGTACAGGAAACAAGGTACAACAAGATAAGGAATAAACAGAACCAAGCCAAAATGAACAAGCGACATTGAGAGTCTTATGGTTGGGATAATTGGGCAGAGATAAAACACCTCAGGGCCCCGCAGACAATCACAAAAGCGGGAAACCAGACAAAGACTTAATGAAGTCAAAGTTCAAATGACCAAAATACAAGTTCATTGTCCACAAATTCATAAAGCAGCAGCCCTATACCCAACCTTAATGCTGGGCTCACACATATGCATTGTGTTACCGCTTGAAAGTGGACGTCACAATGAAAACAGGACACAACATAGCCAGCTGTCGTGCCAACGTGCCACAGTAATCGGTACATTGCTAAAGAGAACTAAATGGGAAATAGAATACACAAGCGGATGAAAACACACCAGGTTCACGTGCTGCCTCTGCCTCCTCTTTCACATTAACGTGATTCGATTGGCTAGTGCGAACGCTTGAGTGTTTGTTTAAACCCCATTAATGTTACCGCTTGAAAAGTTGAGCCCTGCAAGGCAACGCGACACAACAGAACCGCAGCGCATGATGTCACCCTATTCAGAGTAAATGAGCAACGTTTGGTTTGAAGATTATGTGACACCAAGTTTGCTTTTGACAAACCACACACGATTCAAGAGTCTGGGTCTTTGCTGCAGTTTGATTTCTCATCATGCTGTGACTCTTTAAAGAGCATCCTCTCCGGTGAGCTGCACCTATAGAAGCAGAGCATTTGGTTTACCTGCCAGCTTCCCACTCCTCTTCGCTCGCTGTCAACACAGAGAAAGTCACAGATGGAAAGATCTTCCCCCTACCAATGAATTCCCTGAATTTAGACTGACATGATAGTGTCGGCTGAAATAAATAATGTATGAGCGAGCAAAGGGAGTGACAGAATCCACAGCAGATATTTGAGTTTTAGCGAACAGAAAATTCGGTCTCTTATCTCCCTCCGTCAGCCACAGTATCTGCCCAAGCCATGGCTAATCCCTTTGTTTTTCTAAATCAATATGACGTCAATAGGGCTCTGATATGATAATAAACACTTTACTCAGAAAGTTCAGCGCTATCAACAAACCAACTGGTAAAAAGTCTTCAAATATAGATCTTTGAGGGGACAACAAACCTTGTAAAGCAGGTAACTCACATTTATAGGCTTCATTTGATAGTTTCAGTCAATGTAAGTAATAGAGAATCAATGGTTTGGTTCAGTATTTGATGCATTTTTGGTAAATTCAGATGTGATGGAACAACTTCAGATGAGGCTGCTTGTTGCACTGATGTCAAAACAGAAAATGAATATGTAAATAAAACAAGACAATCTTTTCTCACTGAAGCGTGAAATTGTGCGATAGCCACTGATGAGAAATTCTCTTCCGGAGCCGAGTGCCCCGGCTCCAGCGGTGTTTCAACTCCGTGATGCCACTTATGAGGGTGATAATTGAAAAATATAGTCACGTTTTCTCTCATAAGCGGTGAGACTGCTATATTTATATACATATGAATACATTTTGAATTCCGAACGCCTCCCTCTCCCCTCATGCACCATGACACACAATAGGTAGAAACCCAATTTGCATACCAATTAATGAGATGCGAGCCCATTTTCATTGAGCAGTGAAGGCTGAAACACCGTTGTTGACAGTTTCTCCGCTCGCCGCTGTTCTTTTACACATTTTTTTCCCTCTCTGTTTCTTTTCCTCTCGCCCTCCTTTACCCTCACACTGTCCCCCCCCCCCCCCCCCCCCCCCTCCGTCTCATTCTCATTGCTCCCCCCCAATTAGAGCCAAGACCATCAGAAACACTGTATCCGTGAACCTGGAGCTCACAGCAGAGCAGTGGAAGAAGAAATACGAAAAGGAGAAGGAGAAGAACAGATCAATGAAGGAGACTATTCAAAGGCTCGAGGCTGAGCTGAACTGCAGGAGGGACGGTAATAATTGCTCTGGTTTCATGTCGGCACCTCACAAAAACACTCTGCAGGGGGAGAAGCGTGAAAATTGCCGGCCAGGCAATTGACATTTTCAATACTTTTTGTTTTTAATGTCAGAATAATAACAAGTGTGGGGGGTCGGTCAGGGAACTAGAGGATGAATCACCATGAAATGTTGTACTTTTCTAAAGCCACCATGATTTTCACATGTGTGTTTCGGAGGCTCTGTTCAGACCTGGTTTTAACATCCGTCCTGAGAGATTCGATCACATGTGGACAGTTCATCTGTTCACAGCCGACTTTAGAATGAGTCTGGAATGCGTCCTCTGCGACCACTTGTGATCTGAATTCACTTCCTCGCTCTATATGCAAATGGCCAAATGATGTTGTTTTGTCTGAGTTTACAGCTGGGTCCTTTGTCAATGTGTTTGTTTGTGTGTCAGTGTGTGTGTGTGTGTGAGAAGGAGAGAGTGGAGCCATGAGGGGCAGAGAGAATTGATGTGAGTCGCATTTCAGTACAATAAGATTTAAATAATTTGGAAAGAAATAGAAAATCAACATGTGGCGGTTAGTGTTAATATTGTGAATGTTAGATGCTGAGAAGTGTAAAAATAAGCTGATTTTGTTTCATTGTGAAACTGTAGCAGGTCAGAGGACGTCAGCTGAGTTTAAATCAACAGATCTCGAATGCATCTAAGTTCCTGTTCAGACCTGGGGTAACATCTGTCCTGAGAGATCCAATCACCAGTGGTTAGTTCATCCGTCCACACCTGACATTAGAATGTGTCCTGAATGTGTCTCCTGTGACCAGTGGGATCGAATCTCACTTCCCTGCTCTATATGCAAATAATAACAAACGTTATTTGTGTTCGCAAAGACCAAATGGTGTGAGTCTGAGAGACGTGTGTTGTCAATGTGTGTGTTTTTGTGTCAGCATGAGTGAAGTGAGCAAATGTGAGACAGAGTCAGGAGGGGCTGAAGGAATCTGTTACTGCTTGGACGAAAGTACCAATCATTATGTATTGATCAGTGTTGATATTGTGGCTACGAACAAATCAATGTATGGGCACTGAAAGGCGTAGACATATGTTTGATTCACTGTGAAGCTGTAGCAGATCAGAGGACGTAAAAGAAAAGCGAAAAGAACGTGACCACATACGTGTCAGACCACCTCCAAATCTCAGGATACAGCGACATCCAGACCTCAACTTAGCACTGTCCTCGTGTGATCAGATCACTCAGGGCAGATGATAAAACCAGGTGTGAACACTTAGTGAAATGTCTCACCAACGATGGAATTGATTGTCATAAAGCTGGATCCCCTCAGGATGAATCCTGATGACATAGACCATCCACTGACTTTTTCATTTAGCACCTCATTACTTCAAGATTTTAATTTGCCCAATTGCTCGTGTTCCAGTGCAGTGTTTACAACAACAAGGCACCAGGAGAGGGACAGATTCAGGATTCTGAATCAGCTGCATTAGATTTGGTGACCGAGCTGCCACTGAAAAAAGTAAAGAGGAAATGTGTGTGATGGAAAACCCTGGAAAGGGAGTGCAGGGCCGTACAGCCTGTACACAGTCCCCTACAGAAATATCACTTCACTGCATGTCCCTGTCCCGGTCTCTCTTCACGCATCGCAGAGTACTCCCGAACAGGACTGGAAGTTTCCCCATCCTGCAGACATTACCTTTCACTCCACGGAAGTGCAGATTTAACCTCATTTGATACCGTCTGAATACATGCCGGTGGACATTTTGGGAGGAGAGAAGCCAGACAGACTTTCTGGACTTGAGCCCAAAACATTTAAAAATCCTTCCAGCCTGTTTCTGCTCCGTATTATTCAGGCTTTTACACTTTGTATAACTAGATTCTCCTCACATTGTGCTAGAGGGAGTAAACGCTGGAAGCTTTATGTTTTATGAATTCTTATGTATTAGTAATCCTCAAAAAGACGGGGGCTAATCGCGGCGACCGAAAAGCCATAACTTACACCTGTCCTCGTCCGTGTCATCGCACACAGCCCAGCGTGTCAGCGCACACTCGAGAAAACAAGCACATTAAGGACAACACACACGTCTCCCCCTCATAATTACTCACACACATGCCCACACATCCATCCGCTCCTGCCGGACTCTAGGTCGATTCAAATGTCAGCGCTCTCAGCGGTAGTGATCGGTTGACATTCAAGCTGTGTAATGAATCCTGTCCTGTGTTTTTTTTTCCTCGATGATCATTCCCTCAGTGCTTAACCTGATTTTTAAAAACAGATCTTTATTGAGCACCTATCAGTGGAAATGATTCCTTTTATTGCCTCATCCCACTTGGTTACTCTGATTCTCTTTCACGCGTGCTAAGTCGCCCCTTCGACTTTCTTCCCCTCCGTCTCTCTTATAGTTTAGTACTTTTAATTTCCTAATAGATCATTTTGACAACAGCTCTTGCCCCCGTTCCCCCATCCTTGTATTGTTGCCCACCTCAGGCCAGAAACTCCCTGAGACAGGATTTGACCTCCATCTTGCACCACATTACCCGACTCTTTAATCAAGGAGGGCGCAAAGACAGGAGCAGCTGCCTCACATAGTAAATTCCATCCCATCTCCATTCTCCTCAGTCCATACCAGCCATCGCCCATATCATGCAATGCAGGTTTTTGTTACATTCAACCTGGCAGCTGACTTTACTGATTAGCTCACCTTCCACCAGTCAGGACGACCTAATCGGTGAAAGGTGTCAGATAGTTGTATTGTCTTAACTATGGATCACTTTGACCTTTTCTTAAAAGGGCAAATGACTCAATTTCCAAATTGATCCTCCTCTGTCCAGTTACAGTACGTGAAGTCAGTTAAACCAGTGCTGTGAAACTGTGGAGTCACACAAACGGATGTAGATGGTTTCTGAGATGATTCAGTAATAACACAAAGAACTAGAATGGCACCAGAGCTCATACCTGCTCCAACAGGAGAAACCACATTTAAATTCAATAGATACCGATTTTTATTTTTGATCTGCATCAAATTGGGCCGACTCATAAATATAAGTCCCCTAAACATGTCAGAATCAAGATCCATTCATTATTCTACAGGTCTATCACGCAATGTTAAAGAAATTGAAAAGATGTTCCTGGATCCGCCCCCTGATCCGGGTCTGCACCAACATTCCCAGTTGTTCCTCCCTGACCCATTAGCACATCCCTCCACCAGGTATTGTGGTAATCCGTCCTGTAGTTTTTTACGTAATCTTGCTTACAAACTAACACACAGTAAGGGGTTAAAACATAACCTCCCGGTGGAGGTGAAAATAGATACAGAGAAGTGGCAACATTTAATATACTGGAGATGTGCATATTGACAGGCACTTGGAGCTCCGGCTCGACCTCTTCAGGCGGCATCAAGAGGTATATGCTGATTTTTCTTGAGAACTGTGAAGAGCAGACAGTGATGTGATAAAATACTTTCATGCCATAAAGTTGTAAACACTTCACGTTATAGTATAATAATAGGCATGAGACGTGTCAGTAAATCAGTAGTGTCAGCATGTCTCCATGAATGATGGTGTGAAATGCTGAATGGTAAAAAGGAGAAACAAAACTAAATGCAGGGAGTGTAGAGCATCGAGGAGCAGAGTCCCCCCCCCCTTTCCTGGTCAGCATGGCAAAGGGCCTGTGCTCTTATATACGACTGGGCACCTGCAACACAAAACACACACACAAAGACCAACCAAGCAGCGAAAAGAGATAAATCACACTTTTAACACACAAAAAAAAAACATTTTCTGTGAAAAAACACATCCCCTGAAAAAACACAATATTTTAGAAGTAGTTCTTTTATGCGGATATATAATCAGCACAGTATAACTATAACTATAACTATTTCAGTACCTTATTACTATACCTACACATAATGTAAATAGTTTATTTGGGATGTCATTATATGTGAAGATCAAATACTGTAAGAATCCAACTCACTGATATGTGTCCGTGTTATGACATAGTGTATTCTTCACATCCCTTCTTGCTTTTCCCTGTTCCCTGAGTCACAACAACACAATCCTCCTGAGAAAGAACATCAAGCTTGAAACGCATTTCAATCCAGAGTAGCTGCCAATCCAAGCTTTTTTTGTTCTCCTGCGTTTCCTTTTCTCCATTCACCTTTACCCCTTCTTTTTTCGGTCTTTCTGCTGGAATCTCTGCCAGAGCCGCAAACACAACAAAACTGACAATCTGATAAAACATATGGTCGTCGTGGGTTGTTGGATCTGAGTACATGGAAAATGATGCTAATTTATGGCACTGAAACATCTCAGCTCTGAGATTCCAATGCATGTTGAAGATTATCCCACTAATCCATTTTTATTCATTAATCCAAAAAGAAGGATTTACTAGATTTGTTTTTGTCTGTGTTTTAAGGTGAGAACGTGTCGGGGCAGTTGAGTGAAGGATCTGAGGATGTTCCCTTCGTGCCTCCAGAACCTGAGGAGCCGCTTCTTGACATCTGCAGCCCGTGCACCCCTTGCTCCATCGCGTCCTCCATTGTGGTTCACATTTCTGAGGAGGAGCGGCAGAAGTATGAGGAGGAGATCCGCAGGCTGTACAAACAGCTGGACGATAAGGTAATGAATGGCTGTCGCATGAGGACAATTTGTGAGCATGAATGTAGAGCTGATTACACACCGTGGTTGGACCTTTTGATAACGGTATGCACCCATGAATACAAAGAGCCTATAATACATGTATTATTCATGTTAATGAATTCAGCTTGAGACACCTAGTGACTAATGTAGATACTCTTAGGAATTGGTTTTGTGGGGAAGTAGTAATGTTCGACATAAAAAGCTCAAGTTTTCATTTATTTAACACATCATATCCTCAATGCACGTGTACGCTGAGCACAGAGCTGTCGTTTTGTTGCTTTGATCACCAGATATTACATTAACTATGCAACTGTTGTGTCAGTGTGTCTGTACTTTCTCTTTCCTTTACAATGCATAATGTTTGTGCATAAAATAGCCACGTGTTTAGTAACACAGGTGTGTGGATGCACATACTGTCCAGGGAGATCCATGGAGACACATATATTAACTTATTCCCCTTCACTTATGCAGAATAGTGGCAATAGTATAACTGATGTGGGATATTATATGATGCATGTAAGTGTATTTCGACACAGGACATCATCTACTTTCTATTAAATCCAGCGTTTATGGTTTAGTTTAGCATTAGTTTATCCACTGTCATATGCATGATCAGTTTAACACAGACTTCTCATACTGCTTTTTGAACAATCATTGACACACACTTACTTTTCATTATTTCATCTCTGGTTAGATTTTATTAATGTTTTTCTTGAATATCAATGAAGTTGAAATATTGTTTTGATTGTAAAATCTCTACTCTACCAGTATGCCTAATACTGTAAATGAACTGTGCATATTTCATGTGCCTCTTTACCACTAAAGGATGATGAGATCAACCACCAGAGCCAGATGGTGGAGAAGCTGAAGGAACAGATGCTCAACCAGGAGGAGGTAAAAGACCTTGGTTTTACTTCCTTTCATCAGTTTAGTTAAACGACCCTGTGTAGGCTGCACGTCTGCAAATGTGGCAAAGTCACGCTTCAAGTCAGTCGCTAGAGATTTTATGTCAAAAGTGAGAAAAAAAAAAGGTTTTCAGGTGCCAGCAAGCACTTTAATAACATTAGTGTATTTGGGTGTTAATCATCTGCATAAAAATGGAACGTAGCATTTGATAAATTATTGATATATATGGAGAACATCAGCGGTCCTAGTATTGAACCCTGGTGCACACCTTTGGACACAGCAGATACAATATGTTGTGACAGGGTATGATTTTTGTTCATGCAAAGACTTAATGTTGCAGAAAAATGTTTTCACCCCTTTACCACGTACGTTTCTTGTGACACTGGCAGAGTAATCAGACTCAAATGCAGAGAACACTCAGGACGCCAGGGTTTGGGATAAACTCACAGTCACGATGATCAAACTCGAGTTATCAGTCCCGAGAAGGCAGCGACAAAAACCTAGATCAAACACAGGGAAACAAACCTAAAAGGCACTGCACATGAGGCTAACAAGACAAACTGGCAGGAAATGAAGGGGTTTCTTGGCAGTGAGGGCTGAGACAGGACTCTAATCAAGTGATAGGTAATGGAGATGGTAATGGTTCCGTGAGCCAAGTACAAAGACAGGAAATGTTAATGACCCAAAAAAACAGGCAGTGGAAAATTGCAGAAACTTATCAGGATGTTACATTTCTATAGTAAACAGCTTTTCTGTCTGTTTATGTAACTTGAAAACAAGCAATTAGAATACTTCCACTATAAATTATTTACAAACAGTATTAACACCTGTGTTCACAACAGTGGCTGAACAAGTTGTTTAAATAACCCAAACAGGCTTTGTCACATCGCGCATTGCCAAGTAAAAGTATTCACATTTGCAAAATGGGTTCATTCATATTCCAAAATGGTCCTGCGGGGCGTTGAGCTGACATGATTGTAACTTTCCAACCTTAGTTTGTGTGCAGCAACACAAATCTACATCCATTTGGCCAAACAGAATCTGTATCTGTTTGCTGCAGTGCAAACATGCTGGCACCCTGGGTAGAGCAACATCTCCACTTAATGGCATCCTTTCAGTGGAATGACCCACAGTGGGCCGCGGCAGTGCGGGTAGAGGCAAACACTGTGGTGGCAAAATAATGCTAGCTCATACGGTGCCAAGTAATATTCCATGATGAGTATTTCAAAATACTTTTAAACTGATAAATTACACTATTGCTTATCTCTTATTACCGAGAGTACAACATAAATCTCAGTTATGTTCTATTGAAACCCAGCAGCTGTGAATTGTGAATAATGAAGTCGCTGCTTTTGTATAAAATATTCCTGTAAATTTCATGCATTTTAGAACCCACTATCTTTTACTCACCGTTTATATTTAACAGTTGCATTTCTATGCCCCACAGCTCTTAGCCTCGTCCAGGGGCGACAGTGAGAAGGTGCAGTCTGAACTCGACAGGCTGCGGACGGAGAACGATTCTGCCAAGGCGGAGGTGAAGGAGGTCCTGCAGGCCCTGGAGGAGCTGGCTGTCAACTACGACCAGAAGAGCCTGGAGGCCGCAGAGAAGAGCATGCAGAACAAGCTGCTGGCTGAAGAGTTTGAAAAGAAAATGGTGGGTCATGCATCCAGGGGGCTCATAGTTAATATGT
Organism: Hippoglossus hippoglossus; assembly: GCF_009819705.1. Lineage (NCBI taxonomy): Eukaryota > Metazoa > Chordata > Actinopteri > Pleuronectiformes > Pleuronectidae > Hippoglossus > Hippoglossus hippoglossus. Next base: position 9,952,783 of record NC_047155.1, read on the forward strand.
TATACCACAAAGTTATATGTGTGAATATGTTGGTAGAGAAAAATTCAAACAGAAAGGATCCTCCAAGCTTAATAAAAAATTGGTTGATAGAGGGATGAATAAATGTGCTGTCATATAAGAAATAAAAGGGAACTTTCAGGAATAAAAACATTGTCCTAATGTCAAATTAAGCCCCTATCTTTCAAGAGTATGTAGATGTAGGGCTTCAAAATCCAATTAGGGAGATAGTGTGTGAAAGTGGAGAGCTGTGAGATAGAAGAAATAATTATAATTGTTCTGCCCATGCAGCCTTGAACAGACACATAAATATTGGGGGAAAATAGAGTCGGAAAGCTTTGAAGAAAGTAGTCTATTGGTTGACTCAGTGGATATAAGAAAAGTGAAGGTCTTTTGTTTCATGATCGATCCAGTAATCAATAACTTGACAAAAAGCCACAAGTTGTCTGATTTACACCAAATTACAGCACTTGTGTTGCTGTAGCTTGGACCTGAATTCACAGTGGCACCCATGACAAACTGTGTATTAACAGATTCATCTGACTTGAGGCCTGGTGTTTTTTTATTATAAGCAAATACTAGAAGACGCTGACAGCAGCAGTCACAGAAGCACATGGTTGATTCTTCTCGATTGAGGTCAGTATTCGAAGTAATCTCAAAATTCCTCGCTGTGATTTTTGACTGAATAGCTTGTTTGCTTGAGGGAAGTCGTCGGCGCTGTCAAAGATTAAATTTGAGTTAATTAAATCCGGCAAAGTTTATCATCAAAGCGCGGGAAATTCTGTTATTAATGAATATTCAGCTTTTATGAAAGCAGGCCTTGCAGTGACTTTGCTCTGTTTCATTTACAGTCGCACACGTTCTTGTCAGTTTTTAAGGCTTTGACAAATCTTAAAAACTGCCTTTGTCTGCTGCCATAAGACGTATTCATTTTACTTTTGAGATTTTTAGATCTCTTTGTTTATTTCTCTGAGCTCTTCTCACTGTTTTGATATGAGCAGGGTTCAGTTGGAAATAGGGATGTCACATATTTTGATGTAACAATCAGGATTTTTGCAACAACTCAACAGTTCTTTAGTCACAGTCTATGAAACCACTCATATACAGTGTACATGCATATTTCACATTACAGAGGGTTTTCAAAATCTCATGATAACCTGCCAGCCCCCTACAGTTAAAATATATAAATGGGTAATTTGACTATTTAGTAGATAATCACTCTCCACGTTTTAGAACTACGGTTCCCATAATGGTTTGGGGATTACAGTTAATCTCTCAGCTACTTGTTTGGTGCATTTAAATCAATGGAAAGTTATTGAAAGGGAGGAGAAATAGATTGACCCAAATCTTTGGCGGAGGTGAGAATTCAAATAGAGATAGATCTAAAAGAGACACCTCTGGCAGAGCTGGTCAATCCTCTAATAAAGTTATTGTCCCCGGCCCAGTGGACTGAGTCGAACATTATTCAACTTCTTAAAACCTCTTCAATATTTCATGCACCGTTTTACCATCCGCCACCGTGTCCTCTCCTCCCTCTCTGTCTTTCACTGTCTAGATATTGATGAAAGGAGTCGACAGTGTAACGAGTGCACCCATCAGTTCAGCAAAACGCAGCGGAAACCTCTGCTTCTCCTCAATCACGACAATCATATTTCACTTGGCAGGTCTCGTCTTCTCGCTTGTTGCGCTCTGACCTCTCACCTGACACCTGTATCTTCCCACCTGGCAGTCTGACAGGATGTGACAGGGAACGAGAGACTAGGGAGCAAAAAATATAAAAAATCCCAGTCTCTCTGGGGACGTTTCCCCGCTTCCTACCCTCTGACTCTAATTCCACACGCTTTGTCTTGGCGGTGAGATGCAGAGATTGGATCACATGATGAACGGCGTTACATTGAGACAGTGGAAATTCCTCTCTTCTTTTGCAGAGAGGGCCACGCCACTGTTCACTGTCATTCATCTGCTCCTTTGAGCACGTCCCTTCATCCATCTGTCTGCTTAAGCCCCTTTCTATCATTAGGATTACCACCATTCATCATTTGAACCAACTTGCGCGGAATCACGTCATAAATCTCCCTTCAACCAAACCGAACATGTTTCGTGGACCTTTCATCTCCTTTTTACTTATTCATAAAAGAATTGATTTCAGTTAAATAATGTAAAAACGTTTATGCTGTTAATGTTGTGACGTGACAAGTGACCTGGAAAATGATCACAGGGCTTGAAGGTAATGAAGGAGAAGAAGATGGAGAGGTGGATTAAGAGGTAAACGTGACTGCGTATTAAACAGGTGTTTAATGGGGCTTTCAATGGACTTGGTGATTCGTGAGCACTAATCTAAAATCTGCCACTAAATAGTACCTTAATACTCCGATAAGAGATGATCCATTTAGTTTAGTAAGTTTTTAATGTGGGTTGTCAACAAGAGTAAAAACACTCAAACTTGAGATTTCACATTTGAAATCAGTACATTTTTACTTTGTCTACCCATGATCACAGGAAACCACTGATCCAAGACCAGGGTTCCATCTATCAATGAATACACCAAGGTCATTTATCAATAATGTCTGAATTTAAAAAAAAATATTTACTCAAGGTTGGTTTTGAAGGCTTCAACAAAAATACTGTTAAATTAAAAGATAAAATGGAGGATTTAGTATTTCTCCACTCAGATTATAACCTGGCACTGTGGACAAGCCATCTAGAGTGTAAGTACATGTTAATAATGTTCATAAAATCTTTAAATAATTGGACCTACTGTACATATTATTAACTAGAATTGCACTCAGTAGAGCGCTTACCTCCACCAAGGCCCAACAGTCCCCTTATATTTAAAGAAGCCTTGTTGCTAAGGCCACATTATGTTTCTCAGCTACACATCGGCCCCATTTGTTACCATAGAGTGGCTGAAAAAAACCCTCCCCCCTTATGAAACCTCATTTATATTCACTATTCTCATTTGAATCCTCAGGACATTGCACACACTCAACGATACCAACCCCCTAAATAGGTGTCATTTTTTTCATCAAGATTCACACATCACCTTTTAAAGAAATCCACGAAAAATGGTGAAAAATGAAAATGGAAATGTTGCAAAAAGTAGAAAAATGAATGTCAAGTTTGCAGTCGAAGAATTTGTTTCTGGAGTACAAATCCCTGCACTGCCCTTCTTTCAGCTACATTTCATTAGACCTGTAGCACATCGATCGATCCAAATTGTTTCATTGTGCTCGAGCCATTGAGGCAACAGCGTTGTGTAGAAGCTACCTCCTCTACAAAATGGAGAAGGAAAAAGGAAGCTCCATCTTTCACTGTCCCAGATCCTTTCATCCGGCGTCGAAGCCATCAACCTCTGTCTCAGAAGTTTATTGATTTGTAATTTAGCAGCCATTACATCGCGCTGCTTGGATTCCTTGGATGAGTATGGAGGTTAAACTGTGTCCCAGCTGCGTGTGCTCTCAGGTTAAAGGGCTCTCAGTCTCCATCCTCCCCCACACAATATTCTCCCACTTCATCATTCCCCTGTGTTTTCCTGTCTCTTCCGGGTTTTCTCCCTCTCACTAATCTGTTTTCTCGCACAACCTCTTACGTTCATTCCCTTTCTCACTGCTCTCATCCCATAGGGTCACCTGATGGCCTTGGAGGCGGAGCTGTCCCGCATCCAAGAAGTGAGCAGCCACCAGAGGAAACGCATCGCTGAGATTCTCAACGGGCTCATGAAGGACCTGAGTGACTTCAGCACCATCGTCGGAAACAAGGACATCAAGCTGGTGAGTGGAGCAGAGGCTGCAGGTTTCCAGACAGTATCACTAACCAAAGAGTTTGCCAAAGAACAAACAGAGTCCAATCAGGGAACACTGAAATATAACGCTTCATGTTTCTGTCAAAAAATGAGGAAGTACTTTGTTGCATTTTAAGCCTCTTTTCTTAAACCTTTAAATCCCTGTCTTTCCCTAGTATCGAAGCAAGAAAAAAACTGTTAAATATTTAGGCCAAATGGATTCAATTTTCCCAGAAAATGCCTCATGGCGAGAGTTATAACTCAGGTAAAAAATCAGATCTCAAACCAGAATCAGTGCAACTTGATATTTACCGTGAAAGAAGGGATAAATATGTAAGTTTAATATCATATTGAAGATTTGCTGCTTTGGACTTCTGATCTTGCTTCTTACTCAAATTAAGAATGTTTTCTTCTATGCATTCTCCAAAATGTAAAAATCATTAGGTAAAGAATAGCTTTGTAGCCCACAGCTATAATAACACATGAACATAATTGAATATATGATAGGGAAACGGTTTCCAAGTATAAATAGCAATATATTCCGAGCTAAGACATGTGACCAAAAGAGGGACTGAAGACCAAGCAGAAAGTTTTAAATTTCACACTGTACATCAAAGCCATGTTTATATTCATTATATTTAATGTGCTTGTTCCAAAGCCTCACTAAAGCTTTTATGAAGTTTTAAATATGACACATGAAGTTGGTTTATAAGCATATCACTATCATCTATAATGATTGATAGATTCTGATGTGTGGGTTCATTTAAAAGCATCTGCTAAATGATGATGTTAAGCTAATGCAAAGTGCCTGGGAGAGTGCTTGTGAAAAGCGTCCCTGCCTCTTCAACCTCCCAGCTGACTTTAAATCTCCCCCCCCCCCCCCCCCCCCCCCCCCACATTCATCCCCAGCCCATGGAGATCACCGGCGCGATCGAGGAGGAGTTCACCGTGGCTCGCCTCTACATCAGCAAGATAAAGTCCGAGGTGAAGTCCATGGTGAAGCGCTGCCGCCACCTGGAGAACCTTCAGATGGAGTGTCACCGCAAGATGGAGGAGACAGGACGAGAGCTGTCCTCGTGTCACCTCCTCATTTCACAGGTGATGGACTGGTGAAAATCAAAACTGGAGAAACTGGAATTTTGGCTTCAGGAGCTTCTTACTCAGATTTACTGTGTGTTTTGCATTCTGTACATTAATGTGGTTGCTTGAGGCCTTCATGGTGTTAATTTTACTCTCTCTTGTAAATGAAGTTTCCTCATGAATAGGGATCATAAATCCTTGGTGTAAACGATATATCGACGAGTGAAAAGCACCTTATCCTTGGTGTAAAGTTGGCCAGAGAACCGTTGCTCATTAGTATCCTTTCTGAATCTGTAACAATGTTATTTGACTTTCAGCATGGGGCAAAGATCCGTTCTCTAACGGAGTACATGCAGAACGTGGAGCTGAAGAAGAGGCAGCTGGAGGACAGCTACGACTCTCTGAGCGAGGAGCTGGCCAAAGTCCAAGCTCAAGGTGAAGTAGACCCACGTGTTACTGTGGAAGAGTTGTACTAGCAGGTCGTAGCTCCCTCACAATATGGATCCATTCAATTATCGAAATCCTCAGAGGAACACAGACATCAACCTCTTGGTGGTGATAAAGGAAAAGTCCTTTATCATCAGGGAACCATGAATGTCTGTATGAATTTTGCCTCATACCCATCGAGCTGATTTTGAGATATCGCATAGGAAACATTACATTTTCAACCTGCTGGTGGAATTTCTGGATAAAGTCAGAAGCATCAGCATTCATACACTTGGCATCATGAATATATTTAATATTTCATGAAATTCCGTCTAAAAGTTGTTGAGATATTTCAGTCTGTACCCAAGTGCTGGAACATTGGACCAGGCACAGAGCATTACTGTGACTAAAAAGACAAAACACCAACTTATGTACAAGGTTTTGGGTGAAATCCTGCCAATCATGTAGTTCAAAGATCAATATTGCACACATGGCCAGTTCAGTATGTATGAAATGAGTATTGCATTTGTAATAAAAGTGTTTGCCTCAGGTTGAGATATTTTATCTATGAAAATACCAATCTTTAGACGACTCTAATGTGAAAGAGGAAAATATCTAAATGGTGAGAAAAGCCAAACGGCAGATTTATGACTGTAAAATCAGGCGAAATACCGAGCTTCAGGAACAAGTCTGATGGACAATAAAACTGTCAACTAAATATAAATTCAAGGAGATTAGACTTTTAAACCAGCAAAGTCTTCCAACTGATAATGTGACATTTTGCAGACAGGTTTTAAATCATAAATGATGCTCTGCTAAACACTGCGGGACTTTTCTTACCCACTGCACAGTGAAGGACGCTACAAACACTAATCTGCATTGTAAATTTAGCTGAATTGCTCACTTGAGACGCCAAAGTCACATTTAATGTTAATGTCCTGACACGGTCAAACAAAATCAGGTCTAAACAAAATTAAATCTGAACAGACAACAAATCTGTCTTGACTCCAGGAAGCTGAGGGGAACTGGAAGGAACCGCTTCCCGGCTTAGAGCGGTTTTATTGGCATTAATGGGGAGTTTCAGCCGGTGCCAGAAGCCTTTCTATTCTGTCAAGAGGGAGGAAAAAATGGGTAAATAGTAATGAACAGTTTAGGCTCCAGAACATTTAACAGCACCAGCAATAATGGTTCATTTGAAATTAGTGCAGGGTTCAGCTGACTGCAGACAGTCCCCCAGGGCACTGACACAATTCAGGCCAAAGGCAAATCGGGCTAAAGGCGATGCAAGTCATTCTCCCCGAGGGGAGCCACAGAGCTGCGATAAATAACCCGTGGATTTCAGGGCAGGTAAATCAATTCCATCCCCACTCCAAACCCGAGCCAGGCACTCCTCCAGTCGTTACAGAAGTAGATAAATACAATGTGCTGCGGGTCATGTTAGGCACGCAGCCTGGTGCAGGGCGCCGCGCTCATAATTTCATCAGCAGACAAACAGGAACAGCAGTGAGCAAACAACAGATCAGATCAGCGTGATGCAGTATCTGTCATCTGTGATAATAGATAATATCACATCCAAGGCATGACAAGGACCACGCTGACCTCGCCGTGAACACCAAGCGTGCCACTGCCGTGCCGTCAATGTCAGGTCGCTGTCACCTCTTCCATCTACATCAGTGTGCTCCTCACTTTTATCTTCCCATCTTTTTCCTCCCCCTTCTTCCTTCTTCTCTCTCTTACCATCGATCTCTCATTGTCTCCCCTCTCCTAAATGTGTGTTTCAGAGAGCGTGTCACAGATGACCAGTGGCCAGAATCCAACGTCTGTCCTGGACTGCAGTGATATAAAGGTAGTCATGACTACAGTGAGAGCAACCTGGTGTAGTAACCTTTTATCGCACCTCGGCACTGTGGATGTGCATCTATTATGGCATTTAAGTGTCAGTATGCTGCATCTGTGCCGCTGCTGCATGGGTGCATCAGCGTGCATACAAGTGTTTCTGCATGTTTAAATTACTGCAGGGCTGTAAAGGAACCATTTGACATTTGAGGAAAAAAGACGTATTTATTTTCTCCCCGTATAGAAAGATAACAAATCCAGTCCGTTTTCCTATTGGGACGAAAAATATAAAGCTACAGCCAGTGGCCCAGTGAGCGCTCTTCCCATACTTAATCATTCTAAGAGAGGGGGGAAATTGGAGCAAGATTAACTTTCATGTAAAGATTCATTTTACTATCTGAAATTGAGTCATTTGGACCAATAAAAGCTGGAAAGTCTGAAATAGCCTCATGATTAAATTATTTATGCCATTCATGTGTCGGGGGAGGCAGCAGGAAGTCAGCCGGCTCGTCAAAAGAAAGTCTCAGACAGGCATGATGCCAATTGCAATAACAGGAGAAAGACTCCACTGAGCTATGAGAGCAGACATCTGGAAAAATGGCAAATTGTTTTTTAATGCCACAACGGGTCAAATAAGATATAAGGTGCTAACACTGAGCTACAGAAGCACTCCTAGGCAGATTTTGGTACCTTATGGCAGAACCAGGTTAGCTGTCTTTATGCTAAGCTAAGACAACATGAAAGAAAGGTTATACTTTTCCTTTTTATGTCAGAAAATCGTGATCAAATCCCATCGCAGTTTACTAGAGCCTAACCTTCAAATGAAAAGTCTGAAATCCAAAGTTATTCAATTTACAAATCATAAAAATGGAGAGAGCAGTAAATCCCTCTCACTTGAGATGCTGGAAACAGCAAATGTTTGGCTTGGCCATGGACTGACTTTATGTCATTTAGTTTGTAGATTAAATTGAATTAAGAAAATGCACCACACGAGAACGCTGAAATCAAAGATATTTAAGGAAAAAGACCTTAATTTGCAATTTAAAGAAAATAATGAAAATTCCAAATAACAGAATTACCCTGGAGGTCTGGGGTCCCTGGGATTTGCTTTTATAGTCATAAAATAATGTCTGTGTGTGTGTGTTGTATTTATGTGTGTTCGTTGGCTCCAGTTTCATTAGCCATGTCTCGCTTCATTCTTAACGGCACAATCTGTGTATGTGTGTGTGTTTAATGCCCTAGTGGCTTTGCGTGTCTACATGTGCACTGGTGTGTGTAATTTCTGTCTCTCTTGTCATTTTTGTGTACTTTTATTCCCACCTCTGGGTGTTCTCTCTCTCTCTCCTTATATGAACCGTACATGTCTCTCGCCCCCTCCTGTCGCCCGTCCCTCAGAGGGCTCTGGAGCAGCAGATGGAGTCGCACCGCGAAACGCACAGCAAACAACTTGGCCACCTGCGAGACGAGATCAACGAGAAGCAGAAGATCATCGACGAGTTAACGGAGTCAGTGCTTCATTATTATTCCTCTGATGCACAAGAACATACATACAAATGCAAATATACAATACAATACAAATATATAAAATAAAATGTCATGGAGAAAGCATGTTTATATTCAGGACTAGACTGTGGTACTATACCGTGCAGGTCATACATGTGTCCAGAGGCAGAGAGATTGCACCAGCGGCCTCTTGGCTCAAATCAGAAATTCAATTCTGCCCTCAAACGCAGTGTGAAGGCTGCAGGGCAGAGCCTCTGGAGGGACTAGAGCACATTTCCCCGCTGGCCCAGGCGTTTTTGGTAACAGCGAAAGAGCAGCTGCAGAGAGAATGAATAGACATGTGGGGCTGTGCTGCTTGTACTGCTGGCACAGCCTGATTTGGAAAGGCAGCTTGAAAGTGGATGGATGGATGGATGGATAGATGGATCAATATGAGTGAGGTATAAGCTGAAATAAAGGAAAAGTATCAATAAAATAAATCAATCGACATTCAATCAATCCATTAATTTAATCACAAAACTAAATCAATGTGGCCTATATTCTTAACCCTGATGCATCTCTGCCCTAAAGGGTGACTCTTTAGTTTTGACTCATGCATAGAGTCTGTGAGTAAGTTAATTTTCTTCTTTTTTTTTAGCTGTAACCAGCGGCTGCAGCTGGAGCTGGAGCAACTGCACGATGACTTTGAACATCTCCGGGGCCAAGAACATCACAAGAGCCGGCAGCTGGAGGAACTGACGTGAGTCTCTCCTTTACCGTCCTGGCCGGCTTTCAAACACTTCACCATATGGAGGCCCGGGGGCTGAGCTGCCCCTTTGGATTCACCGCTTACATGTCTTCTCTGTCATTCGTCTTCCCTTTGTCTATTTACTTTCCTCTCGCTCTGCAGCTCTGATATTTTATTTACAGTACGCGTCTCTCGATGTGGAGGGATGCAATCATACGGAGTGCGGCTAAAATTAGCTGGAGGGCTGACCCCTTAACCCTCTCCATGCATCTTTCTCTTTCTGTCTCTACCTCTGCATCCCATTATGGGGTTTTGGAACACGGTAGCAGCTGGCAGCCAACAGGCCTCATTCTGCCCTGACCTTTGCAGCATATTGCATCAGATGGCAGCTGGGCACATGCTGCCTTTGTTCTTTTTTCATTAATTAAGAATGTGGTATTTATTGGGGTAAAGAATTTCCCACCTCTCTGTCTATCGATAGATTTCTCCACGAGCGACATGAGCAGTCGAAGCAGGACCTCAAAGGGCTGGAGGAGACTGTTGTAAGTCATTATTTGCCGTCACGATTGACTTGGCTCCCTCGGAGGCCACTGATCCACTAAATGCTCTCTAACTGCTTTAACTGCATCATTTCCTTTCCTTCGTACTGTAGGGCCGCGAGCTCCACAGCCTGCACAACCTCCGCAAGCTCTTTGTTCAAGACCTCACGAGTCGAGTCAGAAGAGTAAGCCAACCTTTATTTCTCCACATAGAACCACTGGAGCCTGAGAACGTGTGACTGTGTGCAGATGATCATTTTGAGTTTTCATTCCTCTGTTCCATAGTTTTCGCGTTGCCTGTCTGTCCATGCATCCTTTCTTGTGAAAATGATATCTCAAGAATGCGAGAGGGAATCTTTTCAAACTTGGATTCAAAGAGCAACTGATTAGATTAAAAGGTCAAAGGTGACACATCATGAACACCTGTGGGGATTTCATCACATCTGGCACAAATATTCACTTGGGCTAAAAGATGGCCTGATTAGATTTCAGAGGTCAAGATACTGTGACCTCACCAAACTCTTTTTTACCCTGTGAATATGTTATTTTAAGGACTTTTGACCAGTTGTCACTTGTTCTTAGAGATGAATTGATTCGATTTCAGAGGTCAAAGGTCAAATTGACCTCACCTGAGTCTGACCATTTTTTTTTAATGTAAACTGAAACTGCACTGGTTGGTGGAGATTTACAACTACAATGCGGCATGTCTAGCTTTCAACACAATGGTAAAAGATCTCTGCTGTTTCTGTTGACAGAGTGCAGGGATAGGGCCTGATGGGGGATACATCACCCAGAAACAGAAGATTTCCTTTCTTGAAAACAACCTGGACCAGCTTACAAAAGTTCACAAACAGGTAACAACAAGCCGCTGTTTTCAGATTATAAATTATAGAGACGAAGACAAAAAAATGAACACTCTGCCTGTCCTCCACCTCTGGATGTGGACAAATTATCCAATTTCCCACAGCCTGGAAGCTTAATTCTCACTGTGCAGTGAGGCAGAGATGTCTTATCTGAGAAGAATATGAGAAGAGGACAAAAAGGAGCGGGTCAGAATAAAATACAGGGCACTGTACACTTTCTGTGCTTCTCCAATGGGCCAAAGGAACATTAGCACCATCATTCATTTTATGCAGCAACTTAGCATGAAAGTCTCCTTGAAAACAGAGCATCAGAAGGTGTTAAACCAAGGTGAAGACGCTTGCCTCCCGGGGAAGGAAACCACACAGCATAAAACTGTTACTCAGATTTGATAAACACAAATGAGTTCATCCTCATTCAGGTGCACACGAGCATCCGCAGTTTTTCCCCTCCAGCTGAAACACAAGAAACCTTGAGCTCGGATGAGACATAAACGTACACACACCTCACATCCTTCTTGAATATTACTAAATGGACTACAGCAAGTGTTGATGTGCTAAATGTTTTGGCACACAAACACACACACACACACACACACACACTCTCTCTCTCTCTCTCGGGCTGCACTGCAGCAGTTTGTCAGGCAGAAAACCAATCCTATAAGTGGCTGCTGGGAGAACCCCATCCCATCTACCACCTGCTGATACTGTCGGGATAGAAGACGAAAGACATGGCCATAAATCAGCAACTCCCAGGGGAAAGTGATAAGGCTCCAAAAAGACAGGCAGTGGACAGTGCACCGGGCTAATATGCATGTCCCTGCCCCTGCAAACATATGATATCTGTCCATCCGTCCATCTGCACACAAATATCTTTACTTCTTTTATAATATCACTTAATAGCACCCATCTGAATTTTTCCTCCATTTTCTCTTGAAGTTCTTCACTACCAATCAATAAACTGGTGCTGCTAAGCCTCAGGTGGATCTATTGAATCCCTGAGTCCTCTGTCTGCTTTTCCTGCTAAATAACTTTGTCACTTTGCTAAAACCTCAGCCTCTCTGCAGGGGACACATTAGTTTGCATGATCACGCAGCAGCAGACTCCCTGGTGCTCAGCAATGGATTTTTCCCGTTTGCCTTCCCCTCTTATAGGAAACATGATGTTTGCACCAACGTAAAATCCATGAATCTGCACAAAAGTCCTTAACAAATATTTTACCTAAAGTATAGTTTTTGTCCTCTGAAGAGATCAGACTATTATTTCAATACTGGTATTCAGAAAGAGATGTGTGCATTCACTGGAACAAAGTCACCTTAAGTTTTGATTATGAAAATGGGAGCGATTTGATGGTCATCCCAGACAGATCTCAACAATATCTTTTTAATTCCTGAATATTCGTCGATTTTGGCTCCATCAGCCTTCACCTCAATGTGAACATCTGGAGGAAAAAAAACAAAAGTTAAGGTAATGGGCAGATCTCGCGTGCATTTCTCAAAAATGTTTCTGAACAACTGCCAAATTTAAATGATAGAGAGAGAGTATAATATAATTATAATTCTCTCTCTCCGCGGTTACCTTGGTGAAGGCTCAACAAGGCTTTTGGGAAATGTGGTTCCGATATCTGCTGCCAACAGACACTGGCAGCGGGACCTGACTAACTGGCTGCTTCATGCCTCGAACAGGGTCTCTGACCAGAAACGTCCACATTAAAAGAGTTTTCCACTGATTTGTGTGGATATCCTGTTCCACTCAACCTGACTAAACGGCTGATAGTAACAGAAAATCACTCTATTCACCTCCAAATAATTTGAGTGCGCACACAGCAATCATAGGTCGTAGTATTGCTGAATTTGAGTGTATTAAAAAGCCATTTGGAAGTCGGCTCTTATTCCTGAGCTGGGCCACATGATGTGCCTCACTTCAGAGAGCTCGCAGAAATCCCATCAATACTGTACATGTTGTTGTTGTGTGTGTGTTGCAGCTGGTGCGTGACAATGCAGACCTTCGCTGTGAGCTTCCGAAACTGGAGAAACGTCTTCGGTATACAGCCGAGCGAGTCAAGGCGCTGGAGGGTGCGCTGCAGGAGGCGAAGGAGGGCGCCATGAAGGACCGCTGCCGCTACCAACAGGAGGTGGAGCGGATCAAAGATGTCATGAGGGCCCGCAATCCCTTCCGCCGGCCCCATGCTGCACAGATTGGTAACGCAAACACCTCATTGGCAGATTTAACCCTTTTTTAAAACGACTGAGCAGCCAAAACGAGCCGCTATATGTGTCGTTTCAGTAGAATTTATGTAATCAGATCATGATAAGTATCTTCTAATCTGTAGGTAGGCAGTGATCCATTGCATCAATCCATTAAAATCTGATCTGTGGATATTACCGTGCATTATTCCAGCGTTATTCCCACACGGCTGTTTAGGACATCGATTGTTTTCTTGTAATCCCCACAACTCAGTCCACAATTGGATCACACACAGACACACAAACGCACACACACACACGAGTCACGTCTACAACCCCTTCTGCTTTTCTCACTCGCACAAGTGCAATCATCACATCAATTTATCCTGTGCAGCTCAGCGGCCTCACAAAGCTCTGACTCATCATCAAAATTTTGGTCAAATTTCTTTAACCAGCCCGTCTCAGGTACCTGCCGGAGGAGCTGGAGTCCTCTGAACATTTAACGATACATGTCAGTTATTGTAGGAGCTGTTTTTCAAATGAAATTCAAGAAATGAAAAAAGTAAATCCTCTCAAATCCTCTTTGTCACGTGTTTGGTTCCGCATGTGAACTGCCGTGTGTATCTGGCAGTAACATTCCCTCTACTTGACATCTGATAGTTGGGCCCTGCATTTCACTGGGGGGGGAAGCAGTCATCCCCCTTATGTCTCTGTTGTGGTTCCTAACAGGCAAAATCCATTGTTGGATTTTCCTCCCTCCACTCGCGTCTCTGAAATTTACTTCCTTCCCTTCGGCAGATCGCCATCATTTCAGCCAGTGCATGAGTGAGCTGCTGTCTGATGGAGCTTTATGATCCAATCATGTTTCATATTCTGGACCGGAAACTAAATGAAGTCACCCTGTTGCCATAGATTCCGAGAATTAAACATTTATGACAGCTAGTTGGAATATTTTGCATGTAAGGATTTACACAATATACTCATTTCTTTTGAGGGAAAAAACAGTTGATTAGAGAAGCAGTGTAATCAATTTTTCACTGGTTCAGCCGAAGATAATTACTCTCATACGGATATATGAATTCTGTGAAATAAATGAGACGCGCCGGCTGTTGTGAGAAAATGAGCTATTGATCTGAGTGTATTTATAGAATCATTTGTTTCAGGATTATTCCAAAGCTCCTTTGACGTTCTGCTGTTTGTTAACATGTTTTCTCATTACTCCAGTCGCATTAAACATGTTGTGCTGGTTATTGCCACAGTGGACAAGCATTAGATAAACAAATATGATGTATTTGTCTTTTCTGGATCAATCGATCGGTCAATCCTCTGTTACCGTTTACAGCCAAGCCGGTGCGTCCGGGCCACTACCCACTCTGCTCTCCCAGCAACCCCTTCTTCATCCGAGGCTACAGCGAACACCCCGCCGCCTTCTGCAACGCCGTTTTCCACAACAGCAACAACCACCAGGCAGCGGCCTCTGCGGCTCCTGCAGCGCCAAAGAGCGCGGCCCGGTTACCCGAGGGCGACTCCAACAGGAACAGCCCCGTCAAACACCTCGAACCCCGAAACAACGACGCACACGACAGCGACGCTCACAACAACACGTGAGTAAACACAGCTACATGTGGCAGAGTTCAGGAGTACATCTTGATTAAAGGTCGACTTACTGGCTTTTCTTCTTGCTTTCAATCACACCCCCACTTTCTTGACTGGAAAAATAATTAAGTAATTGAAATTGTGCACATTTTTTACAAGGTCTACTGGCACATTTTTCCCTGTGGTTTCAACCACTTTCCTGAGCTGGAGGATACTTGTTTGACAAAACGATCCAAACACAAGATTTAGTTATTTACTTTTTCCAAGGCTTTCAACCGCAGTTGACAAGACAAATATCTGTTCACCAGGCCACAACATTATGCAAAGGTTTGAATGGTTATTGATTTATTGGACGTTGAGGAGGATTAATGGACATAGGAAAGGATTGAGATGAGGTTGTGTCTGATTGGTCTGGGAGGATGCACCGGCGATTGGGTGGAGGGAGAGTCAGTGTGGGGGGGTCTGCTTCAGGCATCAATCCAACTGTGCTTATTAGGAGCCCTACAGCCAGGACCTAGAATGAGACGTGCATGAGGTACGGACCAAAATGAGTAACAAAGGATGAGGGAAAAGATGAAAAAGGGATGTGGGTAGGGATGAGCAGAGAGAGAGGGATGAGGTAGAAGGGTGGATGGATGAGGGGATGTGGTTAGGAATGAGGGAAGGAGGGGTGTGGTTGGGGATGAGTAGAGAGAAGGGAAAGGGTGGGTCAAGAACTCGGAGACAAACAGGGCGCGATGGGTCAACCAGGTATACATTGGCTTGAGAGGAGATTAGAGGTGTGGTTGAGGCGTGACCCTGCGCCTGAACATAAGTTAACTTCATCTAACTATTATTTCTAGGATCAAGAAAGAACTTAAGTTTATTCTATCAACGTTATGCCTACAAATAAACTGTGTCCTGCATTATAATTTCCTTCCTTTGAAAACCTTAATCATTCAAATGAGATGAGCAACTTGTTCGATAATCTATTTTAACTTAGCCCCTCTTTTGTTTTCACTTTTTTTAAAACACAAACTTATTTAGTTCAATATAAAACCATCAAGGTTTTGAACCAGAGCTCTTGCAGCGACACTGACACAAGCGCTGGTTTGTGCTGTTTGCAGACTTCCAGCTGAAGCAGCGAGCCCAGCTGACAGCAACACTGCAGAGATGCTCGACTCAGAGAACGGTGAGGTCCTGTTGAAACACTGAGAGATGTTGTGATTACAATCAGCGGGTGAATCCACTCGTTTCTTAGTGAATTCCATTATTCCATCAAACCAGCCATTATGTGTGAATGCTGTTTAATGTTACTGGTTGTTAAACTGGTTCCCAGTTCTGTCTGCTGTTGTTTTTCTTTTCTTAACATCTTCACTCATAGATTAACGGGAGATGGCCATGTATTAAAATTCTACAAACGCTCAGATCTCTATGGAATACAGCTGCTGTTCAAGGCTTCTGTGTGTGTGTGTGTGTGTGTGTGTGTGTGTGTGTGTGTGTGTGTGTGTGTGTGTGTGTGTGTGTGTGTGTGTGTGTGTGTGTGTGTGTCTCATCAGCTACAGACTCTGGAGATAGATTAGGCCTGCGGTGTCATTACTCAGCCAGACAGACAAGTAGCCAAGCAGATAGGCTGAGTGCCCACCTCTGCCTCTCCCCGGCTATGGCCGTTGTAGAGTTGTGTAACAACACCGCAGCTCTTTGATTCTCCAGGAATATCAATAAAAGTCCAACGCAGGGTTTGAGCCAATATATCAATCTGCAGCAACATCACCAGCCTGGTATTCAATATGAATCAGGGCGGCACGTTTGTTTCCCAAGACGCTCATCATGCCGACAAGTTTGTCTTTTTCTTAAAATAAAACTCAATACTGGCAGTTATCTGAAGATTTGTTATCACTAAAGCTCGAACTAGAGCTCTGCAAGATAAATAGTCCGCCAGTGCCTACATTTGTATTTTGCATACTGTAATATGTTATATGATATGTATATTTTCAAATGCATAACGTTTTAGCTAAGATATGAAGTTAGTACAAAAGTAGTGTTTTAAATAAAATTTCTTTCATCAAATTTAGCCGACTAAACTCACAACACACCGATCCAAACGATTTTTAAATATATAAAACAAGAACTAAATATTTCTAAACACCTCAGAAGTTATTAGAATGATGTGTTCTTTAGATGTGCCCATTATCTTTGCTCCTGTCACACAACTCTCTGGTGAAACCACACAATATCAGCATGTTTTTCACGCTTTTCATAATATCATCACAGGCAGACAACGTGATGAGGTGGAGGCTTTGGCTTTCTGCTGCAAATAGAATTAATGTTGCAACTATTATGGTTTTACATTTTTTTTAGATTTTTAAAAGGATTGTGAATACAACAATTTCCTGCGGCCAATCAGGGGGCTGCCTGCAGGAAGTTTAGTTTTCAGAGGGTTACATTTTCTCTCTTTTTTATTTGGTACTTTTTCCCCAAATTGGACACATGACCTTTTTTGGGGAATTCAACTGCTTATACAGTTTTCTTTAATGTCCACTGAAGTCAAACCTCTGTGTTGCATGAATTTAAAGAAGAGCTTAAGGGAAAGTGAAAAACTCAAAGGCAGTTACCTCTGTATCCATATTTCTTACTCTTTGGTCATTTCTCTACCGACGAGATTAAACTCCGCAGCCTTAAAGCAGGAGGTCAAGCATGAGCTCCCTTGATAGCGGCAAACTCATGAAACCCAACCCTGAAGTAAGTGGAGTTCCCTCCATGAATAATAATGAATAAATCCATGCAGACTTTGCTTTTCATTTGCCGGCGATTGAGTCATAATCAAACTTCACTGATGTGTCTGGGTGTCACATAAAAGGCTGAGTGAATGTTTTTGCGGAATGAATCCCTGTCAGATAGAAAGTCTTTGAGGATTGGTGAAGTTCAGTCGGTGCCAGGAGTAGGAAGGATTTTGATTCAGCACATGACACACAATAATTCAGTTTATTAGGGTTTTTACAGAATGTGCCACAGCGATGTCTCCACAAATAGAGACGTCCCAGGGACCCAATTTTCCATTTAAGTGCTGTTCTGCTGCACTATCGATCTGACTGTAATTGTGAAGAGTTTCCTGCTTTCCAAAGGAAACTTGTAGTGCTTTGTTATTTATATTGTTAGGTGCAATAGTGGTAGGGGTGAGACTAGGATCATCAGAGAAATTACAGCGTTTGTCACTTGTTCAGTGTAAAATGACCCGTGTTTACATTCTCCCTGGAAGTCGCACAGATTATGACCTCACAGCAGTGATCAGATGTTCAACGAGCGTGAAATGAGCTGTATTTATGTCCACTTGTAAATTTTCCGATGTCACTCTTCCATTTATTGAATTTATTATTCGCCTACGACATTGACAATCAACGATCTCTCGCTAACCTCATCCATGTGGGAGAAGTGAATAAACACATTTCTCTCATCTCCTTGCTCTTACTAATGAGGTCGGATCAATAAACATCTCACATGCTCTGTGTTTGAAAGCAGTGTCAAACACCAGATTTCAGTCATTTATGTTCGAGGACACATTGAGCAGCTGCTTGTTCCAAAGTCATTTGTCGGAATTGTCTCTGGCTGTTTTTAATGAATCCCACAGGTATGAGTCTGTGATAAACCCACTCCTCCCCCCCCCCCCCCCTCATGTACACACCACCCCCCACCCCCTCACTGTGCACATGCCTGCCTCCTCACGCACCTCTCTCTGTCCACAGGTAACGCCACCGATATCAATGACAACAGGTAAGACTGGACTGCACCTTATTTCCAACCTGCATCGACACTTGCTGCTATTTGCTGCCGTTTTACTGCAGAAGTTCACGTTGTCATATCATTGTCAGGCCGACACCTCCAGAGAGTAGGATTCTTTTCAGCTGTTTGTTTTCAAAACCTTCTGTAATGGACCTCGATAGTTTGGCTCCAACTGAAGGTCCTGAAATGTTTTCCTTAGATTTTATATGAGATCTTTTACATTTATATAGCAGCCAACACTTGTTTTCCATGTAAAGATGTAGTGGAGATATGAAATCACAGTCTCTGTTGGTAGATGGTGCCTGCGTGTCAACATACGAGTCTCGTGAAGCATTAGTTTTGGTTCAAGATGCTAATGTTAGCACAACATATAGTGGTTATATATATATATATATATATATATATATATAACCTTTAATTCATAGTTGATCAGCAGTAGATTGTTGTCAATGCCAGAAGTGATTAACTCAATACCTCTGGAACTGTATCTGTGATGATTGTCAGTTACGGGCAAAGAACGAGTCACTGCCACATTCGCCCCACGTGCACTGATCCCTCTTGAGTTTGACGACCAGCTCCTGTAACATCACTGACTCGCCTCCCTCACTGCTCTGTCTCCCTGCTCCATCACTGCCCCCTTGTTGCTGCCACTGCCACTGCTGCTGCTGCTCCTGCTCCTGCTCCTGCTGCTGCTCCTGCTGATCCTGCTGCTGCTGCTGATCCTGCTGCTGCTGCTGATCCTGCCGCTGCTGATGACGCTGCGGCCCCCTGTGATTCTGGTGTGTAGGGGTAGCATGAGTCTGAATGTGAATTCTGTGTCCAGAACTGATGTCTGCGACAATCAGGACCCAGCCAAACTCTTCAGCCTGCAACAGGAGGCCTCTGCCAGCTAATAGTCCTGAGCAGGTAAGAAGGCAGAAAATCACAGGAACACCCAGATGAGACTGTGATTTATTTGCTTCAGAACACAGTTGCATGAATCACGGGTCGGGAATGAGACGATTAAGCAATGTCACAGTCAACAAATTAACAAACAGCGCCTCACTCCACTGAATCTACCCACGACAGTTGAGTAAAACCACCTGAAAAATCAGTTTTTACACATATTCAAACAGATAAATTCTTGGAAAACCTGAAGTAGAAACTGCTATTAAATCGTCTGCTCGTTAAAGTGCTCGTTACACATACAAATGGGTTTAAAGATGATTTAAATTCAAAAGCAGTTTGCAGGCACCGCTTGCATGATAACATCAACCCTCACACGATGGAGGACTGAAAAACTGCAGATACATTTGTGAGACCTTGTGGATACTAATGTCAAGTTTGCAGGAGATCAAATTTATGTTGCAAAATGAAGCTTGAAATTTGAAACAGGTGTTAAATAAAACACTTAAACCCTGGTAGCGTTTCTTCAGTCTGTACTGGACCCGTTATTCAGACAACCTTGACAAATTATACATTCCCTGAAGGCTCCAAGTCTCCTTGCATTTTAAGATCTACATATCACTTGACAGTTGTTCAGACATGTGGTTACGGCTCCACATATTTTCCACAGACCTACTTTGTCCGTCCGTGTATCTTAAGCTGTTTTCAGACATGAACTCTGGACACTGTCCGTACAGTGTGGTGTTTTCGTGGAGTTTCACATATGAAGAACGCAGCGGGAGATTCTCTGCTCAGACACGTTCACAACAACAGAGCGTTCAGGCGGGGGTGGCGGAGGGGGGGGGGCGCAGCATGAAGGAGGCTCGGTGCTACGCATTAATTCTGCTGCAGAGATAATGTCTTTTTGTAAACAAGCACATTGACACTGGCATCTGCCCATATCACGAAAAACTCTGGAATCTTGTTGTCTTTCCAAGTTGAAACATTTGTCGAGGTCTTTTATATGTAAGGCTCCGGAGATTGTCTGGAGCCTCTGTCTCAGACTTGTGTGCTCTGACATACAGCCCCTCTGGATGATGTCCGTGTTCTGTCTGAAAGCAGCTTTATTCTTCATATTCTGACTCCTTGGTTGTAAGGAGTTCTCTTTTAAATGTCACCAAGGTTACGGCGGTAGCCAAAAGAAATAAAGAACAGTGACCTTATTATTTCGATTATTGGATTATTTTCAGTCTCGTTCACCATATCAGGGAAGTGCGGTCCCAGGTTAAAGCCAGGAGCTGACCCTGTCTTGAGAAACATTATTATGACTTTATCTGGGCTCGGCTCGCTGGGGCTCGGGGAGTTTGCAGCGGTAAATCTGCCAGCAGCCGGGGTGAAAGAACATTTTTACATTTTATTTTCTGCTGGGGCGTCCAACACTAAAAATACACTCACTGTGGGACACTTTTCATAGAAATACTTTAAAAACACCGCGTCCGTGTCACATCAGGTCAGTGGGGGCAGGGGGAGGGGATTAGTGTGTAAATCCTATCCAGGAGTTAAATATTATATAATATTAAATATTGCTTTTGAAAAGGTCTGTATGACACGAGGGGGATTGTTTTGGATTTTACTCTCGCCCACTACTCTCATGGTTTTTTTTTTTGGTTGTCTCTTTTTGTGTATTAACGTTCTACTCAAGTTATGTGCAATAATAAAACCCTGGAGCTGGTCTGCAGGCTGAAAACCACATTATACGTTTTTTATGTTGAAACGTAAAAGTTTAATATAGCTTATTTCTGGGTCTTTAAGACGTTGTAAAGTTTTTCTGTGGAGCAAATGTAAGTTTTGCAAAGTGCTGCTGGATTTTCCATCCTGTCAAGTCTAAATTTGGCCCCAGAGTGCTCCACGCAGTTCCCAAACACAACAGACTCTCAGCGTAGACACCAGGAATAAAACGACTTGAGACGTGTTCCTTCTGGCGATGTTAGCATGACTCACCGGCTGCTGTCTCCTCTTTTCTCTCTCTCTCCCTGTTTCCCCCAAAGGTATCTGACTGTGGCTCTTACTCTGTTTCTCTCCGTCTCATTTTCTCTCTCTCTCTCTCTCTCTCTCCAGGTGGATGTTTTTTCCGAGGCCCCCCCTGTAAATCTGCATGCAGCCAATCACAGTCCTCCCAGACTCCCTTTCCTCTCCCATCCTCACCCAGTGTAAACAGCCCTCTATCTCCTGTGTCCCCCCCTTTTCCTCCCCCTTGCTTGCTCCTCTGCCGCCCGTCCTCCTTTCTGTGCTATGATGTGGGGGGTGTATGTGAGTATCAGTCTGGCAAACACTGCCTCTCAGAATCCCGACCTGGCAGCTTACACCCATATGACTGCTGCACCCATTCCCCCTTGACTCGGAAAACAAAAGGGACTTCTAATGGAAAGGTGGGGGAAGAGAAGGTGCAGCGCTGTGGGTGACCACTAGGCAGTGCCGTTTGTCTCAACGATGCAGTCTCAGTGGACGTCAACCAGTAAATGACACATGAAACTGAAATTAAGTCTTTTTATTAATTATTAAACACGAGTATGGATCAGAAGAGTGAACCACTTGTAATGATACGTTTAACTGTGCATGTCGATGTTGGTCTTCAGCTTTTCTGGGAAAATACACAAAAGAAGAAGAAAGCTTGTAAAGCAACATGATTGTGAAATGTTTTAGTCTAAAACACCAGAACAGAAGAGTGTGTGTGAGTTAGTGCAAAAAGAGATATACACCCTTTAACGTTGGTGTGTTTTAAAAAAAAATCGGAGCCTCACATACCTTCGCCAAGGCCGAACAATCGTTATTATTTAGAAGACATAAGAAAAGAACGGTTAAAGAAAAGGAAAATAAATCCTGGGTCCACAACTTAAGATGCAACCACATCAAAAGTTAATTTGTTTTTTCCAGACCCAAGTTTGGTGGAAATAGGTTCAGTAGTTTTTATCCTACTGAACCATTTTTAGTCACATGCCGACTACTGTTGCCACATAGAAGGTAACTGAACTACAACACAAGCGAACAGAAGAAGATGCAACCCGGAAATTAAAGACAACAGTTTTTTTTAATTTTATTACCCTTGCAGGATATTTAAGGTGTCAATATTCTATATTATCATGTTTTCACCAATTAGAAAAACAGGAATATTAATCCAAAAAACACCCAGAAGCCCTCGTGAATCTTGATGCTTGAGCTTGTGACACTGGCACCTTGCGCAGGAAGAACCACCGCGCTAATGAAGAATTAGGTTGGAGGGTCGCTAAAAATAAACATCTATTGCACTTCTGTCCGTCCTGGGAGAGGGATCCCTCACATGTGGCTCTCTCTGAGGTTTCTACGTTCTTTTTTACCCTGTTTTATTTTTTAGTAGTTTTTCCTTACTCTTGTTGAGGGTTAAGGGCAGAGGATGTCACACCTTGTTAAAGCCCTATGAGACAAATTGTGATTTGTGAATATGGGCTATACAAATAAAATTTGATTGATTGATTGAAATAGTGAGTGGTGAAGATCTGTCGCCACGGCACGTCTGGCACACATCACCCGCTTTAACTAGAATGACACGCAACTTGATCTGAATCACAGGTAAAAAACACGTTCATCTTTTCAGGAGGCTGAATGTGTTCAATTATCAGTGAAAAAAAGAAAATTGCCTGATGTGGATCATTTGTGAGATATTCAGCCATTTTCATTTCATACAAGAGCAAAGAAAAAGTGTGTAGCAACTATTTTTATACCGCTAGTTCTAGTTTCAAAGATAATATAATATATTATTTATCGTCTGCTCTATTTTAAGTGTTATTTATTGATTTGCTCCTTACTATTAATTTATGGCAGTTAAAGTGAAGCGTATGTATTTGTTTTGACGTGTTAATGTATTTCCTGTGCTGCAGAATGATAAAATGGGTTCACGTGTGCAGCTGCTGTTCCCAAATGAATTAATGACGATTCTTTAAGATGCAAGTCAGACTGAAACCAAAGCCCTGATTGTACAGTGAGTCATTTAAAGTGGAACTTGTTCTGTAACATAGTATATATGAGCTCAGCAGGAGACGTGAATCGAGGGTTACTGTAGGTTATCAAGAGGCGGCTCAGCTTTGTCTTCTCCCACGCACACACACACACACACACACACGCACACACGCAAAGCCTCAATGAGGTGTCTGACCTTTGACCCCAAAAATACAGTTATATTACATATCCTGTATTACTTGGTTGTTGTCCAGGTTATTTGAGCAGATAACGTTTAAATGACTCACACACTGACAGTCTGTTGCTCTCGGTCGACCTCCTGATCAACCAGTCATGATGAGGTGGTCGAGGGTGACGGCGAAGGTCTGTGTGCGTACGTGTGTGCGTACGTGTGTGTGTGTGTGTGTGTGTGTGACAGAGCAATAGAGAGACTTATCAATATGGACGAGTGTTGCTCACTAATGAATACAGGGACAAGGCACATTGGGGAGATACAAATTTGCCTTGAGGGACCTTGAAATAAATTACACTGTAATAAGTACTTTTTTAAGTTACTTGGTATTTTAGTAGTATGTGTCCTTTTACAAAAACTGTATCATGACAACTTAAATGTAAAAGATTATATATGTGTGTTGATACGCACTCCACACGGCACTTTATTCCAAATGTTATGGTTCTTGTTTCATTCATTTCATTGCCCAAAGTATATTTTAATAGTTTATATATTATTTTTTTAATAAATTAGAATAGCTATATTAATCAAAGAGTTGCAGTATTGCCATGTTATCTTATTTTGTCTATTAATAATGTGAATTAACCCTTTATTTCTATGAGATTGAAACAAATTGTTTCATACACAATCATACCTATTGTTTTAATGTACGTTTCTATAAAAAAGAAATTTAGTAATTTATAAAATAAGTAATTTTTTCGAGGTCCCTCTTAAATGCAAAATTGTGATCCCTTCATACTGTTACATTGATACCCCGTATGTGCAATATTAAGTGTGGGCTGACATTTAAAGCGTAACTAACAGACCCTCTGTTCTGATGAGACTGAGGCTCATTATAAATGCATGAAGCACTTTATCATATTATTTTCCTAATTCTCTCTCTTTTTGTTCGTCTTCTTCCCCCTTAACTCTGAGTATCTCCTCCTGCAGCTGTCAGACTTTCTAAAGGGTAAAAAAAAAAGGTCATTCAACTTTATCACTGAAGTTGAGTTTAAATGACAAAGAAACCACCACTTGAACGTGAATGGACTTTTCTTTTGGGGTCCAGTGAAGAAACCAGTCATGTGCTATGGTTGTATACTGAGCTGTAAATGTTTGAATGACTGTCCAGTTTATTTTCAGTCCGATTGTTATGTTTGTCTGACAGTAATTGTAACCAGTCTAAAAAAAACAATACTCTGGCGAGGTCAGTAATTGTGATACTGTAGCCGAACATATGCAGTAATAGAAATATGATGAGAATGTCCGAGCGTTTAAAAAAGACAGACGCAAAGTGTTTGTGTTTGTATGTGCATTGGTTGGTTTCCAGTGTGTGATCTAGTGCATGCAGTACTCTCCTGTAGCTGCTGAGAAACAGAACTGTTATCTCTTACCAACTTTCAATAAAGACGAAACTGTGTACATATCATTATGACACCGACTTGTTGTTGCTTTCACACTTTAAAATCCTTTTTTACAGGCTCATAAAACTTGATTGTTCTTCTTCTGCGTGAACAAGCACCCTAATGTTGTCAGTAAATCCAGATCATAGACTTTATATAAAAGATGGACGACATGACAGCTCCCCAAAAGTGAAGCCAAAGCGTTTCAATCGCCCCCCAGTGGCTGGTTGCAGTATTGGTCATAGACCCTGCCTCCTTTATGTTAGTGGATGGGACATGGAGCAAAGTAAAACATCAAAGTACACGTCAAATAACTCGATGATTTGATTAAATATATTTAATGTATACATTTATGTATACGTTTAACTTTATTTAATTAAGTCACTCAAGTAATTTGATTTATTCACTAACTCAACATGATAGAAAACCCTTTACATTGAACTTACGTAATCAGGTTACATGAAGTATTTAATATCTTATTGAAATACGGAAAGTAAATGTTTAAATGGGGTGAAACATCATGATTGACAGCTGAGACTTATTTGCAAACAAGCAACTGAACAAGAACTTCCTTATAAACCCTCTCAGCCTCAGCTCACTGCCAACAGCTGAGGGAGGTCAGGTTCCTCCCATTGCTCCTGATGAGCTGGGGAAACTGGGACCTCGATTCTGAGACATATGATCTCTATATGATCTCTATATGATCTCTATATGATCTTCATATGATCTCTATATGATCTCTATGGCCCTGACAGGCTTCATCCCCCATATCCACGATATTCTGGCTTCATTTCTGGATAATAGAGTAAAAACAGCTATAACCGTGTGATCAACCTCAGTGTCATCTGCACATCAGCACCAACACACTGCTCATTAACTCATTAGAACTAGTGCACAGTTTATAAAAAGCCAAAGTAAGGTCAATCAGTGAAGGTAAACTCTCTTTGGTCACTGTGTCAGAGGCAAATAACTCTGCTCTACTTATTGATTTGTTTTGGCTGAATGTCACTGTCCCACTGTTGGCTCATGTTTATTTTCCTCCCTCCCACAATATTATGAAGAACACAAATTAATTATTTACCAAGAAGAATAGTGTCAGCACAAATTGGTCTGTATTATAAACTATATAAATAAACTCCACAGTATATCAGCCAAGTTTTTCAGGTATGTTTCTGTAACTATCATCTCTGGACATGTTTTAAGACAAGAGCTTAACGTTGAATAACCATTTGTGAGTGATGTGGTTATTCTAAAAAAATGTAAGTGCAAATTCGGTATAACGACATGTTTTCTTTCAGAATCTTTAAATCTATTAACTTCTGGACACAAGATGTCTCCTGCAGAACTTCGTCTGGAGTTCAACATGAGGCTTTTCTAATGTAGTTGTGAGGCCGTAAAATAATTTTTGTGCGTCACAAATGAACATTTCAACAGAGACACTTTTCCTAATCTGCAGATGAATGAGGAATCGGTCTAATAGCATCAAACTGTGCACGTACAGTTTGCTCAAGTGAAGCAAAATTTATAGGAGCGGGTAAGTGGGGTTGGCTGAGGACCTGTCCTGTCTAGGGCCAGGAGCCGAGGGGACAAAGTTCAAAGTAGTAGCTGAGGAGGGACGAGGACACTAATCAGAGGAATTGTGACACAGACTCACTGAAACACACTCCAGCAGATCTCTCAGCGGGAATCACTGACTGAAGCAGAGCCTCTCACCCTGTGGACCACTGACTGAGCCCGAGGCGAGAAGACAGAGTGAGTACAATACAGACGCTGTTTATCATGAACGTCACGTCTGCCCCACTCAGTCTGTGTCTGACATCTGTCGCTTTCAGGATTTAAAAGTCCACACTTCCTGGTATTGTACAAATTTGTGCAGTTGTGTAGTTTTAAACAAAAGATAGTATAGAGTGAATCAGATGTGACCGAAATCCTCAGTCTCAGTTTGTTCTGTAAGTTTAAGCAGCTAAAATAAAGATGATTAAAGTGCGCAACAGCTACGATAAAATAAAGATCGTCACCAGTTCTTCTGATTCGATGCCTTTAAAACTGTGTGTTCTGAGGGAAAGTTGTGTGATTGAATCAGTTGAAGTTCAGTATGTTAATATAACATTGACTCAGTTCCTCTGATGAGATTATGAAGCACTCAGCTGAAAACATCAGGGGGTCATTCAAAAGGTTCCTTTAGAACGTGACCTCAAATGTTTACTGTGTTCTCCCTTTCAACAAATGTGATGTTTTTATGAGTCAAACGTTTGATTCCAGTCGACAGTTAAAACGTGATCGATTTAGTTCATTTGAATTATTATTATTATTACTTTTGTTACCTCAGTCGACCTGTTATAGGATCAACATTTAACATCCTTCATATTGATCTCCTTCCATACAGCAGTGAGTTGGAGCTGATATGACAGCTAGATATTTACCATCTGAAATATTAATGCCGCTCATCTTCAAAGTAATACGAGTTTAACAGGCTCTGACCCTGGATAAACTTCTTAAGAAAATTACACTGTCAAGTTAGCAGTGGTCCAGGCCTTATACACAATATTATATTTTAAACCCGGATGAAAATGCTGGTATATGTATGTAAACACTTTGCCAGAATTAATTCACAATAACCATAATAACCATAATTCTAACTGTATTTCATCATATAGTGGTTTGTATCGTATTGTTTCAAATCTTAACGAGTCTTATCGAATGTTATCGTCTGATATTGTATCATATCGTGTCAAATTGTATCATTGTAGCAACGCAAGTGCAAAGTAAAACATTACATTTCATTTAGCTGACGCTTTTATCCAAAGCGACTTACAATAAGTGCATTCAACCATGAGGGTACAAACCCAGACCAACAAGAATCAAGAAAGTACAATCTCTTCAAGAAAGCCACCTAAAACAAAAAGTGTGTTTTTCTTAAACATGACCATGCACGATTCTCCTCACCCTCAACTTACCTCTGCAAAGAATGGTTGCATAACTCTTCAGAAACATGTTTTTCTTCATCTCCTTCTCTCAGTCCGAGCCACACAATGTATTATCTGCATATCTGTGCCGAGCTTATCTGTTATATTGAGATTGGTCCTGAGGAGCGATCAAACAGCATGGATTAGAAAATGAGGTCACTCCAGTGTCTCCTCCCTGGAAGTGTGTGTGACACAATCCCTCTGTCTCTGTATCTTATCTACAGTGTGTGAACTCCCACTGGAGCCAGGTACAGCCGCTTTATAATTTGTTTACATTGTTTAGCTTGACCTACAGTGACTGGTGATAACGCCGCTTTAGTGGAAAGCCACTGGAGGTTACCACAGTTCAAAGCCCCTGACATACACAATATGTTCAGAACCTGGAGTTTCAGCGTGTTTTGGGATTCACACGAGTATAAGCTCAGCTCCTGGGCACTGATGCTCGTCAGGAATATTAATTCTTCAGCATGAGGCAAGCTGCCAGCAACACAAGCCTGTGACCTGATTTCATCTCTAGATTTATCTTTAGAAATCCTCGCTCGAAATCGTCAAACGTCAACAAAGAGTAAATATCAGTGAACCGCATTCATGCCTTAAAGCTTTTTAATGTCAAAAACATTTGATTTTAAATCAATCGTTGAGGGTTTTGGTTCAAAGTGATCAAAATGACCTCAGGTTATAACCAGGACTTTTCACCCAGAGCTTCGTATGGAACAAACTTCTGATGATTTAGGTCGAAGGGGAGGTTTTTCACATCTTGATTGGACCAATAGAAAACAGGAAAAAACAACTCAGTCTTGAGCTCACATCAAGTGTAAACCTCATCAAACCTTTATTGCATGTGACACTAACCTGCAACTTCTGTATGCACAGGCTCCTCCACATTTCTGTGTGGTGTGGCAGTGGTAACCATGACGACTGCAGAGCCACCCAAGGAACTGCGGCACAGAAACAATAAGGCCCTTCCATCAGATGAGCTCTCCGATCAGGGTATGAGCAGTAATGGAATTAGAATTACAATAATATTTTGTTGTCTGTTTGCCAGATGTGTGTGTAATTACTTACAGACTGAAATAGATTTTAAATCTGATATGTGTGGTTATGTGTTTTGAAAGTGAAAAACAAAAGATTTAAAAACATCCACCAATACTGAACATTACATACTTTTCTGTGAGTTTTGGAGATAATTCTTTCAAACTGAATTTCATGGTAGCCAAGTTGAAAATGTGTGTGCTTTACTCCACCTACTATTTGTAGGATTATTGTAGAAATATGAGCAGAGGGTGGAGACAATATAACTTGTGTTCTCTCTGCAGTTGTGAGCCCTGGTAACGTGCAGGAGGACGAGCTGAGACAGTGGAAAGAACATGCACAGGTTTACTGCATTTCTTAAATATAACAACATAAGTGTTCAGGCTGTGCAGAGCAAACTGAACGCAGCATAATGTGCAATGTGTGGGATGCTACATTATAAAGTTCCTTGTGTGTTGGTTAAATGAAATAATCAAAACTGCCTCCTGTTCCTCGTCCTGCAGAGGGTGAAGGTGAAAGTGCTGGAGCAGGTCCAGGATCATCTCAGTGACATTCTAGACGAAGCTCTGACTGAGTCCGTTCAGCCTTTCACCCACATCCAGCCGACCATTAACGGCAAGATGACAAAAAAGACCTCAGCGAGGTGAGAAGGAGCAACACACACATTGGTCTTGTAGATGTACTCGATCATTGCTGTGAACCATTTTCCTCTTGGTTTTGTTTCAGGTCTCAGAAAATGGATGATGGCAAAGTGTTTATGGAAAGGCCGTCACTGTTGGAGTAAGTATAAAAGGCTGACGGTTGATTTCCTATTCGGTATGCAAACACAGTCCAGATCAATGTGAAGTAACAATATATCAGTTGTTTACTTGAGTAATCATCTGGTCCATAGAATGTGAGGAAACAATGAATAATGCATTGTGATTTCTTAAAGACCAAGGTGACGTCTTCATTGTCTGGTCTGACCAACAAAAACCCAAATACACAATTTACAGTCAAGTAAGACAAAGAGATACAGCAAGCATTTGCTTAAAAAATATATTAAATATTCAAGGAAAGATTTTCTATTGATTAACTTATTGATCTATTGATAAATTGTAACCCTACTCTTTGAAAGGTCTTTTCCCTCACACAGTCTGGTGCTTGAATATAGATTTTATTGATCTTGCTTTCATCATGGTGGCAGCTTTACAAAGTCAATTTCCAAACCTCTGCCAAGGCCCAACAGTCCTCTAATGAAACCACATTTGACTTGACTAGATCCAGATTCTTGGATGTGCACCAAATTACAGACATAAATACAGACTCATAAATATCAGTCCTCTAAACATGTCCGATTTTTACATCAAGATCCATGAATTATTCTCTGAGAAATCAATGAAAATGTGGAAAACACCCACAATGTTGAAGAAAGTGAAGAAACAAATCCAACAATACCACATCCTTCAATCAAGTTTCATGGAAACCCGGTTAGTTTAGATTGAACATAAATAAACTGTAAACAACCTTATATCATCCTAATGAGGGAAATATATGATGTATACACTGTATATAAATATGCTCTTAAATTTGGCACAGTGTGTTTTTTTATGATATATTGCTGTCTGTGTTTTCCTCCTCTCCATCAGTGAGCTGTTTGAGATCAGTCACATCAGGACCATCTACCACATGTTCATCGCCGTGCTCCTCATCTTCTGTCTGAGCACGCTGGCTGTGGACTTCATCGACCAGGGAAGGTGAGTCCCATCATCCCTAAACTCCACGACCCTGAACCAAATCTAATGCAGACTCAATCGCCCTGAAGCTTTTAAAAACGTCTCCATCACGTCTTATCTACTTCCCCTCCCTCCCTCCCTCCCTCCCAGTCCCCTCTCCCGGCCCCTCTGCTCATCATGGCCACAGAAAGATTGTGAAATCAATCCCTCTGAGTATTTCTGCTGCTGCAGCTTTGGGCGGCGCTGTAACGAATTTGGTTTGACGCTCACAGACGCAGGATTGTGAGATTAATTCCTGTGTTTCTCACTGGAACAATAAGCTCCGCTGGGCGATTGCGTTCGATACATTCACCCTTCAGTTAACATTGATTTTTCAATGGTGGGAAACTGATGAAATAAGAAAGAATATTGCACTTGCAACAAGCACATGTTGAATTCTAAGCAAATCCTCCGACATGCTGCAGTGGGCGGGTATTTTAAATCTATTATTATCATCACCAGAGGGGTCTTTTCATATGTGAAACAGTAATGGGGAAATAATTAAAGCATTTAATTGTGCCTTTGCATTTATTAAACATCTTCATATCATTTAATTGGTCATTCAACGCCCAGTTTAAAGCTAAAACACTGTTACTGGAACTATGATCGGTATGAGTATTTAAACATCTCACTGTAATAACGATTTGCTTGTTTTTACGCACTGACTGTTTCTATGTCTTTCTCCCAAACCCCAGGTTGGTCTTGGAGTTTGACCTGCTTTTCTTCGCCTTCGGGAAGCTGGGTACCGTCATCCAGGCCTGGGTCGTGATGTTCCTCTACACCCTGCTCGTGCCCTACTACACGCTGGTGTTCTGGGCGTCCCTGTACCACATGTTGCCCTCCAAGTTGGGTCTTTCTCTGGGGACGGGCTTAATCCTGTCTGTCGCACAGACCTGTGTCCTGGGACTGTTCCCGATCTACGTAGTCATAGAGAACCAGCTGCCGCCAGCCTCGCGGTTCATCGTGATACTGGAGCAGGTCAGTGTGTGTGTGTGAGACAGACTTTGTTTGTGTTTGTTTTAGGAACAAATCTTTTTGGGTGCACAGGTGTAAAAATATGGTGAATACCAAGTAGCATGTGAGTGATGAGTTCCTCAGTTGGAATGTTTTGCCGCCACATTTGTAAAGAACGAGGTAATGCACTGCTTCAGGCCGCCATTTCCGCAAATGTCATCCACATTCATCAGAATTGCCGTTGGTATTGGCAAATTTTTTGGCTTATCACACACACTGTAGAAAAATTGCATAAAGTCTGAGAACATAACTGTAAAATATCCATGAGGGCACAATTCTTTAATTTCCAGTATTACACCTGACCTTAAAAATGTGATATCCACACCCACAGGAACAATGGAATATAAAGCTGGTAGCTAGTAATCTATGTGTGTCTGTGTGTGTGTGTGTGGCAGAGAACAGAACAGAAGACTTGAACCGAAGGTATAAATAGAATAAACGAGGCAACAAGAGCAGAAAAAACTAAATAAGAGCACATCAATAGCACAGTAACAATGTCAACAGACAAAACCAGTTCACACTCGCCCTTTATGAGACTCTTGGCAGACAGTGTGGGTGTAAATGTAATTTACAGTGACTCATGGACACACACAGAGGAGACAGACATTTCTGAGTGCAGTCACACAACAGGCGACACGACGGTGATGAACCCGACTACAGAGAAACAAGGTTTCATTTCTTCTGAGTCTCAAAATATGAAAAATGTGATTTGTTATATAGATGCTTCAAACCAGTGGCAGGAGTGGGCATTTCTCGTATTGATTACACTTGATGTAGCGAAGCCCGTAAACCAGTTCAGGACAAATCAAGTGTCCAGCTACATTTATATGGTGCACTTCCTCTCCCTGCCACATAATGTGTATCCATTCATCCATTATCGACACAGTTTATCCTTCGACAGTTGAGGTGGAACTGGAGACAATCCCAGCTGGACACCACGAGCAGGTCTCCAGTGTATCGCAGTGCCAACATACATAAACAAGTCTCACATCCACATACTATCTATTCTCCCCCATTAACTCCATTTTGCATGTTTTGGGATTGTGGGAGAGAGTTGGTGCACCAGGAGAAAACTCACGCAGACACAAGGAGAACATGCAAAAAACGCACACCAGGACCAGGATTCGAATAAAGACCCTTGTTGCTGTGAGGCGACAGCGATAACCACTGAACCACCATGCCACTCAATGCCACCTCCAGGCCGGCACCAGACTCTTCACCAGGCCACCTTCACCCATGGTGGGGAACCGAGCTGAGCCTGGTGCTTATTCCTCCTAGAAAACTAAGGTTGTCAGGTTGAGTAGCATCACAATCGTCCGTGATACATTCCACCTCCTTTCTCTAAGTTTCGGGGAAATGCGTCCAGTAGTTTTTGCGTAATCAAACAACAAACCATCCATGAACAAACGAACCGAGGTGGAAACATAACCTCCTTGACGAGGCTAATGATAAAACTTAGTAAAAAACTATATATTCTGGACATAGGATCATAGTAATTGATGATCCACATAAACGCAGCCCTGTCAACAGCAGGAACATTGTGAGAAAAAACCCGTGCTGCCCAGAGATGGCGTCCGTCCAGCTGGAACAGAGAGAGACAGCATGCGGATCTCAGTGTTCTCAACGTTTGAACATCACACACACGTACTGTAATACCTCCTCATCCTCTTTATTACACCGGGCCCGGCTTCCCAAACCCGCCTTAGTGCTAAGATCATTTTATCTCCATTCGATGGAGTGAGATAATCCCTGTGTGCTCTGGTGCTTTTGGGAAACCAAGACCTGATCCTCATCTGACCCGGGTCCAGGCAGGCAGTGTGGCTGCTATTCCGAAGCTGTCCATTGATTTGATGCACAAATGAAGGATTTTAATTCACTAAATTGCACAAAAGGAGTGAGTGGTTTCCTGCTCTGTGCAGACGGATGATGTGTGCAGCCTAAACTGCAAGTTGCATTAGGTGAAACTGATAAATGAGTTCCCGAGCCGCAGGAGAACCCAACACTCCGATACATCATGTGTTTGAAATCCAAAAGAAGAAATTGAGGCCATAAAGATGTGGGCGGTTGTCATCAGACACTTTGTCCATTCATGCGATGAAGACCGAAACTATTACTACTGGTGCATGTCTCACTTCACATTATGTCTCTATCCGTTTCCCTCAGATTCGATTCGTGATGAAGAGCTACTCCTTCATGAGAGAAACTGCTCCTGTTATAATGAAGAATACACCAAAGGAAGGTACTGTATTATATTGATGTCAGGTGTATTTACTCCTCAGGCTGCACCATTACTCACAGTGACTCGAGCGGGCACCAGAGAAAAATGACTAAAGCAGAGCTCAGTAGGTTACCGCCTAATGATTCATGCTGAAGTGAGAACTAACAATGAAAACACCCACATATACGTTAACCAACCGGGAGAGTGTGCGGCCAAATGAGGTTCTGTGGTAAAAGTCTGCTGATGAAAGACTAAGAAACCAGGAGGTGAAGAAAGTCCCTCACTGCAGTAAAATACCTCCAATAGAAAATAATATAGTCCTTAAAATTTGTTAAAATCTTTAAAACTGCGTCTACAGTCTACCAGGGTTTGAATGAAGTTATATGGAATGAAACAAGATCCGTATATAAAGATGGACGGCGCATTTCCACTTCTTTCTTCACAAAAAACGAAGCAGAAAACATCTAAAATAAGTCAAAATAAAATACCGGTGCCATCGTCGCATAATTTTGACGTCATCTGGAGCCAGAGTTGACCAATCACAAGTCAGTATCAGCTGTCAATCATGAAGTATCTGAAAAACTAAAAACAAACATGCATCAGTGTGATAAGAAATACCTGAAACGACACAAACAATGTTTGAGAAAAATGTATTTATCGTGTACTTCGATTTTTGTCCCATTCACTAACATAGAGGAGGTGTTTTTTTTATTTTTACGATCTCATCTGTGTTTAACAAGTTTTAAATGTCCTCGTTATTAGCAAGAGGTTCAATCTAGACCGAAGTACTGAAAGCAAACAATCAGGAGAATATATTACGGACTTTAAGGCAGATCATGTGGTATAATGGTTTAATGATTTTGCAGTAAATGCAACTCATTTAATTTTAAAGACAGTCATTTGTTCGCAGGTTCCTACATTAAGGCACCGAAAAGCTTCAGAATTCAAAAAACTGGACACGATAATATCAGGCCAGACAATGAAAGAAGAGAAATGACATGAGAAGCTTAACGTCTCATCCCTCAGACTTTAAATCAGCTATTTTTAGAGCCTCTTTTTAATAATTCAAGGCACTTGAAGCCTCAGAACTGAATCACTTCTAGTTTGATTTTCTCATAAACCGAACTCTCTTTATTTTTCAGGAAAAGGTCCGATAATCCCACCATTTTCCAGCTATCTGTACTTCCTCTTCTGTCCCACTCTCATCTACAGGGAATCATACCCCCGGTAAGACGCATTACATTGTCCCCCTACTTTGTTCACTTATTATTTCATGAACACATGTAAACACAAACGACAAATGACAATGTCGCAGCAACACAAACTCACACGTCTACACTGAACTCAGATAAATCCTGAAAGATTTTTTCTTCCTTGTGCAATAGGTGCTTATCATAATTTATAAAGAATTTCATATCAATGCGATTTATTTCCATTTCACTGTATATTTAGGTTTATACTTTAGTGTCATAAATATTTCTATATTATATTGTTTCTTTTATTATGTGTTCTGTTAAATTTATTCATGTGGTTTTTAAAAAAAAGCATCATCAGAATTTATCTGAAGAGAATTAAGAAATTATAGAATTGAGGAACCTTTAAAATATGTTTGTGTTTCTTATTCCTAATTTGGGTTGAAATGTCTGTGCAGATAAAAACAGTTGTCATCAAGCAATGACATGATTCTAAACTCATAAGATGTGATTCTACAGTATCAAACTGTTTATTTCTGAAAAGCAACATCCTGTCTTTCTTCCACAGAAACAACCACATCAGATGGAACTATGTGGGCAGCACTCTTGCCATGGTAAGACTCTGAGACTGTTCATCCCACTGAGATACTTTCATGTTTAAAAGAAACGTATTGAAACCTACTGAGAAGCCGTTTGTGGGGTTGACGACCGAGACAAGATTAAGTTGCTCATATAAATGAAGTGATCGTAAACTACAGATGGTTCACAGCTTTAATATTTGATGTGATAACATAGACCTTCAGTCTTGTAATTGTGAGCATGCTCTGTTTTGTATTTCATTTGTCTAAAGTGTTTACAACATTAATTATTATCTGTATCCGTAGATCTTTGGCTGCCTGTTTTACGGCTACTTCATCCTGGTCCGCCTCTGCGTGCCCGTCTTCAGACCCGAGACCAACCAGCCGTTTAGCATTCGGACCATGGTTCTGGCTATTTTCCACTCAATATTACCAGGTACCAAAAATTAAAAAAAAGAGCTGCACACATCACACCCACTACATAAAGCTACGATCACATTTTCTCACTGGAACATATAAATGAGTGTGACACGATTAAAGATGCAATTGTGCAATCAGATACAGTTTAACTTAAAGACTGGCATGTTTACTGCCCCCTTTACGTGAACAGCTTTCAGAGGAAGTGCTGATATAAAAGTGTCACAGTTAAGTTATGGTTCTTATGAGACAGCTGGGAGCACTGCACCAAATAAAAGTGTTTCCCCCCCCACCCCCCCCCTCTCTGTGTTTGTGTGTCTCAGGTATTATGCTGCTTCTCCTGTGTTTCTTCGCCTTCCTGCACTGCTGGCTCAACCTCTTCGGGGAGCTGCTGCGTTTCGCTGACAGAATGTTCTACAAGGTGTGTGTGTGTGTGTGTGTGTGTGTGTGTGTGTGTGTGTGTGTGTGTGTGTGTGTGTGTGTGTGTGTGTGTGTGTGTGTGTGATTGATCATCTGTGGCTCCACCTGTGAGGATCTATATTAATCAGCGACAAGCGAAATTGCATAGTTCACCGAAAAATGAAAACTCCCTCATTATCTACTCACCACTATGCCGAGGGAGGGGTGTGGGTGAAGTGTTTGAGTCCACAAAACCCTTCTGGAGTTTCAGGGGGAAACAGCGTTGCAGCCAAATCCAAACAATTGAAATAAATGGTGACCACTTCTTCAAACGTGAAAAAACAAAACAACAAATTATAGCATGCCTCCATACTGCTCCTGTGGTGTCAGCCAAGTTTCCCAGAAGCCTCTGCATTCAAATCCGACTTGAAACGAGGTCATTTACACTGTGTTTTTAGACTAAATGTTCTCTGATATCCTCCTCGAATGTTTTTTCTGTTGTTTTTTACGGATTTTATTTCTCTCATTTGCTGTGATTTTACTTTTTTGGATGAAAATGTGGCCACATATTTGTCTTTGAAACAGTGAAGCCATATTTATTTTAATGTTTAAGGGGATCAAGTCGCACAGATTTGGCTCTGACCAGTGTAACGTAAACATGCAGTATGAATTACATCATTTCAGCCTGTCTAGTGTTTTTCTCCAGTTTAAAATGATCGTACTCTGCTCAGTTTTCATTTTGACCCCCTGATTTAACTCTCCTATCCTTTTCTTTTCCAGGACTGGTGGAACTCTACATCCTTTGCCAACTATTACCGAACCTGGAATGTGGTGGTTCACGACTGGCTGTATTACTACGGCTACAGAGACTTCCTCTGGGTGAGTAAACAAGACAACTCACATTGGGTAAACAAATAATAAACCAATCACATGGGTTTTCTTTGCGTTTCCAAATCGACATAGCACACGATGAAGTCTGCAGTCGTCCTGTCAATCAAGTGACACAAAATCGACACACTGAGCTCTGAACTCTGAGCCCCCCCCCCCCCCCCCCCTGTCTCTCTCTGATCCCTGCAGCTGTCAAAAAGGAAATTCCGAGCAGCTGCCATGCTCTCCGTGTTCATCGTCTCCGCTGTCGTCCATGAGTACGCCTTGACCATGGGCTTGGGATTTTTCTACCCCGTCATGTTCTGCTTGTTTGCAGTGTTTGGAGGTGATGGATAGAATACAGAACAAATATTTATCAACATGAACTACTCAGGCTGTTTGTCCCAGATCTCACAGCCTGAACACAAACACAGAGTTGATGTTTAACCACACAAAGACCTTCATTTGCCTCATGTCTGTTATTTTTTGTTTTGGCAGTGGTGTTCAACTTTACCATGAACGACAAGCGCCAGAGCCCCGTGTTCAACGTCATCATGTGGGCGTGTCTCTTCCTGGGCCAGGGCGTCCAGGTGTGCCTGTACTGTCAGGAGTGGTACGCTCAGATACACTGCCCACGCAAAGAGGTACGTACTGCAGATGTTACCAGAAGGAGCAATACGGCTCCATCTAGACTTTCATTGCTTTCTTTATATCCGGATGATGCTGATTCTACTCTTTCTTATAAATAGATCAGTTATAAGGTTTGAGAGACATGCATTTCTTCTGCAGCATCTCTGTAGATTTACATATAATCAGTGGTGCAGTCACTCAAAAACCTTCCTAAAGCTGGACTAGATACAAATCACTACATTTTATTGCAACAAAAAACGAGCGTTGTGTTGGGTGTTATTAAACTTTGGCCACATCTGCAACAGAACAGGAACTAGTCTGAATAAAAGCTTTGGCTTCTGATGATTTGTGAATCTATATTGTTATATTACTTGCTGTTAGCTTTATCGAGGCCTTTATTAAAAAACTTCACCGTTCACTGTTTTAAGCTCAGTGAGAAGCTGCAGTGAAGTTATAGACGAAGTAAATATGAGCCAGTGCAATTGCCACTTAATGAAAAGACCATTTAAAGTGTAATGTTCTTATTGCTGCTTTCTACTGGGGGTGATGAGCATATAGTATCTTCATGATAATAAAACTGAAATATTGTAGCACTCAGTCGAGCTCATACTGTACCTCCACCAAGGTCCAACAGTCCACTTAAATTCAATCAAGCTGTACCAAATTTCTCACACTCATAGATATCACACTTCAAGATCCATGAATTATTCTTTGGGAAATTAAATAAATGTCAAAAAATATGGGCGATGTGAAAAAAAAATCCTTGATCCGCCCCCTGATCTGTATCCGCACCAACATTTGATGGGTTCTTCCCTGACCTCCACCACATCCCCCCACCAGGTGTTGTGATAATATGTCCATGTAGCAAACAAACAAACCAACAGACAAAGGGACAGAGGTGAAAACATAACCTTCTTGGCGGAGGTAATAAAACCTGACTGACAGTGAGATGGTGACCCTTTTCTCCAGGAGAAATCTGAAGATATAAGTATCTCTATATATTATATTCTTTATGAGGAGTTTCAGGGCATAAACAACTGGACTGAATTGTTTAGAAGCTCAGTGAGAAGCTGCGGTGAGGTTTACATGTAGGAGTCTGCACTACAGTGATGTCATTAGACTGTACTTTGACCCCAGTTCCTGAGGTACTTGGATAGTAAATAGACCAGTAGGTGAAAGTGCATCCAGTCTCCCCGCGTAAACCAGTGACGCAGCGCCTCGTGTTGAGCAGCTGAGGTTTTTAAAACTCTGACATGTATTTAACCCTTAATCAGCCCCCCCACATCCAGCCCCCCTACGTCCAGGCGTTTTAATGAAGTCCCAGTTGTGAAGGATCTTCATGACAGATGGACACAGATGTACTTAACATACTTACTCCTCTGTGAACTAGTACTGCATCTCTGTGTATCACCCCTGGCTGAGGCCTCCTCTACAGCCTGTGGTGTCTCACACACACACACACACACACACACACACACACACACACACACACACACACACACACACTCACACAATGGCTTAACATAGATAACAGCTGTCTAAAAATAGAAGTGGTGTCTGTAAAATGAGATTATAATGTGATAATAAAAGGATGTTAATAACACTACTCTGTTCTTCCTGTTTTTTTCATCAGAATAGTTTCTGGGAGCTGGTGACGCCTCGGTCCTGGTCCTGCAGCTACCACAGGTGAAGCTGCCTGGCTCCTGCTCTGGACGGATAATGGATAGAGGGATGAAAAGATGAAAATCATGACGGAGTAAACGTAGACGAAAGTGTGGAAGGAAAACTCCAAAGAAGTGTATTTTCTTTTTCATTGTGTCAAGATTTCTTTGGGTCAAGATATGACTATTACTGTTTTGGTCATAATGTTATCCAGGAGTGATGTTTTCCATATTTCACATCTGGATTATGACCTCCATCTATAGGAGGTTATGTTTTCGCCCCTGTGTATTTGTTTGTTATTTTTTAGTAGTAAAACTACTGAACAGATTCCCATGAAACTTGGTGGAAGGGTGGGAAATGTGAGAAATTCCAGAATTTCAGATCCAGGAATTTCAGATCCAGGAATTTCAGATCCAGGAATTTTGTCTGATTGTATTAAATAGTGTTTTTATAATTCAGGCTGTTTAAAAAAAGAGTGTTTACTGTCTAAGTTTAAATATTTTAATAGCAAGCCCTGAAGGACTCAGACCACAGAACAACTTGTTGTCGACTTCTGTGCTTATTTAATTTATTTCTGCAGTATTTGTACTAAAGCTGTGCTGACAAAACCTGGAAAAGGTTTGTTTATTCTCATCTTGTAGCAGTTTGAATACACTTGAGAAAGTTTCAGCTTTTTCTTCTCTGAATTAACGAGACGGCCGGAGCCCAAGAGAAGCTTTCATTTCACCGATGTCCCGCCTGTATAGATCGATCGGATACTGAAAGCAAAACGCTTCCATACAGCAGCCTTGTGTCTATGGTTTTATACTTTCACTCAAAACTGGTGACAACAGGCTTCACCGCAGTGGGGCTCCTGACCCGCAGTGTGTGTGTGTGTGTGTGTGTGTGTGTGTGTGTGTGTGTGTGTGTGTGTGTGTGTTGCCTGTGTAATCCTGCCCTGGTTGCGGTTCAGAGCACAGGGATTGGTTGGATGAGCAGGTACGTGAACCGACCAACCACAGGAGGCACGGCGTCTTATCAGCGGGCCACAAAGCCTCCGTTTGTGTGGCTGCCACGTCCCTCTGAAGTCATACAGGAAGAGCAGGATTAACATTGGTACAGTGTTTGCATTAGTGATGTAATGCTCTGTAAACTGATACCAACCATAACAGTGGTGGAGCAGGACGTGTACTTCTCCACTGTCAGTAGCAGAATTGTGTATTTGTGTATTTGACATTGTTCATCAATTTTTTTTATTGTATTTTCTTTTTCTTAAATTTAGTTTGACATCTTTTACCTCCATCATTCTATAAATTGACATTCATCAAAGTGGCTGCACATATTTCTGAACTCAAATGTCTTTAATGAGCCAGAGGAGGGTCTTCTGCATATCAATGATCCAAACATCATCTTAGCTGGATGAACACACACCAAAGGAAAGTTGTAGACTTGTAGACGTAAAATATTCTATATTTCATTTTATACACACGTTTAAGTATCCTGAAATGGAAGAACATATAACTACTTTGGAGTTGTGTTTGTGAACATCAATATAAGCCAAGTGCGAACTCTCCTCTCAGCTCCGCTCTGGTGTCCAGCGCAGTGTCTGAGAGCAACATCTATCTCTGCAGCAGCTAAACGCTCCCCAGTGTTCACCAGTTAGTAAACAACCTTGTCTGCAGGGCTG
This sequence comes from Hippoglossus hippoglossus, assembly GCF_009819705.1. Classification (NCBI taxonomy): domain Eukaryota; kingdom Metazoa; phylum Chordata; class Actinopteri; order Pleuronectiformes; family Pleuronectidae; genus Hippoglossus; species Hippoglossus hippoglossus. The sequence continues at coordinate 9,993,940 of NC_047155.1, forward strand.
TTTAGTGCCGAGCTGCAGCACACGCCTTCTTGAATTCAAGACAGATGAGAGAAGTGTGAGACTAAAACTGAAGAGTTGAACTCCTTTGTCTTTGCACAGTCACTTAATCCATCGTTCATGTAAAATGTTGATTATTCACCTTTTTATTATCCCTTATCCTTAACATGAGGAGCCACTTAAACATGTCCTTCAACCTTGAATCACGGTCCCATGTCCAGACTTTAACTACCCATCGTCTTTGCAGTTGCTGATCAGTTAAGTTTGTGAGTCAGAGGAAAATGGCTGCCATGTGGTCTGCATGGACAGTATGAAATGAAGCTGAAATGTTTGGTTGGTGAACTAACGGTGGAGAAGAAGAATGTTTGCAGTCAGTTTTTAATTGCATCTGAACGACTTGATAAATGGATCAATTACACAATAAATGAATAGAATGAAAGCTGTCTTGAGAGATGTTGAGCAGCTGATGCAGCTGTCGACAACAGCTTCTTCTCCTCTGTACAATCTTCACTGACTTTGTTTGAATTTGTTTTTAAACCGATGCTTTTGTTCTGGGCGAGATGGATGTTTTGCTTTTTAAATTCCATCAGGAATTTCTCTACTCTGCATGAGCCATGTAAAATACACCCATTGGAAAAACAAATAAATAAAAAGTAATACTTTTTACTTGTTAAACAAATGCAAGTCTCATTCTGTCACCACATGAGAAATGTTTCATGCTGTCTGCATCACAAAGTGCTGAGAGTTAACTGGAGCTGAAATTCAAACCCCTGCTTGGCCGGGCCTCACTGAACCACAAGAAATGTTTTGGTTCTTTCTTTCTATATAGATGGAAAATATGCACATGGACACGTCCTCAGTCAGTCTGGATTATTTTCCTCTCCTCGGGACGTCCTGCAGAGGCCTCGGAACATTTCCAGGTTCTGTGCCGCAAACAATTTTGTCTTATCGGGGGAAAAAAAAGAAGAGAACAAATAGAACCCCAGTGACAAGAGTGGTTTATTGGTTTTATCAACTGGCAGGTTTGCCAAAGCACCGTAAGAAACAAAGCAAGCGGTAACCCGCGTTAATACATTTCAATGGCAGCGAGATGCATTCAGGAGCAGTGGTATTAAAGCAAGTTAACAATTCAAAAACAAAACTTTTACAACGTGGAAGAAAAAGGGGTTTAAACACATCTCGAAAACAAATGCACAACTTGGACAGGTTTCAGACTTCGCATGCTGTGTGCTACACTTTTTACAGCTGGCTGCAATTCTCAGGGAACTGAGCCACGCACACACACACACACGCACGCACACACTCACACACAATCACACAAACACACAGAGGGGGAAGGGCAGCAGGACACACTGCAGCTATAAAGAGGGATTAGAGAAGAACACGCAGATACGCACTCACTCCCATCTGAAATGCCAGCCAGCCCCACCCTGCCGCTGCTGAGTGCACGAGCATCTAGCTGTGTGTGTGTGTGTGTTTGTGTGTGTGTGTGTGTAACCATGCAGAGGGTGGGTCGTGTTGAGGGACAAATCAGCTTTGAGTAGTTGATCTGGGACAAAGTGGCTCAGGAGATGTGATTTTTATTCCCAAACGTCCGTGAACATTAATAATCGGGGGGGTTAGGGAGCACAGGTTGGGGAGGACAGATTTACAGGGGCTCACTGTGGAAAACCAACCAGGGGACAGACAGTCAGAGGAGAGACGATAAGACAGTCAAGTACCGCTCAGTGCAAGCAACTTTAGAAAAGCCCCCCCCCCAAAAAAAAGAAAGACGTGAAGTACTTTGAATGAGAGCACTGTGAGCTGGATGAGAACATGTATCAAACCTTTAATTAAACAATGCGGCAACGCTTGAGTGACCGAACTTTGACTGAAGTGTTACTTTGAACAGGGAGAGGAGGATGGATTTCACAGACACAGTGAATCTGCCCCACAGATTTTTTACAGGCCAGCAACAGGGACTTTAGTCGTAGGAGGCCTTGGCAGTAGGAAAAGTGTGGCCTGAACCACATGATAGATGATGACAAGACTATAGTGAGGCTTCATATGACTGAAGTGCTCAGGAAATCTTCACCTCGGGGACAAGAATCCAAAACGCAAAAAACACAACAGTTTTCCTGTGGAACAAACAGGGAACTCTTTTTTCACAGTTTTTTTCTTCCTATCTTGGTCAGGAGTCATTCATTTGCACAAAAAGAAAACACAAAAACACAAAAAAAGACTTTTCAGCTGGAAAAAAAAAATCAAGTAAAAGAAGGAAACCAAGGGGCTTTGGTCCCGGTTCCAATTTGTGTCCAAGTGCTTCCAAAGAGCAGAGCAGACGGCTGCAGACTGTTAAACACAGGTGCTCTGTCAACGACAAACATGGCGCCGCAGCACGCTCTCACTTACATTAAGAAAAATAAAAACAGCCAAACTCCATAGAGTATTTACATTTTTCATTCAGTGCATAATGGAGATCTCCTCCATTTCTCTTTGTCGAATCTATACAAGTCCGTTTAGAAAACCTCTACAGCGTGAGGAGTCAGTGCCGAGGAATGCTCGTGTTTAGAATTGGTACTCAATTGGTCTTGGCATCAGAAAGTCCCCGGCCGGCACCTTCCTTATTAAGTAACAGACAGAGCCGTTTGTTTACATGCAGAGCAGTGCCGGGCCGCGAGCACCGGAAGGTCCCTGCTCATATTAAGTTTCTCGGAGGCTGAGCTGATCCCCCCCCGAGCATGTGACCGTCAGTGGCAGTGCTGGAAGCTGCGCGTACATTTAGACAGAGTTGGGTTTTTTGTGCTAAAAGGAAAACATGCGGTTTCAGGAAGGGACGGGTGGAACTTGTGAAAACAGAACGGTCTTTGTTTTGTGGGAAACTAGTACCGTTATCTGACTATGTAGCATTAGCATCTCACTGCAACAATAAAACCCAGCACTTCTTAGAGGGCATCTATAATTCTGTACGGTTACTCACATCTAAACGTTTGACCTCATCAACAAAATCGTACCTCTGTCTTTTGACCCTTTTCTGGTTAAAACAGAAAGATTAGCTTGGACAAGGGGATAGAGAAGAAGGTGGGTTAGACTATCATGGAAACTGGTCTCTAGTCTACCCACACGAGGAGTGGGAATGGTGGCTTAGGTGGAGGCGGGTGTGCGATGCAGCGCTCACTAAAATACATTGTTTTCCAGAGGAGGTTTGGATATAAAATATAAGAGAATAGAAAACAGAATCATTTGGCATTGATTGTTTACGTCAGAACACAGAAGATGAGCTGTGAAGGTCACAAAGTCTTTTCTCACTTCACTCAGTCGTGAAGTTATTTCTCGGCCATTTCACCCGTCGTGTTCTGTGCATCGGCCCCCTCGTGACCGATCAGATTTCAGACGGTCGCCGACAGAGGACACCTACTTCCGAGCGCGCTGCTTCGCCAGGCTCTTCATGAAGCAGCAGGTCACCGTGGCGATGATGACGATGCCCACGAACAAGGCGGAGGAGACGCCGACGACCAGAGGGATGAGGAGGAGGTCGGCAGCTGGGGAAACGAGAGGAGATAAGAGGGATGGGTTCAGTGATGAAAACAGACATATGTATGAAAACTGCAAAAAACTACACACACACACACACACACATTGATTACCCAGTTAATGGAGTTTGCTGCTGGATAAACTAAAAGCACAGTTATCTAGAGCAGTTTTAATTTCCAGACCTATGAACTCTATGTTGAACAGAAAATAGGTCAGCAACTAACTTTTGACCGATATATCGTTACCAGACATTTTGTACGTCCTAATATCTGTATCCGTATCCATATCAGTCGGGCTCTAATTTGTACATTATACCAACATTTTACCTAAGTTGTTTTGAGGATCATTTCCTTCAAACCACCTCCAGATGTTGAAGATTAACGTCAGTTCATTGATAAACTGAAAATGTATCTTTTATTGCTACTGGATTAAATATTTCAGATTCAATTCATCAAACTCAAGTCAAATTTTATTTATTTATTCTTTTTTTTTCTTCTTTTATCTCTTTGAGTTTTTTTAATGTGATGAATCGCCTCATTTGGGACAGAAAGCTGAATATCTTTTGGTTTAGGACTGTGACTCAGACAAAACAAGAATTTCAAGATGTCACCTTGGGCTCTGGGAAATTCTAATACGCATTTTCACTTTTTAAATATTCAATATATTATTCATGGCAAAATAAACAATTGTTAATTGCAGCATTATTGCCAAGCAAGGTTAGAACCAAAGAATCTCAACTAGTTTTCTTTCATTCATTTTAAATAGCTGCTGTTAGGAAATCACAATTTTCCTCAGGATGGGAACAAGTGAGATGAAGCTCATATCTAAATATTTAAAATCCAAAAACTAGAGGAGCAACGACCTGAAGTCCGCAGGCGAAGGATGAAGAGAAGAATCAATCTACTTAAAATGTGTAGACACCATTCAAGGTCGAGAGTAAATGCTGGGAATTTCCAGTTATATTTACTGACCGAAGGCAGATCGAACAGGGGACTGATCCCTGTTTGATCCGTCAGTTCGATCCCGGGTAGATCAGATCCAATCTTAGAGGAAGATGAAAGAGTAGCACTTGTACCATGACCCCACTCCCAATCCCCAAAACACAAATCTAATCTAAGGACACACTCACCTCTCGCGTACAGGTAAACGGTCACTGCTTTCGATTCCGCTCTGACTCCCGTGTTGTACCAGCCTCCGTGCGGGTCCTGACCCCACGCCTCGGCATGACACGCATACATGCCCTGATCCTCCATTGTTGCGGCGTGGACCCTCAGTCTGTAGCTGATGGCTGACAGGCGGTCGATGCTGATCTCGCTGCCGTTGGCGTAGATGTCCACAACACCGTCGTACATGAGAGCAGCCACCTGTGTCGGTTTCTCTACATCTGGGGGCTCTGACGAAGCAACGTCCGCGGCTGAACCCTGTCCCCGCTTGAAAACTGGTGCAGGGATTGGCCACCGCAGCCACTGGACCTGCACCTGGGCGGGACCTGTAGTCGTCACAGTGGCGTTGCAGATGAGGGTGATGGTGCTGCCTCTTTTCAGCAGCGGGCCCCGAGGAAGCTGAGCTGCAACTGAAACCAGCACATCTGCGAAAGGAAGTGGTTGATAGAGGTTAAACTACATATATGAGTCAATATAATGCGGAGAGAGAGACGGTTTACATTTTCGAGTTTTGCCAACAAAAATTCTGAGGAATCACTGCAGATTGAAGCGTTGGCGGTCTACCCTTGAGCCAAATAATCACTGGAAGAGGACAACAACTTATTAATTATTCCTTTTTCAGCAAAACCACTGTTCATAAAATACAAAGTGAAACATGTCATAACATTAATAGATTTTTTGGAGGCAGCTATGAATATTTAATTTTACAAATTAAATAGAAACTTGGAGATGGGTCAGTTTTTAAGGGGGGGTCCTGTTGCAGACTTGAGCCCAGCACATCGCAGCCAAATGGCCCAAAGCCCAGACCACCGGGGGGGGGGACACTCAGCGAATTTTTAAATCCGTCCTCAGACCAAAACAATACAGCAGCGACTGAATAGGAAATGCACTCAGCAGTGGAAAGAAAACAGCACTTAAGACGAGATCCAGTAACACAGTTTAACTTTTATCAAATACTCGTGTTAACACTCTCTTTTCCTCACTCACACACAGGCTTCATTCGTAGCAATGACAGTACAGACTGAGAACACGAGTAACGCCGCCCACCTTTGGTCTTCAGGTTGACCGTGACTCCCGCAGATCTCTGGGTGAGCGTCGCCGCCGTAGACGGGCTCGGGTTCGTCCTCCCGGCGTACACACTCACCACACACCGATACACCCCCGTGTCAGACGGCCGGGCTGAGAAAAGCTTCAGAGAGTACCTCCCCTCGGCCACCTTCTCCATGGAGCCGCCACTCGCTCTGCTGAGGTCATCGCCCCAGCTCACCACGCCGTCTGTGCTCATCCGGGCCACCTCCACCTGAACGTTAGAACACAGTCAGTGTGTGTTAGTTTCTAGTAAAAGTCTTGAAACAAATCACGTGTATTTCCATTCCCAGTCTGAGAATACTTCATATTACTGCCAGAAAAACTAGGTCGTGGCTTAGCAGACTGGTGACGTCAAGCAAACATCAGTGTCATGAAAAACTAACAGTCACTTTCTTCACGTCTTTAATGGAAAAAGCTGCTTTTTGGCAGCCTCCTATCAATTTTGTCAAAACTTTGCTTCCAGCACTTGAACGCCCCCCCCACCTGCAAATCTGTCCTCTAGATGAATAACCACACAACAATAATGTAACTGACAGAAAATATGAGGATTAATTGTGCATATGATGAATCACCCGTCCGTGACTACAATTACAAATAACACTCACTGTCAATTATTTTTCAATTAATCATAATCAGTATGAGATTTCAAGCCACTGCAAGCAGTCTTATAATGTTTCATTAGTTTGTCATTTATAGGCATGTGTTTGTATAAGATTTAATAATTACAATGAAGAAAAAAAACATTATATATATATATATACAGTGACTTGTGTTTGACGTCAAAATGTGCTGAAAACCAACATGTCAGAAGTCTCGCTGTCTTGCCAGTGTTGCATCTTGCACGATCGCTGTGGCAGTGCACACACATCCATGGCTGTTTATAAGACAAGTTCAATGTGAGTCCTAAAAGCAGTGTCAGCGTCTGGACTGCCAAAATAAAGAAGAAGAAGAAGAAGAAGAAGAAAATAGCGTAGTCACCCAGGTTTCATTTTTCAATCACTGCCAATCAGTGGTGGAGCCGATAAAAACCCACGTAGATACTGATTTATTTGTCCCGGGAGTGAATACCTATCGTATATATTCCCCATTGCAGACAAAAGCCAGATGTTAGTGGGTGTTAGTGGGTTTCTTTAAACCAGTGGAAAAGGAGCTTAAGTCTGAATACATGCGAGATGAGAAAGTACCTCAACTCCTCCGCTCCCGACGTCATCGCTGCTCACAGATCCCCTCTTCATCCACTGAACCAGCAGGCCAGAGGTCACTTCAGAGGGCAGCCCCAGCACCTCACAAGTCAGGATGAGAGGAGAACCGATCTGCTGGGTCACCTCCCCTCTGGGCGAGGACGTTACACTCAGAGACTCGGCTGGACACAGGAAGAGACAGACGGAGAGAGTAATAAGTCCAAGTACCAGAAATCTGTCTTGATGAAAAACCTCAAACCAGCACTTAGACTGTGGCAGTGAAAATGTCTCAGGAAGTGATATACAGCACTGCACCGAGCATCACTCCTGCGGTGAAGCTAGGAAGCTTCTTTAGTGCATCACATGTTTAATGGTCGGGATAAAATGGATTACCACATCAGCTGAGCCAAAATGCCTGAAACGTCACCCACTGGTTATTATAGCATGAGACAAAATGGAACTCAATGATTTAAATATTCATATTTTCCCTACATATACTGTATTTGACTTTCCATATCAGTGGTTCCTAATCTGTGGGTGAGAATCACTATAACAGGTCGCAAAATAAACCAGAGGGGTTTTTGCAATAAAATAATTAAGAGAAGTTTATAATATACTGTGTTTCTTTTCTCCAGACTTTCCTCCAAGGTATTACTAGAATGTCTGCCATCTAAAAAATATTCAAACAAAACAAAACTCTGTCTTTTGTTTGCAGTGTTCACAATTGGAATGAAGCTCAGGCTGCAATCTTCTGTTCAAACAGACCATGTCTTTCGTGCCCCTGGTCCTCTGTTGGTTCCAGGGGCGCTGCTCTGCTGATAAGAAAAAAATAAATCAGGTCAGGTATTCCCAGTCCAAAAGGCTGGGTGTGACTGGTGTAACCACTGTGCACTGTTCTTATCTGGACACGCATCTGTCAACCTGCGTCTTCTCCAGATATCCTCCTGTTGTAAGATACAGTGTGTTCTACTTGACCTTAAATACACTGTAGTTATATTAACTAAAACACCCCTGTCATATTTTTAGTAGTCTCCAGTTTCCCATAACCCAAGGCTCTATCATTTGGCAGGAACCGAGAAATAATCAAGTTGTATTAATTAAAAAAACAGTGTTATACTTTTGAATAATTACAACACAAATTATCTCCTTTCTAATCGTTCCTAATATAATTATATCAATCAAAGATTTAATATTAGATTATTTGTTTGATAAATAAAACGATTAAATCCCTGTCTTGTATTCAGAGACATTAATTAAGTATAACAGTAAAAGATGCTACTTTTTTTTAATTAGATGAAAATGTTGTTGGTATGATTAAAAGATGTGAACACTGTTGATCCATGGTGTGTGCAGAGCCTCATTTGAAACTTCTCTAAACACAGACAACTTCTCTTTCTGCACGATAATAGACACATTATTTAAACAAACAAAAGCAGACGTGTCAGACCATTGTGTGAGTCAGACAACAGAAAATACACAATGAAGCTGTGCTTGTCAGCGTCTGTGAGAAACAATGCTGATGAATCAAGTGCAGCTTCCATTTTATTACCGCAGAGAAAATGAATGACCTCAATAGCTTTTAGCTTCACTACGTAGTTACTTACTACTAATTCGTTTTTGTACCTTTCATCAGGAATAATGAATAAAACAACCTTTGGATATAATGAGTCAATCATTTCCGTCCAGTTCTTACACTTGTTCTTATCAGAGGTAGGAAATAAAGGGCGAAGCAGGGATGGTAAAACATGAATGAGCAAACAATACATGTGTGAGGTCAACTTCCCTTTCCAGTGGGTGTTTGAGGAAGGACTGTGCTGCTCTGAAAGTAATGGACACGTCTGTCCCACCAAATATAGTCATCCTCTCCGAGGCAAAGGTTGGGGGGGGGGGGAAAGATTACTTAATCCTTCAGATCTACACGAGCGCTTCAGAAATTAAACTGAGCCGAGTGTGCAGGCAACAGGCAGCTATCCAGCTGCCAGGCCGGTCTGCTATCGACCTTTCAAATCCGCCTGGATGATCAACAAGGCAGCCGAGCATTCAGCGTGTCAGTGGCGTAGCCGGGCGGCAGACAGAGCTGCAATTACCCAACCGAGAGGAAATTAATTGGTTCCTATTTTGTTGATTGATTGCTTTTTAAGCAAAACTGCCAAAAATAAAAATGAAATATCCAGATCATAAATCTGCCGCCTTTCTGCATTTCTAGTGTTTAGGACCAGAGGATAAATCACTTTATGAAAAACAACTTGAATGTCACTCAGTAGAGCTCATACCTCCACCAAGGCCCAACTGTTCCCTTATTAATCACATCTAAATTCACGAGACTCAAATTTGTATTATCTCCACCAAGATGGTCTTGTTTGTTTGTTAGTTAGCAGGATTAGGCAAAAACTACTCAACAGATTTCAATGAAATTTTGAGGATGGGGTGTGACCCAAGGAAGAACCCATTACATTTTGGTACGGATCCAAATCAGGGGACGGATCCAAGATTTCCACTTTCTTTAATACAGGGCAATTGTCAACATTTTCCTTGATCCCTCTCACAGAATAATTCATGGATATTGATGAAAAAAATAATCTGACATATTTAGGGGACTGATATTTATGGAGATCCGAATAACAATCTGGATCTAGTGAATATAAATGTGGTTCAATAAGGGGACTGTTGGCTCGTGGCGGAGGTATAAACTCTACTGAGTGCCATTCAAATTTGGATCTGCACCAGTTCATGCACTCGTAGATATTAGTTTCCTTAATATGCCTTGTTCTTTTTCATCAAGATACATGAATCTGCCCTTCTGTGTGGATTTATGCCAAATATGAGTGGTTTCTTTTTTGGCCCATGTCCCCACCTAGTTTTGTGGAAATCCCATCAGTAGTTTTTGTGTGATCCTGATGACAAATAAACAACAAAACAATGGACAAGAGTGAAGATACACCATCAGCGAAGGCAATCATTAGCAGAATAATTGATATCAAAAGAAAAACAGTGTATTTAGATGCATCGCGAACAATGAGACGTCCACCCAACCAACTGTGCAGCCAATCAGAGACTCCAACACTTACTGTATCCAAGCCGTTACATACAGACGTGTATCCAGTTACTTTATCAACTGCCTATCCAGACAGTCTGCAAACAGCTGAGTCAACGTTCAGTAAGGCTCTAAATAACACAAACATCTAGAGTTGGAGTCTGAAATGTGGAAAACGTCCAGTGTACTCAACAGCACTGAAGTCCAGGCCGACTGACGCCAGCTCCTTGGCAACGAGCGAGAAAGAATCAGGAGCCTTGAGCTGATTAGTCGAAACCAAACTTGAGATGTTTTAGTTTTATTATCCCTGACTTACTCTGTGACCACAGCTGCCGACTTTATTATACCGCATCCTCTTTCCTTACTGCGATAACATATATTACCAACCTCGTCATATTTCAATTCATGTTTTTCTTGAACAATGGCCGCGGCATCAAATAATCAGCTGTTCTGCAATGGGCTTGTTACAGTCTGACCTTGACCTAGATTGGGAAATGCTAGCACAAACAAACACTGGCACAGTTTCCATGTCACACTGACCTATTTGCTGAACAGTCAAGTTGCCAATATCCAGCGTTCTCTGTGCGATCTTCTGCCACGATCGATCGGGGTCCCGGATCCACTGCGAGGCCTCACAGAAATACGAACCGGTGTCGGCCGGCTGGACCGCTCTCATCTTCATCAGGTACACGTCCTGCCCGCCCTCTCCGTTCCTCTTCTCCAGCGTGATCTCGCCGTCGTCGTAACGCTTCTTGTACGAACGCCCGGGGACGATCCCCAGCAGGTTGTCGATGGAGATGATCTCTCTGACGGTGCTGACCTCCCCTCCTCCGGCTCCGCTACCCGGGGCCTCTGCACCGCCACGCTTCCCAAACATGATGGACAGATGTGTGAGCTGCTCGGACTGGATGCTGGATGAGCACGTCAGGGTTAACTCGGCCCCCTCCGGCACCGGCTGGCCAGTGAGTGAGCGGGTGAAGCTGATCTGGAGTGTGTCGGGGATCACTGTCGGTGTGCAAAGAAGACACACACAGACAATTACATTACATCAAGCTACTGCAGGAGCCAGATGGGAGGAAAACAAATGTGCCAATTTCTATTGCCCGTGTGCTGCATAGACATTTCTATGTTTAGAACAGTAAAGTAAATCATGAAATAACGTTGCTGAGAGAGACTCCGAGCCTTTTAGAGAGAGGATTAGCAATCTGTTATGAAGAAATCAAGCAGCAAAACCAAAGCATCTGCAGAAGGAAAATTCTGAATAGAAAAAAGGTTCGATAACGATATGGACGGTGTAAAATCCCCTAAATATTTTTGGACAGTGTGAGCAAAAGGATTTTAGTCTGAGTGAAGTTTGTGGAGGGGAAAGGGAAACAGAAAGAAGAGTACAGACTCCAGATGGTGGAGTATAAATGGGAGCCTTGAAAGAGGAATGTAGTCTTGCACCAAGTTAAACACATGGTATAATTAATCGTTGGAAAATGTCGATACAGAGCAAAGATGCTGATAAAATATTTTCATTTTACGGTAACACCCCCGACAGAACTTTTGTATGTCACAACGAAACTACGATCGTCATCTCGCTGCATTGAGAACTGGGTACGGCTTTAAAACTCTGTGATGGTGGATCGTGATTTAGAGATTACACCACTGAAGCCACAGATCTCAAATGTACAAACACAAGCAGCCGTGAACAAAAGTAAAATAAAAACCTCCTGTTACCATATTCTGAGTTCACTGCACATTATTGATTGAACTAATTGCAACCTTGCACACTAAGTATATATATTCACATTGATTAGATTCAATTATATAATTAGTATATATATTATTTTGCCTAGTTTTACTGGAGTATTTACTCATATTTTTCAAATAGTGTGTTATGTGCTTGATACCTTGCTGTAACATGAGAATTTCCCAGTTATCCATATTATTATTCCCAGAGATGAATAAAGTCTACCATCAATCCATCTACCTATCCATCCATCTGTCTTTCTATCTATAATGTGCAGTGGGAAACTGAGCATTTACTTTTAAATCTCATCAAACAATAGGTGAGAAAAGGATTTGATCCGAACAGATATTCAAATGCCAGCTTGCAATACTTAATGTGTTTCTATATTTTGTGCTGCAGACACATTTCTATCAGTACCATCAGACAAAAAAAAAGCATTTCCCATGCAAAGGACAGGAACAAGTATTTTTCAAACAGCGTCATCTTTCTTCTCTCTGTTGCAATAATAATGATAAAACAAGAAGTACCAGACAGTGGAAGGTCTGCGGTCAGGGCTTTATCCCAGTGAAACATAATTTACTGGCTGTAATCTACCACAGCCCCTCCCTCACATGTATTTTTGTCCTGCATGTCTTATTTATTGTGTGTAATGTGTGCACTGACTGCTACAGTAATCCAAATTGCCCCTCGGGGATAATAAAGATAATCCATCCATCCATGACATATGGACTACATCATTATTTTGGGGTCTTTTTGTGGGATTTGTTGACAATGACTGAAGTATAGAATATTGAAAGCCTTACTTTGAATTGAGTTATACAAATATATATATACATTATATCTTACCTTTGACAGTTACTGAGCCACTGTAGTTTCCCTGGTATGCACTGTCTGTGCTGGGTGTGTAACACTCGTATTTTCCCTGGTCTTCGGCGCGGAGCCTCTGGATCACCAGTCGGACCGCGTCCCCAGAATCCCTCTCAACCCTCACCTCCCCGTTCTTCACCCGAGCTTGGAAGGGTGCGTAGGGGAAACCCTTGTCCCTGGTGGACACCACTCCCATCTGCCTTCCACCTGCATCGTCCCTGTACAGGAACCACTCGAAGTCCTGTGTGCGCGGGCCCTCGTATCCTGATACCACACAGGGCACGGTGAGTTGGAACCCTGCAACGCGGTAGAGGGTCCCAGTGGGAAGGGTGACGTCGCGACACACAGCACACTGCAGCACTGTGGAAGAAAAATATTGAGAGAGAGACAGAGAGAGCGAGAGAGCATGAGAGACGTGACAAGGGGGAAAGTAATGGAAACAGTGTGAATGTGTGTGGGTCACCGTGTTGCCTCGCAGCACGTTTGGTACATGCACTCACCGATCAATAACCTGAGCTGATGACGGGCTAACAGAGAATCAACCCAATAAATGCAGCAACTGTGCCAAGGGCTGGGCCAGCTTCATCTGAATGATGTGCTTAATGAATGAAATACTATCGTCTCAGACGGCATCTTTACTCTCCTCTGCCAATAATACTCACTAATTAGGATTTAAAGGAACAGTTCAATAAAGATAGAACATTAGTAAGTGTGCTGGAGATACAGTAATATTTGCAGATTCCGGCTGTGTTTCAGACTGTGCATGTGATACAAATTTTGTTTGTCCAAAGATTATTATTTCCTAAGGTCTTCATTTACGGCGGTATCCAAAGCTAGTATTGGTTCATCTCTACATAAAACGCACACTAAACATACATGAATCTGAATAACTCCACAGCAGCATCTCTTTACCTAATGCAGCAACAGAGATTATAACATTCTGCCCAACTTGTGAACAGTTTCTAACTCCTGCAAATAACTGCGGCAATGGAGCAATAAAGTTAGCAGCTTTACGTTTAGACACAGATGAAACTATGTTGAGTTATACAAACTGTACTGGGGCCAAGCACATCCTGTTAAATGGAAGTCTGGTAACATGGCAGATTTTAAGTGTTCTGGTTTTGCCTCAGGTCTGAGACCAGCGAGCTTCCAGCAGGTTTGAGCTTCATTGTATTTCCCTACGTCTACTTGTCTCATTATCTGGCAACATAACCCCTACTCCCCCCCAGAATCTCTCTGAAACAGTTGTGGGCTAAGACTCCAGTTTTTCAGCAGTGAAACCCTCTTCCAAAGCCTCAGGTTCTGAAACCTCTCATGCCACTAGTTCTCTCTTTTGATACTTCCGCAAAATACTCTATCTGATACTGAGTCCGTCAAAGGTAAATGAAACCATTGTAGAAGAAAACACGACAGGAGTTTCACACATGGTTAATCATTTCCTCTTTTCAAAGAAGTCCTATCTGCGATGGCATAAAGATTACAAACATAAATGGATCTCAAGAAATATGATATGCAAATGTGATTCACTTCCACGTACTGTGTGTAATGTATGAATTTTAAGCCTGGTTATGAGTTTCTTGGAAGTTTATTCAGAGATGTGTAGTCTGTGAAAAGCTGTAACTTGTTCTCCTGGTGTTGCTCGCCACTGGATAAACTAACCATATGTTGTTGTTTAAATCAAAGAAAGACGATGCAAATAACAAGAGTTAACATTTAATTAAAAGATTAGATGCTTCAAAATAAAAGAGAAGCCCTGACCCTAACTATGGAAGTTAAATAAATAAATAAATAAATAAATAAACTAGAATGGCACTCGGTAGAATCCATTAACTGCGTTAAGGCTCAGCAGTCCCCAAATGAACATTTAAATTCACTGAATCCAGAGTTTAATTTGCATCTGCAACAAAATGCACACTCATAAATACCAGTCCTCGCAATTTGGCTGATATTTTCATCAAGATCCTGTCCCATACTACATCCTTCCACCAAGTTTTGTGGTCACATTTTGTTTGTAATACAAACAAATGGACAGGGCTAAAAACATAACCTCCTTGGCTGAGGCAATTACAAATTTGACAGTTGTTTTTTGTAGTAACCAGCCAGTGAGATGAAATATAAGAAGGTACGGTTCTCCTAAATAAACAAATTACATTTTGGCAAGCTAAAAACAATATTGCGACCAAGAAGATTTAATATTTACAATATTCTAAACAACAGTAGACATCTTTAAGCCTGGTTGGATGCTAATCTGCATGCGGGGGCGAAAACAGGAATAACCTCGTCATCTCCCAAAGCAAATGAGATGCAAGTATCTCTACGCGACAGTCAAAATACACACACACCCACTAACTGAACAAAAGGGCCACGCCCATTTACTTTAATCTACCTAAACTAGAAAAACCCGACAGGTGTGTTCTGGCACTCCTTAGCTCTGTGTGTGTGTGCGTGTTTGTCGGTCCTAAAAAACAACTGGAGCTTTCTCACAGGCCAAACCTTGTCCCGATAACAACACGCCCACAGATAATGACATGGGAGACTAGTGGGAGGCTTAAGCGGATCAAGTCCTAATTAACACTGGGCTCTGGCTGATAGGCCTGGGGGACACCACAGCTCGTCACAATGCTCAATTCTGTCTGGATTAGAAACTGGCGACAAGGAGGGGTGGGGGCCACATTTTCTTACGAGGGACCCACATAGAGGTAGACAATGCACGCCCTTATAATTCAGTCCCATGAAAGACAGTCTGTTTGGTTATTACAGAAGATTCATGTAATTATCAAAACGGTGAGCAGGGGGATTAAAAACTGTGTCAGTGAGACATGTACACATTCTCCTTCTGTTCAAACTGTCAAATTATTATCAATTATCAAAGCGCAGTACCATCTTTATTGTCTTTTGTGTGTTCTGTATTCAACCTGTAATAAAAGCACATTTTTAACTGTAAGGCACTTAGCATTGGTTTGGTTAATTATCTCCAACAAGGAGGGTCTCTTCTGCGTTTGTTTCAGGACAGCACCACACGATAAACTACTGGATGGATTAGGAGGAAACTTGCTGGAAGGATGTGGTAATGGAAGAACCCATTCAAATTTTGGTGCAGATCTGGATCAGAGGACAGATCCAGGAATTTGTTTTCCCTTCCTTTGACATTAGGATATAGGGCGTTTTTTCAACAGTTCTGTGCCCATCTGCTAAATGACCCGGATTCTGTGAATCAAAATAAATGTATTTATTAAGGGGCTGATCTTTATTCTTTTACTGTACGGTAAGAAATACTTATTTTAACTATATCCTGCCTACATTTAATGTAAACATGTATCTGATGCAATACTTATACTTGCAATATTGTGATAAAGTGGCCAATCGGCCTTGGCGTAGGAATTTCTTCTATTTTATATTCCCTCTGCGAGAACACCCTTTACAGAAAAGTCTTCTTAAGCAGGTAACTTTTTCCAACAGGTGCATGTGTTTCAAATAGTTTCAAAGGTCACTCCTTTTCAATACTCAAGATTCAAATCTTCATACAGTTCATTACTAGTTTATGGGAATCAGCTTTGGTGAGTTTACATGAAACAAAACTGAAAGCTTCTCTGACAAACTGAAACCAGGCAGAAGAGAAACAAAACATATTATTACGAGTAATAACAAATACTAAAAAACACCTGTTTCTGTATATATGTGATATACTTGACGGCGAACCCATCAGTCACTTTTTATATCTCTAGTTTTATATTTTAACTTTTATTCTTGCATTGTTTTCACTTCTTTTAAATACACGTACATTTGCTGTACCATAACTGTACAGGCTATGTCGGTCTAACGCACAACTTTGTATAGCTTCAGTTATTTATCTTTAAATCTGTATTTGCATTTGGCTTCAATACTCTGCCTCGGTTACTTGTGTCTTTCTGTACTGTCAACATCCCCATTAGCACATACTTCTGTACAATGACAGCTTTGTAGTAGTTCTGGTGGTGAGACTTTCATCTCACTGCAGTGAACTTAACCCTTGACCTATCCTGACTTTCTATTGTTCTTAGATAAGTGCTATACAAAAAAAGTTATTGTGCTCTTGTGTTTGACTGTCTCTATCTATCTATCTATCTATCTATCTAAAGTTAATAAAACCTACAGGCAACAGGATGGTGAGAGAGGCTGATGACAGCCCCGTGCATGGACCAGTAGTATCCTGCTGCACACAGACTTAACTGCTGCAGCCTGAATCATGATACATTAAAAGCTCCGTGCTGTAGGTGATCACTAAATTAATAATCCAGACTGTTGCACATGAAGAAACAATCATGCAAATGCACAGGGTCCATCATGTGACAGATGGATGTGGCTGCCTGGTGGTGTGTGCAGATCGAACAGGTTCCAGGACAACACACACACACACACACACACACACACACACACACACACACACACACACACACACACACACACACACACACACACACACACACACACACACACACACACACACACACACACACACACACACACACACACACACATTGTGCTCTCACTCACCCCAGTGTAGAAACAGGAATAATGGTGTTTTCATCGAGGCCATCGTGCTCCTCATCTCCCCCCCTCTCCCTCCTCCGCCGGTGTCCTGCTGGATTAGGTCGAGTCAGACTTCTCTCTCCGTGTTTCTCCACCGCCGATCATAGTCGAACCGACCCACCGTGCACAGCGACCGTCTGCCGGGGGAACCACGGATCATACGAGAGGAAGAGGAGGAGGAGGAGGAGGAGAAACCGTCATGTGTCACAATGTAGCAGAGAACAGAGGAGAGTTGGCGCCATCGCCGCGGAGAGAATCAGTGTTAGTGCAAGAGTGAAGATGGAGGAACCTTTGTCTCATGCGCCGGGGCATCTCCGTCAACACGCCCGCTGCTCCATCACCTTATCCCGGGTTAGGTTCAGATCAGACAACCGAGCCGTGCGGTCCGGACATGGGGCGGGTTGGCATCACAGGGGGGGATTATTAGGGGGTGTGTGTGTGTGTGTGAGGAGGAGGAGGAGGGATGGCTGGTAAGGAAAGAGGGAGGAGCGTGCATGAGGGGAACAAATAAACAGCCAACCCGGTGCCATTGGTCCAAAATAGGGACGATGGCATTTTGAACCAATGACAATGAAGTGTTGAAAAGAGAGGGGCAGGTAACATTAAACCGCACGAGGGCGCTAGAGAAAAACACATGTAGGCGAAATAAGGTGGGTTAATAATAATAATAATAATAACAGCAATAATAATTTAATAATATATATATAATCTATCTATCTATCTAATAATAATAATGATGGCTCCAGCCCCCCCATGACCCTCAAAGGATAAGTGGTATAGATAATAGATGGATGGATGGATGGATACTAATAATAATATATATGTCTATATCATTATTATTATACACTATTATGTATTTTATAAACTTTACAATATCCCCCCCATAACCCTCCAAGGATAATCGGTATAGGTAATGAATGGATGGATGGACTTTCATGATCTAGTTTGGTCTATATACAACCAGAAGGGCCCCCAGAGAGCACATATGAATGTAAGGCCCAACAGTTCCCTTACATTCCATGAAGCAGCACCAACTTTCACACACTCATAGCGCTAATGCATAAAACATTCAATATTTCTTTTAATTTTACTCACTCAAAAATGTAGAAGTAAAAAGTGGCTTAAAGGGGAAGAGTATAGTACTTCATAAATATTTAAGCTAAGTATTACCACTGGTTGCAAGTTATTTTTGTTACTTCATAAAGTGGATCAATAATACAGTGGCATCATTTTATCAACAGGCATCAGGAAGAAGAGATTCATTCCTTTTTTAGATAATGTGAGTGAAACTAACAGAGTCTCAAGCAAAGATCCTATTTTAAAATAAATATGTAAATGATCTGTAGCAGTTTCAATTTTTTTATAATTTTTTTATCACAACAGGAGGCCCAACTGTTAAACTTCCTCTTATTGGAGATATTTAAGAGGTGAAACACTCACTCATTGTTCTCACTGTACCTATTCTTATCATAAACCCTGTCTTATCTATATATCTATATCTATACCTTATATATCTCACTGTAATGTGATACTTCCATGTCACACAGTACAGACCATTACTTCTAGAGTCGCCATGGGAAATGCGTTTTCATTTTTTTTACACGTTAGATCTGCCTGTGCATGCACGGTGGGTGTGCTTGTACGTGCACTGACCCACACATCTGACACAACAGGTCTTTTTTTCAGATTTTGACACGTCCCAACAAGAGAAGCAGAGGTGGAAACGATGGGATTACTGTGCGATTGCGAATGTTGGTTCTCTGTCACGTTGTTGTGGCTCAGTAGAATAAAACAGAGCCATGGTTAATGATACCAATACTAATACTACTACAGATATTGATAATAATGGCGCTTTTCCAACTATGACAAATCAAACTATCTGCTTTGAAAAAAAGTCTATTGCTGGGTTACTTTCGTGCATGTGACCCATAGAAAATGAAGTCATTGCCACCTGCAACATGCTCAGTCACTTATCATATCAAGTCTTTTTAAACCTGGTGTCCTTTGAATGTCGAAATACTTTTTTATTTAATTCATATTGTTGTATTATACTTATTATTATTATCATCATTTACTCGTATTTGCTCATAATTAGGTGTCATGACGAGTCACTGCATTGAGTTAGGGGCTGTTCTATTCAACCACCAGGTGGCGACATTCAATTACCATAGTCAAAGCTCCACGCTTTGACATCATGTTCATGGACCCTAAATGTGCCCCCACAAAGAAAGCTTCAAAATGATGAAAATAAAAAGAGAATTCAACCAATACATTATAAATGATTGATGTATTTGTTTTCTAGTGGTGATATCTTTAGATCACAGTTAATGAAATGTGTGTGTACTGCATGTGACTATATTGATATCCAACCTTAAAACCTGAATCCTTCATACATGAGGTTTTTAGCAATAATTTCCATGAGCCGACAGTGATGTAAAACAGCGATAAAACCAAGCTGACATTTCTGTGGCCTGTAACAGCAGCGCCGCTCCACTCCCGCCTTCTCTGTCTCGATTTTATTTGCATTTCCCTCAAAGGAAGAGCAATAAATGAGTCTAATCACTTATTTAACTATTTTTCCACGCTTGCAGTGGAGTCAGGAGAAATATTAGACCATAGATAGTAAATGG
This sequence comes from Hippoglossus hippoglossus, assembly GCF_009819705.1. Classification (NCBI taxonomy): domain Eukaryota; kingdom Metazoa; phylum Chordata; class Actinopteri; order Pleuronectiformes; family Pleuronectidae; genus Hippoglossus; species Hippoglossus hippoglossus. The sequence goes on from NC_047155.1 coordinate 10,013,718, forward strand.
AGCAACATTACAGCTGACGAGGGCAGGATATGGTTCTATATGTGGTTCTGAGTGTATGTTCATCTAGTGGACGCAGCCATTCAGATCCTTCGCCCTCTGGAGAGATTTATGCCATCAGAGCACACCTCAATAGTGGTGCCAGTTTGTCTTTAGTTTCCTTTCCTTTCCAATGGTCCTGAGCTTGTCTTTAGTTTCTCTTCCTTTCCTTTGCAGTGGTCCTCAGCTTGTCTTTAGTTTCTCTTCCTTTCCTTTGCAGTGGTCCTCAGCTTGTCTTTAGTTTCCCTTCCTTTCCTTTGCAGTGGTCCTCAGCTTGTCTTTAGTTTCCCTTCCTTTCCTTTCCAGTGGTCCTCAGCTTGTCTTTAGTTTCCTTTCCTTTCCAGTGGTTCTCAGCTTGTCTTTAGTTTCCTTTCCTTTCCTTTACAGTGGTCCTCAGCTTGTCTTTAGTTTCCTTTCCTTTCCAGTGGTCCTCAGCTTGTCTTTAGTTTCCCTTCCTTTCCTTTCCAGTGATCCTCCAGCTTGTCTTTAGTTTCCTTTCCTTTCCAGTGGTTCTCAGCTTGTCTTTAGTTTCCTTTCCTTTCCTTTACAGTGGTCCTCAGCTTGTCTTTAGTTTCCTTTCCTTTCCAGTGGTCCTCAGGTTGTCTCTAGTTTCCCTTCCTTTCCTTCCCAGTGGTCCTCAGCTTGTCTTTAGTTTCCCTTCCTTTCCTTTCCATTGGTCCTCAGCTTGTCTTTAGTTTCCTTTCCTTTCCAGTGGTCCTCAGGTTGTCTCTAGTTTCCCTTCCTTTCCTTCCCAGTGGTCCTCAGCTTGTCTTTAGTTTCCCTTCCTTTCCTTTCCATTGGTCCTCAGCTTGTCTTTAGTTTCCTTTCCTTTCCAGTGGTCCTCAGGTTGTCTCTAGTTTCCTTTCCTTTCCAGTGGTCCTCCAGCTTGTCTTTCCTTCCTTTTCCTTTCCAGTGGCCCTCCAGCCTGTCTATATAGTTTCCTTTCCTTTCCAGTGGCCCTCAGCCTGTCTGTAGTTTCCTTTCCTTTCCAGTGGTCCTACAGCCTGTCTATAGTTTCCTCACTGTTCCTTCCCAGTGGTCTTCAGCTTGTCTGTAGTTCCATTTCCTTTCCAGTGGTCTTCAGCCTGTCTATTGTTTCCTTTCCTTTCCAGTGGTCCTCCAGCCTGTCTCCGTTCCTGTCCTTTCCTTTAACTCCAGCCTGTTTCCTTTCCTTTCCTTCCCAGCTATCCAGTGGTTGTCCAGCCTGTATCCTTTCCTTTTCTTTACAATGGTACTGCAGCCCGTTTCCTATTGTTTCGTTTCCTTTGGTTTCCTTTCCTTCCCAGCTATCCAGGGTTGTCCAGCCTGTTTCCTTTCCTCCTCTCCTCGCTTTAGGCTACATGGAAACATGGATGACTTCACAGTGTGGCTTGACAGTCAGAGAGGGGAAGTCATTTAGGTATTCTGGGTTAACAAGGCGGCAGGCAGGATATGCAGACATCAGCAGGAGCCTCCACCAGCGCTGAGGGATGGCACTCGTGCAGAGTAAACTTCCTCACTCGTACGGCTTCCAATGTATTGCAGTTATTAACTGAGTTGGACAGTTGGAGAATGATGTAGCCTGAACCACATCCAGGGAAAAACACTTCTGGAAAGCTGCATTGATCTGTCTGTGTATTACTCGTGACAGGCAATCTGAAAATCTTAAGATCTTTAGGTGTGTATTCTCTAATTGGTAATGGCTAGTTAACTACGCCAAAGAGGTTATGTGTTCACGTGTGTATGTTTTTTTTATTTGTTCGATTATGCAAGAACAACTAGTTTCATGGAGGAATGGAGCCTGGGAAGAACCCTTTTAAGTTTGGTGCAGTGCTTTCTTTATATGTTTTTCAGGCAGCATGGTGGTGTAGGTGTCAGCCATGTCGTCTGCCTGTTGGCCCCAGGACACTGAGGTCGACCAAGCTGATGCTTCTGGATGTCCCAAGATCTAAAGGCTCAAACACAGATGATGACCAGGCCTTTGCAGTGGCTGCCCCTAGTCTCTGTAACAGTTAACCTCTTGATATCACAACCGTTCAGACCTTAGAAATGTTTAAATCACTGCTAAAGACCCACTTCTTCTCACTGGCTTTTAGTTTGAGTTTGAGATGCGGATTTTCAATCAGAACTAGACAATCATGTGTTGTGCTGACTCTGTAGCATGCACTACATTTATCTGAGCAGAAGGTAATTCTTCTCCAGGATGAAGCATCTCTTTTTCCTCTTCTTTCATTTCCCTATCCGTCTTTCTTCTCACCTTCTTCTTTGTGCACTCACTCCCACTCTGTCTCTTTCAAGGCCACTACAGACTAAACTGTGACCTACTGGAGATGGTCTCTAATTACTTTGTACTACAGTTCCTACAGCCAGGCAAACAGTGCAGTCCTCACCATGCCTGTCAGAGAGGATCCTCTCACTGTGGGTGGCATCGCTTCATATTGTACATACATGCGTAGTCTGACAACTTAGGTTCATTCATTTTGTCCATGTTGCTCTAAGAGTATTTTCATTGGCACACACACACTACATTTCTCTCTCTGTGTTTGTTTCTTTCTCCACGTCACCATCCTTTCACCATTTCTCATGTTAACCTCAGTCTAAATACTTCCTCGGTTTATGTCTGTCACATATAGATACAGTGCATAAAGAAACACCTCCTGGTACTGACCATACATGTCATCCTTCCACATATGTACGCATGTACTATATATATGGGCTCCATTTGTTCTGCGTTCCTGTCAGCAGTTTTATCACCGTGCCGTCTCAGTCTCGCCGCTGCGGGGGACAAACGCTCAGCCAGCAGCGGTGGTAAGGACCACTGCTAGACAAAACAAAGAGAAGGAGGAGGGGACATGTACACGTACAGCTAACTTACTGCTGACAGGATATTAATAACTTTCTCTCAGAGGGCCTCTGGTTTTGTAGGTTTCCTCTCTTTATTACAGACTGCAATAACAATGTTTAGCTTAGCATTGGACCGCATCGTTTGATTTCTTTTGGTCACTGTCTTGGGCTTGAAATGTGTTAACTTGATCAGTCGTTTTTTTCTTGGAACAAAGGACTTTTTCAGATTTACAAATGTCCCTTAAAAGAGATGTTTAAAAAAGGCATGAAGAACATTCATGTACGTATTGTCGGGTAAAACCAGATGTTTTGTTGTCCCTTGATGAACTATATTTTTACAGCTTTATTTTCAGCTGCATGATGGACAATCATCAAACTTTCCACAAAAGTTAAAACTCTTTGTACAAAAGCCACTCATATCTATTCTTCAAACAGAATACAAGAAAGTATTTACCAGAAACAATGTGTGTTGAATGTATGGATGGAAAACTGTGTGTGTGTGTGTGTGTGTGTGTGTGTGTGTGTGTGTGTGTGTGTGTGTGTGTGTGTGTGTGTGTGTGTGTGTGTGTGTGTGTGTGTGTGTGTGTGTCATTAAATCTTAAGGCACGTTTTTTAAGGTTAGGTTTAGGTCAAAGTTAAATTAAGGGTAGGGATAATAAGGTTAGTTTACAGTTGAGATAAAGGTTGGGTTTAAGTTAGATTAAAGTTAAGGTGAGATTTAGGTTAAAGTTGAATTAAGGTTTAGGTTAACGTTAGGGGTTATGTTTAGGTTAAGGTTAAGGTTAGGGTAAGGGTTAGGTAACTATGGTTAACAGTTAAGTAAGACTCTTAGACAAGGTATTCAATGTTAGTCAATGTAATGTCCTCTGAAGTATGGAGACACTACTGTGTGTGTGTGTGTGTGTGTGTGTGTGTGTGTGTGTGTGTGTGTGTGTGTGTGTGTGTGTGTGTGTGTGTAAATTGTTAGAAGTGGTCTCCCATGGTGTAATTGGCATGAACTGGAGGATGGTCTTCGCCAGCCGCCATGCCGCAGGCAGGCGGGCAGATCGACAAATATTAAGTCTAATGGGCAATTTGGTGGACAGGAGGGAGACAGGCACACGCAAGAGGAGAGGAGAGATGGAAGGGTAGAAGGAGGCCAGAAGAGGAGAGGCGATGGTCTACAAGGGGGAATTGGAAACACATGCAGTGGTCTGACTGCTGGTCTTCCCCCCTCCGCCCTCATCCAGACGACCGCACACAACAAAGACGGGAGATGGGCCAGAGATGGTGTGAGGCTGAGTGCGAAGGTGATGATACATGGGCACTGACTGGCAGTGTTTTATGGAAGAAAGATGGCAACTAGCAAACGTTAAACAAATGCAGATGACACAATATGCCACAAGTAGCATTTCAAAGTTAGAATGACTGTGGGTATAAATATGGACAGTGCAAGCGTGTCATGTATACAGCAGAACAAATGCGTATGGCACAGAGGGGAATTGTTAGTAGTTGTATATCGGAGCGTGGGGTTGTGTAACTCCTTTCAAAAGTTTTAAAAATATAATTTTAAAAGTCCATAACCCCCAGATTGCCTTTTCTCTTGTGGAGCTCAGACATGACAAGTGGTGCCACTTCATCTGCTGCTAATTAACTCGATGATTGGGCCAAATTACAAAATGGAGCTCTGTGCCGTCGTTTGTCAAATATGCTCCGCCTGCTGACGTTGGTACCACATCAAGATGATTCCCTAAAGAAACACTCACCAGACTGGACAGTGAGTCTTTTTTGCCCCAAACCAAAGTGGCGAGTCAGAGGCCTTTCTCTGCAGCAACAATCGAACCGCAGCTGAGACTGAAAATGACACAACACATTTTCATTTGGTTAGATGCAGCTCATCGTTCCAGGCATAGTTATGGTGAACAGGCCTCGGAAAGTTTTGGTGGCCACTAGTTAGGTAGTCACCATGTTGTAGCCTCAGGTTTTCAGAATTATTTTAATCTTGATACAGGAAATTTGACACATGTGAATAGAGAAAGGCTCCAGTTTTAACAAAATGGATTAAAGCAGGACAAAGACAGATCATCAAAACCATAAACTACTACTCATATACAACACAGGCACATATGGTCCATATTCAAATGTGGACTCTTTGGAAAACAAAACCACTATTCTCTTGTTTCTTTTAAAAGAAAAAGATTGACGGACAAATGGACTTATATTTCTGGCCACAACAGCCCCAGTTTGTTCCTGATTCCCCCCCAATCTCCCCCTATTGTGTTCTAATGAGAGTTTGGTTTTATATTGTGCAAAGCTTCAAGTCACATTTCTGCTGAGGCCATATGAGCCTGCATGTGTCCCTAAACGTTTGGTATGGTTTGTGTCCAATGCATCAAAATATTTTGTATCTGATTAAAAGTAAGTTCTAGTAAGTTCATTTAATGTTTGTATGTGTTTTATAATGTATATTGTAAGTATAGCTGTATTTTGAAGCATTACAGTTAAAAAAAAAATATATATATATATATTGAACACATAACAGTACAACTTCCAAGGTTGGGTTAAACATAAATTAAATGCAAAAAATGTATAAATCATAAAATGCACATATAAATCACATATTCTCAACATGCTATTACAGTGAGTGTCAACAAAACTCATTATTAGTGATTTGAACCTGCATTTATCTACTGAAATGTAATATTTTGGACCACAATTTCCTTTCTCTGGCAGCAATTTGCAAAGAGACTCATTTTCCACCTTGTTTCTTTCCAGTGAAAAATGCCTTATTTTTTTTAATTATCTTATGATTTAATAAGTCTTATGTATCACCCCTTCATTTATCTGTTTTTATTCACTCCCTTGTTTCTCTCACTTCTCCAGCAGCTGCGATGGAAATAGTATCCAACAAGATGGCTTGTACCATCTTTTCACTGGTTTCCTGTGATGTTTAGAAGCAGTTGTTTGAATTTCAATGACCAAAACCAAGTTACCATCTGGAATAGAAACAAAAGTGGTTCCTTTGTACCACTGACTTTGTGAATTCATGCAAATTATTGTGCTGTTTTTCTTGCTTCAGAAAAAGTATCACGAACCCAGTGCGGAAATGATAAATTATTCATGTATGCTTAAACAAAATTATGTCAGTCTGTGTGTGTGTTTACAAAGACATGTGCATGAATTTGTAGCTCACAAGTTGCCCACCTGTGTATAGTTGTGTGTGTGCGCACAGTTTGTGCACTTGCACAAGTGTGGCTGGAGTGTGCCTGAGTGTGTGCAGTGATTAAAGTCAGGGTCTGCAGCGAGAGAGAGTGCGAGAGTGTATGTATCATCAGTGCGGTGATGGTGGTGGTGGTTAGAGGAGGAGGAGGAGGGGGTCAGACACAGAGAGACAGACGCCAGCCTTGGTTTGGAGCTGAGCCTGAGGAGGGACTTTGGCTGACAGAGAGAGCGGAGCGACTGGGGGAACGAGGGGAGAGGAGAATGAGGAGAGAATTTGGGGATATAGTAATGCTGAAATGTAGATAAATTATGGAGGACAGCAGGAAGCTGCGTTGGCAACGAATGAGCTGAAAGAGCGGAAAGAGGCAGCGGCAAAAAAGGACGAGAGATGTGTTATATGAGAGCACTGAAGTGTGGAGAGGCTGGGGGAAGGAGGAAGGAAGGAGGAGAAAAAGGAAAAAGAGAAGGAAGGGGGGAAGGTTGTATCGTATGAGCTTTGCCGCTGGAGGTATGCCGGGGCTGGGGAGGGGGCTGAGGAAGAAGAGAGGGAGGAGGAAGGGGGAGAGGAGGCTCATTAACCAGTGCGAGATTGGAGCCTCAGTGGCTTGCTCGCATTCAACCACACTCGGCCTTTGATGAGGGCTGGATCCTCAAGCTCAATCAGTCCCACATGAGTCCAACTGAGAGGGAGAGGCAGACAGAGAGGCCAGAAAGACTGAGAGAAGGAGACAGAAGGGGTGGCAGGGATGGAGAGAGTAACTCGAGGGAGGGATGGAGGACAGGAAAAGAGACAGGAAACGGAAGATGTATAGAACAGGAGGATTGACAGCCCAGGGGAAAGAAAAGAGCAATAAAGGCGGCAAACGTCAGGATAAAGTTAAACGGTCTGAGAGCCACAGAGAACTACAGAGACTTTTCCTTTTGAAAAACAAACTAGTGTCTGCAGTGAAATTGTTTTTATAGAACAAAAATGTTTGAGTGGATCCATGATTCATTGAGAGGGAGGATTCAGGAAAAGAAAGCACACAGGGATGTTTGTGACTGCATATATTTGCATCTTCTAAAACAGCATCACTGACGACTGGGCGTTTTCACATCTCTGTGTCTTAAGTAGTATTTCTCTGTCTGTGAGTTCAACTCAGTTCAAGTTTACCTCTTTTATTTGATTGAATTTGTGGATGAAAAACTTTTCTTGAGTCTGGTCTCTGCATGTGTGTTCATCCACATTTGTGTGGGATGTGTGCATACTGTTCAATGTTGTGTTTGATGTCTCAGCCTATTCATGCACACAAATAAATGAGTGTGAATGGTGGCTGAAGACAGATTAATTCACTGCAGCTTGGAAAAAACTGATGGGCAAATGGACAGAAGAAATCTCACCGCTTTGACAACACATATGTGATATAGTCAAATGAATAATATAAAGGCTAAATCATATTGATCAGTTTGAAAGAACATACATGATATGAAGAAAAATGCTGTAAAATACAGAAATGCTGCACACACAGGGACAGGGACTGAGACACTAATGCCTGGCACGTAATCATTATCTGCTCATTTTCTAAAAACATTTTTATGTCAAGAATCTGTTTTGTAATTGGTGAAAGCATTTTATGCCTCCCCACTCTCGACAGCCAGCCGGAGGCATTATGCTTTTGGGCGTCTGTCTGTCCCACTCTTGTGGAGTCTATTGGACTCAAAAATAAACGATTTGATTCGATTTGGGTGGTCAAAGGCCATGTTCAGGGGGACCTTACAAAACATGTTTTTGGCTTTTTAAACATGATATTTCAAGTCAGTGGTCAAAGTTCACAGTAACCTCATATGGTGACAAAAGGGGATGTAGATTGAAACTGCACTGGTTGGCGGAGGCATACAACTACAGGGTGGTAAGTGTAGTTTACTTTGATTTGCTTGTGTGTATTAAGTTCTCCACGGTATACATGAGAGATGCAGCCTACTTAGTGTTTGTCTGAGTGTGTGTGTGTGTGTGTGTGTGTGTGTGTGTGTGTGTGTGTGTGTGTGTGTGTGTGTGTGTGTGTGTGTGTGTGTGTGTGTGTGTGTATGTGTGTGTGTGTGTGTGTGTGAGCATGCACATGTGAGTGCCTACCTGATCACGTGACAGGCGTGTGCCATTGACTGCTGCTCTGGATGAATGTGGCAGTATTTAGTGGTTCTCCTGAAGCTCAGGTCTCTCTCTCTTTCAACACCACATCAGCACCAGAGGGACACAGAATCATTACCCCATAACTGTGTCTCTACCAGAGGCAGCATTAAACTCAGAGCCCCATCTGCCTCCATTCCTTTTCCTTTCTAAAATACAGCCGGCTGCAGGAACCAATTAATGGCAGCAGCCATGAGGGCTGCAATTAGTAAGTGTTAAACTGAATCAAAACATGTCCCTCTCTCATGTCTGGAATGTAAAAGATTTTCTGTGCAAAATAAATCAACTAGAACTTTTGAATCATGTCCAACTTAAAGATATAATATGTAACGTCTAAAAACAACTAGACCTATCTTGTATCTTTAGTTGACTTGTGTTCTTACACTATCCAAAATCTTTGCAACAATGTTCTGATCCAGAGAAATCCACAATTCGTGTCAGGCCGATTTTCAACTCTGATGATCCCACGCTGCTTCTCGACATCTTCAAAGGTCTTTTGTTGTTGTTTCGATTGACCCCTAACAGCTCAAGTTACATACAGCAGGTTTAACTGTGTCTGTCTTTGGTTTTGCATTTGCATTTTATTAATTATATCCTGACTTGTTAGTGTTTCTGTTTATTGTCTCAGCTGTATCATAAATCTGGACAGTATAATAAAAGAGAAAAACAAACCATGTCCCTTTCACTGCTGCACTCTTATCTGTCAGTGTATTTAAATATGGACTCACTTAAAACAAGGCTATTAAGATGACTCAATGAGTTCATCTTGCGACTTGTAAAATAACAAAGACCTTAAATCAACAAGTAACAAGCTCATCCCAAGTGAAAAAAGATAAGTGACAGTAAAACATCTGCTAAATACGCCGTCGTGCTTCTGTTGAGGCAGAGAGGAGAGTGCAGCAGCAGAGATGTAGCGGCATCTATGGTATAAAACTGGATGATGTTATCTGGATGATAACCTACAGGCTGGATGTAACTCCATACTCTCCAGTTGAATCCCCTCTACCACTTGGCAGACGTATAGAACTGAGGTTGCTTTATTGGTTTCCCTAATTGGTGCCAGTTTCCATTTTCATTTCCAGAAATTACAGTGGCGTAGCGTTCTGTTCATTCTGCCCACATCCATACGCTCTGTGTGTGTGTGTGTGTGTGTGTGTGTGTGTGTGTGTGTGTGTGTGTGTGTGTGTGTGTGTGTGTGTGTGTGTGTGTGTGTGTTCGTTACAGAGCGAGAGACACTGAGGGTGAAGGAGGGGGAGGGCGACAAAGAAAAACAGCAAAAGAGGGAACGGAGAGACGCTGCTGCGCTGCATGTGTAAACGTATGCTGTAACTCTGTGATGACTGTTTGTGCTTTGTTCTGTTTATGTGTGTATAATGAGTCATCAGTGATTGGCCAAGTTGATGTGGTCAGCGATGGAGGCAGGGGGAACACTTTACAGTAAGCGCATCAATGGAAAAGAGCCTCTCTGGGAGGGAGGAGGTGGGGGGGGGGATGAGGTGGGGTCTGGGCAGAGCAGAGGAGCACATCATTCCTCCAATTGTAGGAGTAAATTACACAAAAATACACAAAACTCACCACAGCTGAGCACAAAAGCCATCGTGACGGAGGGAGCAGAGAGAAAAAAACCCCGTCTACCTCAGATTTGGGTAAACACACGTGCAGGGGCTGGAGGAAAAGTAAACATGGCAAAGAAATGTTTGGCCGGGGCCCGAGGGCATCGCTGGAGACGGCAAGGTTGAGGCGGAGGAAGGTGAAGCTGCGTCGTCTGATCGACAAACCTAATTTGTTATAGGAGGGAAAGGCGAACCCCGAATCCCAATGTGATCTGGTTTAGAGGAAACGTGTAATTGCCACTCACTGTTCAAACATTAGTTCATCATATGATTAGGAACAGACTAGCCTTGAAAGATAAATCAGATGTTTCCAGGTTTCTCTCTCTAACAAAAAAGAAAACACACACACACACACACACAAACACACAAGCAGGGAGGGGCTGAGTGAGGGAGGGTGAATTACTGCCCTACACCCGCTATGACCCATTATTCGGCGGCTCTTCCCCGTAAATGTGATAATTATATGCTTGCCCATTCACAGAACAGCACAAATATACAAACCATGCTGCTCCTGTTTATTCTCCCTATAATTCCTCCTTTATTTCCCCCAACACTTAGTAAGTCCATTATAAACCAATATTGTTACATCATTAAGTCGTTTCCTCTGTGCACTGTTATATATATCAGGACCATGGAGCTCTTACCTAATGTGAATTACAACCGAAATATACTACCTTATGTACATGTGTGCATCTGGGCTCGCATACTAATAAGGGTTTGTGTTCAAGTATGCATAGCACGCTTGCGTGAGTGTGTAGGTGCATGTGCGTGCATCCATGTGTGTCTCAATATGTGTGTGTGTGCGCTGGCAGGCCGAAGCGCCATTGTGAGGCGGCGACCACAGCGCCTCCTTCCCCCCCAACCTGCCACAACAAAGAGCAATTAAACACCGCTGCCTTGCCAGCTGAGGAGCCAACCGCCAGCCACACTTCCACAAACAGGCAGATCTGTTTAAAACCAAAGGGGAGAAGCAATAAAAGCCAACCTACCGAGAGCAGCCCCCTCCGATCCCCTTCCGCTGATTCAAACCAGAAGGTGACTGGCTGGCTTCACCCTATCACTCACTATCACAGTTCAGGCCGTATTACCGTCACATGTGCCGTTTTACACATAAAACCTAACCCGTGCAGGGATGTTTTACACATGGTTGGTGCACATCAGCTGTATGGTCATGGTTCAAGGTGCCCTTGAACCATGACCATACACGTCCTCCATTATGCTCATCTCAAGCTCTATATGTTTTATTCTCGGAGTCCACTCGAGATTCACAGTTCAAAAAAGGTTCTTATTTATCTTAAACTGTCTTTAATGCAGCTCCTCAGTTGAACTTGAACCTCTGAGTCGAATAGGCTCACAAACAGGCTCCCACCTTAAAGGCCCACTTCCTCTGACTGTCTGAACATCCGGAGGCCGAATGCTGTGTTCACACCAAATGAGGAGCAAATTTTTGCGGCGTGTTACTCCTGTGACCTGTTGTCGAAACAGAAGAAGCAAGAGCTGTCGTGCTTGGTCCACAAAATTGTCATTGTGTTTTCATACCAAACGCAAAGTCAATGCAAAGATTCAAATAGACACGATCACACATCACTCGCACCGGACGCTGATTCAAATCGCAATATGACAGAGGCAAAGACACACAATTCACATTATGCAATGTAATTATTTAAGGATCTTGATGAAAAAAATCTGGCACATTTAGGGAACTGATATCTATAATGTGTGTAACTTGGTGAATTGAATTTTAGGGGACTGTTGGGCGTTGGCAGAGATATGCCCTCTACTGAGTGCCATTCTAATTTCACTGTTGTTTAAAATGTAAACATATTGGTTTATTATTACAATCCAAATAATTGTTTTAAGATTTTCTATTTATGTCCCTGTTGATAGTTGAATGAGAGTTTGTACTAAAACGCTGAATTAAGTGGAAAAAGTCATGAAAAACAAATGCAGTAGTTTTGACTAAAATTCTGCCAACACCAAATGACAGTATATAATATATATGCGATGGAAAATAAGGACAATCATAATAGATCCCTTTAAAATACGATGGAAAATGCAGCAACTCACAAAATGTTTTGAAACACATGAGGCTGTTCTGCTCTTCCAACACTTGTCTGTGTATCACAGGCCTCTAAGACGTGAAGTCTGAGCGCAGACGGACAGTGTTCCCCAGAAATCGCTGCTGTATGTTTCTCTCAATGACAGGCTACACTTCCACAGGATACATACATGGAATTGCTCTGTGTTTGTTTGACCTGCCAGGGATCCTTTCAAGGATTAAAGCCTTCTCTTCACCACATTAAAACAGTAGAAATGGCAGCACAGAACATACCAGCTCATTTCATTGTCTTGGCGCCAGTCTTTGCCAGGCACCTACTACTGTCTGTTATGGTTTTACCGCCTTGGAAGAACTTGTAATCAGATTCTTTGGTCTTGTTAAAAGTAATACCGCTGTTACAAGCACTAGTCCTACAGTAGATTCAAAATTACGAGAAGTATTGAAGGAGAAATATAAAAAAGTTACAAAAATAAAGGTATTCAATGTTAGTCTCATCAGAGTTATCATTATATATTGACTTATTATTGACACATTCATTTTAAGCCGATTTTTACTGTTGTCAGTGTTCAAGCAACTTTATATGCTGTTGGCTGATTTTATTTATAGCAACACATTATATCATATAAACCCATCAAAAGGTTTATATGCAAATCTTTCACTTCCAAACTAACTGATCATTATTTCTGACAGATAAATGTAGCGCAACACTATTTCCCTCTAAAATGTAACGGAGTTGAACTGTATTGCAGCATAAGATGAAAATACTAGTACCATGTATATTAACTGTGAGTACAATGAGTAAAAGTACCTATTCAAATATTGTGTTCAAATATCATATTTTCGACGGAGAGTCAAATCTTTGAAAAGGTTGTGAAACGTTACATTGCTTTTAATGTTTTGTCCTTTTTTAATTTTAAATTTCTAATTTAGTTTTTAAATCATTCATTTACTTTAATTTCATTTTTTATTTAGAATATCTTTTTCATTATGTGTTCCTTTATTTATTTTCAATAAATACTACATGGAGTTAAATAGATCAATGACATGTAACTTGAAGCATGAAAAAAACAAACATTATAAAACAAATCATAGAAAAACAAATCGAATTGTTTTGTTAAAATGCTCCTTAGTGGAGCAACAAGGCCGCGATGGCCAATCCTCTCCTTTTTCACACATACGTCTGTGTTGTCCTCTGTGACCCCAGCAGAGGGCAGGAGCGCAGGAACCTGCCGTGAAGTGGCTGCGCAGCCTGTCCTGGTCCTAGCCTGGCCCAGCCCACTCTAGCCCGGCTCGGCCTGGGTTCAGCGTGGGCCGCATCGCGGTGTCTCTGGTCAGGCAGCCTGGAGCCCTTGGGCGCTGGCAAGGGGTGCGGGCGTCCGGGAGGGGCCCCCTCAAAAGCCATCTACGAGGGGCCACACCCACACGGCCATTACGGTGGAGGCTGTTCTGGGCTTCTCCCGAGGCCGCCCGCCTGCCATTTTTAGAGCAGCAACAGAGTAGACCACATGCTGTGGCTTCAGGCAAGTGGGGGGAAGGAAGGTTTCTTCTTTATTTTCAGTCAAAGTGCCATGAGCTTTGAGAGAATTCCTACATTTGCACTCCAGTAGCCTCAGTCAGTTTGGACAAATTGTTTATCTCATAGCTGGAAAAGAAAAGGAAATCCCATCTTACTTCCTGTTTAAAAGTTTTTCATCAAACTTTTCAGCAACGTGGAACTTTTCATTCAAAACAAATTACGCTCCACATCCCGATACCTTGCTCCGTCTGTTTTACTTGTGCGGTTTGGTGTTTCTCCCATCAATAAAAGAATAGATTAACTGAAAGTAATAAACTTAGTTCCAAGATCTTGTGAAATATGTGAAGTCTGGTTGATTTAGACCTGCGCAGGCTCAGTGTTTTTCAGGAGTGTGTGTGGGTAAAAGCGTTGGGTGGTCTAAAGGAGAGAAGACTTGAGCTTCCTCTTGCACACATATGGTGCGGCTTGGCCTTTTTGTTTTGATTTTAGGGGTTTTAGGTTATAAGTAATAAAGTCCCCTTTAGGTATGACCTGCTTATTTTACCTACCTATAATGTCCTTCTATTTTTGTATTTTATGCCCTTCCCTATCCGCTCACCATTTCTCTCAGGACTTGCAGCCTTTTTCCAGCTTTGGCCTCCCGCAAATCCAAAATCTGGACTTTTCGCATCATTTCAAGCTCTAGTGTTGACCATTTCCAATCCTGCTTTAATGAACAACTCCTGTCTTTCTAACCTTGCTTTTGCTCGTCTCGATCCCCGTCTCCCGTCTTGATCTGAATCACCAGGAAGCCCCCACATCAGTCTCCTCTCCAGAAGAGGAAAGACAAGTCAAAAACACTTCACTTCTGTTCCACACAATCACTCAATAGACAGGGACACATGATACTCTTGGTCACCCGTCTAGAACACGGACGCGAGCGCACTCGTTTGACCCACTTGAAGACATTATCCCTCTCCTGCAGTGCGATATGTCTTTCATAAATAAACGATAGTTCCAGTCCTCAAAACCACATCGTTATAGCACTAAGGCATCAAATGTAAGGCTTTGAACGATCTTCTGCTGGGAGGAAAAGAGCCGGAGAGATGGAGGCTTTGACTTGAGAGTGGTGGACCACAGAGCTGAAGCAGATCAGGGTTAAAGTTACATTATAGCTCCTTAAAGTGTGTTAGTTTGAATTTTATAAGATTCATTGAGTCGAAATTATAATATTATAAAAGCTGTGTCTGACTTCTGTTTCAATGTAAAAGAATAAGTATGAAAAACCCAGGAAAAAATATGAACAAACATTTTCTAACAGGAAACACTGGGATGGACTCAGAAGTAGAATTCTGGTTATTTTAGTACAATAAGAACATCCATGAGGAGAGTTCATTAAATCAAGAGGAACATAAGTTATTTCCAGGGCGAGGGTACGAGAGATGACTGCTGGTGGTACACACACACAGACACACACACACGACACATGGAACAGATCACACAATGCATGGAGTTGGATGTGCCGTACGAAATAAAGTAACCCAAAAAAAGAAAACCTCAACTTACTCCCTTTAAAAAACCCTCCCCTCTTTTTTGGCAGGGCTCCGCCAGGGAGTAATGAGCTCCCACCCAAACCTCAGCACCAGCTGCTGTCAGAGTCTGGGGGCACTGACTAAATATGTAGAAACCGGCAGGGGGAGAGGGGAGGGTGTTGGTCGGCCCTCGGGGGGGGTACAGTACAGCTCAGCACCCTCTGACATGACACGGTTTAAAGAAATCACTAGGAGTTAAAATACAAGAGAAAAAAGCTAAATTGATCAGAGGAATCACAGCAAGAAAATAACTTGATAACTCAGATTCTTTTGAAAGCATCCAAATACACACACATGTCACAGCTAATTCCTAACCCGAGCCTATATCATAAAACTAAATCTCACCCTAACTGACTAAACCTAATTGTGACCTAAACCTTACAAACCAAGTCTTAACCCTCAAAAAGACGCCTGGTCCCGTTTGGACCCGTTACGTATCCATAACATGGACAAGTTTGTATAAAAAGTCATCTAAAGGCAAAATTCTTTATAGCTGTTATAATCATTCAAATGAGAATACAATTCACACAATCTTTCCTCGAGGATATTCATGGTGTTACACATTTCATACACGAGAAAAGTCGTAGAAGTCACTGTTTCATATTCAGACACTGTGTCCTTAAATGAGACATCAAGACTTGTGTAATTTTGTGATGTCTCTTACTCATGTCTCCAGCACGGCCCAGTTGGTCCGACCAACCTTTCAGGATTTGGTTTCTCTGGGTGTTCACCTGAAATCGGATTAATTTTTATTTGAACTTTATTAAGAACTCTAATTGATGCTTGATTCCTCTAACAATTTTTTCGGCGATTAATTCCATTCAAAACTCCACCCAGTCTGATGCTGACAGAAAGGTGGACTGGTCCGTCTGCTTCTAATCCACTCGCCATATTCCACTTCTGCTGTCCCAGCTGCCTGCTCGCCTACTTCCTGATGGTCTCATATTCTGTGGCCACACACGTTTCCCTGGCAGGCCAAGATTCACACTGGCACTGTACCGGTCCACCCTGAAAACCGTAGTAGTGGCTGAGGAGAGTCAGCTGGAGGTAGTGGCCTGCAATACAGAGACTCGCACTAAAGACACCATGACCCAGAGGTTTGCACCAGAACCAGGCCCAGGCCGTGATGTTTGTTCCAGAGACCACCATGAGAGAAGAAATAAAACTTACATTACAATTTTGTATATTTTCGTATGGATTAAATATGGGGCCTGAACTGTTGGTTTCAGAAATTATGACAATTATTTTAATGTCCAACGTGAAAAAACGCAGCCTTCTCACTTATTTGAACGGAGAGAGGAAGTCAATGCAGAGGTCTCCACCCGCCGAAGCAACACAGGGTCGTCTGGCAAAATAGTCGAACCATTTTCAACTTTTGAGACAACGCAACATGATATTATCGGGCAAGGTGCTGCATTGGCAAGTCACATACATGCAAGTTGGCTTGTAGCATCGGCCAAAGGTATTTCTGATGTTTACATTGCAATCGTCAAAGCAGTGTTTTGGCATCGGAGAAAGGCTTCAGATTCTCAGATCTTTTCCTCAAACGGGACTTCCTGGATTGAATTGAATGCCTCACCAGTGCCTAAAGCAACACACCCCCAGCACCGCTGCCCCCCTGCACTGCTTCAACACAGGGCTGTTTTCGGTCAAAACGTCCGCTCAGATGTTTGTTTGATGATCTGACAAGTTCCTCATTTGAAGCACACTGTGACCTTTAAGTCCTTCAAGGCAAATCCAAGTCTTTCAAATCAGATTACGAGTCCCAGTGTCTTTCAGGTCTCAACACTGACGATATATATATATATATCACACAACATTTAATGAGGTTTTTTTTTTTTTTTAAAGCTTTGTTTATTACGACTTTAACTTGAACAGAAAACAGTTAAACACAGGTCAAGCAATTCAATTTTTAGCTGAAACTCAATGCAAAATCTGCTTGATGCTTTCTTTTAACTTTTTTATTTCCGTGGGATTTTACCAGGTCAAAGCCAGGCTGAATGTTTTTGGTTTCAAGCCTCAAGTCTAATTAAATTTTTATGAGGCCTGAAGACTTCATTGTGACCCAGGTTTGACTGGAGTTAAATGGTCAAGTACACAGCACTGCCGTAAAATAGACTTAAACACAACAAACAGAACGATATTTTTACCTTTCGACAAGGGGGTTGTGTTTTCACCCCTCTCCGTTTGTTCGTTAGTTGGTTTGTTTTTAAGGAAGATTACACAAGAACTACTGGTCGGATTTCCACGAAACTTCTTGGAAGGATGTGGTGGCAAACCAAGGAAAAGCACGTTTCATTCTGGTACGGATCTGGATCAGGGCGTGGATTCAGGAATATTTTTTTTACTTTCTATAACATTGTGTATTTTCCAACATTTTCTCCATTTGCCCAGGAAATAATTGAAGGAATCCTCACTTTAAAAAAGCAGGCACATTTAGGGAACTAATATGTGTGTGTGTGATTTGATGCAGCTTAATTGAATTTAAGGGGAATACAAGGCCTTAGCAGAGGGATTGCATTCCTCTGAGTGCTATTCAGTTTAAATTTGAATTTCCAGATCAAATCCGTTTGATAAAAGGCGTAATGTGGATGAGGCTAACCATCCAGATATAAACCTCTTTTTTTTATGTATTTTCATTTTGAATGCATGAAATTATTGTTGCGACAGAGGTTTTCTTTAGCTATTAAGATCCATCCAACCCTGCCACACTGCATGTAGTGTTGCTTTAACCTGCAGTGTCCAGTCAGAGGCACAGTAATCCTCTAAGTCCCTCTCATTTCACAAAGTATGTATAAAGAAATATTGAAAGAGACTGTCATTGCTGTCATTGCGCCATCCTGAGCAATTGCAAGCATGACGCCTGTTGGGGTCATTAGGTGGCCACAGGTCTCCTCGACAGACGGCGAGATTACAGGCCAGATGTCGGCTTGTATACAGCAAGAAGGCGGTGGACTGGGATTTGTTTGGGAGTAGATGGACTTCTGTGTTCCTCGAGCTGATACTTGAACATAAAATACCCTGTATGCCAAACAGCACATTCAGCGTGTTTCACAACATTTTGTACTTCCAGCTCGGGATAATAACTCATTCTACAAACAGTCAGAAAGTTTTCATAGAGGAAAACAATTAATGTCTCCCCAGCGCCATGTGGGATTATTTCTGACGTGTGGTCACCAAGATATCACAGCGAGACGGCAGCGAATGAGACTTTGATGGTGGTGGGGAGGGGACGTTGCAGTGAAATGATCGCTCAGAAACAATCTTCGCAGTATTAACCTTCAGGAAACATCTCGCCTCGCTTGTACTCGTGTAAGGACAAAAAGTCCGCAGGTGAAAAGGAAAAAATCATCACATAGGGAAAGGATTACTTTCTCCTGATTACCACCATGTCTGATGACTGGACACGTTCTGTCCACTGGTTGAAATGCAGCCTGTTGGCGGTTGGATTACTCAGAACCACCAACATGCTCCAAATAGAGACCGACCACATGAGCCGGGCAGGTCATTTAATCTAAAGCGTGCTGTCTCTTCTGTTTTTTTTCATGGCCGGCTCAAGTGACGGCCCAAGTGACGAATATCTGA
This sequence comes from Hippoglossus hippoglossus, assembly GCF_009819705.1. NCBI lineage: Eukaryota > Metazoa > Chordata > Actinopteri > Pleuronectiformes > Pleuronectidae > Hippoglossus > Hippoglossus hippoglossus. The sequence goes on from NC_047155.1 coordinate 10,032,286, forward strand.
AGCTACAATCAGCAGCATCCACAGCCGTACGAATGTACATGATATTCACTGGTACATTGTTTACCCTATCCCTCTCTCGCAGCCTCTCTGTCTATATGTTCCCCTCTTTCTCTCTTCTCCTCTTTTCTCGCTCTCTCATTTTCCGTTGACAAGCTCTCTGAATCTTTGACCACACAGCCTGGAAAAATAGCACCGAGTCATGCTGCAAGGCAAGTCTATCCCTGACCCTGATTCCCTCTCACCACATTTCCATCAGCAGCGAAGTAAAACACATCTAATCATTTCAATTTTCCCCCTCCGTCGCAGTATTATTAACATTGTTAATTTTCTGAGGGCTACAGCCCAGAGGGGAATGTCAAGGGAAATGCATTATGGCGAGATATTCCATTGATCCGCCATTATACACACTTATTCGGTCGCTGTAATGGCCTAATGTTACCAAGAGGCCAATTTAAAACAAATGTAGAAAACAGAAGGCTATTCACCCCCGAAAAGAAAGAAGCACTTAAATCCAAGCGTGTGATGTCAATGTATAGACATGGTCTAACATCCAAAGAGTCCCACTGCTTTGTTTCATGCTTGTTTGTGCCGCTGCCGTGCTTTCGTGTTACCACCAAGACGAATTATCTGGCAAAACCATCACTACTTTATCACGAGAGTTGCCTGCTGGATGAACTTGCTCGTACACAAGGAAGCTAACGAATGTACTGAATGCATGCAGGGCTTGAAAGGTTTTTAATTTTTCAAAAGGAAAAAATAAATTACCTAGCGAATAAGTAGTAGTCTTATTTTACTGTACTATTTTGAAAGTAAAATTGAATTTACTAAGATGCTAAATGGAAATGAGGACATCATCAGTAGAGAGGAAAATCTGAAAATACAGAAACAGAAACTCCAGCTCCCACCAGACATGCACTGAAGTCCGAACATTTTCCAGAAATTCTTGGGAGGGGCTGTGTATGAGAACACAAATGTCCGAGTTAGTTGCTCCAGACACTTTTCCTTCCAGTCGCCTTGTTAAAATGTCATACACACAGAAGTTGCTGACGGAGATGTCCACGTGGAAAGACGAGGAGATTGGAGACCTTTTGGCGATAAGGGCCGACGCCAGTGTCGACGTACTGTTAAATAAAACGCATGATTTCCGCAGAGGAATTTATACATTATGTCCTGCCGCCTGCATGCTCTGCCCAGGCGCCCCCCCCGCCCCGCATTAATGTTCCAGACATTTTCCTGTTGTTGTGAACGCGTCTGACCCAGACAAACTCCTGCTGCGTTCCTCATATGTGAACTCGGAATGTCCGAATTTCCCAAAAGATTTTCAGAGTTCACATTAACTGTGTGAGTGAGATAATTTGTTCCTTGTTCTCTGAATGTGAGCTGCTCAAAGTCGCCCCCATTTTCTTTTCTTTGCAGAGGATGTGATTTGAAAATTCAATCAAATATTCCAGTAATGTATGATATGGTACAGGTGCAGTCTATATTTCTGAGTGCAAAGAATATTCACAAAAGATTTTGTATTCATCAAAACAAGCCAAACCTCTCAGTGAAAAAGTAAAAGTTAAATCCTCCCGTCAATTATCTATCACCACTTCGCAGGGTAGCCAGGGCCACTCCCAGCAGACACTGGGAGAGAGGCGTGGTACCCCCTGGGTCACCAGGGCTGACACACAGAGACAAACAACCATTCATGCTTATATTCACATGGACAATTTAAAGGCTCCAATTTACCTAACCCCAGTGTGGGAGGAAGCAGGAATACCACGCAGACATGGGAAGAACATGCAAACTCCACACAGGCTGGTGACAGTGGTAACCACTATACACCAGTAAATATATACTGTCAATCAGGCAAGTGAATTTTATTTCAAATGCATTTTGTTACAGGTTAACTGTAGTCTGCACATCTGATCTGATTCAATAAACATATCCAAGAAACATAAAAAAAAAGTATTTAGATTCAATATCATTAGTTATTTAACCTTTCCATGCCTTTTCATTTGATGTCTCACCACCTGTCCACTTCTGTAGAGACAACCACACAGCGTGAACCATCATGCAGCATGAAGGAGGAAGACTCCATCTCTGCTCAGAAGCAAACAAAGCGCACACTCACTCACTGCCATCACCTCAAAGCGGTTTCTCCTTCTCTGGAGCAGAGCAACCAGAGGAGGATTCGCCAAAGAGACACGGCTTCACAACAACGTTTGCACGGAAAAGTTGACCACTGGTGAAGGAGACAGTCTGTTAGAGACAGACTTATTGCTTCCTGTTTTTTACCAAAGTGAAATAATGTCAGGTTGTGTAACACACCCTAATTAAAAGTACAGGAATTAAGGTATCACAATACACTGAATTAAAGTTGTGTCTCTTTTTGATGGTTGGTGTGTGATACAGTATGTCTGGTAACTAGACTAGTAGCCTGCAAGCACAGTAATAAAGTCAATGAAATGTGATCATCCTGATGCAATGACAATAAAGATAATTGATTGATTCCTTGAGTAAAGCATGTTTACTAACCAAGAAAGTATTGTCAATACATTTGCTTCGCTAACACTCATTTTGAAACGGATAAATTCAATTTTTTTAAAGAGGCGGTTTCAGGTGAATGGTGAACAAAGTGACTAGATCAGTCTCAGGCCTGAGTTGTATTGACAAGGGGCCATTGAATATTTTTGAATATTTTGTCACATCGTAACGTGGAATTCTTTTGGTCAATTTGCTTAATTTTTTACATTTGTCAACAGGATTATGTAAAACCTACAGAACAGATTTCCATGAAACTTCATAGAGTGATGGGACCTGGGTGAAGAAAGACATTTTTGTGCAGATGCGTACAAAGAGGCGGATGGAGGAATTTTTTTCACTTTCTATAACGTTGCTGTTTTTTTTACATTATCATCAATTTCCCAGAAGTCCACGCTGGGATCTTGATGAAAGACAATCACACATGTTTACTAGATTGATATCAATGAGTTTGTGTAATTTGTTTCCGCTTGATTGGATTTAAGGAGACTACTTGGTCTTCTCTGAAGTATGCACACTATTGAGTTCTGTACTCTAAATAAAATCAAGACAGGTTCAATGTTATAAATTCAGATCACTCATGAACACAAACACACACACACTGGTCAAGTCAAAACCGGAGTACTGGTATATTTGCTTAATTTAGATCCAAGCACAGAGAGACAACCTTTGGAAAGTTGATGTCTTGGGGTCTTTAAACAGAAAATATCTGCCTGCTCGGCCAGAAAAGTTTCAATCGTATATTTTTGCCATTAATTACCTTTAGTTGAAGTAATATCACACCAGGTCTATTAGATTTACATATAGTTTTTAAAAGCAGCAATCACATGCCACTTGTTGCATTTAAAGGGGCCAAACCTACAAAAACCTGTAACTACTAATACATGTGATAGCAGTCATATGGACAACTATCCGTACGAAGCGTATAATCAGCCCTGGGTAACATAATCGTGCCCACCCAACGCCGAGAGGTTCATCAAGCTCGCAGTGCCTACTGTACGTACCCAAAAGTCGAAACCACACAGGGCAGAAAATAGTAAATAGAGCAGAGAAAGCTTTTTGAAGAGACTGTTAAGAGCTTAACGCATTCCCTAATTATAGATCTCACTTGCTCCCTTTTGAAGAGAACTGTAAATGGGCACACGCCAAAGTTCTAGATCAGTACAAGTCTTATAAAACTGAGGAGAAACAGCCCACTGGGGACCACTTTTCAGAAATATAGGAGCTTTTTTACCTCCCCTCTCATTTCACCTAAATGTAAAAAATAAAGCATTAACGAACGCTAAGAAGAAAAAGGAACACTTCACTTACAGACGCACATCAGTAACTGAACATGTGTCAAATGAGAGGGGAAGGAAATCCCTCAGAAAGTGTGATAAGGTTGCCACGTATAACACACGTATCTGTGAGGATTTGACGGGATATAAGAGGACCACAGGAGACGTTATTGATTATACTGCTTATAGATTTCAGATCTCTACGCAGCAGGTGTTGTCATCGTCTGCCTTCTGTGACACTTTGCCCTCAGTTGGAGTTGAGGTTCACAGGTTTATGTGACTGCGAGCGCAAGGAGTGTGCGACCATGTAAACTGTCGCATGTCGCAGCCTTTGTTCTCCTCCACTCACACCCCTCCTGGAATAAGAAAATAAAGCAATGAAGGTCAGTTGGAGAACAGACTGCCAAATATAGCTGCTGTGTTCATGTGAGGGCCAGACTCTCCAGAACGACAAGCCCAGCTCTGACCATGCCCTGTAATTGAGGAGAAAATAAGGACAGAAATTATATGTTTATTTTTGACAACAATTTTAATCTTCTGTGCTCTCCTTCAGAAAACGAGACGCCCACAAAAAGGCTGAGAATCTGTGTCGCCCGAGACTGAAAGTTGAGTTTTGTTTAACCAAAAAATTAAATCAATGAAATGTAGCAAAAGAAAACAGTTTCAAATGTACGATTTTCAGCCTTTTCTCTTGAGATTCATCTTTAGCGTTGATACATCACAGATAAAGAAGTGCATGGAAATAACATTACGATAAACTAATGACATTAAAAGCTTATTTTACTTGTTAAATATATGTTTAACTATATAAACAACCTAATTAGATTATCTTTTTGAATAAATATAAAGGATAATGATGCTTTTTCTTTTTTGTGTACACACTGTTGTATATGATTAAATGAATAGTTTAATAACCTTTATATGTAATGTATCTATACATGTACTTGCTTATTTCTACTATGATGTGCATGAATAATTGTGTCATGTAAATTTGTGCTTTAAAAATTTGTCATCCAAAAAGAGTATGGCTTCAGCATTGGTGGGTTTGTGCATCTCTGAATTAAAAGGTTTCTAAATACAATTAAAAGATGATTCATTATCTAGATTCTGAAAGTTCAAAGTGAATTAATTGAAAATTATGATTTACGTCAATATTTTAAAAGCAATGTTTACACAAGGTTTAACAGGCGGAGAGACGAATGGCCTTAGTTTGCATACATGTAAGTTACGAGCATATTTAAATAAGCAAAATAAGACAAAATACATTTGTTTTTTAAATATGTTCCTCTGAAAAAAAAAACATTATTCCAGACTCAAACATTATTCATGATCACAAAAAGATATTTGGAGGATTTTGAAATAACACGTTGCCACCGTCTCTGGCAGTACTTCGCACTTTCAAACTTCCAGCCTTCACATATTCCTCTTTTTTTCTATTTTAATCATCGTGACTTCCTCGAGGAAACAATCCTGAGAGTCGGGTTTTTTTCCTCCCTCGTCAGTACGCGGTGCCTTGAATTCATTTTATTTGACGCGATAATCTCTTCTTTATTTTATTTAACGACTCGCTCCTTTCCCTCTGCGCTTGTCTGCGCAGCTCAGTCTCTTTAACCATCACAATTAACGTCGAGAAAAGGGCCCGTAAAAGCGCGTTTAAGAATATTAGAAACAGAGAGAGGGTTGAAACCCAGAATAATAAAATCTCGGATGGAAACCACAGACTTTTTTTTTTTATATTTATGTGGCTTCATGTTCTTTTGTTATTTTTCCTCTCACACAGAGAACATGGAGCTTTAGTCCAACTTTTTTTTTTGTATTTACACTTCTGCAGTAACGTCGCATGAATAAAACGTATCTATGGAGATGCCGTTAAGTGTTAATTCTCTTGCTCCGCCGGATTAATCCCAGTGGAAATGATCCCAGTGTAATTGAAATAATATCCACATGGTGATTGATGAGTAACCCATTCATGCGTTTATCTTTTAAAAAAAATCAGTTTTTGGGGAGGTGGGATGTCCCCTCTCGGAGTTCTCCACCAATCCCCGTGCGTCTTGCTCCATCTCTGGTTTTTTATTGCTTCTCTGCAGAGTCTTCAAAGAGGCTGTAATTAGGGGGCGGGCTCCCTGCGCCTCAAAACACTTCCCCGCGTTACTGCCTGACTTCTTCCAAACTGTCCCGGGACCCTGAGCTGCGCCTCTCCCGCTCCCCTCCCTCAGCTTCCTACAGGATTTAGTTTCTCAGGGATGGCCGCATCTATTCTGGAGGTAGGGAATGTAATTGTAAGTAGATTTTCGTTTCTTCTTCTTCGTCTTCTTCTTCTTCATACAAGTACAACTTTTTATGATGTGATTATTGCGGAGGTTTCAGGTCGAACTTAATGTGAAGTCATGCGTGTGTGCGTTTGTATGAGGACACTTAACCCTGGAGTTTAATTTGAATGTTATTGGCATCTGACAGACACGACCTGATGATAATAAACTTGTGCTGTAGAGGATGATGAAAATGATATGAAGAAATATCTTCGTTTTTCGTGTTTAGTGATTCAAAGCAACTCACATTTCAGGTTGTGCTGCTGACAGCTGCCCAGCACCATGAAACTCACTCACATGTTACTCTCTAACCATTATTGTCCATATGCCTTTGATTCCCATTTCCTCTGTGCACATTCCCTCACTCATAGTTTAATGAGGTGTTATCTCACGTGGCCACATGAAGCTTTACAGTTACCAGCAGTGAGTGAAAATCGTGACCAACGCGGCGACTGTTGAAGTAGAAAAAAAAGTTCAAAAGATCAACAGGATGCAAAGAGCTCAAGTCAGGGCTTGTTGGTAAAGAGACATAAAAGTCAAAGTTATGTGCTAGAAATAAGAGAGAGCCTTAGTGTGCCTTTAAAGCACATTTATTTTTATGATATATATACTTATGATATAGATTATAATAAGTACTACACACAACAGATCAACGATTACAGCAAAGACAGAATAAACTATTGCATATTATTGCATTATTATTGCATATTGTAGAAGCACACACAGTGATGTTCCATAGAATAACAATACAAGCAATATATTAGTGATTTTGCTTTAGTTGTATCCATATGTACAGCGAGTAGTAACAGTAGAAACGCGCCTCTGACACCGTTGCCTCGTGGAGAGAAGTAGAAGTATCACATGAAATATTTTTTAAGAAAAATGAAGTTTCCTCAGTGTTTTATTTCTGTTCTTCTTTTCTTTTCTGTTCACTTTAAAAGTTTTTTTTTATTCCAAAACAGCTAATGAGTATGAATGTTTACAGGAAACACCATGGCATACATGGACAATCAACTTGATTATGATAGATGATGGTTACATCTAAATCTGTAACACTATACAACAGGACCAAAGTGAGACCATGAGCTTGTCTAATCAATGTCATTATGACAATAGAGGAACAAAAACATGTTTGACAAGCTACAGTTGGTAGTGCAGTGCTTAGATACACGCATACACGGTTTTATAAAACTTAAAAACAAACATGCATGCGAAATTAAGAATAGCTTGTAGACAGCGGTTTAAGTGAAACAAAAGAGCGAGGGAATTCCGCCTTTGCTGAGCAGAGCAGCATAACAAGCATAAACATTCACTGCTTTAAATTGCCCTGACCACTTTGAAAATAGAGAGAGAGCAGAAAGAGCCAGCGGTGGCAGTCAGACATAAGTTTTTTATTAGAGTTGACACTGACAGAAGCAGCAGCAGCAAGCAGCCATTTCCTGCAGACAGACAGTCTCATTTTCTCCCCTGTCTCCTCCTCCCCAGGAAGACGCACGCTATGGCTCCAGTCCTCTGGCTATGTTAACTGCTACCTGTAACAAGTTCGGCAGCACCAGCCCCATCAGGGATTCAGCTACACCCAGTAAGAGCGGCAGCGCAACTCCAGTAAAGAAGCCCTACATGATGACCTCTGACCTTCAGACAGTGAAGAATGGCCGGACCGCAGACGGCAGTGGCCTGGCGGACTCCTACACTGGCTCCTTCACCACAGCTGGAGGAGGGGGAGGAGGTGGTGGGCTGCTTACACCCACTGGAAGCCCCCCTCCTTCAGCCGGAGGCTACACTACAGAGTATAACCCTTTCTCCCACTCCTTCCAGACCTCCGTCTCCCAGGACCCGTCTCTTTTAGTGTCCAAGGCCCACGCTACGGCTGATTGCCTCACCAGTGTCTACACCTCACTGGATATGTCACACCCATATGGCTCTTGGTATAAGGCCGGTATCCACCCTGGCATCACTGCTAACCCATCTAATGCCACATCCTCCTGGTGGGACGTCCATCCAAACTCCAACTGGCTGTCAGCAACGCAGCCCCAGGCGGACGGAGGCCTCCAGGCCTCCCTGCAGCCTGTAGCACCGCAAGCATCCCTGAGCCCCCAGATATCCAGTTACAGCACCGACTTTACGCAACTCAACCCGGCACCTTACCCTTCTGTGGGCCTGGGCTCCTCCTCACACCTCCTACAGCCTTCCCAGCACATGCTGTCCCAGGACATGTACAAGCCCAAGCCTGTGCAAGGCTCAGGGATGATTGAGAGTCCCATGGGCCTAAAGCCTGCCAGGGGATCAGGGGGCTACAGTGGCGGGGCACCCACTAGGTCCTCATGTGACTGCCCCAACTGCCAGGAGCTGGAAAGGCTGGGAGCCTCTGCTGCGTCCCTGAGGAAGAAGCCGGTTCACAGCTGCCACATCCCAGGCTGTGGGAAGGTGTACGGCAAGGCCTCCCACCTCAAAGCCCACTTGCGCTGGCACACCGGCGAGCGTCCCTTTGTTTGCAACTGGCTGTTCTGCGGGAAGCGTTTCACCCGCTCGGACGAACTGGAGAGGCACGTGCGCACCCACACACGGGAGAAGAAGTTCACCTGTCTACTGTGCAACAAGCGTTTCACACGCAGCGACCACCTCTCCAAGCACCAGAAGACCCACGCAGATTCTGCAATGCAGGGGAAAGCTGTGGCTGTGGAGGGAGAGGCAGATCCTCGGGGTGAGGAGACTGCAGAGCTCAACACCAGCGCTGTACCCACCAACCCTGTTGCTGACCAAATCACCAACGGAGATGAGAAGACTGGCACACCTAACGGAGTGGAGAACAGCAGCGGACTGTTGGAGATCTGACTTCATTAAATCGTCTATTCAGTGCTTTTTTGAGACATGGTGGACTTGTTTTTTTATGGTGAAAACAAACACCTTTTAAATAAATGAGTATTTTGTTTTATGACATGAAAGGACATCAGATTAAAAAAGACTTAATATGATAAATGACTGAGCATGTTGCAGGTAGCAATGGCTTCATTTACTGTGGACCACACACACACACACGATTAACAAGCGCACAACATGAGCAAAGCCTGCAAACATAGACCAGTGCACAAATATATGCAGGCACACACAAATATGACCAACTAAACCAGGCTGTACGTGAACACAAATATATCATGTGTGTTGCATGAGCACATGCACATGCACAGAGATAACTATTAACAAATGTGCAAGCATATATAATGCATACATATAAGCGCACACACAAACCTGTGTCTGCACACACATGAACACATACAAGTAAACATGCTCATGCACACATTTTCTGCCTTTCAAATGAGACAAACCACTGGGGAAATTTAATCTGCATAAGCAGAAGGAAAAGAGCTCTGAAGCCGCAAAAGGAAAGTAGTTTTACAACAAGACTTATGGTCGGGATGATGTAGTTGATGGAGCGTTGCATGCCTAGAGAAAGAATCAGATTTACAGCTGTACTTTGATACTTATTCATTATTACTGAAACAATCACAGGACAGTCTTACATACTGCTTCTTGTTGCCAAAGACGTTTGGTCTCGCAATTTACTTTTTGTTTGCTGTTTGCTTCTTACTATGTCTAATTTAATTTCATATTTACATAAATAATCTAATTTATGTCTTAAATTATACACATGGAAGATTATCTTGCACCCTGTATGAAACAGAATGCCTGTAACAAATGCAAGATGGTTGAAGCTGGCCAAAAAAGAAATTAAAATGCATTAAATTAATACTTTTTCTCTTATTTATTAGTTATAATGTGGAGTTTAGTGTTTTTAAAGATTTATTTATAGATCTTGAAGTTAGATGTGCGTGTAAACTATTTCTCTATAATCTTTTAATTGTGAAGTCTTCCACACCTGACAATGTAATAATAATAAGGGCTTCCCCTTGTTTGTACATACTATATATTTACAACAATATATGGATAATGTTAGGTGTGTTATTTTTCTACTTTTTTTATGTATTTTCTACATTTTGTGTTACTTCCATGATGAGAACGATGCCTGTGTTGCTTCAGTTAAACGAAACGTAAACTTAAGAGCTTGATATGTTGATTTTGAACTACAAGTCTTTGCAGATCTGTTGTGATATTTGTGTTTAAGATACTGTAAATAGTGATAAAGCATGAAACCTGGTAAAGGTGCACATGTCATTATGAGTTGTGGTGTGGAATCATGACTGTTTTGGTGCTTTCTAAAAGTAAAGAAATTTCAAACTCATTTCTCCGCTAGTGTTATTCTTGTGATTCAAGGACATCTTGACTTTGAGAAGAAAATAAAAAAGTTGTTCCTCCTTGAGCACGAACAATCTCCTCCACCCTTCACTTCTCCTCCTCCTCCTCCTCCTCCTCCTCCTCACTCACTGTCCTTCTTTTCATATCTTACCATATTTCCATCTCACCCTGTCCAAGCGAATACTTTCATTATCTTTTGCAGCACAAACAAAGCCATCCACTGAAGTGAGGTCTTAACTCCACACAATGACCCCCTTTCAGAGAGCCACTGTAGTTACACTCAAAGACAATTACTCCACTCTCCAGCTCGAGAGGGGTAATTACTCAGAGCGATGCTCCGGCGGAGTCGGGACAGAGGAGGGGAGGGGATTAGGGGACAGGGGAGCTGCACTTGTATTGTTTATTGAAGAAGGTGGTCCGACAAAGGACCCCAATTAAGACAGGATGCGGGAGCAAAGACGCGGAGAAGACACTGGACCAATTACATTTCACAGTGTGTAAAAAAAACAAAAAAACACTCCAATTTGGGATCCTGCTAGAGCACCGTGCACATGGTGTCGGTTTCTTGAGTGTGTGCGACAGTTAAAGCCACTCGCTCTCTGTCCAGTTTTCTGCCTGGTCATTCAGGCCACATTGCAGACTAATAAAAATATTTGAGGTGGGTGGACTCGCCGCGCTGTATCAAAGGAGCGATAGCCTCAGGAAAGAGTAAACGAAGCCTGCAACAGATGTGTTCTGCTCTGTAGCGGTGTCAAACAAAGATTTATAGAAGGGGATCATTTTTATGACAACGCTACTGGTAACAGGTGACGTTTTAAAAGGATGATAACCACATAAAACTAATTTAGAGACAGGAGGAAACACTTCCCCACTCTGGTAAAAAAAAACTGATTTACATTTAATAAGTCATGGGAAACAAATGGGGTAAGCAAATAGAAATCAAACATTTGAGACATAAAAGTTTAGGATCTTCGTGAAGACCTGTACAGGGAGAACCCCCCATGAAACTCTCCTGTTGTAACATTTACACTTCCCAGGCTGCATGGTTCCAATTTAGGGCTTCTAATGAGCTGTAGTTGAGGTCAATTTATATAAAACGTCCCGGGGCCGACTCTGTCATCAGGGACCGACATGTTTACGGTGGTCTGAAGTGGGCGCACGGTCGATTCCACAGCATAAAAGGCAAACAGGGAGAATGGGGTATGGGCAGGGTGTGTCCGACCAGTGAGTGAGGGTGGGGGGTTAAGAAGACAGTCAGTGGGTTTTAAAACCGTCGCTGCTACTGGCCTTTTTTTAAAAACACACTCCCTGGGCAGTGGTGGCGGCGGCAGCATACTGTAGCCTTAACTTTATTTTTACTTCTTTTATTTAGAAAGCCAGGAAACATTAAGTGTTACTTCAAATAAGGTCATAAAAAGAAAAGTATACATGCAGTGACACATGAGGACGGACAATCTGTTCCATATGGTTTGCCCACTCATGCCCCTGCACTCCATTTAACAAAATCAAATCACTGCAGGCTTTAATAGGACTACAAAGGTTGTTCCAGAGGATCAGACACACCTGTTTAAGCCATCACGCAGACCATTTCCGACCGAGCTCACACAAAGACGTAACTGCTAAACATTCACTCAAGCAGTGTTTAGTGTTAAGTCCTTGATGAGTTAGACAAACTTACACTGAATGAATTACTCCAGAGGCTCTCGACTTCCTGAGACTCAGATTCCAGCTCTTTAAAATGAGACAACAGCTCCTCATGATCTGCTGAACAAAATGCTAATGACTCCTTTTCTCTCCATTATCTGGTCCTAACTGAGTGGTCACGAAGAACAATGGCCTGTGCTTTGGCATAGCCACAGGCACGGGTTCCTGCTACCACCTACCTGTGTGTGCAGGGCAGCGGGAGGAAGGGGAATGCGGGGGAGGCATGAGGCAGGACAAAAGCACAGGTGTCTGCAGGTGTGGCTGGGTCTCTGTGACAGAGCGGGGGATAGAAAAGGGGGGAAAGAATGTCAGCACGCCCAGAGGCTCAGCGGTCGGGCCATGAGTAAAAACAAGATAAGGCTGTTATGGCGAGGGGGGAAAGGCAGAGTGACCTGAGTAAACCACAACATGACCCGGAGAGGAGAAGAGGTCGGGCTAATATAAAACAGAGGAAACATACCAGAGGTAAAAAGGTCAGGCTATCTCAGGCTATCTCTGAGATGCTGTGCTTATCATTTACATATCAGGAGAGGAAGTAGCGCCATGTTACAAATAAGTAAAAAAAAGATTTGTGCATTCCATCATTCATGCAGCCAAGTCAGTTCCCATTGTGGTAACATGCCTCTGAGTCCAGCTGATGCAACAACGCTGCATCTTGCTGCACTGTGTCCCGTCTCTCCTCATCGCGCTCCGTGAATCATTATCGCGCTGGTGACGGAGGCGAGACCACCCTCACGTTTCATTTCACAACACAAACAGCAGCCTGCGCTGTGTTCGCCTTGCATCATCAAACCTGGAGTGCCTCTCACATTTCCAGCTCTAATCGCACAAATATCGCAGCCTCTCCGAGCCGAAGAGCCGCCTTTAAAGTTTAAAAGGGAGTCCTCCCTTGCTGCCCAATGCACCAAATGCACCACTAAATGAGGCCATTTTGTTTATAGGAACTGTGGGAGAGTTGTGGGTGACTCTGTGCCCCTTTAAAAAGATAATATCCTCCCCATTTAATGGCCTCCGGATGACAAATTGCTTCCAGGGGGAAACTTAGTTAACAAAATTGCAAGTGTGACACTTAAAGACATATCCACTCTACTTAAGAAGTTTGACATCCATAATTCAATTGTGCCCAGCAGTAGGTACAGTAGATTTTTTTAAAGCCACATTTGCCTGAGTAAAGTAGCACTTGATAACTGATCCCAAGTATTTCTCATCATGCAGCATTAATATAGATGTGTAAATATGACAAATGATTAATTTTACACACAGATTTCAAATTCAGGATCATTTAAGGAGATCTACTGTAAGCGCTCATATATTAGAGGAGGAACGGTTTACTTGGTTTTGACCTCAGCGGAAAGTTGTTTTCATCGACAAGAGGAAAAGCCCCATATCTCTTGGAGCTGGTTGGAAAAACACTTAGAAAAATTGATGGCTCATTATAACCTAATACTCTTACAAATATCTGGAACACCCATAAACTGTTCTTTCCCTTTTCAAAATGCTCACGATCTTGATGGTATTCTGACTGACATACAGCCCAAACCATTCTTGTTTGCTTTTTTTTTCTGAAGCCACTAAATACTTCCTTGGAACATTTAAAATGTGGGGATTTAAGCAGAGACAGTGCAGAGGAGGATGGGTGGATGTGTAAAAACACAAAACCCTCAGGAGAAAAAGGTAGAGACACAATCAGACAGACCTGCCATTTAAAGTACAGTGGTAAGTGAGAAAAGACACTAGAGCCAAACAGCAAATGAATCTGGATTCGGATCAACTGAGAGAGAGAGAGAGAGAGAGAGAGAGAGAGAGAGAGAGAGAGAGAGAGAGAGAGAGAGTCAAAATGCAGAGAGAGAATGATGTGGATTGGAAGCGGGAGCAGGATCCAGGGTTGGCAGGGTTTTGGTGGAGGAGTGTGGTGGTTCAGAAGTCCTCCAGCGCGAGGCGCCAGTGTGTCCGGCGGGGGCCCTGACCATGAGCTGCCTCACCCCCCCAGAGCCACGGCCACAAACCCCCTCTCCCCCCTTCACCACCAGCACCGCCACCCATCCAACCCAAAACCCACTGGCAGGCAGCGCTCCACTGAAGCTGCTGCTGCTGCTGCTGCATGTTTATTTAATATTCTGAAGAAATTGAAATATCTTTGTGGGTTAACTCACATACATACACAATTACACATCACACACACACACACACACACACACACAGACAGACAGTACATGCATGCACGCATACATTCACACACACACACTGCCACCACAATATATAAATAAATAAAGTAGAGTAATAATGTTCTCTTGATCTGTGGCCAAGAATAGAGTCGTGGAGAAAAATCTTTTTCAAATGGTGTTTTGAGCCGCGCGGAGGGAGGAGCGTGAATGTCTGACACTGCATGTTGCCTGAGCCTGTCTCCCACTGACTCCCACCGCGGAGAGAGAGAGAGCGTTAACAAAGTGGTTGACAAACAAGCCACAGTTCCCATGTGAAGGGAGGAGACTAGTTGTGAGAAACAAATAAAGAGAAATGTTTACATTTGTAAATCAAATCATTTAATTCATCATATGTGGATGTAAAAAGTTTGCATTTTTACATTATATGATATTGGGTGACTCTTGAGTGTGTAGCCCTGTGAATGAGAAGATGTATATGAGGTGTTTGTGAAGTGTTAAATGTAGAAATGCACAGTGCCAGAGCGCTTTCTGTGTGCGTGTGGGTGTGTGCGTGTCCATGCTTGAGAGCACGGCACATCCATATGAAGTCTCTGATCATTACAAAGCAATTCCTTCAGACAGAAATCCCTTAAACAGCCTCGGTTTTGGGCTTCACGCTATCCCCCCCTCCCCTCCTCCTCCTCCTCCTCCTCCTCCTCCTCCTCCTCCTTCTGTCTCCTCTCTCCTCAACAGCCACCAACCACTGCTGCTGCCAAAAATAACACAGGAGCGCCACTCGAACCCGCGCCTCACCGCAGCGCAGCTTGGCCGCAAGAGAGGGATCAAAACACACACAAAAAAGGAAACACATCATATCGTGGAAGGAGGGGAAAAAGAGCATTCATACAGCGCCATGCCTGAAGATATCCACTGATGATTTTGGCAAGCGGGGAACCACACATACTAATGCGCCCGGGCCAAGACAGGGGAAAGCGGAAAGTGTGTTTGTGGAATTGTGTGCATACATTTCGGATGAAGTATATTGTCGCAGCTACAGAATTTCGCTCCCGATTCCCCACTCACTCAGTGATTTAACCGCTGTAGCTCAATAAAAAACACTTACACCATCACGTTATAGGTCAATAAATTAGGGGCCAAACGAAGGGGCCCCCCGGCAAACAAGGCCAATTACCGCTGAGGGTGTATGAGTTGTGAGCAGGAGTGGTATCCTCTGATGTCAGATAAATCACGGGGCTTTGATTGTAGGTTTGGGAGTTCAAACGCGAGACAACTTCTACTCATTGTCATGGCCGATTCACTTTTGTGTTGCGTTTGGCAAAGACGGGCTCCTCTCCACTGACAGACGGGTGCCAGTGAATGAAGCCATTAGAACCCAAGTTCTGTTTCAACCGCGGCCAGGAAGGGGTTTATGAGCAAACCATCACGGGATTAATTGTCCAGCCGCAGCAATAAATGAAATGATGGAAAGGTGGAAAATGTAGTGAATTTTTTTTATGGAAGTGCTGCTACGTTAGGCGGAAGGTTCTGAAATTGAGGGTCAAAAAGATTATGATTATGATTGCTCCTAGTACTCAACAGGGGAAAGGATTCAAACTGAACTGAGACACAAGACACAACTTAGAATCAGTTGTTATTATTTTATCATTGATTTCATTGCCATCACTTTTTGCTGGCCTGAATTATAGTATAAGGCAATCTTCCTTCCCGTCTTAACACAAAAACAGGGCCTTTATCTCAACTTACATGTTCACATCCGAGCCACTTAGACCCTAGAACCATTTAAATCAAAGTTAAATTGCTTAAAACCCAGTTCTTCTCACTGGCTTTCCACTCAAGTTGAGTTTGAGACCTTGATTTAATCTGTTACTTTGCAATTCTCAATTATTTATGATGTTTAACTTTTTATTGCTCTTGAATTTTCTATGTATTCCGCGGTTTCTTCTAAATATCTTTTTATTTTAAGCCTGACAGCACTTCGGGCCTCAGAGATTATTTTAAACGAGCTATGTAAATAAACTTTGACCTGACTTGACTGGATATGACTTTTCAAAATGTTATCTAAAGAAATTGCTTTTACTTTATTTTCTATTCCATTGTTTATATGCTGCCTTGCACCATTTTGACTTGGAAACGCATGTTACTTGGACCAGGGACTTTCTATTTCATTGTTTTGTACTTTAAAATACATTAATGTATAAAGATTTAGCCATGTAAAGCACATTTTAAGTTAGTCTTTAAATGGGTCCAATAAGTAAATTGTGATATTCATTGGAGAGAAGTATCTGTGTAAGTGGAGCCACTGCAGCAAACCTGGATGAATGGTCTGTGTTGGTGTATTATGGTGGAGACAGGTGCCAGAAACCCCAGGAGCTCAAAGCATCCAGCGACAGAGACGTTCATCATTTAGACACATCAGCGACTGACTGTCGCCCTCTTCTGGCCCTTTGTATTCATAACAGATGACTGCAGAGGGAGCAACAACCTACATCAGGAACAATTAACCTTGTGATTATAATTGGAAAACCTTACATTCATAAATTCCTTCCTAAACATTAGACATTAACCTCTAACCAAAAATAAAAAAGCGAGCTTGAAGAATTATTTCCTGTGACTCTGGACTGAAGTTATTGACCTGTTTGAATTTATCGTTTGTGGGGATTTAATTCATCTACTCTATTTAGATAATAAACTTCTTTCATTTTATGTAATTTGACTGATATTTAATTTCATTTGATTGATCTTGCATTGTAAAATTGAAGTGGAATGTGGCTGATTGTCCACATATTCTGTATGTTTTGAACTTTGATAAATAAAGTAAGGGGAAGAAAAAAATTGTAGGCACACACACACACACACACACACACACACACACACACACACACACACACACACACAGGTCAAGAGTTAAAACAAAGTTAACTTATTAAATAACATTTACTCACTGGTACTTGAATTCTTCCATTTTGTTGAACTTTTCCATCCGGTGCTGTTGTTTCAGCAGCAGATTCACAACTTTAGCTGTAACAACAACAAAAATATATATATATATATATAATAATATAATAATAATAGCACGATTTTACACTCATAGATTATGTTTGTTGGTTTGTTTTAACGATACGACAACTCCTACACTAACCCTAATATTGAAAAAGCACGAAAATGTAAACTTAAATGAATTTCTTTGGCCCCATATTTGACTCAAGTTAAGAAGCTAACTTTCAGCAGCAACTAGCTTGGTTTGTTCTGTACATGAAACTTTGCTCCAGCAGAGAATTCTCTACTTCTTCCTTGTTCATGTGTTTAAAAACTTCTACTTTTCATTTACTCGTTTTATATAATAACGTTTGGTGTCATTTGTTTTCCACAGCAATATTCACCTGTGTCTACTGAGAAGAAACAATCGCACCTCTTGGTCCGCTGCTCCTCCTCCCCGGTGCCTCCCGGTGCACAAATCGAAGCCACCCACAGCTCTTTATGACCAATGAGAGCTGGACTTCCGGCCGGAGGCGCGCTACGTCACATTGTTGTGTCGGAGCGGAGGGCGCCTCTTCTGCTCTTCACATGTCTCCTGCCCGTGGAAACACCGTCTGAGGAGAAGCGGGGTGTCCGTCCTGCTCTGGGGGGATTCGCGGATCCGAAACCGACCGGCACCGTCTGCGGGAAATAGGGAATGAACGACGAGACAGCCCCGGACAGCTGGAAGAATAACTCCGGGTGCTCCAGGTGAAGCTGCACACATGCTAAGCTAACGTAGCACTGAGCATCACATGCTTTACGTCGGGGGTTTTCTGTACTGGTTCCACTGTTAAACTAATGTTACTGTCGTTTGTTACTGATTATTGATCCATGGACCCGTTGATTACGATGTGATTACTAAATTACTGAATCCAGATAGTCCCAAAAGTGCTATTAGACATCTATAGCTTTATTTATTAACGTTTTAATAACCATTAAAAATGTCCTCAGTCCTCACTCTTAGAAATGAACTGCCCTGATTATAGATGATCAGTCTGTACGTGGTCTACTATACAGATGTTCCTGCACACTACACAAACCGTTGCATCCTGCATTGCCAGCTGTTTAATAAAGATACGAGTCTAAGAGACTAACTGGTACATTTATATGAACCATTTTGCTCATAGTTATGTATGAACACTGTCCGTTTTAAATAAATAAAAGTTAAAGTTACCCTTGTAGGATTGTTTCTTCACATATATTTACTTTTGTTTATGAAATCGTGGATATTTCCATATCTGCTGTTGAAAGTTCTGTTGCCGCAATACAAAGTAGATGTGGAATTGTAGATTGCAGTTATTTATTCTCTGGAGTTTAGTGTATGTCTGATACCAGCTGGATTGGAGAACTCCATAGTGAGGTTTTCTGGATTTGTGTGACCAAATTGACAGTTTATATATATATATATATATATATATAGAGGGTACAATAGGAAATGTGTGTGAATGCGACTTATGCTGCAAAGTGTTTTGATTGGTTGATAAGGCTGGTAAAGCGTATTATAAATACAGTCCATATAGTCCATTCCCTGTATAGAGAGACACTTGTGTAATTTATGCGAGTGTAGTGAGTGCGCACTTTTTTATCTTTAATGAAATATGTAAGAAGGACAATAATTTCATCTGACTTTGTGTTCTCTTCCATTCAGTATTGAGCAAATGCTGGCTGTGAGTCCCGGAAAGACGCCGATCAGTCTGCTGCAGGAGTATGGAACGCGGATAGGCAAGACCCCAGTGTATGACCTGCTGAAGGCCGAGGGACAGGCCCACCAGCCCAACTTCACTTTCCGCGTCTCCGTTGGAGAGATCAGCTGCACCGGCCAAGGGCCCAGCAAGAAGGCGGCCAAGCACAAAGCAGCCGAGGCTGCTCTGAAGATGCTCCAAGAAGAACTCGAGGGTCCCACAGTAGTCGGTGTTGGAGTAGAAGGTATTATTGCGGTTGAAGTGTCTACCGATGGAGACAGGTCAGTTTAGTCAGTTTCCCCCTCGAATTGAGGTCTGTGTGGCTTGATTACTTATCGTTGAGTTGTTTTATCTCATCTTCTGTGCAGCTGCAAGACAGAGATGAAGACCTCAAGCCTTTCTCAGCAGTCTGAATGTAACCCCGTGGGGGCTCTGCAGGTGAGTCATCTAAGAAAACTACTCCTCTCAAAGTTTAATTATGTCCTTTGACATTTCTCAAATAACACCATCATGTTTCATCACAATTTCCCAGTTGGTGTCACGATAGTTATTAGTTTCATGCCTTTTTGTTTGTTTCTTTATTTTGTGATTCAACACTTGTCCGTGTTCTTCTCTGTCAGGAGCTGGTGGTGCAGAAAGGATGGCGTTTGCCAGAGTACACGGTCACTCAGGAGTCTGGTCCTGCACATCGAAAAGAGTTCACCATGACATGCAGAGTCGAGAGATTTGTGGAAATCGGTAAAATGCAGAATATTTCCTTCAGTGAACATGTGTGTACGTTTGTGTGCATGAGTATTTATCCTGTTCTCATACATCAAAGAATTGGGCCATCAGTGATGATACATTTACTCATGCTGCCCATGAAGTCATACTGATATGAAACAGTTCATTTGGATTGAAAAAAAATCACACGTACTGCCTTTGTCAGCCGTGTTGAGAAGTGTCTGACCTTCACTGACTCTTCACACATGAATAGCAAGATCATTGATTTCCCTGTGGCACCATTTATAGGTGCCAATGATAGACAGAAATATGAATGTCCCATTTTACAAGATATACCAGCTTATTCTGCAAATGATGGGTACTGAATATCAATCAAAAAGTCAGACCAGTTGTGGTCATACCTGACCCACAGTCTCCGGTTCATCTCCAGGAAGTGGAACGTCCAAGAAACTAGCCAAAAGAAACGCAGCAGCTAAGATGTTATCGCGTATACACGATGTTCCGGTCGACCTGAGGACCACCCACGAGGTGGATGTGGAGGATGATACGTTCACCGTGGTGAGAAACAAACCTTCTCTGTACATATGTGCACCAGTTATGGTAAATTATTCGGCATATTACAGGAAAGGATGCACAGCGCTGCAGAAGATAAGATATGATAAGATCATCCTTTATCAGTCCCACAATGGGGAAATTTGCAATATTACAGCAGCAAGAGTCAAAAATAATAATAACTAACATGTAGTACTTACTTGTAAGGAAATATAGAAAAAATGAATATATACAGTGCCAGAAAAAGTATAGTGTGTGGGAATGGGTGTGTCCTGAGATGAACTGACGTTTGCTACTATCAATTGCACACACGTTTAACCTTGCACACGCAGCTCATCCTGACTTGACGTCTGTAGCCGCATCCGGCTCCATGTGTTTGAACTGATAACAAGGCCCATCCTGACTCTGCATGAACTCATGATACAGCTTCTCTATAAATATTTATTCTGATCGGGTCAGTTTGTTGTAATAAGCTCATTCAAACCCACAAGTCGCAGATTCTGTCATTTCTTATGTCACTTATCGACACCACGACAGATGCAAATATTCTATTATGTTTACCCCCATTACCCCTTTTCTTACTCTTAAGTCCTGCTGGCTGATAATACTAGTTAGTTAACTGCTGTGAATTTCCTCTCTCCTGCACACACAGCACATTGGGAACAAAGTTGACTCGGGTAAAAGTAAAAGCTTCAGCTGCACATGGGACTCTCTGCGTAACTCTGCTGGAGAGAAGATCCTCCAGCTCCGCAGCCACCCTCTGGGAATGCCCTCCGACTCCGACTTCTGCTCCTTACTGAGTGACCTGTCCGTCGAACAGAGCTTTGACGTCAGTTACCTGGATCTGGGTGAGTTCCCAAACTGCAGCATTGACATTAACTACAGTTCCATTCACTCCTGCTGACCACCACAGTTCGACTACCTTAAAGTTGAGTTAAAGAGGAGTTAGACTTTGAATGGACAATAACTGACGATACTCTACAGCTACATGCATGAAGAGATGCAGTTCAGTTCATTTAAATATGAATTGAACCTTCTAAACTGGTTTTTAACACCTGCACCAACTAAGAGTTGCAGAGCATCATGGGTACATTTTGGTGACAGCATTCCACAAATTACATGTAAAAAAAAACGTGTGGTTACTTTAACTCACATCAGATATGATGCAGCTGCATGTCACAGTTTCGTGCAGGTGAAACCCTTTCATCTGACGTCAGCACTTCACAGATGCACAAGACTTTTAAGTTGTGTCACAACTCGGGACTAATTCAGTGCAATTTTTATTTTGTTAAAATGTTTGTGCAGGAAAAACCAGTTAACTCTTTTACACTCTCAAAACATGAATCTATTCATCGGAAATGAAACAATTTCATTTATATTGAGTATGAATACCAAATATTTCCTGGTTTGGGCATTTAATCTGTCATTTCTTTACATTCCACAGAAACAATTAAACTATAAAAATAACGGATTAATTCGATAATAACTAGTAGTTGCAGACTCGTCGCCACCTGTCGTCTAAAGAAGCAGTGATGCAGGAAAATCTCCGTCGCAATGTTTTCCAACATCCTCGTTCTCTCTTGTTTCAGAGGAGCCCAGTCTGAGCAGCATGTGCCAGTGTCTCGTGGAGCTGTCCACGCAACCAGCCACAGTGTGCCACGGCTTTGCCCCGAGTAAAGATGCCGCTCGTGCCCACGCAGCCCACAATGCACTGCACTACCTCAAAATCATGGCTGGAGGGAAATGATGTCAAGTCATCTTCCTACTCGCAGACTCGAACTCGCAAAACTGCACATTGCCAGGATGAATTTCCACTTTGGACGACGGAGGGAACTTTTGTGATGAGTTCAAAAACCGTGAATTACCTCAGTTTTGGAGAAAAGAAACTTTTCATGTCCCCCCAAGTTTAAACCCTGGAGCCCGATTTGGCCACTTTGATTTCTAAATGTCGCAATTGAACATTAAGTTGCCCAAAAATTCATGAACACTCCTCTTCTTGCAAATTATTTTAAAATTCCTTTTCAGTCACTTTCATTTTTGCTTGTCAGTACATACAGAGCTCTCTTTTTACCTCAAATCAAGAATTTACAAAAAGTCTTTATCTGGAATTTTAAATGGTGCTTTTGTCAAAAACTGGAGACGAATTCAGGTGCAACGAAAAAAAAGAAATTGGACAATGGAATCGCCGATCTCATGGATGGACTCGAAAAAAATTAACAGCCATGACACTGAATCATGGAGGAAGAGACTCTATGATATGATAAATATCAGAGGAGAATGGTTTTAAAGACTGGCCCCATTACACTTGAGCTTGTTTGAATCTTTGAAAATGTTTTTTTTGTGTCTTGTATGTTAATTTGATCCCCTGAAACTCAAACAGTTTGTCGCTACGATGCTCTGAATGTTTGGCCTGAAGGAGCTGAGTTTTTTTGACGTGCTTCCCCTGTCGTTTTAAAACTCAGATGAAATTAACTCTTTGATTTGTATCTGGCACATAATTGGGTTTGTTTGAAATTAACCCTCTCTAATAATGTTACACTCTGGTATTTACTGTAGTATAGGGTCAATCAATCAATCAATCAATCAATCAAATTTAGTAGAATCATATGGAGGGAGCAGTGAGCTTGGGTGATAACATGGCTATCAGAGCATTTTAGGAACTCTCACAGTGATCATGAGAACTCTACAAAAGAAAACAGTGAGCATAATTTAAAATCTCCTTATTGGTTCAGTTCACACACACATTGTCACATTTGGGAGTAAAACGAGACAACACAAAATGTGATTGTAACAAAGATTTCCCAGTTTCTCTATTACCCTGCATTCACTTTGCATTCAGACCAATATAAATCCATTTCTGTGTGAATCAAAGAGCTGAAAAAGAACTATGAGTTTTCTGATAAGGAGTTGTTGTTGTTGTTATCAATAGAACGTTAGACAAAACCAATCGATTTTCTTTTAGAATCATCATTCAGATAAATAATATCTCATGTGCCGTTTCAAAGATATGAACTGACGATTGTTTTCTTCTTTATAATTCGTACCCCTGTGATTACTTTTCTCTTTTCTCCGTCAATGTGACTGATTCCTGTGACATTATTTAAAAAAAAACTGTTGACACCTCCGTCTTGGTGTGAACTCTCATTACCACCTCCGTTACTGCAGTAGCTAATCTGTCAATACAATTCCTTGCACTCTGCTGAAATAAGTATTGGAAAAGAGTCGGAAACAGTTTGCACTAGTTGAAAAGATAATGTCCTTTGCACAGATGCAGGCTGAACATGTTCGAGTGCAGCGGGTTTGACGCAACACTGACCTCATTTTGTCTGAAACGGCAGATCTGCATTTTGTTATTCTGAGATAAGGAAGTTATCTCCTGGTTTTAGTGAATTTTATGTGCTGACATTATTCAATTTGAGACAGTTCTTTGTCATAGTAAAATTGTTGCCCAGTTTAAAATAAATAAAGTGTGAGCTCCATGTGAAATTGACTTGTTGTGGTGTGATGTATTGTTCATGCTGTAATTCCAGACTGACTTGTTACTGTTCAAATGTGATGATCCACACAGTCTTTCATTGACTTCATGTTTATTCATTTACAGTAATTGTATTGAGGATGAGCGCTGGGAAAAACCTTTTGATAAACTCGATTTCTTCAGTGTAGATCCTCTGAAAGTTTCACATGGGACCAAGTCATTTGGACGCACGAGTCACGAGTCGTGCAAACTCAAATCCTCCGTGCAAATGTGTGAAGATTGAATGATGGAGTTCCGTGTCTTTGTGTCATCTGGCATGTCGGTCCGATGAGGGACTGACTTCTTCGTCCGCGTAGCCGCTGCTGTCTGACTGCACGCTGTCGCCCCGGACCACTTCACCTGGACGAGGACACAAACACAGTCAGCCAACAACTCCGTGCACCGTCCGCCACTGCACAGACGGAGCTACACTCCCACCTGAATGGAGGCACGTTCATGCTCAAACACATTTTTCTACATATATCTGTCTGAAATATTTAACTCTTCTTGTCACGTGAGAACCAAAAGTGAAATGTTCAAGTTTATCAGGAAGTTTCATGCAGAAATGTGTTTGTGCATTTCTACAAACAACCACGTGCTTTGACAAAGGGCTGCACAGTGGCTGTTGAGGCGCAAACCGACCACATGCGTTACTTCCCTTCAATACAGGGTCAGTATTAATTGCGCAGCAGATTGTTGGATGATAAGTCATGTTCCTGTAAATCCTGACCACAGTGTACCAAGGCAACATGTAAAAAATGTTCCTCAAACACAAATAAAACATGAATATACTGTACCTTTGTACTGGCCTTGCGTGCACACTGGTGAGTTTGTAGTTCTTGTAGTATTTGACTGTCCAAACTCTTCCTCCCCTGCACTGTGCACCTATTGACACGAAGCGTACATTGTTCACTGTTAGTTTGATTTGACTATTGAGGAGTTAGATATTAATGTCAAGCAGATCTAAATGGAGCTGAACAACGTGAACATTCAGATCAGGGGGCAGATTTTTAACGTTGGACGTTTTTCAACATTTTCACAGTTTTTCTGGGGAATAATTTATGGATCTTGATTTTTTTTAAATCAGGCAAATATAGGGCAACTGATGAGTGTGTGAAATTGGGTGCAGCTGGTTTGGATTTAAGGCGACTGTTGGGACTTGGCGGAGGTGTGTGCTCGACTAGTTCCTTTTCTAAAATGAAAGATTAACGGTCTATCTGATGAATAACAGGATGTTAGTTTTGTTTACATGTCAGAATGTTGTGAGCCCATTGTGAGATTTGCCCTCGGTAATGTGAGTGTTACAGCACCGTACCTCCTCCAGCTCAAACGAGTTAACCTGTTTCACGTTATTGGAGACTTTCCTCAGGCCCTGATGAGTCGGAGGATTCAGGTACCGGGTCTTCCCGCCTTCTAACGACCCCTCACGCGTCTGGACAGGCGGGACATTTGAAGCATGACAGGAATGTGGTGCACTGGAGGAGGAGGGACCATCCCCCTCCCAGCCGGTCACATTGATGCAGTAATTTGTATGGCAGTCATTGGGGGCCAGGACAGGAAGTGAGCTGGATGCTCCCACCGGTCTGACCCCTCCAGAAGACGTAACGTCCCCTGTGTAGGATGAGTCCTCACCAGGAACAGATATAGGGGCTTGTATGTTGGGTTCATGTGCTTTATCAGTGCCTTCTGTCCCAGTGTTTGTTTTCGGACAGCGTGTGTGTTGACAGCAGAAGGGTGCCAAGTCGATCTCGACTATCTGCGGGCAGATTAGATCATGTGTAACCATGGCAACCTGCTCTGCCGGAGGGGAAAGACCCTGATGATCAGTTTCTCCTGATAATGTGGCAAGAGATGTTTTTATATTCAGAGTCTTTCTTTCATCGTCTGCTGGTTGGACGACGTTCTCATCAGCATCAAAATGATCTGTTTGTTTACTGCTTGTCTCCTTATGATGGATTTTATTTCCAATGTCTGTGTCAATTTGTCCACTGCTACAGGATCTATCATCATCTAAGAGCCCAATATCCACAGATGAACTACTCCTGTTATATTCCCCCATATCCAGTTTCTTGGTCGCCTCCGTCTTCACTTTAACAAGGACCAGATCCACAACGTCAGGGAGGCTGGACCTTTTCCTGGGTGACGGCTGCGGTGAGGTGGAGACTGAGCCTCGAGGGGAGCCCGTGTAGAGGCACATCTTGGAGACGGTGTCCTTCAGCCTCTCCACCGGAGAGCGCGGCTCACTGCGAACGCTGTTCCTGAAGCGGTCGATCTTCTCCATGGGAGACGAGAGGCATAACTCTGGTGGGACCAGTTTCTGGAGAGGGGTGCGGGACACGTGGGAGTAGAGGGAGTAAAAGGCGTTGGCCGTCGCTGTGAGCGTTTGGACTTGTCTGAAACGACCTGGGGAAAGAATACAATACACATCTCATTTGCTATATCCCGGAATTATGTCGTCTTATCACACATACCATAAACACGTATCAATAAGTCCACAAAGATGACCTATGGCAGAGTGATTGTATAAATCCACAGTCTTACTAGCAAGAGTGATGCTGGGGTCCTCCTCTCGTATCCGCCGCAGCTGTGCGTCCAGGAAGAGGCGGAAGCTGATGCCCTGAGCTTGAGACGGGAAGGTGAAGAAACGAGGAGGGATGCGCACCGGGGCCTGTGGCTCATCGTTGCCAAAACCCAACTCGTACAGCGTGTCCTCTGCATCTTCCGAATACATATTCAGGACCTCAGATACACTGATGTATGTATGAGAGAAAGGGGGAGTAAATGTTTTGTTCAAGCATGTAGAGCATTAATAAAATAAAGCTGCAAGGTGCTTTACATAACTAGAATGGCCCTCAGTAGAGCATATACCTCCACAGTTCCCTGAAATTCAATCAAGCTGTGCCAAATTTTCGCACATTCACAGATATCAGTTCCCTAAATGTGCCTAGTTGTTTTCACCAAGATCCATTATTTATTCCCTGGGAAACCGTGAAAATGCTGAAAAACACATTATATTGCAATGTTAAAGAAAGTGAAAAGATGTTCCTGGATTTGCCCCAAAATTGTATGAGTTCTTCTCTGACACATACAACATCCTTCCACCAAGTGTCATGGAAATCCGTTCAGTTATTTTTGTGTAATCTTGCTTAAAATCCAACCAACCAACTAACAAGTGGACATAACGTTTCTGGGGTAATAATGAAAGCACGGGAATAAGATAAAAAATGTTATTCAGGTAAAAGCCAAAAATGTTAAAGAGGAAAAGTGATTTGTAAAATTGGGGACTCGTCTCGCAGGTCGTTCAACCGCCTGGTTCTCAGCCTGCTGACCTTTCAGAATAAAGAGGCCTTTGAAAGTGTTGCGGTCTCACCTTGATGTCGTTTTACAGGTGTAGGAGGAGGAGGGACAGCTGGAGGCCATACTGTGCCCCAAGGGAAATGACGGCAGACATAGTCCACCTCTGCTGCGGGCAAGAAATGTGAAAAGTTACATCACATAAATGATCAACACATTATGGAATTATAATGCAAAATCTGTAGCCATGGCAGGTGCAAGACCTCACTGTAGTTTTTAATTCATTTCCAACGTGAAAATAGAAAAAAACCTATAAAAAGATTTGGATATCAGTTCAGCTTCATGATCCTGGTGACAGACCTGCTGGTGAGTCTGCCTCGTCGATGTTTCGTGGACGGATGCTGGGCGGGACTTCTCGGTCATAGTGAGAAAAAGAAGAAAGATAACAGCAGTTCATTTCTATGAAAATTGACCGTATTTCACACTAGCATTAACTGACAAAGGAGTGTTGTGTCCTTCACACTTCTTAATCACTTCAGTAGAAACAGCCTCAGTGAGCAGGGGTGTAACTCAACTAAAAACAGCAGTGAAGAGACTCGTTCATACGCTGAAGCATTAGAAACATCAACACTTCATTTATCACGTTTATATATCACATATAATGAACTGTGTTAAAAACTACAGAATGGCATCCGTCAATATATCGATCAAAGTAACATGGATTATTATTAACTAATATTCACTAATTCAGTAACATTACAGATGCTACTCACCCAGCTTCACATGGAATTTTCCCACCGTTTAACTCAGAGGCTGAAACCCAGAGTAAAAGAGGAATATGTTGATATGCATCTGTGTGCACGGTTCATTTGCAAACCCCTCAAATATGTGCCTGGCTGTATGTGATGGGTGGGCTAATCTAAAATAAACAAAACTAAAGATATCTTTAAGTTAAAGGTACAAGGAAATTAAAATAAAGCATTTTACGCTTCTATACCTCGCTGTTACACACAAATATATCCACCTTAACCTGACGACAAATACAGAGCGTTTCCCTACTATGGCCTCAAGTGTGTAGTGTGTAGCAACATGTTATATTAAAAAACAGAAATTAGAAGATTAGATACAATTTTGAGGCATTTATAAATAAAATATAAAACTTTCTACCTAAACTTTTCTCTAAAAATCTCCTCCTATGCCTCTGGGAAGAACAGGAACACCGTGCAGCACCTGACATTTGTGTTAGATAAAACACCTGATGTGTGTCTTTGTGTGCGTCAACTTTTACGAACTCCACAAACAAAAGCTCGAGCAGAGAATAGAAACCATTCATGACACTCGCCTAATTTTCCTCTATGAACATTTCCTGCTTTGTTAGTTCCCTGTGAGAGAGTGTGAGTGCGTGTGTGCGTGCGTGTGTGCACTTACCATCAGCACCAAGACTGAGGTCATCATCACAGTTGTTGGCTTTGACCATAGACTCTAAAGAGAGGACATGGAAGCCATTGAGTTCTAGTAACTAGGTAAACACTTCATGTAACTAAGTACATTTACTCATACTGTACTGTGTAAGTATAGATTTGAGGCACTTGAGTGACTTATTCTAAATTGCTTTTTACTCCGACTTGTACTTCATAGGCTTTACACACAAAAACGTACAATGAGCTTGTGAAAGATGGTGCGCTGTTATTGCATTAATAGACTGTTGTAGTTTAAACTACTCAACTGATTCAATTTCATGATTAAAATAACTGATTTTATAATTTTAAGTACAACACAAATCCGAAAAAATGTGTGTGTAAATGCTTTATTTCAGGTCATTCTCACCAAGGCTCAGCTGGCGGGGGTTGTTTGACCTGTAACACACACACACACACACACACACACACACACACACACACACACACACACACACACACACACACACACACACACACACACACATTAGTGATACCAGTCTATCTATACAGTCCATGCTTCAGAGAATCCCTCAGATCTACTTTCTCCAAGCTGCTGAAGTCTGTCAACTTCCTCTTGTAGCAATGTTCACCACCAAGCAGAACTATGGTGAACACCTTCCGACCAATCTGCTCCTTTTCATGCTGAGTTATCGGACGCAGCAACCATCACACCCCTCGTTTCACTGCAGTGCCTCAGCCATTTAGTTGCTGAACACACTGTATATGGTTTCCCTCACTGATTGGCTTCCTTTTCGACGATGGATATGAGACACATAACCTCCTTCCTTCAGGCAGTTTCACAACATGAAAAAATGACTGTTATTTCCCCTTGTTATTTAATTGTTTTACTCTAAAAATAACTAGAATTGCTTGAAAAGGTCAAAGGTCAAAGGGCGCAGGCTGGGTGATTTCTACGGTGAAACAGTCTCAGGCCTGAACGACTGAAATGTTTGAGACGTTTGCATCTGAATCCTGAGAGTAACGTCAGCAGCAGCTTTACAACCTGCCTGTGTGACCGCTTTGCTAGTTCAGGTAAATCAGCTCGGAAGGTTTTATTGAGAGATACAAGAAGCGTATATATTTTTTCCAGTGGAACCGTTAAAACGCGTCATCACATCAACAACAAACACTGTGGCTACAGAACATGTGACCTCAGAGAGTTTCCAGTCTACGTCTGCTGTTGTTTGTTACACCAGTTTCCAGCGACTCTGACCTTCAGTGGCTGCGAGAGTCTGACGTCAACAAATTGAACCTAACGTTCATTTTACACAAAAGAAGACAGAAAAAAACAACACAGCAGAGCAAAGTCACTCACCCACAACCCTGCAGCCAGTCCTCGATCTTTCCTGTGAAGCATCCTGTGGAAATCAGACACGTATCTTAGCTTCATGACTAGCTTCATCCTCATTCGCACATAACTGCAGGTGCTTTTCGTCTGTTTAACCATTACTAAAGGTTATGATAACTTTGGACATAAAAGTGGGACATCTGAATGCGTTTAGGTAATCCAGTAAATTGTATAAATGTATATTTATTATATCTGTAATAGGAGAAATTAGATTGTTGATAGACTGGTCAAACATTTGGCCAATTAAACATTTGAAACCTAAACTGTAAGATTTGTGATTGGATCCCTGACGCACTCCGGAGTTGGTACTTGCCATCAGAGAAGACGTCGTCATCTGTGATGGACGCCGATGGGAGGCTGCACAGCCACCTCCCGGGGTCCGGCTCCTCCAGAGTGGACCGCCGTCGGCTGCTGTTGATCCAGGCTCGCCGCCTCACTGTGGAGGACGGGCTCTCCATCGCCTCCGTCTACAGACAGCAGGGGGACATGGAGGGACTGAAGCTACAGAGGCACAAGGGCACGGCCTGAGAATAAACACAGACAATAGTTCGTCACAATATAAAAGGCAATATAATTGTTACACTGACATCCATTGAAGTTGGATTATTACTAGTGAACTGTGTTTCCTGATAAACTTTATTATTTTAAATATTAATGTCATTCTGTTCCATGGACCAGCAGTTTCAAAACATGACTAAACAACTAATAAAACACAATACAACTAATCATACAGACATGTTACAATGGAAGGCCTTCACCAACAGAGGTCTATTGAATCACCAGATGTCACTAACCATAATATAAACCTACATTTATGTCTATTTATCATTTTATGTGTGAAAAATAAAGAGAATATTGTGTATAAAACGGACTAAACTGTTTATAGAGGTGAATGCCTAACAGAGTATACAGCAGTGTAACATAAAACAAGATATATACAGTAGTGGCTGGACGATGTGAATTGAAAAGACAGACTTCACATACACAGCGTGACAGATACGTTCATTTGAATACAATTCTTGCTAAGGATAAATATAACATAATTTTAAATATAATTTTAATATCTCAGGGAAAGTCCTGAGCACTGCAATACACAAGTGCAACTGTAGTATGGCACAGTGGCTACTTATCAATAGAAAAGATATATTATAAATGATCTATTGAAGTTATGATTGTCAAGAGGATTGAATTAAACAATTCCCGGATTAAAAGGATGTTGTGCAGTTTTCGTTAGATTATTAAAGACTTCCATTCTTCTAATCCAAATGAGAAATAAAAACATGTTGAAAAAAAGATGTTGTATTAACTGCAGATGAAGGTTTCAGGTGAATAAAGTTGTGTTCGGATGTTGTCCTCTGAAAATCTAAACAACAGTTGACAGAGGAAAAGCAGCTTTACCTTCAGTGGCGCGGGTTTCACTTGTGTGCTGGTGCCTCTGGTTTCCTGTTGCAGCAGGTTCAGTTGGCTTGTGTGAAACTTTGCTGCAGCTTTCAGCAAAACCTCGCGAAACTCTCTCAACCCGCATCCAGGGGCTGATGCACGATGAAGAGTTCACGCCACAAGTTGCTCTGAAGCCAGGCGCAGCTCCACGAGCGGTGGAATCCTCGCAGTTCGGCGGGTCGTCATCGCAGGGAGGCGCAGCTCGAGCAGTAGCGGACTGAAGTGAAGGAAGTGGCTCCTCATGTCATCTCAACTGTTTCTGTGCGTGGGTCGAGGCTGCGACACATCCTGCATGGACTGAAACACCCAACGGCTAATGTCAGCAGATAATAACAATAACAATCACAATAATAATATCAATATCAATATCAATATTTTGTATATATTGTTTTTTTCTTATGTGTAGTACTTATTGTGTTTTTATGTTTTATGTTCAGTGTATGCACCTATATACCAAGGCAAATTCCAGGTAGGTGTAAACCTACTTGGCAATAAATACTTTCTGATTCTGATTCTGATAATAATAATAATTTCTATACCAGACCTGTATTCACCTGCAGTATTTTAAGTGAGTGCAATTAAGCGTAAAACAATGTCACATGACTCGTACTGCTGTCTATTCATGAGGGACAAAATGAATAGTAGAAAATAAATACAGAAATAAAAAAAGATACATAAATAAATACAGTTTGTGATGAGAGAGGCTATATCGGTATTTCTACTTTTATTTATTTATTCATACTTGACAGTAATTTTTCTATATGAAGCAGGGCTCGTGAATGCTTTCCATAAAATAATCCAGTTCTGACTTGTGAAAACATAAAGTTTGCGGTCTTCAAATGGAGGACAAATCAGCAGAGTTTGGGGAAAGTCAAAGTTCTTTACACAAATGTCATTTTCTATAAACAACCCCTTTTCCCCCCTGTGTTTAAACAAGCTTTCAAACAAGCTTTCAAAAATATCTCAAATGTTCACAACTGAAAAATTACTATATATATATATATATATATATACTCTCTTCGCGAGTATACAGGCACTGAGATTTCAGATGTTCCACTTGTGTGTTCAATTTTGTGTTTCCTTTGTGTGTGTGTGTGTGTGTGTGTGTGTGTGTGTGTGTGTGTGTGTGTGTGTGTGTGTTTGTGTGTTTGTTGTTGTTGCCAATGGCTCAGTCTTTTTGGTATTGTGTTGATGTCATCATGATTTATGATACGCCATATTGTTTGTTATATATATAAATTTGGATTAAAAAAGAAAGAAAACCGCAGGGCAATAGCTTTCCTGAGGAGGTTTTACTGTAATTATGAGCAATTATACTTTCGTTTACATTAATATTACACAGCCTGCAGTGACATTATCAATGCAGGACTTTTTGTAACATTGTAACACTGTTACTTAACTCAGAAACCCCAGTATTACAAATTACAAATTACAAAATACCCATTTGCTTTAAGGATCATGACAAACTACATATATCACAATCTTCTGATACTAGTCCTTTGAATCCGATAAGCACAATAAAAAGAAACATACATTATAAAAATAAATGTGTGTTACAACATATACTACACTGAGATCTATGCCCTGTGTAAAGAATCCACCTGTGTAATGGCTCTGACTGTGCAGGGGTGAGATATAAGAGGTGGAGCACACACCGATTTGAGATTCTTTTCTCACACTGGTGACACACACACACACAGTTGGGTGGATGCAGGCCTGGGGGAGGATGGATGGACTCCACCCTCCGTCCTGTTTACATGGACACATGTGCTGCTCCACTGACAGCCCCCTCGCACTTCCCGTTAATCAGAAGCCCTCCCACATCAGAGACATTTTCTCCTCCCAGCGCGGCCGCAGCCAGTGTGTGAGTGTGATGGGGTCCCTGCTCCTCCACCCGGGCTCCCTCCTCCCGCCTCCTCGCTGTTTCCCAACCCACAGGGCGCCACCAGGGAGTGGCCACCGGCCACGGAGGCAAGACTTGAAAACCCCGCACGCCTTCCTCCTTCCTCAGCCCCGCGAGCCGAGCCGGGATCGAGCCCGCGGATCGTGTCCCCGCTGGAGGATGAGACAACACCACAGATGGATCGAGAGCTACGATCACCGTGAAAGTGGACACATGGACACATGGCGTCTTAAAGGCGGAAAACAGATAACCCAACGTCAATCATACTCAGAACTACAACCTAGCCTGCTTAGTCCCGCCCCGCTCTCCGCCTTTGGCCCAATCACATTGGCTGGTAGATAGTCGTCGGCAGAAACAGCCTTTTCTATTGGAGGAGAGCAGCAATCCTTCACAAGTAGCTCCCAGAGGGATGCGTTTGTTTTAGTGACGGGGACAGTGCGGTGTCACAGGCATCAGGCGCCAAAGGTTTATAATGATGAGTTCAAATATAACACAATGTGCCATCTTTTAACAGCCTTGTAAAATTGAATGTAATATGGTTTACTTATCTGCCTGTTGGATAGTGTGACTTGCATTGAAGTTTGATTTTACTTTTGAACCAAATATGCTGAAGTCTAATCGTCAACATGAGAAAAGAATTATCAACTCTTATGACAATTGAATACTTTTACTTCTAAGGATTGTTTTTGACTGTTGGACAAAACAGGACATTTGAGGAAATCATTATAATCAGTTCATTCTAATAATTTAAATGCCCACTATGATTCATTTACAATCTATTTTGATTAGATTGTTTTTCAAATTTCAGAATAATCAGAATAATTACACAACTTTAACTTTAGAGTCTGACACGTCACTTCTGCCAGTTTCTTGTATTAACGTCAACGTGAATTGTTTAGAAATATTAAAAAACAAAATTAATTTAGTTTTATTCTCTTAAGTGTGAATGTAAAGCAAGTTCTTTCTATTTTTAACTTATGACCTAATTCACTGCATCCTCACATAATTACAATATTAAACTTAATCGGCTGGTGAGGAATATTAGATGTGGTTGAAACTTAGTGGATGACTGATTATTCATTTGTAAATCTTATACTCTCAACGTTCACAGTGTTATTTGAATGAAATACACAGCTTCGTGCGGTGCGGAGTTGGCGGGCTGCGCGGGTGCATAAATCGCACGCGCCGTGTTTGTCTCCTTCATAGCGGGCGGTCAGTCAAGTTAGTGTGAAGTTGCGAAAAGTTGTCAACCCGAGAAAAGCGCAGAGAAACTCCTCCCGTCTTCAAATTATGAGCAGTAAGTGAACTTTTAAAAGTCGGCGCCGCGTTGCGAACCAACCGATAACTTTACACTTCGAGGACAAATCAAAGTTCAGCGCGTTAACTTTCTCCCACTGTCGTAATTACGACGTTTTTTCACGTTCTCTAGCTAGCGTCCGAAGCAGTTTGAAAGTACCAGCTACTTATCTGCTAATTGTCGGTGCTTAGCCAACAACATGTAGTGAAGCAGGCTAACGTCAACCTAACTTCTGCTGCGAGGTGACACGGCCTGTTCACACCGCAGTTTAACTTCGTCTAATTTCCTCCAGCTAGCTGAGTACGTGCATTTAATGGCGCAGGTGAAACTCTTTAGCTAGTACTTAGCACTTTTCTCCAGTGCTACTTGTTGTGGTGACTTCACGCTAGCTTAGCTTAACAGGCTAGCTGGCCCTACGAGCACTTGTGGCATGGATTTCCTTGCGGGATTTCTGCGCGTTAACTACACGGAAGTTCGGTTGATTCACGGGGGCCGACCATGCTAGTGCTGTGTGTGTATGTGTGTGTGTGTGGGGGGGTGTTTCCCCTTCCTTGATGCAACATTAACTCGGTGTCACGGTCTGTTAGTTCAGATCCACTTCGCTGAGGACTGATCTCACAAACTCTTCTTCCGCAGATCAGCAGCAGGGTGAAATGGCCGCTGTGGGGAGCGGTGGAGGCTTCAGTCAAAAGCGAAACACAAACTCTCAAGTAGGTCCACTGCTCTCGTTTGTTGTGCTTTCTTTTTTTAAATTTTATTATAGCCAAATCAGATGGTCCGTGTTGTGATCCTCCCCTGGTCATACTCACTCTCGACCCGCTATGTATTGCTGTTCGATGGGGCTCTAAGTCATCTGGGATCGGGTTGTTGATTTTTCTCGCCGGAGCACATGTCACCGGGGTGGGGAATGGGCAGGTAAATTTCGCCCACACGGGGTGTTCCCGTCAAACCCCGGCACGGAGCGTGCGGCTCGCTCGGCCCATTTGGCTGGCTTTGGAGGGGGTGGCTAGCGGAGTGTGTCAGTTTATAGGGCAAAAATAAAGTGTGGGAGGGAGATGGGTGGGTTTGGGGGGAGGGGAAGCCGAGCCCGCCGCTGCTCCGGGGAAAAATGCGGTCCCTCCCTCCCCATGCTCTCCCACCCTGCCGCCCCCTGGACTTCACTCTCCAGCCCCGCTCACTATGAATGAATGACCCGATGAAAATAGTGGCTTTATTGTTATTGATAACATTATTACTAATAGGATCCTGGAGCTTCGCATTATAACACACTCAACATATCACATGGCTTGCATTTTCCAAATTAATGGAGTGTGTCATTATCTAATTTATTTACAACCTCTCAACTCAAAACAACTAAATTCCCTAAAACCCTCTTATGTCTTCTCCTGGTTTCAGTTTCATTCATGTCTACGTTACTGTAACTGTCCTTACTTTTTATTTTTTTCATAAATTGTCTTATCTGGCCTTATTTAGCCCAGTTATATTTTATTTAGTAGTTTATGTTGCTTATGTTTCATAGATAATAGTTAACATGTCTATATTAGTATATTTATATTCGTTAGTATACAAATTTGAACCCCTTTGGTAAGTGTAAACCAGAATATGAGTGAATTATTATGAGTGCCATTTATACATATGGTTCCAACTACAGTATTTGGACTTTGTCCAGCGTTGATGAATGAAGTACACAGCATGAGTCAGGGTCTGGGTCAGACACATTCACAACAACAGGAAAAAATGTCGGTGTCTGGAAGAGAGAACATGGCATATAAATCTCTGCTGCTGAAATCACATGCTTTTTTTTCTGCCCGGTTTCTGCCCTAATCACCTAAAGTAAAGTAACATTGTATTTTTTTTTATATTAGCTTTTCCTTTCATTTATTGTCTAGGACTCACAGCAGCCGTCTCCGCTGGCCTTGTTGGCAGCCACATGCAGTCGAATTGACACCCCAGGAGAGAACGATTCGCCCACAGACCACCAACAACAAAACCAGCAGCAACAGCTGGACCTCAACCAGGGTGTTTTCACCTCCAGTGCCAACGGCTGGCAGGTTGTCCCTCTCAGTGTGCAAACATCCTCAGGCACCAACACGGTCACCGACACTCAAGTAGTGATGACCGATTGCAAGAGCAGACAGGTGCTGTCACCATCAGTGGCTGCTGTATGCACTCAGGGACAGCAGCTGCAGCAGCCACAGCAATATGTACTTGCTCAGGCTCCATCAATGCAGGGTCAGCAGTTGCTCACCACCATATCTGGTGTGATGCCCAACATCCAGTACCAAGTTATTCCCCAGTTTCAGACTGCAGATGGCCAGGCCCTGCAGTTTGCACATGCTCAGCAGGACTCAGGAGTATCTGCAGGTGGACATGGGCAACAGTTTCAGATAGTGTCCTCTCCCAATGGCCAGCAGATCATAACCACATCCAACAGAGGTGGAGCAGCAGGAAACATTATAACAATGCCCAGTCTCCTACAGGGAGCCATCCCCATACAAAATATTAGCCTAGGTAATGGCGTGTTACAAAACCAGCCCCAGTTTCTGGCAAATATGCCTTTGTCACTGAATGGAAACATCACTTTGTTGCCTGTCAGTACTGGAGCAAGTGGTACAGGGGGGGATGCTAATGGGGATACAGGGGGAAGCCAGCTTGTACAGCAGCAGTCGCAACAGCCCGTGTCTACCAACAGTAGTGTAGGTTACATGACAAGTGCGTCTACTGTCACCGCACAGTCTTATGGAATGACTCAAACACACAACAGCAATGGAGTCGTGACGGGGACGTACCAGCATAACACAGCATCTCTGGGTGTCCCGATACAACCAGACAACAGAGATGGGCAGCAGCCACAGCAGATCCTTCTCCAGCCTCAGCATGTTCTCCAAGGTGGAACTCAACTCCAGACCATCCAGGCTGGTGCTGTCACAACAGCAGGCGGTCAGGTATTTGCTGCTCCGACGCTCAGCCAGGAAGGGCTTCAAAATCTTCAAATTATGCCAAACACAGGCCCCATCCTCCTGCGCACCGTGGGCCCAAACGGCCAGGTGAGCTGGCAGACCATTCAGATCCAGAGTCCAGCCGGAGCACAGATCACACTGGCCCCAATGCAGTCTCTCCCTCAGCTTGGTCACACACAGGGAGGTGGTGCAGGAGGGGTGTCCGTCAACACAGTGCAGATCCCAGGCATCCAGACCATAAATCTCAACACACTCGGAGGCTCTGGGCTGCAGATGCACCAGCTGCAGGGTGTTCCCATCACAATCGCCAGCTCAGCAGGTCAGTCAACCAGGAATAATCGATACTTGGTGTAAAAATAAAAAATGATATTAAACATTTTCAAAATGTTTGCATAATATTTTTGGATCAAAATAACAGAGGCTGAGATCAATCTTCAATTGTTGTCAGTTTTTCTTATTTTAGACAAGCGGGTTTGGTTCAT
Organism: Hippoglossus hippoglossus; assembly: GCF_009819705.1. Taxonomy (NCBI): domain Eukaryota; kingdom Metazoa; phylum Chordata; class Actinopteri; order Pleuronectiformes; family Pleuronectidae; genus Hippoglossus; species Hippoglossus hippoglossus. The sequence goes on from NC_047155.1 coordinate 10,070,194, forward strand.
CTATTGAAGTACACAGTATGTACAGCATTAGACTAATGTGTCAGTTGGGCTGAGTAAAATATATTAAGTAGTCTTTCCTTGACGGGTTTTTCCCCCCAATAAGCTATCTTGAATCTCTAGTTTGGATCTCTTAGCTCTTTGTGTGAACTATTTGTGTTCAAGATACTGGTTCAACCGGCTCAGCTGGTCTGGACTTTCCCTAAGTTTTTCATTGCACTGCATGTGTCTGTGTGCATGTTTGAATGTTTTTTTTCTTTACTTGGCCTCTTCAGATGTTGGTCACAGTACAGTTCTGAGTAAAGTAAAGCCAACACTCCTCCCTTGTCTTTTAGAAACCTTTATCAGGTCCAAACCCTTCTTAATTCATTGGCAGTTCCTCCCATCATATTTCTAGTCAACTCTTTGTGAAATACTAAATTTTGTGAGGAATGGTTTGACTGAAGTTGTACGAACTGCTAAGAAACTGACATTTACTCAAGCACAGTATTTCAAGTCCTGAGGGCTCAGGCTATCTTCAATTTGACTGTATATTCATGTATTACTAAAATTCAAATAGTACATCTTACCAGTACTTATGCTGGTAGTCATACTTGTCAAACCTTTATGAACACCTTGGAGTATTGTTCAATTTACTCTTTAGCAATGTTGAACAAATATACTAATACCCTATAATGAGTAAATGTCTGAAATTAATTAGCCAAATTCCTGACTGTTGTTACTGGTAATAACTTAGTGACACTGATCCTTAAGTTGCGAACATCAGGCAAAGTACAGTTGAGGCTAGGAAACGTTTAGTTATGCTGCTAACAAAAGGTCACTAATTAAAGGTCTAGCATTTGAGTGTTTTCACATTTTAATAGGTTCTTAAATACTAGCAAGCTGTGGTCTGGATCTTCCTTGTGGAACGCTAGATGAACGTGTTTTGAACATTATAAATAAAACGTGTATAAACCTTAAATATTGTCAGACCATTGTGGTAATTATCTTGCACTTTGATATTCCCTATCACTGTAGGAGAGCAGGCGTTACAGGCGGGTGGAGACAGTTTGGATGATAGCACAGCTATGGATGATGAGGATATAAGTCCTCAACCTCAAGGACGACGTAACAGAAGGGAAGCCTGTACCTGCCCCTTCTGCAAGGATGGAGAAGGAAGGTATGTCAGAGAACCATATTATGAATGCGTGTTGTTATTTGATATTATTCACCAGAAAAATGCAGCATTTTCATTTCACCTGATTTAATTGCAGATGGCTTCATCACAGAGAAAGATCAGTCTCTAACTTTGATGTATGATTTTTTTACACCAAGCAGGGACCCAACTAAAAAGAAGCAGCACATTTGTCACATCAGTGGCTGCGGGAAGATCTACGGCAAGACGTCCCACCTGAGGGCCCACCTCCGCTGGCACACAGGAGAACGACCATTCGTCTGCGGCTGGTCTTTCTGCGGCAAACGATTCACACGTTCAGATGAGCTTCAGCGTCACAAGAGAACACACACAGGTACGATGAGGATTTTATTTATTTATAATGTATTTTTAAATAGGTCCAGTGTTGTGCAACTGTCATTGCTTACTGGGACAGTTGTATAGAGTAGAGCTATTATTGGTGTAAGTAACACCTACAAGTAGGGTTGGGTATTGTTGGGTCATCTGATACTGGTGCTAAATTGATACCTTTTAAAGGTTAAGTGTGAAGTTTTGTGACATCTAGTGGTGAAGTTGAACACCCCTCACCTCACCCTCCCCTTCCAAACATGAAAGAGAACCTATGGTAGCCTTCAGTTGGCATAAATCCTCAAAAGGTGTTTAGTTTGTCCAGTTGGGACTACTGTTGAAAAACATGGTGGCCTCCCAAAGTAAACATAAAGTATTTATGTTCAATTTCTGCCAAAAGATCCCTTTCACCTAAATCTTACACACTGAACCTTTTTTAAAAGGTTACAGGTGCGTAAACAGTGACAGAACCAATATTTATTTCCAAAATAATGGTTGGCGATAAGAACAGCGTTTTTTTTTTGTTCAGGCAAATTGTAGTTTAAAACAGTTTAAACTACATAAATTTTAAATATATAAATAAGTGCTAAACTATTACCAAATTCACATAATAAATAAAACTTAACCCATCTACTATAATTGAACACTGACACTCGTCATGAGTTGTCTCCCCACTGCCAGGGCCGCCCACACTGCTGGCTGATGTGCTCGGCATGGGGTCATGCAAACAATCAAACATGGAGCATCCCTTCTCTTTGCACATATATCCTGTGTGTCGCCAGGTGCTTCATTAAGTTTGTAGAGTTTGTCCCTTTTTATATGAAATAGTTTTCAAACATTTGCTGCAAGTCCCCGTGGCGGGGTTCTTTCACGTGAATTACAGCCACACTTTCAACCATTTAGCTTTAGGCCTTTTTGTTGTTGTGTCGACTCGAGTTTGAGGTAGCTACTAGCTAATTGTAGGGCTAACGTTATGTGCCATATATATAGTCTTTTCCTGCTGGAGTTAAATGTAATGTTATCTAGACATGTGCGGTGTTGCCTGTAAGTTACAGTGTCAGTACAGAACTTGGGCTCTGAGATGAGGCACTGAAATATGCGTCTTTGCACCAGTGCCAGTTTTCAGTACCCAACCCTTCCTATGAATTTCTTGCATAATCACTCTTGCATAATGTTAATTGTTTTCAAGTGCAGCGCAGTAAACTACTTCTTCATTAATGGAACATTTTAAACAGTGTAACACCAGGTCTGTCACAGTCTGAGCAAATGCTAGCTACTGTTATTTTACACTGACTTTTGTTACTCACTCTTTTTCAGGTGAGAAAAAGTTCATGTGCCCGGAGTGTCCCAAACGCTTCATGCGCAGCGATCACCTCTCAAAGCACATCAAGACCCATTTGAACAAGAAAGCAGTCGTCGCCACCACCAGCAACACCTCGCTCTCAGCAGACGCCGGTTCCCCTGCAGCGGGAACAGAAGCCGGCTCCGGAGCAGTGTCGGCAAACGACCAGCACACCATTGTCACCATGGAAACCTTATCTGCAGAGAGCATAGCTCGATTGGCCAGCAGTGGAATCAACATGATGCAGGTGGACCTCCACCAGATCAATGGCAACAGCTTCTAATGGCGGTGGAGGAGCAGGACGATGGCCTCGAAGATGATGATGCTTTCAGACACTTGGGGTTGAAAAGGGCACATCTGACTGTTCATGCAAATCCTTTCAAAGGCTTCTGATGCAACACAACAGACACTATTTAAAAAAACTGAGGCAGGAACGTGTTTCCATCATGTGGTTAGAAACCAGTCGCATTTAAGGGTCAGAGGTCGATGAGATGAATTGAAATGTTAGCCCTACACTAACATTTGTCCCATGCAAAGAGCCAATCCAACTCGATCGTGGGATTGGAATAAAACAACACAGACCAGCACATTTGATGTTGAATTGGTAGCAAGTATTATTCTCTCTCTACAAGCTTCTTCAGGAGAGATGACACTACTAAGCCACATTCTCACACTTGTGTCCTGGGCTGTGAGATTCACCACTTGCCTCTCTTCACCTCAGGTGTTTGCTGCGCTCTCAAACTGGGCTGCTACACCTCAGGCAGATTGGCCCTCATCAGCCCATAACGCTTAATGCTTCCCTTCCCCTTAAAACAGAGATTTTAATGATCTAGAGCAGGGAATATTTGCTTGTCAGATTTCATTTTTTTTGGGAGAGCTGGATGTGTTCGCAAACCAGCCAGCCCAGTACCATAGGAATAATACGCCCAGTGTTTCAGGGTGGATGTTGAGTAGAAGGTGGGAACACTTGGTCACGACCAGGTCAGAGCCAGAAGCACGTGTGAGGACGTGGATGTGTCAGTGCACAGAAATCCTGAGTAACTCTTAAACCTCTTGTGTAGGTACACAAATTTAAGCCATCATGCCCTGATATGTTTATCATGGCAAAAACATTTGGATTTTTTTTATGTGTACATATATATAAATATATAATTTTTTTTTTTGTTTTTGGTATTGTAAAGGCTGCAAAACTCAATAGCATAGGTTGGATCATCTTACATGATTGCAAGAGAATGCCTTTCAGTTGTATGAACCTCATGCACAATCAATCTTAATCTTATGTTATTACTTTTATATATATATATATTTGTGTAGATGAAATGTGTTAACTTGAGAGCCTTTCTGTCATAGAATGATGTGTTCTATACAGTCCAGATCTTCCCAGTACTTCTCTTTTTTTTCTGTGGTCTACTCATCATCCGAGACATGTCAGTGTCTGTATTCTGTTTCTGTGAATAACAATTTCTTGTTTAGGGATTTCTGGTCATAGTTAAGTATTTTGTAGTCATGTCCAGACAGCATAAACATTGTTAAGCTCAAAACCAAAGGTTCATACGCGTTTTATAAAAAGGAAAAACTAGGAAATCTTTCTTTGGTCCACAAACACTCTAATAATTTTTACTTGTGGTATGCATGTTGAAGTTGTGGAACTGGAAAAGATCCAGCTTGAGGCAAACCTCGGACACATCCCTTTTGTTGTTGTTCAAATAAATAAGTTGCAAAATATATTAAGGTGACCAATTGGTTGCATCATCTTTTCTGTTTCTTGCTTCAAGATTCTGCTTGATTTGACTTAACAAATTTGTAACTTTTATAGACTGTTTAAAACTATCCCTTGAAATCGACTATGTTCATCAGACAAGTGCTCTTACTTCTTTTGTTGCCCCGTTTTAAATAAGGGATTTTATATTGTGTGTATACAACTACTGCAAATGCCTGCTGGATTAAAATTATGAATTTATTTTGATTCATTGCTATGTCATTTGTCAGATTGAGACCAGTTGGCAATCAGTTCACCAAAATATACTTTATTTGTTTAAAAACACATGTCTTTGTTTTGCTAGAACTTGGACAAAGACTCAAAACTACACGAAGATAAAAAACATTTGAACAGTTGATCCATGTTGTGTAAAAATCACGTCTCCACGTCGTCATCCTCACTCTTCAGTTTGCTGCGGAGGCTGTAAGAGAGATAACAAATGTCAGATGTTTTGTCAGGTTCTAAAACTTCAGCAGTGTTAAAACCAAGCTTCTGATACAGCTCATTATAAAGTCCAATCCCAGGAGTGAAAGAGTATGACAGCACTACAACATCCTTTCTGCAAGGACGTAGTGGTCAAACTTTGTTACACCTGGACATATTACATATTTTAAATAGCAGGGATTCAGATTCCACGTTCCTGTTGCAATCAGAACACCTTACATGATCAATTAAAGTCGCGCAGGACTCTACCTGCTGAGGTAGGAGTGGACGTTAGAGAAGCCGTGATATTGAGCGAGTGGGAACAGGATGCCTGTCGGGCAGCGACCGTCACGCTGACGGCAGAAGCTGCAGTTGCAAATACCTCGACAGGGGGGGCACTTCCACTCCTGAAAAGAAATGACCAAATGGTTAAATTTAGAGTTTCTGTAGAGGTCACCAAATCAATACAGAAAAAAGGTAATTCTATACAAAGAAAAGTAAAATTTACACGTCTTAGTACTTCCCATCTGTACGACAGACCTGGACCCATGTGTAGATTATTGAGTCTGAATGGAGTGAATTTCTTGTTTGAAAGTTATAGACCTCATTTAAAAAGTCATCAAATACAAAACTACCTCAAAGAGACACACAATGACCACAAGGAGTTGCACAGTGACCATAAAAGACAACTTTCAGTTTGGGTGTTTCTCCAGGAACCGTGCCAAGACGCAGTAGGTGGCGGTAATGAACCTTGAAGAAGAGGGGTTTCTTATATAGGATTGGTGAAGGGGACTTGTATCATAATCCATTCATTCACAGACAGAAGTGTTGGATGATTTACCAATTAAAAATCCGTGTAGTATTTGTAAATTTAAAGGGTTGTGAGAATCCTCGCTTCTGTCTTAACTTATCTTACTGCCAACAGATAAAAGATATTCACGACATTTGTTAATAAAATTGAAGTTTTTAATACATTCTAAGGCCTTTTTTAAAGAAAATTGAATTTAGTAACTTCATTTGCTGACTAAGTCTGGATCCCATAAGACCCAAGTCTCAAACTGCACGAATAGAGGAAGTGTACTGAGGACATCATTACGTGTTTTTATCTGACCTTTAAATAAAATCATCTGTACCCTGATCCCCGAAAATCCCTCCACATCACTTTTTTAATGAACTGTGAAAATCTTCACACGTATTAACTGTAAATACAAAAACAACGAGTGCATCTGCACGTGCGTGCTGGTGTATGAGCAGCCTGACCGGATCCAGCAGCGCCTTCCTGACGTCCTCTCCGTATCTGTTCCTCAGGCACGGCCCACAGAACTGACCATGGATCCCCCGGCAGCCTTCATTACGACAACACGTCTTGGTGTCAATGGTTTTCTGACGGCACTGATGACACGTGGAGCCCTGAAAACACAAAGAGAGACGTCAGCAACAGAGGTGGTGGACGGGTGCTGCTACAGACTCGTCGTCCTCTAAATATTCTGTGTCACAGGAGGAGGAACAGGACTGTCTGGCTTCAGTAAGGGAGAGTCAGTGCCACCGAGCAGCTGCCACAGGGATTTACCGTAACCTTAAATTAACAGATCACTACAACATATCACACTGCAGGGGGAGTGTGACCATGAACTCACTGAGACGCTGTTGTAAACTTTCTCGGTCATGTTGTCTGCGACCAGCAGGAGCTCGTCCTCTGTGATGTCGTCCACAGGACGGATAAGATGAGGTTTGGACTGGCTGGGCCGCGGGGTGCCGCGCCGCTGTGGGGCTCGGCGAACCTGCGAAAATACAATCAACACATTGATACAAACATGAACGACCTTAGTCTCGTTACTCATCCCACGGTTTTTGTGGTTCGTACTTCCCAGTTTTCAGAGATCAGCTTTCAAAGCACATGAACGCCCTTGAAAATAAAAAAAAGAGTAATTTTTATTGTTGTATCTTAAATAAACCTGTCTAAATTTTGGACACAAAGCGGTGTAGGGGTTCCCTATCCTCCAAACAAGATTTGTACCTGGTCCTTGATAAATGACAGAACTGACCTCCAGCAGCTCCTCCTCCAAGCTGAGCTCAAGTTCTTCCTCCTTAGGGGCTGAAGAATCCTCCTTCCCCCCCATCGAGCGGGTCTGTCTGCGGGATGCCCGATCCGGGTTCCTCCTGGACTCCGGTCCAGCTGCACCAGAGCGTGGTGTGCGCTGCGGGGAAGGTCCGATAAGAATCACTCGAGTACATTGACTATGAAGAGAAAGAAAATGATCTGACCTGATTCCACTCACAGAGCTTCTCTCTTTTGTCTTCTGCTTGCCGACTTGTTTTGTCAGAAACCCTCCGACCCCTGGCATTTTGTGCAGGTCTGCCATTAGCTGGGCCAGCTGTCAGAAAACATCAGCAGCATCAAAGACACGACAGAGGACAAACAACACGAGTCACTAGAAGCAGTCTTTACATATTCATGTGATAATAAGATTCATTTTATGTCAAAAGGTTCAAATGCAAGTGAACTCATGAACCACAGGCGATATATACAACTCATCGTCTTTTTCCCATATTGTCAAGTCAAATCTTAAGTCACTCAAGTCAAAGTGACAGAAACAATACGTTCTCAAGCAAAAGGACTGAGTGAGTAATAGTTGTGTTCAAGGGAAGTAGTTTAGAAATACACTGTGTTGGTCAGATCCATCTGACATCTTCCAGATACTGCAGTACTGTGTGTAGTTCTGTGTTTGTGGTTCACCATTGCTTTGTTGGCCTTGATGTTCTGCTCTCTCTTCGCCAGGAAAACATCCAACACTTCTTCTCCTGAATCACATCCAGCCTCCTCAGTCTTCGGCCAAGCCACTGCCGTCTCTTCATCTTCGAATTTAACACGTCTCTTCTTCCACGCCGGACCGGTTCTTCCTGCCCTCTTCTTCTTCCCCCTTTTTTCTTCCTCTTCTTCTGCCTCCTCCTCATCATCATCAGCATCAGCATCATCCGTGGTCTTCTGGGTGGAGGGAGTGGAGCGGAGGGCCACCCTCAGCCTGAAGGCAGGTGGTTTGGATGTGGCTTTCTGCTTCTCGGGTGAAAAGTTAAGCTGGGCTTCATCTTCAATACTTAGATTCTGAAGGATAAAAATAGTGGTTGTTACTTTAGCTTGGGCCATAAAACAATATTAGTAATTAGTGCAAAACAACAAAGTTTCGGTATATATATCAAAGTTTTCATTATGAGGAGGTATAACAAATATTGGATCTAACTCAGATTTGTAAATTGTTTGGCTGTTGTCATTCTCTGCTCATGAGAAGAGTTTAAAACCACAACTTTCACTCAGGAGATTTAAACAAAAAGAAATATTAATGTGACATTTATCAATATTGACTGATAGAATGTTATCCTGGGAAATCAGAGAAAATGTCACAAAAAGAAGAGTTCCATGTCACGTTAAAGACAGATTCCAAAAAACAAACATTCCTGAATCCACACCAACATTTAGTGGGTTCTTCTCTGACCCCATAAAATAAATCCTTCATTTTTTTTGCAGAATCTTTGCTTAAAAACAAACAAAGAAACCTTTGACAGAGTTGAAAACAAACTCCCCCAGTTGCATTCCAGTGACTGGACGAGGAAGCTGAAGTGCAGAATTCTTCATTTTGGTCTTTTATCATAACACAACGACACTTAACGTCCATTTAACTTGAACACAAGTGTCATTGTTGCATTGTTGTTGGATCTGGGGACTCGAGGGGCCGCGGCTGACGCCAAAAAAACCAACGTACCTTGAGTTCAGTGTCAGAGAAGCCATGAAATGTCCCCTCGCTGTCTGAGTCTTCCACAAAGACAGCAGGTAAGACTCCTGCCTGAGGACACATGTCAACAAGCTGGAGTTAGCATCTCTGCACTGGAACATTTGTAGCCTGATAAACAAAATACTTTACCATTTTATTCCAGGCTGACGTGGACAGGCGCTAACTTTGAATTTGGGCCCCGCCCACACGCAGGTACCGGTCCAATTAATCTGATTGAAAAGTGCACGCGCTTGTTTTGTGCGTCAGGGAAAACGCATCAGCCCGCGTCGGTATAAACTCCGCCCTCCAGGGCCGAGCTGAATCATTTAACAGGATGTGAAAACACAAAGTAAAACGTGTTTTATTTTTTAAATGTTGAATTTTCAGGTTAATTTGGGAAACACGTGGATTGAAGAGTGGGTTATTATCACCAGGAATAATAAGAAAAGTTTGGGCCTAAGATTTAGTCATCTATGAGACTTATAATTGAAAGAGAAATGATGTTTATTTTAATTCAATTATATATTATATTATATTTACTGTAACCCTTTAGGACGATTTTTTTTATTGTTACCACATGAGTTTATTAAAGCACAAGTGCAGTTGAGGCTGATGCTGGTCATGTCAATATTGAGCATAAAACCAAGGTACAACTTTTGACCTGATGATGGCGCTAGAATTAAAGTCTAGGGATCACCAAGGTCTGTAGGTATCAGCTTCAGCTTCTGGAAAATATATACTTGGTGATCCATTTATCTGCTCATATGACCAACATTTTGATTTGCATTTGAAATATTCTTAAAATTCTACTCGGTAAAATAAAATATTGACTTACTATTTCACAACTTTGACTAAACATCTTTTTTTCATGTAAAATTTTATAAATATGACTCAATTAGTTGTAATTCAAAGTGATAACACTGATTTAGTGTCTCTTGACTGTCAATTTAGCTTAGTTTTTACTTGGTTAACCAAAATTATGAGATTGGCCGCCTAACTTTAATTTACCTTAGATGTTGATTTCTATTGTCATTCCTAACATAAGTAACACCTATCACAATGAAAATCCTCAAACCTAAATAATAATAATAATAATAGTAATAATAGTAATAATAATAATAACTTTATTTGTATAGCACTTATCGAAACAAGGTTACGAAATGCTTCACAAAAATCCATGACAAAAAATGAATTAAGTAAACCCAACAGTTCCCACAATGAGCAAACACTGTGGTGACTGTGGAGAGAAAATCTCGCTCAATAACTGGAAGAAACCTCTATTGGAACCAGACTCAGTCAATTCCTTATATGGTTCACCCACTACAATAAAATGGCAAAGGCCCCATGTGAATTTACTGAAAGGTCTGTGCTGCTGTTTGTTTTACCTGTGGTCATAGAGCACTGACACGTCTGTACTCAACTCGACTGCAGGTGATATTTCTAAACAACAGGAGACGATGACGATGAATGTAGCTTATTCCCACAGACTGTTATTTGACCCACAGTTCAGCACATGCAGGTGTGTGGCAGTGGGAGTGATGCTGGGAAACGTGGGAACCTCCTATCGAATTCCCAGGACCCTCCCTGCTCGGGGCTCAGAGGGACAATGATCCTGCAACAGTGGTGGCTGGTTTTCGCTGCTGGTGAGTGAACTCTATTCTAACTTCATTGGGAGTTTACATTTTTTGATTAATGAATTCTAATTGGCAGTTTGATTGTTAATGTAGCAGATTATTTGAACAGGAATTGACTGAAATTGTTTTTGAGGGATTTCCAGTGTCAGTCTCCATTAAAAGTTTCACACAGCTAGTGTGTGTGTGTGTGTGTGTGTGTGACAAATAGATAGCAATACAATGATAAGAATTGTAATAATATAAGGAGGACCAAATACATTTTACAGCAGCTGTTTGTCTTTCTTCCTCTTTCCAGAATTCATCTTCATATGCATCTCCAGCCAGTTTTCCCTGCAGAAGAGACAATGTGTTTACCATGTGAACAGCAAAGCAAATACTCAACAGAATCACAAATACGTGACTGCTGGTAATGTGAGTGGGTCGGTGCAGGACTGTGAGAGCACCCACTGCTGCGTGGGATACTTTCTGGTCATTGACGGCCGGCCGGTCGTCGACCTCCTCGGTAAGAAATCCTTAAAACTCACGAGGCGAACTGGACCAGTGTCTATGAACTGGACTGGACCACATTCTGGATCGTTGTTGTGCCATTAGAGAAAGAGTCATGATATTTTTTTACATATATATTGCTCATTTATTGTAATGTGTATGATGTATTACATAATAAATATAGGAGAGTCTGTTGTTCTCTTTTCTGTTTCATTTAATCATGTGATATCTGTACCTGATTTCTGTGTTGCAGCTTGTGATGTGGCTGAAAAGTCTTGCCCAGATGCAACCTGCAAGACACAAACACGGTTTAACAGTAGCGTTAAATGTGTGTGTAACACAGACCTCTGCAACGGCAACATCACTTGGACACAGTCAGAACAGCCTCGGCTCACCTACTCTTATTTTGTAGGTATGATAAAAACAAGTTTGCTATCAGTCACTGAATATCACTTGCAGCCCACATAATGATAAACTGCTATTCTGATTCAATAATATATATCAAAACATGCCGATTCAAATTGATGTTATTCTTCAGAACATATTAACTCTAACTTTAACTGCCTTTTGTTTTCTTCTCAGATGAAGTCATGAAAGTTGTTGTGATTCTGATCGGCATTTTGCTCGTCCTGTGCCTCATGATCGTTGCTGCCAAGTGGAGAAACCTCAAACGTAAGATAGAAACAAACACGTTGATTATTTTAACTTGAATATGAGTTTCAGTTTCCATCTTTTTATACAGTATAGAGTGTTAACTAAGCACATGCATAAGAGGTGTTAATTAACGTTAATAATAATAATAATAGTAATAGTATTTTTGTTTAGCACTTTTCAATACAAGTAACAAAGTGCTTCACAACAAACAATATACAATTCACAAACAATCAGAGTAAAGAAATGATAACAATAAAGATAAAAAGAATAAAGTTAGCTTAAACACTAAAGGTAGACTAATCACTCATACTGGGAAGAAGGCGTTAATGTTAAAGACTCTTTACGCAGCTGTTTCTATTGTAAAGTGAAATCACATTGTTTTGTATCAAATTCTCTCTCTGCTTCTCAAAGGAAAAACACATTCCGTCCACATTTTCTAAGCTCACACTCAGTTCTCATGAAGTCTTTGTTTGACCTTGGAACTGTTTCATTCTCTCCGCTGGACTGACCTGGACCTTTATCTCTGTTATGATACTCCCTCTTACCTATGTCCTTTCTTTGTTACTCTCCCATCACATCTCTGCTGCGTTGTGTTTTGTAGTTTTACCTTCAGTGAGTGTGTGAATGACAAAATGTGTCTATTTTTTATTATTTTAGAGAGGAATCTACAAGCTGTTGATGATCGTGTGTCCCCGTCGTGTTCCTGCCAAACAACCAAAACCTCTGAGATTGACATAGCAGACATTGAACTACAGCAGGTAAGTCTACCGAGTGGATTTACATTTTAAGATATAGTTTAGGTGCTAAATCTGCTCTTTTACCATTTTGTTCATTTCTTTTTCAGATGTTGGGCCGTGGCTATTTTGCCACTGTCTGGCAGGGGAAGTACAGAGGATCCACGGTGGCGGTGAAGGTTTTCCCTGCAGGTTGGAGACAAACATTTTCCACAGAGAAGGAGGTGTATGAGCTACCACTGATGAAGCATGCTGGGATTCTCCACTTCCTGGGCACTGGGAGGAAGGCGGACGACAGCAGTTGGTTCATTGTTCTGCAGTTTGCTGAATATGTGAGCAGCAATCATTCATTATTGAAAACAAATATTAAGAGTTCATTTTCCCAAGGAAAGGGAACAAGGAAAGCAGTTTAATTGTAAGGAATCAAAGAAATGACATTTTAACCTTGAATGCTTAGTGTTTGAATTTGAATACCACTGAAATATTCAACTCTGAAAAACATTTACCTGAATGTAAGTGATTTGAATTCCCCTTTTAGTCTTTTCTAATAAATAAGTTTTAAGTAGTACATTTTCAAAAACTTGATAATTAGTATTAATGTTAATTATTTTTAAGTAGTACAGATTTGGTTTGTTTCACATTTACAGTTGGTTGACAACACATAAATTGCACAAATTGGGCTGGTTGTTTCTTATTAATATTTTAAATTTAAATTAAAAAAATTCGATTCCATATTAATATCACATATTTGTTCATTTGTTGTTTTCCCATTCCCCCATGTTGTTCTGAGATTTACACAGTGTTCATAGCCCAAAGAAAACAAGTGGATACTATACGTACCTGACAACATGTTGAACCTCGCTCATCACTTCATCACATTCACACTTTTCCAGAATTAATAACTGAATGTCCCTTTGTCGTCTCTTTGATTTCAGGGTTCTCTTCATTCCTTTCTGTGTAAACACACCACCAGCTGGATGCTGTCACTGAAGTTGTGCCAGTCGTTATCGCAGGGACTTTCCTATCTCCACTCTGACCTTCGCAGATATGGTATTGGCCAGAATATTACTGTGAACCAATGTGCGTGGCTGTGTGTTAAAGCCAACCTGTGTAGAAAGCATGGTTGCCATATAAAACATTGCAACATTTTTGAACTTTTCCATTGATTTTGGAGGGAATAGTGCAGGGATCCTAATTTTAAAAATCAGGCACATTTAGTGGGCTGATAATTATGATTTAAAACAGTTTGATGAAGATCAAAATGCTGCATATTATCAGATTCCTTCAAATAATCTTTTCCAGATCTGTTATTTATTCAAACTGTGGCCTGTCTACTTAACATATTTTTAAGTTTACTTCCCTTGAGCAGATACACATAGTTAAGAGTACAATATACGTTACATTGGTTTTCATGTCCAGTGTTTGTTTCTTTATCAGTAAAACCCACATACAGTTACATTTTCAAATTAAATCAGTATCTTTTAATGACCACATATGTGTCTTGTGTGGCAGATGTGCACAAACCTCCTGTGGCCCACAGAGACCTCAGCAGCTTCAACGTGCTTGTGAAAGCAGATGGAACCTGCGCCCTGTGTGATTTTGGATGCTCCGCCATCCTGCGTTCTTGTTCAGGACATCACAGCTGGCAGAGCCACACCACACACAAGGTGAGGACAACACAGGTCGGCCCGCAGCTTTCTATTCTAATAATAGGGAATAAGGGAACTGTCAGCTCACAGAAGAAATGTCCATCTTCAGGGTTATCGTCAGTTGGGCACGCTGCGCTACATGGCCCCTGAGATCCTGGATGGCGCAGTAAACCTGAGCAGAAGGTGGTGTCTCATGCAGACGGACATCTATGCTTTGGGACTGCTGCTGTGGGAGATCTGGATGCGCTGCTCCGATTTATATGAAGGTAAACTTCATGTCAGTCCTCTGAACAGGTGTCACAAATAATCCTGGAAACCCACCAGTTACAGATTATTTCTGCCCGACATTTAGTGTTTTCAAAGAAGTGCTAATCCAGTGTTAGGAGCAAGAACACCACTTATTATAATAACAATAAAATAAATATTCCAATAACTATCATTTCCAAAAATACAGCAGAAGGAAAGTGCCTCAGTTTGTTATATCCTTCCGATGGTCGTAGGTCGTGCAAGGAGAGACGTTTGTTATAACCTTTTCCTCAGTGGAGCATAATGGTCATGACACCAGTCTGAACTGACAGATTTTCTCAATTTCTGTCTTCACCTTCTGCTTGGAAATGTCAAATGTTATACAAATGTCTCCACCTACAGGCAGTATCCTTCCACCACATCTGTTGCCGTATGAATCTGAGCTGGGAGCCAATGTAACGCTGAGGAGCCTCATCATGTTCGTGTTAAACCTGGACAAGAGACCCTCCATTCCTAAACACTGGGAGCTGCTGCCACAGGTATCTTTACACATGAGCTTCTTACTGAGACATGTGTTTTCTATGTTGGCTCTGTAGTGAGCTGCGTCTATGAATGTGTATTGACTTCTTTTCTTTACACTTTCAGGGATCTGCTCTGCAGGAGCTCCTGACCGACTGTTGGGATTTTGACCCGGACGCTCGGCTGACCGCTCAGTGCGTCGTGGACAGATTAGTCTCTCTTCAGTCCTGTTTCTCTGACAGCAGCTCATGACTCTGACTTGCTGTTGCACTGTTCTCGTTTCAGAGATTTTTAATCAGGTTCAAATCTACAGGTAAATCCCATTGACTTGACCACGTTTTGATAAGTCTTTTTCCTTCTATAACTTAATGATAAGTTACTACATTTTTAATCCAGGTACATTATAAAAGAAATATCCATATTGTCATGATTATTGAGAAAAAAAACATCACTTATGGGAGAAATTGAAATGTTATTCCATAATCTCAGTATGCAGCTTGGTATTCTGTGCCTTATATTATCTCTTCATTATTGTCTTTTAAATCTCTCTTCAAGACATAGTTTCACATGTGTGCTTTCACCTAGTTCTCATCTTATCATCTATTTTAATCATTTTATCATGTATTATTTCATCTTATTTTTACTATTTCCTCATCTGTAAAAAAATGTCTGTGCTGTAATTTTGTGTGATCTTCAAATTATTTTCTATTGTTTCTCATTGTTTTCTTAAACTGTTTCCTATTGTTTGCCTTCAATTTTTCATTTGAACTTGAAACGTACCTTGTAGCTGTGTTTTGAAAGGTGCTATACGAATAATAAAGATTATTATTATTATCTAACTGTGATAGATAGTTTTGGTTCACAAATCTACATCCGGTACATTAAGTGTTTTTATTTTGAAAATTGTATTCCAACCAACAAACCTTAACCAAGCCTTGAGTTATCCCAGGAATTTATTAAGGCGACAGAAAATAATTTGTCATAGGACTAAGTGTTGGTCCATAATGGAATGGAAACATGTGTGACTCTGACTCACAGGGGTTAACAATGATTTCAACTCAGGTGTGATTGCGTGTGAGTGTGTGTGTCTGTGTGTGTGTGTGTGTCATAGAAACTAGATGTTACAGGAATGTTGCCATTGCGTAGCCTTTAGCAGGGGGCGTGGCTTTCTGCTACATCCTCTCTGTCAGTTAAACGCGGAAGTGTCACAAGTCAAATTAGCACGGAGCAAAACTCACACGGACCCGAGGAGAGTTTCTAAGGTAAGACTGAATCCAGATGTTGACAGGGGATTATAATTATGTGTAACGTGAACAACCTAAAACTCCAGCTGTCACAGGAGGAACTGGAGATGAAGTGTTTACAGGTACAGACATGGCAGGTGGTTGTTGACTATTTGGGTTTTATGACGTCATGGCCTGTCCCAAATGGTCGAAAATTACCAACAAGTTTGACCAGGAAGTATATTTTGTGATTTGGGCATTTTGTTAATTGTTGATAAGTTTTGTAAATTGTAAAGTTTTTTATTACCTGCAGCAGACCTACACTTGATACTCCCGCATATACTATCCATTGATAGAACAAGCATTCAGATCTTTTACTTAAATTTGACATAGCATAAACAACAATGTGACAATAGTGTGTTACACGTGACATTTACTTGAACTCTTACTAAGTTACAATATTGTCTGAAAAATACAGTTAAAGTATCAAAAGTACCCAGCAGGAGGCAGGATTATGATTTTCAGATACATAAGGAATAATGTTTTTTATTAGTATTACTGATAAAGCTGTGTTAATGTGCTCTGTTAGACACAACATCTATTTCACTTCTGTCCGTCCTGGGAGAGGAATCCCTCACTTGGGACCCTACCATTTGTCTCCTGTTAGTCTTTAAAAATAAGGTTTTCCTCACCCTATTCGAAGGCTAAGGATGGAGGATGTTGACTGTGTACAGATAGATAAGCAAAGGGAAATTGTGATTTGTGAATATATGATTTATACAAATAAAATTTGACGTTGATTGATTGATTAAACTTAATATTTTATTACAATTAATTGTTTTCCAGGTTTCCTGAAGTGTCAGGTCAAAAAACATTACCATGTGGCCAAATCAAGGTAGGATTACCCACATAAGCAGCATACACTATGTTATACTTTGCTTTATACCAATTTTATAATATAGATGTTCTGAAAAATAAATTGTGTGTGTGCTTTTATGTGTTTCAGGACCTCCCCCTCCAGTGTACTCATCAAATCCTGCCTTCCCTCCTGGCTACAACCCTTCGTATCCTGCTGGACCTCGTCCAGGAGTCTTCCCTCAGCCTCCAAACCCAGCGTACCCACCATACCAATACCCAGCTGTTATGAGTCCAGCTGTAGCACCAAATGCACCTCCAGGACCTCATCCTTATGGACATCCAGGACCCCATCCTTATGGACATCCGGTACCTCATCCTTATGGACATCCGGTACCTCATCCTTATGGACATCCGGTACCTCATCCTTATGGACCTCCAGGACCTCATCCTTATGGATCTCCAGGACCTCATCCCTATCCTATGGCTCCAGGTGGATGTCCAGTGGTCCCTCCTGCAGGTGTTTACCCAGGTCCATACCAACAATCTCCACAATGGGGTCCCCACAAAGGCCACCACCCCCAGCATGGCTATCATCATGGAGGTAGGAATCACTTGACTGGAGCATTAGCTGGAGGATTAACAGCAATGGTAGTGGGGACAGTTGGACACAAAGCCAATAAAAAGATGAGGAAGAAGATGAAGAAAGCAAATAAGTGGCACAAGCATGGACATTATGGCAAGGTGAGAGTCTGTTTAGTGAAAAGGTTTAGAATGACTCCTCTTGCACAAAGGCTTAACCTCAAACCTTTATTTCACCAAACATTATAAATGCAAGAGGAACCATAAAAAAATTATTATTAAGGAATACGACAGTCAGCAGTGTATGATTCTCTTGCTCTTCTGTGACCACAAATTGCTGTTAATTATTTTGAACATTAAGACGTGAGAAAGTGTGAGCTCTTCTGGACACAACAAGTTTAACCCATCTTAAACTCTTAAAGAATAACCAAGAAAAAAAAAACATAAAAAATATATAATTTCTGTTTCAGGGCTAGACTAAGTGAAATTGTTTAATGTAGTTGAGCTTGATCACTGACAGTGAGAACTTAAATGAAGTTAAATATGTATTATTTTCTCTCTTTCTCTACAGTCTTCCAGTAGCAGCAGCAGCAGCAGCAGTGACTAAGACTGGGGTCAACACTTCGAGACACGGCCTCCACAGAAACTCTCATAGTCTTAAAATTTATCATAAATGAACCTTTTTTTATTCTGATTCTTTTTGTCAAATCTAGTATGGGCTTTTTATAACACTAGAAATGTATTTTATATTTTTTGTTGTGTTTACGTGAAACATTCTGTAGTTACATAAACTACTGTGCAAACATACTGAGATATTCTGAAGAGGGATTGCAGCTACAGACACAAATCTTTTATTATCGACAATCTGGGATTTTGTAAAAAAAAATCTTACATTTTCTCAGGAAGATCAACAAATAGGTGGAGATGATGAAGGTCTTTGCCTTATTCCGAGGTTCACTGAGGACTTTTTGATAGAAAAGTGACATACGGCGCTAAAACTGTTAATGTTTACTGTAACATTTGCATTACATCTGTTACATTAGTTGGTTTGGTTATGTAGCTGAAACTAAACCAAGTTTGGAGTTATTCTTGGCTGCAACTTTGGTTTTTTTGTTAGGATGAAACAATAAAAGCAATAGACAACGATGTTTACACCAGGCCAGTACTTGAGCACTGTGAGCCTTTTCAGTAAGAAAAGCACAAGTGTAAATAATATAAGTAATGAGGTTCAATTCCATCGTACTACTTTAAATTTCAGGTTCCTGGTATTTGTTGCTGACTCACGTCACAGTGTCATGACTTACTGGGACACATCAAAATTGTTAAGGCAACATTAAACATCAACTTTTACCATCTTCATAACAGCTGTGTCTGTCCTACTGTAACCAGACATAGTGTCTGCTGTTAAAAGACATTTACCTGAGCCCTGGAACTGAGACGAACACTGCCGTCCTTATTCTGGATTGATGCAATGGTTTTCCTTGTCATGACTTGTATGTATATGTTAATGTTGCACAATGATTGGTTGGGTTGCATAGCTGAACCTAAATAAACTTGAGTTTCGAGTTATTACTGGCTACGTGTGGTTTTGTGTTGGAAGAAGATGAAACTATTAAAGCAATAGGACACAATGTGTGGCAAGTGTTTATGTAACTGTTCATTTATGATGTAATGGATGATTTTGTATGTGTGTGTACTCATTTTTGTTGTGGGACATTTCCCAGCATTAAACCAGTAAACCTCACAGGGATCAAAGCTCAGTCCTAATAAGTCATTTCTGAGGTCCTGGTGAAAGTTAATGGTAAGATGTGAATTGTGGTTTGGTTACAGTTGGGGTTAGGCATCAATTGGTCATAATTAAGGTGAGAAATAAGGGTTTGTGTGGGCTGCCCACAATGAATGGAAGGCAATGGAAAGTTTCTCTCTCTCTCTCTGTGTGTGTGTGTGCGTGTGAGCGTGCGCGTGTTCTCCGTCTAACACTGATTATGTGTTCACCATCAGCTCGTGTTTACTGTGTTTTGTCCCATAGAAACCAGTAGATCAGGACTGTTGTCATTGTGGAAATAATGAGTGTAGCCTGGGGCGTGGGTCCGTGCAGTTGATAATACACTAAGAGTCCGTGCACGTCAACGCACCTCAAAAAAGAAAAGAAAAAAAAAGAAGACGTTCACGCACTTTGAACTTCCTGAACGTGCACGGACTGGGCGTGGCCTCTTGCATCCTCTCCCAGATAAATGCGGAAGTGAGCCACTGACAATCTTAAACAGACCCGAGGAGAGAAAACTAAGGTAAGACTGAATCTGCACGGCGACAAACAAATACTGATCATAGTTAACCAACAAAACTACCTGAAACTACAGCTGCCGCATGATGTAGACACTTCGTGGTTAGTTCTGTCGTATTACACTTGTTATACAGATTTAAATGCAGAAAGTGTTTCAGGTGGATTTTGTTGACACAGACCACAGTTTAACGTCATGACGTCATGGACGAGCTGTCATAAGATTTCTAAACAATCGGAGCAAGAAGTTCGTTTTGTGATTCGAGTGTTTTGTTGGTTGTAATAAAGTTTTATAACTTAGCTCCTAACTTACAGTTTATAGATGCACCTCGCTAAAGATAATACAGTGCAGTACACTCATGTTTCCTTTATCCAGTGGTGGAAGAAGCATTCAGATCTTTTACTTTAGTAAAACAAATACAGACAAGACAAGAAGTCAAAGTTACTTTAAGTATTTTATTTGTATTATTTAAGCAAAATACAAGTTAAATGATCCAAAATAAAAGTGTTAATTATTAAATATAATAATAAAATGATGACGTTATTTGGGTTATTATTACTGATTCATTATTGTGCCAATATCATGTAATGTTACAAATGGTTAAACAAAACAAATCTTAACTACTTCATGTACTTTATGGTCGTTAACTGATAATGGACATAAATTAATTAATAAATTAGATAGAGCGTATATACATATGCACTGTATATTTGTTTCGTAGTAAAGTTATCATCTGATATAAGTAACCCCGGGACTGATTTGTTTGGAGAGAACAAAATATGTATGTGGATTAAATCACAACCCAGACACTAAATTATATGATAAGATACAGTCTGGTTACACCTTAAGAGATATTTCACACTTTCAGTGTTTTATTTAAATTTTTGATTTGCATAAGAAGATATATTTGTAGTTTGTAGACTAAAAACAGTTAACAGATTGTAGCCTACTACTGTAGCTTGGTAAAACTCACAGGTAAATGCATATGAAAATGGTCAGTCACCAGGGCAGATGCTCAAATTCTGATTATTTGAGTATTCATTCAATTTAATTTCTTAATGTTTCTCCAGGTTTCCTTCTGAAGTGCTTGACCTATCAGGTCAAAAAGAATATCACCATGTGGCCAAATCAAGGTAGGCAAATCTCACATAGCCAGCGTATAATTGTACTGTTTTATTATTTGTTTTATACCTGTTTTATAATACAGGTTGTCTGCAAAAAATAAATTGTGTGTGCTTTTATATGTGTCAGGACCTCCCGCTCCAATGGGCCCACCAAACCCTGCCTACCCTCCTGGCTACAACCCTGCCTTCCCTGCTGGAAATTCTGGAGGGCTCTTCCCCCAGGCTCCTAACCAAGGGTTCCCACCATACCAATACCCAGCTGGTAATACCCATGGTCTGGTACCAAATGCACCTTATGGAGCCCCAGGACCTTATCCTATGGCTCCAGGTGGATATCCAGGGTGCCCTCCTGCAGGTGGATATCCAGGGTGCCCTCCTGCAGGTGGATATCCAGGGTGCCCTCCTGCAGGTGGTCACCCAGGTCCATACCCACACTCTCCTAAAGGGGGCCACCACAAAGGCTGTGACAAAGGCCATGACAAAGGCCACCACAAAGGCCATGACAAAGGCCACCACAAAGGCCATGACAAAGGCCATCACAAAGATCATCATGGAGGGATGAATCCCATGGCTGGAGCATTTCCTGGGGGAGTGGCAGGAATGGGAATGGGAATGGGAATGGGAATGGCTGGGCAGAAGTGCCACAAAAAGGGGAAGAAGATGAAGAAAGCAAAGAAAGGGGACAAGCATGGACACAAACACGGCAAGGTGAGATTGGGTTTAAAGGTTTAAAATGGCCCCTCCTGCAGGTGAAGCATTAACACCAATACTAGATAAAAAGATGAAACTTGAACCTTACTACGCCCCTCAGTTTATATGCAACCGGAAAGGGATTGGCTGTGCTCAGGAGATACAGCGGGTCGCACCACATATAGAAGCTCTGTAAATATGTGAATGAAAGTCATAGTGTAAAGTGCATTGAATGGTTGTTAAGACTAGGAAATCAACCATACAAATGCAGCCCATTTACATATTCTAATTAGAAGTTATTATCATTAAGATTAACAGTCACTGGATTTTATTTTGAAACATGATACTGGCTTATATGAGCTCAGACAAAACAATACATTCTTAACAGAAGACATTGATGGTTATGTTATTCCTTCACTACACCCCGTGTGTGTTATATAATGCAGCCTCTAAAGAATTATTTCAACGTCGATTATCCAAGCAAATACATATAGTATAGAAGTATATAGAAAGATAATAACAATTACCCATCACAAGGTAAAAACAGGAAATATTAGAACTTGGTTTAACCAGCAATTTTTTTTGTAATTTTACCTGGAAAAAAGACTTCAGATGATTTTTGATTTGTTGTCTCTTGGTTGATTTTCTGTCAGTCACTAATCGATTAATGGTTTCAGGTCTACTTAGACAGCTCTGCTTTGAGTAAACATGTATAGAATGACATGGAGAAAGTAAAGGCACCATGAAACTAAATTAATTATCATGTCAAACATACAGTTGCAAGTTCACCAGGTAAACACTTCAGATTAGCAGCAACAGGCAGATGGAAGCACATATGCAATTGTCCGTTTTTCTAAGCATCTGTACCATAAGACCGAAAACACTGCAAGTTGCGACATTAAGCTTTTGTTCCTGACCAGTATACATGCAACACTTTTTTTCTAGGGCAGGAATTCCTTCCATTTGACAATTTCAGGACTTTCATAACACTGTCTACTTTTTTTAGTACTGTGATTATATTCCCGACCTCCCATCCAGTCAATAAAGATTTTATAGCTAATTTAGCATTTTGTAAAATGCAGCTTGAATGAAGTTAAATGTGTATATTTTTCTCTTTTTCTCCACAGTCCTCCTCCAGCAGCAGCAGCAGCAGTAGCAGCAGCAGCAGTGACTAAGACTGTGGCGGAACATCTTCCGCAGAAATGCTGTTTCTCATACGGATGACCTTACACTTAATCATACACACACTCAAGTCATTCTTATCACTTTTAACAGGATTTCTGTGCAGTACTTACTATTTCGTCATATAGTATGGGCTATTTGTATGTATGTATGTATGTATGTATGTATGTATGTATGTATGTATGTGGTGTAAACATCTCCACAGCATCTGTCTGTATTGATGTTTTGTCATGAATCTAACTCTAACCCCTTTTCTTTTTTGTGGTGTTCATGTCAAACATTCTGTAGTTACAGTAAAAATACTTAAAAACTACTTTTTATAGAAATATTCTGACAAGAGATTGTATCATTGTTAACACTAACCAAGTGTACATAGGCAACTGGACTCGAATTATGTAAAAAATCTTATCCCAGAAGTTGCTCTAAGAAGTTCAGTCACCTATGTACACTTATAGAACTCCCAAGGATAACATGACCTGGATAACTGAGATATATATATGTAATATATTAATGTGCACAGATCTTTCTTAATTTACAGTCTAATGTGCGGGTTCTTGGAGAAAATATAACACTGTGATTAAGTTAAAACAAGTTACTTCCTCTGGAAGATTAACCTAGAGGTGATACACACATTGATTGTCTTTGTCTAACTGCCTGATTTTGTTCTTTGTGATTTTATTTCTATTACTGTGCATGACGGCAGTAAAAAAAACCTTTGTATCGAGATTGTAATCTCACATAAAGAACCTTGATATAATTCTGCCAAATAAACAGATGGAAGTAAAAAGGTGTGATGTGTCCTTTCAGATATGTGCACGGTTGCAGTACACTTCACGTCCACTAGTGGCCCTACAGTATATTTATTGAAGTTTGTAAATAGGAACATGTTAAACTCTTGTAAAGCGTCTGTTTGATATATTAATGTCTGAATACGTGAAATTTAAAAACACATGCATCTAGTTTTGCTTCCGTATAGTAGATCCTCGCTGTTTAAAACCAGAGATCTAACGATTCTACCAATAACTATTTTTTTGACGCTATTCTTGTGTTTAACGTTGAGCGGCTGCTGTAACTTTCTTCTTTTTTGTTTTTAAATATACAAGCGATGTGTTTTCTGGAGGGTCCTCGGGTCAGAGCCGGGGCTGGAGGGGGCGGACGGAGGGATGGACGGATGCAAGGGGGGTTGGGTGAAAGGGGAAAGTTCAGGGGTGATGCTTCTTGTTGTCTTTGTGTGAAGGAGTGGAGCTCGATCTCACATCACTCTTCCCTCTTCCCCGAGTCCTCTCGAAACTCTCCCCCGGGTTTCTACCCTCCCGAACCTCTCCCCTTCTACCCTTACAACCCCAACCCTCCCCCCGGGTCTCTCAGCCAGCACCAGGACTCAGGTGAGTTTGGGTTTGGCGTTCGCGTCGTGTGTGCTCTTGTTTTAAAATGGATTTGTTGTTGTGCTCCGAAGTGGCGGAAAGCAGAAATCGCGCCCAGCGGCTAGCGGCGGCTCGTCCCTAGCGTGCTAACAAGGCCGCGCGGCGATGAGCACGCAGTCTCAACGCGGGGGAAGTTTGGCTGTAATGTCGCCTCCGAATCCTCCTCGCTGCTCTTAAACATCCCCGCTACGTGACAACAAGAGCGTACAGCCATTACACGAAGTGCCCACGTATCAAACCAGCTAATATCACCGTTTAGTAATTAGCCCGAAGTTAGCTAGCGTTGCTAAGTAGCGCACGCATGCTCCATTCATTTCCCCCCCAGCACGGCGAGCGAGCACGGATGCTAAGCGGCTAACGCACTTACTCCAAGCGTTTAATAGTTAAATGGACTCACTTTAAACCGGGAAACACGAGCGTGCTCCCGGGGGTTTAGTGTTGTGGTCCCATCGCGGCCACCTGACCCGAGGTTGCGTTCAACTAAATTCCCCTCAAAGTGCGCTAACGAGGCGGTAATTGTGCGCATGTTTGTTGATAAACTTGATTCATAGCTAGCGAACGAGGGATCGTTAGCTCGCCGGACCATATGTTTCTCGGCTAGCACCGAGCTGGATCGGGCGCTAATTCGCGTAGTTTGGAGTCGGGGAAGTTTCATCCGGATGTTTGATAATAAAACTGCCGCATGTAGTTGTCACAATGAAAGTGAGCCCACAGCCATTTTAGCATGTTTCGTCGTGGCACGCATCAGTTTTCGTTTGCCTTGTCGCTAGCTCGGGCTGTGACACACATCTACTATGTTCCTCTTCAATGGGTTTATATTGATTCCCCTGGAGGAGATTTGTCTCGTGTAACACAGACTTGACCTTTTTTTACATGTGTCTATCAACTTTGCACTTTTAGCTTGAACATGTGACCTAGGGATTTTGTGAATGAAATGAATGAGCGCCTTCTAAAATGCTTTGTGTAGTATCTAACGTAATGTCTGTGTTCTCAAGATTTCTGAAAACCTAATGGTCAGAAAATCCTCTTGGAGCCGGTGGTAGGATGTTCTAATGGACTCATCATGGGTGTGAACGCTCCTGTAACTTTATGCTGCAGATACAGACCATCACTGTTCACCCCTTTTATCATATGTAAGTCAGTGTTAATATTAATGTCGCGTGATCATCCTTGATGTGTAACCTCTTGTCCGCTATGTCTGTCTGTCCCTTTTAGATCCATCTTGGAGACCAACAACCCCAGTTTGAAGCAGACGGATAGGTTGCAGTTGCAGTCATGGACTCCGGTGTGATTGAAGGAGGGCTCAATGTCACCCTTACCATTAGGCTGCTCATGCACGGCAAGGTGAGGTCACATATCAGCTGCCTGGGTCTGCACTGTAGGAGCCGATGATATTATATTCATGGAAATGAAATCCTTTGGGGGAGTGTTAAAGGGCAGGGACTTGATGTGATGAGTCAGGGTATTGACCTGGTGATGGGATCCTGTGTCTCAAAGCAAAGCAGAATTGGGTTTTTGGCTGAAAATCGGACTGGCTCATGCTGTCATGAAACCAAGCTGTGAGCTCGCTGTGCTCGCCCATACCATCTTAAACAAACCCCAGCTCATGGCTTTGCATTAGCAGCCTACAGATGGATACTGTTCACTCTTGGCTGCTTCCTGGCTCTCACAGAGTCATTTTAAGATTGTGTGGGATCAGAGAGACACACACAGTGTTAGTGGTGGAGATCTTGGGAACTCGCGATGAATCATTAACTTCAGGCATTGTCCTCAACTTCAAACAATTGACTTAACATCTGTTATAACTGTCGTCCTGTTTTGATCAGCTCAGCAATTTCTAAAGGATGCACACTTTTGACAAACTATATAGTTCTGTGTATACTGGGCCACCCTTAGCAAATACAATGTGTCTGAGCTCTGGTAGTGAAATCAGATGTGAAAAGATATATCAGCCTAACAGAATGGTCTCTCTTTTCCTGTTTTTAGGAAGTTGGAAGTATTATTGGAAAGGTAAGATGATGCTTTTATATAATTGAAATTTTGATTTTCTATCATATTTCAGGATCTGTGTGTTTTAAAGTGATGATTAATCTGACTTTTGTGTGATCCTCTGCTTATAGAAAGGTGAATCTGTGAAGAAGATGAGAGAAGAGGTGAGGTCTTATCTTCCTTGTCTGTACTATAATTATGCTACATTACGATTAATTGTAATGTTATAATTAACACAAGGGCACAGTTGGCCAATGTACAGTTTCAATTTCTTCTTTCAATTCCTTGCTTTTCTCTTTGTGTGTAGAGTGGGGCTCGCATCAACATCTCTGAGGGAAATTGTCCCGAGAGGATCATTACATTGGCAGGTCCAACCACAGCCATCTTTAAAGCATTCTCCATGATCATTGAAAAGCTGGAAGAGGTAGGTAGCAATTTACACTGACAGATGAATCCACAGTTCAGCAGGAAACCTGATTAACCTGCATCTCCACATTTTTTGACAGGACATAAGCAGCTCTATGACCAACAGCACAGCCACCAGCAAGCCCCCAGTGACCCTACGCATTGTGGTGCCTGCGAGCCAGTGCGGCTCCCTCATCGGGAAAGGTGGCTGCAAAATCAAGGAAATTCGAGAGGTATGAAGAGAGAAGAGCATGTCAAACAAAACCTATAAAACAAAAACACATTGAGCTCCAATCCCCTCAGCATTAACAGACCCTCACCTTTCCACCTGTGTAATATGGTACATCACACTCTTTATTATAAACAGAGGGATTAAATTCTTACCTAATTTCCCTTCATTTGTATGCTTCAGTCAACCGGTGCTCAGGTACAAGTGGCAGGAGACATGCTCCCCAACTCAACGGAGCGGGCCATCACCATCGCTGGCACTCCCCAGTCGATAATTGAGTGTGTGAAGCAGATCTGTGTGGTCATGCTTGAGGTAAGTGGACTCATGAAAGCAATGAAGCAAATGAAGTGGCAGCTGTTGACCTGTAAAGTAATGATGTGAAATACTGTGATCTCTGGGTTTGTGGCTCCTGAGTGTTGGGTTTGGATCAGGGACAACTTTAGCTGAGCTACAGGTTTAGGGTGGATGCTGTAGTGTTTATAAGATATCGTAAAAACATTTTAGGGCATTATACGAAATATAGTATACAAAATACTACAGGTAATTTTCGAAAACTTTTAATATTGGCTATATGTTCCTTAAGCTGAGCTGGTAGGCGATGAATATACTGTTATTGCGCAACTTATTTTCCCACCAAGTATTTTTGGATAAGTGTTAAACAATTCAGCTTTGTTATGTTGGAAAAAATAAACATTAGATTTAGACAGAAGCTCAGAGAACGAGGCAAAAGTAAATGAGGAGATCTTCAGCATCGACCCCGTGATCATTTTAAGTTATCAATGATTTTTGCTATAACTAATATTACAAGTAAAAGTTGTAGTGTGCCATCTTTTCAGTGTAAAAACCACTGAAACATTCATATGTAGCATAATTTAGAATTCTTTCCAGTGATTCAATATTGACCATAACCTGGGTGGAAACTGTAATGACACGTGCTTTGTCTCCTGTGCAGTCTCCCCCTAAGGGGGTCACTATCCCCTACCGACCCAAGCCTTCAGGATCCCCCGTCATCTTTGCAGGCGGACAGGTATATACAAAACTTAAGAGGGACACAGAGTCCTACCATGATGTTTTGGGGGTGTCTTTATTGCTGCAGTATTCTGACATTTGGGTTTCTATGAGTGGGAAGCATGTTTGTGCAGAATATTAGATAACTGGGAATCTTGAAAGGCTCAGAATATACTGAACCCAACCCTATACTGGTTTATACTGAACCCTGTTTTTGAGAACAGATGCAACCCGAGTTGCTTGTGTTTGAAAAGAGTATCACAAAACATTTACTTTGTTACAGAGCCTTCTGTTTGTCCAGAGTGGGTTTTTATTGTTTTAAACTCTAGGTTTGGAAAATGAGGTGGGCTGTTTTCTGCTATTGTTGTTTTGAACTTAAGTCTTCTGGTGCTTGATGGCCTGACATTACAGTCTTTTATCCTACTAAATACCCTTTTTATATTCTGTGGGGGAAAACTCTCCCTTTTGGTTTTTCCTTGTTTCCCTTTTCCCAGATGTGAGGAGAGTTTGAAAATGACATAAATGTCAATGTTCTTAAATATGATGTTTTATTTTTAAGATTTAGAACAGCTTTGGTGAGTTTGAGTATTGGAAGAGATATTTAGACAAAGATCTGGAGCAGTAACGTGTGCGACAAAATCCATTGTGAGGCCCATGACAGCTTTGTTTCCCTTTTGTTTCAGGCATATGCCGTACAAGGACAGCACGCGATTCCACAGCCAGATGTAAGTGCAGTAGACATTTTTCCATCACTCCACTATCACTCCCACCCATAATTACAGCTGTCCTCTTCAAAAATGTACACCCACCCACACCTCATTTTACAGCCTTTAACTGTAGATACATTCCCCCCCGTAATTTTATTTAATTCTGCCTGCTTTTGATCCCGTATCAGATTTTTGTTACCATTTAACAGAGCAGCACTGTCTGTACTTAAAATTTTCTACAGTTGACTGGCAGTCAGTTGTTAGTTAATCTGACATTTGTTGTTTGTGTCCGACCAGACTCGCCACTGTTCCATGAATAATGATCTGTCCTGCTGCTCACTCTTTTCTGTTTTTTTTTCTTTTTTGTTCTGTCTTGTTTTACATGTTTTGCTCATTAGTCTGTCCCAAATAAACAGGTTGTCCCCCCCCCTCTTTATTAACTCTTCATTATTAATATGTGCTCTGCCCAACTTGCCTCCTTACCCAGTTAATCTCCCTCTTTTTTTTTTTAATGAGCTCCCTTCAGGAGTTAATGACTTTGTTAGTCATGCCTGCAACTACATATCAGCAGAATATAAGTTACATATTACATAAGTCTGATATACGATGTCATATGATACAATTTAGACAGTTCAGTTAATGTTTTAGGAACATCCAAGACCAACTTACTGTGCGTGTGTGTGTAGTTTTTGTCTAAAAAAAGAGAGATACAGAGACCTCATCTCTGACTTCGAACTTGTCTTCCTTCTGTAGTGATGATAACTGGTACAGTGTGAAGCTGAGTTGAAACTATCTCAGTTCATGTTTGGCTCCTTTATTAGTGTTGGTTACATGATCTCCTGCATGTTGAAACCCCCCCCTGAAGGCTGCGAGAAAGCATCACGAGATGCAGCCCACACTCTGGAGGAATACTTATGGGGTACCCCGCATAGACGAGTCCTAAAACCCACTGCTTATCAGACACCAGTTCCAAAGAATAAGATCTGTCAACTCGCAACTACTTTAATGAATGTGTGTGTGAAATGTGTTTTGTTCCTTCGTGGTCCTTTGTTGTTGCTGTTTGTACTGACTGTGAATTTTGTTTTTGTTTTTTTATCTGTTTTTTTCCCTCCTCCTGTGTTTCCCATTTCTCTCCCTGCCTCCTCTCTTACTCTCACAGTCTTCCTCTGCTGCTATCTCTCCACAGCTCACCAAGCTTCACCAGCTGGCGATGCAGCAGAGCCCCTTCCCCATCGCACCAAGCAACCAGGGATTCACTGGTACGCAGTGCGGTGTGACCCACTGCCCCCCGTCGCAATGTTTTTGTTCTCCGACATATTTGAATACAAGAAATAACATCGTTTTATTTTAACTATTGATCATGTATCATTTTAGAAATAAGCCTCAACTATTTTCTGCTTTGACAACATCATAGAAGTTTAATGAGTCTAAGTCTCACTGAAATACATTATATATTTGAGTGCCCCATGTTTTGATAATATCACATGTCATTTCATTCTACAACACAGTTAAATGTTGAATTTGCATGTTGTGCTGACTATGTTGTCACTCAATGCATAGCAAACCCATATCGAGGTTTTCTGATGGAGCTGGTTGCTCCTTTTTGAGTTATATTAATCTGAATCAGTTACCAATAATAATGTCTAATGCTATATCATCCAAGTGCCACACATTTGCACATTTTGACAAATAGTTTTTGGTCCGCTCCTCCACTCCCTTCAGTGGTTACCAGTGGCTGCCCGCATCCGTTTCAAAACATTGGTACTTGGTACCGTGCTGTGACCGGATCGGGTCCAGTCTACATCCAGGACATGGTCAAACCTTACACCCCAGCCCTTTCACGCCGCTCTGCATCTGCCAATCGGCTTGTTGCTCCCTCACTGCGAGCTAAACACTCCAGTCCTGGCTCCTAAATGGTGGAATGAGCTCCCCAATGACATCAGGACAGCAGAAAGTCTATACATCTTCCGGCGCAAACTAAAAACACACTTCTTCCGACTATACCTTGAAAAAAATATAAACTTTAGTTTAAACATATAATTTAGTAGCACTTAAATGGCACTTACTTATAGCACTTTGTAGTTTGGCTTTCTTGATTCTTGTTGTTCTGGGTTTGTACCCTCATGGTTGAATATACTTTTTGTAAGTCGCTTTAGATAAAAGCGACAGCTAAATGAAATGTAATGTTATTAAATTATTCTTATTCATCATTATCTTGTGTATTTTTCAGGGATTGATGCTTCAGCTCAGACCAGTTCCCATGAGATGACCATTCCAAATGATGTGAGTGCAAGATACATTTTTCTATCACTGTTATACAGAGTTAATGAGTGTTGTCACATGTACATGGATAAGTTGGGTAACTTAACATGAGACTTGTGTTCATAATGTCATTCAGGGTCCATTCAGGGATACTTAACTTTCCCACCTTTCCCCTCTGTAGCTTATTGGGTGCATCATTGGCCGCCAAGGAGCAAAGATCAATGAGATCAGGCAAATGTCGGGCGCCCAGATCAAGATTGCGAATCCAGTGGACGGATCAACTGACCGCCAGGTCACCATCACAGGCTCGCCCGCCAGCATTAGTCTGGCGGAGTACCTCATCAACGCCAGGTGAGATAATCACTTATATAATGTTAGCTCAGGTTCATTCAGTCACAGTAAATCCAAATGTTGCATTTTGGCTTTACTTAATTTTAGATAAAGCAACATGGCCCTGGCTGATACTCTTTTTATAAACTTGATCCTGCTGTGCTGGACTTTTTTGTGTGCCTAACATCATGTGCCAATTCATACCTGGCCTACTTCCTTACGTGTGCAATGCATAAACTACCTTTTTATCTCGACTTCACATTCATCCATCACTGGAGATATCGTTTCTTTTTTAAACTGTAACTGATCCGTTAATTTCTAATGAAGCTTTTTTGTCCTGTGTTTGATCACATCCCTGAGTGATTCCCCCACACCCCACCGCTCCTCCTACCCTCCTACCTGTAACCCCCCCCTCCCTACCATTTCTCACCAGCCTGCCCTGTGACCCATCCCGACTGTGTTGTCCCTCTCTCCTTGTCTCTCTTTCTACAGTGTAGAGTCCTCTAAACCTCCTCCCTCCTCCTCCTCCTTGAACCCCGAACAGACCAGCCTGTGCTCTCCCTCCACCTCTACTACTACTACTACTACCACCACCACCTCCTCTGCTGCTACCTCCTCCTTCTCTTCCTCCTCCTCCTCTTCCTCCTGTGTGGTGCCCCCCTCAGCCTCCATCCCACTGTCCTTGTTGGCTCCAGGGCCGCCTCCCTCCTCCTCCTCCTCTTCCTCCTCCTCTACTGATTCCCTGCTCCCCAGCTCTCCTGCCTGTGTGTCAAGTCTCCTCAGTCTCAAGCCCCTCCCTCTCCTGGCCCTCCATGTTGTCAGCGGGGCCAGTAACCCTGCACACCCAATCCCCACTGAGCCAAAAATTGCCCCAGAGCTCGGCTCCAAGTCTAAAAGGCGAAGGCTCTCCCCTTACTAACGAAGGAAACACAAGTCATCTACTACTACAGTACTGACAGTGCTCTTTGTTGTCTGTACCTGCACTTGCTTTTGTATCTGGCTGTGCCATGCCACGCTTACAACAGAAAACAAATGCACACAAATACGTGATATACAGCCAGAACAGGTGGTTGCTGCCATATTTATAAGATGGGTATCTTAAGCTTGATTTGGCCTGTCTCTTTAAGAAAAGACATGTTGAGTGCATTATATTTTTAAATGACTTTGAACTTAGCATGGACAGTGACTAATTTCACTGGTTTACTGAAGCATTTCTCTCTTTGTGTAAGCTCTGCTCAGGTAGCGGCTCTCTTTAAGATGTCAACCTGTATTTATGGGTATAGTTTCCCTCGTAGTGAATTTTAAGTGACTAATGTTAGCTGTTAAAATGGAGACTATGTAATCACTTCATGTATGAAAATATTGTAATTTCAATTCCGACTAAATCTGCCCTCAGGTATCTAAGGCACCGAATCATCCTTTTAGATTACGTTGATATGAAATAAACCAGTTTAGCTTCAAAAGTTTCACATTTGGGGAAATCGTCTTACTTTGTCTTCTTGCAAAGTTGAAGAAAATGTCACTGGCATGTCTGTATAGTAAATATGTAGCTGGAAGCTAGTTAGCTTAGTGTATAGACTGGAAATGTAAGGGTGGGAAACGGTCAAAATCCACCTACCACCCTTTAAAATGTTGGATGTTATTATGCATTTGTTTAATCTGATTGTTTTTTTAACGCGGAAAAAACTAATATCTCCTGTGAAAAAGCGATGTCATACACATAGAAGACACCGGTGATAAGAGCAGGCCACGGTGTCGGGGTGCTGTAAACATGTTTCCAGTTCATGCTAAGCTAACCAACAGCTGACTGTAGCTTCATATTTAGTTAATAGAAGTAAGAAACTATTAAGAGTTCTGATTTATCAGACAACAGGAGCAGCCAAACTGGACACCTAATGATCTTTTTTTTTTTTCTATATCAACACATACATTTCCCATTCAGCAATTCTAGCTGAACTCCTTATACAGTATTTTATTGTAATAATGTAATGTACAGTTGATGAGGTTGATATTTAACTCGTCTGTCTGATTGCATGCCTTGTGCTCTCTCTCCCTCCCTGGTCTCCGGGTGTCTCTCTGTCTGTCTCTCCAGGCTTTCCTCTGAGGCCACAGGACTGGCAGCCAACTGATAAGACACTGCATCTGCACTAAATCTCACTTTTATATCATCGGCTACCATAAAGCAGTCAAATGCAACTACCCAACATAATGAGAGAGACTTAATGTCAACTGCCACCGATTTGACCCGCTGACGTCATTATTTATTTTCTTTCATTTTGGTTTTAGTCAAAAGAAGAAAACGATTAGGTTTTTAATTCCCCTTTTTGAGTGGAGTTGGAGGTTTTAATGATTTACTAGACTTTTTTTTTTTCTTGTTTGGGTCCCTCACTCTCTCCCCCCTTTCTTTCTTTGCCATCACAGAGTAGAGTTGGAAAACTCTGAATAGTCATATAGATTTAGTTCTGTACATTGAGACAAAAAAGGAAAAATGAACATAAGTATCAGAAATAAGAATAGAGTGACTGTTTTATTCCATTAATATACGCCTCCCTCTTTTCCTCACCCAGTTCCACAAGTCGGTCTGTTTCACATCCACACTCACTTTAAATAACGCAGCATTCTCCCCCTTTGTCACCTTTTTCAATTGAAGTGCTTGTAACATTGATCATGCTCGTGTCACTGAGAAGAAGTAGCTGTACATGCACTGTCACCGATTATATTTGATTATGATGACAAACCTTCTAACACTCACAGATGAATTTATCCAGATAATTTAAAATTTGTATTACTACGCATGTCAGTTCTCCCCCACTCTACATGTCATTCCTGTCTCCCCCCCCCCCCCCCCCCCCACTTTCCTGGTCCTGAGATGTGTGGATATTTTGCTGGGATTGGGAGGTTTTTCGGGGTTTGGGCTCGGCTCAAGGGATCGGAAGCAGAGGGTTCTCCTCGCTTTTTTTGTAAAGACTGATATATACTTAAAATAATGTTGGAATATTTGTTTTAAACGGAGGAAATATTTTTTTTTAACTACCAAAGGGGGATTAACTCCTGGACACTGACTGATCTGTCAATTCAATGTGATGAGGCTGAGAAGTGAAATCAGTGATGCTCTGGAACTAGACAAAGAAAGGGTTGTGAGTTAACACTAGTTTCCTGCTCTTTGCTTTGCTCAAGTCGGAATTTATTTTATTTTTTATTTGCAGGAAAGAAAAAAAAAACTTTTGTGCACGTTTTTGAGACTGTAGACCTGGGTGCCACAACATTGATAAAAAAAATGGAAATAAAGATATGAAATGCTCAAACCACAAATTGTTTCGAGTCTTCTGTCACTGTTAAAGAAATGAGATGATATAAATGTACGTGTTACAGCAGCAGCTAGTCAGAGAGAGATGGACAAGAGAACAAGTGAAAGTATAAAATGGGCAGAAAATAAAATGTATTAATATGGAATATATGTTCATAATATACACCTCTTACTAGAGATGGAAATGTTATTCTTAGAGAAACATACTTGAGTGAAGTGCAGTGTCACAGGATGCTGGTATGAGGATATACAATGTATTTGTGCATTATGTATCAGGAGATATTGAAAAGGAAGTACTGATCCTAATGCATATATAGTTATAAATGTATAAGCAGGTAGTGTGTGCAGGATGAATGAATTTATAGTATACTATATTAAGTAGAACTATATACAGATTTATATATACATATACGCATAAAATTATATGATTGTAAGTATGTTTGATTTTACTAGGTATAATTTTAAAAGAATACACTATACAGTACCTATAAATAGGTATAAATTCTTA
Source organism: Hippoglossus hippoglossus (assembly GCF_009819705.1). Taxonomy (NCBI): domain Eukaryota; kingdom Metazoa; phylum Chordata; class Actinopteri; order Pleuronectiformes; family Pleuronectidae; genus Hippoglossus; species Hippoglossus hippoglossus. The sequence continues at coordinate 10,105,012 of NC_047155.1, forward strand.
ACAGTATAGAATATGATATGAATAAAAAAAAAGTAAATGTTTATAAATAGGTGAGTTTCACCAAAGAGGTGTAGATATGGAATAATACAAGTGTTGAAAGTAAACGGAGAACCACCAGTTGAGTTTTTACAGGCTTGATTTTATTTTAAATCGTTTCTTAAATATATTTATTGTACAGTTACAATAATGCAGTATAAAAAGCAAACGTTTCAGTTCATACCGGGTTGTTTCAATCAGCATCGGGGGGGAAATGAGACACTAGAGGGCAGTAGTTTTGCTTTTTGGCAACATTCTCCTGCACAAGGATTTTTTCCCCCCAGCTTTGAACGTTGGGGATCATTTAGTTTAAAAACACCAGGAAAATAAACAGAAGCTGCCATTTCTAGCTTATTGATTTTGACCTGATCAGTCGTAGATTAGTGGAACAGGATGTCATGTGCTGTTGTACAGTCAGATTGAATCAAATCCACATTAAGAAGGCCTGTCAGGGGACACAAGTACACCAGAACCACAGTTATATGATACTAGTTACTATGAAGGAGGACTGGTCTTTCTCTAAACTGATGAACCACACTCTGGGCTTGTGTGGTCATCTCCTATGTTAGAGGTAGGCAAGAAATAAAGGGATAAATAGTGGGGTCACAGGTCATTTTTAGGTGTACACAGATTTTACGGGAGAACATTTACCAATTCGCTCAGATTTATGGAATAAAACGTTAAAACCCACAGTGAAAATGAGCCACATTGTTACATTTCCCCACATGACACCAGCTCCTCGATCGAAAAACAGTGAACGAGCGAGTGTAATAATGTGTTTTCAGTCATTCTGAGGTTTTTGTATCCCCGTCATCCAAATGCCTTCAGTCATTTACACTTGTCTTTAAATACCTGCCATGAATCAAGTTGTTTTTTTCCTCTGTGGACAGGTCTAATTTTTCATTTTCCTAACAAACAGTGACTGATTCCTAAATATCCAATGCGCTTTTCACAAGCGTGCCTTTTTCGATGATACATACACGCATTAAAACACATTTCTTGTGTTTTAATACAATAAAACACTGCAATACTAGTATAAAAAGCCTGTCTGCCCTGAGTGATCCCACATGTGGTACGGACATACTGTGTCAGAGCAGACATATTGCTTTTTCCTTTCCCTCGTTCGCACGTTCCTCCTCTTTTCTCCTGTGATTCGATGCTCGGACATGAACAGCAGCTACAGTACATTCTACTACCATAAGCTTCTTGAGGTTCCAATAGAGTATAGCTCCACCTAATTAGAAACATCAGCACCTTTAAATTATACAATCTCACGTTTTTAAAAATTTGTTCATTGTACAGAGTCACATATTTACATCCATATTAAACTGCAAGAGTAGAAAATGGCAACATAATCCGAGTTACAAATATAAAAGAAATAAAAAAAAGAATGTAAACAACACATGGAAAAATGTAAACTTCTCCTTTTTAAGAAAAAACAAAAAGTAAATGGATTCACTGTAAATGAAGAATAAATTAGTCAGTGCATATAACGTTATGAGAGGATGTGACACGATGATCACGTGGACCACGGAACATTTCATAAATTAAGTGCAAGTTGCAACATCAGTGGACGTCAAGTAACGGTAGAATATAACAGAAGCCCTGGTAGGGGTTTCATAAACGTGTTGTGATATGACGCCTGTTTTCATAACGGAGACAGAAATACAAATTAACGTGGAAGATGAGAAGAGACGATGGTGGCTGTGGTTGATGTCGATGGCCTCTTTTGACTGAGGCCCCCGTCGCTGAGGTGTCAGAACAGAGGAGGCAGCTGCTCCGTCAGCTCCACTACTGCCCCGATTCACTTTCACGTCCCTGCGGTGCATTAATCTCAAACAGAACGTGCATGTTTCAGTTTCCAGTGTCTCAGAGGGTTTTGATCTCACTCACACATTTTTCCAGTAGATTTGTTCTGAGTTGCGGCTCGTGGACGAATCCTCACCTCCCGACTCTCTGCGGTGTCCCTGATCCCGACTCAAGCGTTCTCTAAGTGAGGGGGCGATCGAGGCCTTCAGAGGTCAGACCTGCCTGAGTCTGATGAGCAGGGCGGAGGTGTTGGGTCCTTTTCTCACCAGTTGGCTGGAGGTTGGCTGGGCTCGGCGCTGCCTGAGTGGTCCAGCTCTGCGCTGTCACAGTCGGAGTCGTCGTACAGACCCTGGTCATGGATATTTTGAGTTAGAGCAGCGACAGGTTCTTTAACATGGATCCACAATATCAGATTATTGAAGGGTGAAGTATCTGTCTGTGCTTCAGTATCCGTCAGCAGTCTGTTAGCTGAATCTGCATGCATTTACTATTACCTCAACCAAAGAGGGTATTTAGGTTTGATTTTAGGAGGATTGTGCAAAATTTACTGAAACGATTTTCTTGAAACCATTCAAGAATCCATTAACCTTTGGCACAGATCCCGACAAAAGGGCGGTCCCAGGATTTTTCTTTTACCACATTAAGAAGTGGTTTTTTTTTACATTTTCACAGATTTCCCAGGGAATAATTGTGGGATCTTAATGAAACAAATCTGGTATATTTATGGGACTTAGAGGTGATATCTATGAGTGTGTACTTTGAGTCAAGCTTTGGTGGTGCTCTACTGGGTGCAATTCTAGAACTGTATATTTGACTAGTAAATATTTTGTCTCCGTCACTTCACCTACCTCAAAGTTATGGTCGTTTGAGGCGAGCTGGGTCTTGACTTGTCGTAGTATGGCTTCCTTCTCAGACAGCCCGTCGGTGCCCAGCTGGGTCGGGTCAGACGGGTCGGCGGGAATCTCTGAGCCCTGAGACAGCAGGTCATCGCTCTTGTCGTCCAGACGCTCGTCGGTATTGGTGCTGACTACGTCCGGCGTACCGCTGTGGGAGTGGTCACTGGTGTTTCCCTCCTCGCCGTCCGACACCGACAAGTTCTCCGAGCTAAACGTGGACAGGGACTGGCATTTGGTCATGCTCACGGGACGCCTGAGGGAGAGAGGCGACACGTTCGTGAAACATTTCTACATAACGTCGTAGTGTTTGTGGATTAACAAGTGCTTCACAATAAAGGGACAAAGAGCCACGAGCATATTAAAACCCAACATTCTGCAGTTAAGTGAATGTGAAGTTGGAAGAAGCTACACTGGGAATTATTGTAACAGAGGTCACCAAACTTTCTTTAACATTATAAGATAAGACGTTTTTTCAACATTCATTGATTTCTCAAAGAATAATTTGTGTGTGCAATTTGCTGCAGATGTAAATAAAAATCAGGATCTAGTGAATTTAAATGAGGTTTCATGTGGTGACTGTCATTCTGGTTCTGTTAAATCTTACCGTCTTCTTGGCAGCTCCACCTCACTGTCCACTTCTCCTTCTTCTTCCTCTGACGACACGCCACGTCTCTGTGGACATTATTTATAGTCAGTATGAAATCCAGCGTTTATCTGCTTCACACCAGCACGACCCCAATGACATTCGTACACTTAAGCGGCCGGTAATAACACAAATGCAGCCTTTGCACGCTTTGAGTAAAATTTATCTTTCCTTCATTAATAAATCTTTTTAAAATGCTGGAGACTGCATGTTTTCTTAACTGGCAACAAATCAAATTAGAATGGTTTGATTTTCTAAAAGCCTCTCGGTGCTTAGTTTGCTCCTTTTTGAAAGACACAAGTCAAAATGATTTTGTGAAACTGGGCTGAAGAAATCCTTCTGTCGCTGAGTCTCACCTGACTGCGTGTCACTGCTGCCCTGTAGAGAAGCGCTGCAGGCGTAAGCCGCTGACTCCTGGGCGAGCGCGTGATCACCGTCCCATCCTCCTTCTCCTCGCTGTCGTGGGGAACGCGGGGGCTCCCGAGTACAGACGTCCTCCCCGCGGCTGCTCCCCGGCCGCACGGCGAGTCAGGGCTGCTGGAGAACGGAATAGAAGCTGCATCTTCGCTGGGCGTGTCACTTCGCGGAGGTGTTTGCGCCAGGTCGTCGGGCCCTACACCTACATTCGGCCCCTCCTCTGCCCCATCAGTCCTTCTGCTCTCCCCCAGACCGGCTGAGGCGCTCTGGCTGCCCACTCTGTCCAGCCCGGGCCTCACCTGCCCCTTCCTCCGGCACTCAGCCTCCAGGGTGGTTGAGATGAGGTCGGGGCTTGAGGAGGACATCTTCTTGAGCAGCATGTCATGCTGCAGGCCCCTGAGGGCCGCACTGGGGTCTAGATGGTGCTTGCTGCTGGGAACGGATGACGTGACATTGACCATTGCTAAAGACGAAGAGAGGGTGGCTTTCAGCTGAGCCAAATCCCCACTGCTGCCTTTTCCAGCCTTCCTGTAGCGGGGCTTTCCTCTGCGTGAGCGGCCAGGGGAGGTAGAGCCTTTGTTGGGTATCGTGACCTGGGTCATGGATGAGTCCAGTTTTGGGAGGATGACCTCTGACTTTAGCAAGTCTGGCCTGGAAAAGACAGGGACAGAATTAATTCAAAAATATCTATCTCATATCTATCAACTAGATCCAGAAATCTCTGTTTGTATATGGCTCGCATATCTCCAGAACCGTTCATCTTATCGGCTTCACACTTAGCATGTGTACTGTAAAGGGCCAACGGAAGTGCAGTGTCGAATTAGGTGTAATTTGGACATGTGATAAAATTGTATTAAACAGGCAGCAGAGGAGGCTGGGAATCATCAAGACAACAGCAACAAACACTGATTCTCCCATTGAGGTTCTGTGCACTGAATCAAGCTTAACTTCACTTTGAATAAACAGGTGAGCAGCTCTTTGTGCAGCAGCTGCAGCTCCAGGGTTCAGTGGACTGAGTCCAGCACTCTGTCTTTATTTGCCACGGCTCAATTACTGCAGGTCACATTTACAGTTTTAGAAAGAGAGCTGCATCACCACAGGCAAAGCAAACTATCTATTCCATACAGGCATGTCTAGAACAAGCACTGCACTGGTAGATTAAATTATTCAATACTTGTGTGATGTATTTTCTGTTACATTTCCCCCTGTGTCACTGTACGTTGCCTTGTGTCGGTGCATAAGCCCGTTTCTCTCACCTCTTGCTGTGCGAGGGCAGTTTCTGAGGTACGTTGCGTCTCTTCATCAGTTTCTCCATGGAGTTGGAGGAGGCTGACTGTCTGGAGCTGGGGTGCTTGAAGCAGCCCGGGTACTTCTTATCCAGCGAATGCTCCCTCCTGACGTGTAAACACAAAGCCAATATTCATTTAATGGACGTCGGTGGATACTCAGCACGGCAGAGGAGGGCACTTTGTTACATGTAATGGCCCTGTGTGACTGGACGTAATGGCCCTTTGCTTCACAGATAAACTTATCCATGCGTTTTCATAACAAATACGCTGCTTAACCAAAGTTCATGGATCACAAGCTGTTAGTCCAAAGTATTTGAATAATTAAAAACCCTACTTTTCCTAATGTTATGGCTGTAATACTTAATTTTCTCGAGACTGTAGAACCATATACTGCCTGACGTCTCGGATAGATTTGACTATTACTTTGAAAATCCTTTAAATCCGAGTGTTTTCATACTTGAGCAGTTCTTTCTCTTTGATTTCCAGCTGCAGCATGATGGCATTAAGCTCCATGTAGAGATTGTTGGCTCTCTCCAGCTTCCTCTCATAGTGCTCCCGGATGTCCAGTGCATGTCTGTGTGGAGAGGGCAGAGAACAGAGGGATATAAAAACACAGACGCACGCACTCAATAGCTGCATCTGTATCGCAAGATGTCCGTCCTCTTTACGTGCCCCTCATTCCCCCCCGTTTCTGGGCTCACCTCAGTTCTTCTCTGCGTCGTTTGATCAGCTCCTCGTCCAGCCGGTGGATACACGTCCCCTCGGATTTGATCTGCTCAAAGTGGTGCCTCACCTCGTCTCTCCACTCCACCTGGTGAGACAAATAAAAAACATGTCTATCAGAGAAAGGTTGAATATTTCACCATTTTACAGTTGGTAATTTAAAAAAGGTACCACTACTACGATCTACTACCGATACTTTCCCGGGATTAATTGTCCGCTGTATATGTCTCCTCTGTCACTGCGAATAAAACAGTACGATAACCAGAGCCAGCCAGAAAACGATAGGCTGCACTTATGTAATACAAAGAATAATCGTCGTAGGTGCTTCTCTGTGCAGCTGACGAGAGTGTGCCAACGGGTCGGGCCGGTTTCAGACAAAAATGTTAAAATAATATCCGGGTTCGGTCTCTTTGGCTGAGCTGTCTACTTGATTTCTTACACTGCAGGTCACAATAATCTGAAAAACATCAGGCTCGGGTCGGGTTGGGAAATAAAAACAGAATGCTCAGGTTCGAGTTGGGCTTGGTTAGTTTTATCTCAGGCTCAGATGGGTTTGGACAGGAAATTGCGGCCCCAGCTGGAAATGCAGGATCAATACAGGAATTTCATCCATTCCTGCATCTTCCATCATGATGATATATGCACATATACTGCACATAGCCATATTGTACATTTGTACCTTTATTTTATAGATTAAATTAAAAGTTTTGTACTTCAGTACTTTGCTTTATCTGTTCCCCCTGTTTTCTTTTACTCTATTTCTTTGTTATGTGCCAAACACGAAAGCAAATTCCTTGCAGGTTGAAAACCTACGTGGCAATAAATTTCACGATATTAACAACTGAAGATATTTTTCATTGAGATTAAATTTCATTGCACGTCAGCGTAGTAAAAAAAAAAGCTCTTAATTTGCAGAATGAGGTTCGTGTGTATCGTTGGGACCAAAAGCCATTAAGCCGTCAGATAGTAATCAATACACAGGGAACAATACTAAACATGGACTGACATGACAAGAACACACGCACACACACAAAAATGCAGTGTGGGCATTTTCTTGTTCACGTTGAAGTGCGACAGCTGTTATCTGATCCCTGTCATATCGGGACAGAGGAAGTCAGATATATGAGTGTGTGCACGTACACGCATGTGTGTGTGTGCACGAGGGAGGCTGTTCTTATTAAGCTAATGGACTCTGTGCACTCTTCTACGTCTCCAGTCCGCTATTTCTCCCTCCCTCGCTCTCTCTCTCTCTCTCTCCCTTTGCTCTCTGCTCCCTACCATTAAAGCAATCAATACACTCTGGCAGAAAAGACTTCTTTCCAACGTCACAAGAAAAATCCATTACGGGGCAGAGACAAGAGGAACCAGGGAGGGCAGCAGGGGGGGGAAGGGGGACAGGGAGAAAGAAAGGATCAAGGATAAGTGGAGGGAGAGAAAGAGGTTTGTGTTTTGCATCATGCACCAAAAAAAAGAAGAAAAAAAAACCTGGGGAGGAGGCGGCTGCAGCTGAGACCAAACAAAATCGCATTTATTTTCTGTGTTTGTGTGCAAGCTTGTTTCTCATGGTTTTGCATGCATTAGATATATCTGTGGTTTTATCTTCCACTCAATTATACTTTTCTCAGTCTCTCGTCCTTCATCTGTTTATTTTTTGCACTTGTCTTCCACATTTGTCATGGGGCCCCATCCCCCACCCAATCACAGAGAGGCACGCCCTCCCTCCCCGTCGCTCAGACCTTCTCATTTTTCGATGTGATGGAGGTTGGAGAAAGGTTCTTGCTTCGACCACAAATCAGCACTCGTGTGTGACATGGAACAAAGAGCAAGGAACCAACAATAATTTGTTGTGATCGAAATGACAGGTATTATTATTGGGCTCCCGAGAGGCCTGGGGGCCCCCGAGCAAGCTGCGCGCTCTGCACAGCCTGAAATCACCGCGGTGGACTGGAAACAAATGACAGCGTCTTGACAACAAAATGACTATTACAGATACTGGATGTTGTTGACAGGAGGTTTTCTAGTAGGGAAACATACAGAGGTCAGTTCTAACCTCGTCTGTTGTCCATTTATCTGTTTAAATGGCTGCGACTATGACGTTAGAGGTGATTGATCTCAATGTAATTGAAGTATATTGAGCATATACAATATTGAATATGTGCAGTATTGTGTATAAATACATAATTGTCTAATTTCTCTGTAATATGTAAACTGGCAAATGATAAATATTTAAAAATTAAAAATATAATGAAACAATTTTCACAAACTCATAAATATCAGTCCACTACATATGATGGATTATTTTCATCAAGATCCATGAATTATTCGAAAATGTTGAGAAACGCGCAATCTCACACGCAATCTGCACCCTGATCTGATCTGATCTTGGTAATTAAGGTGGTTTAGAGATAAAAAGACAGGTTCACATTTTTTAATATTGACATGTACATTCATATGAAATGGTTATTTCCTGCTCTATTTGTTCTCGCTTAAATAATATTGGACACAAATTCTTAAAGTTCAGGTGAAGCTAATATAAACCCACAGAAGCCCCTTAAGTTAAATTGAAGTTTAAAGGGATTTCAGTGCAACATTTTCCCTTCGTGTTTCCTCCGCTGCAGCTCACTGACGCTAAGGCAATCTTTCCCAGTTGACTTGTAAAGCGCAGACCGTTGAGGGACAGAGGGAGCTTACCTGAGACTGGAAGTACGTTTCCTGTGGAGTAGATAAAATATCTGCTGAGGCGATGTCCAGGTGCAGGAGGATCTGTCGGAAAGACGGCCTGTTTCTTGGCTTGCAGTTCCTGTGAATGGATTAAATCACGTTTTAACCAGAGACACTGAAACAATGTAATCTCTCATTCTCTTATCATTTATTTAATAGGGATAGTGCTCATTAACCTTAATTAGTTAAATGAATAGGCTCATTTTCATCTATAGCCACTAACCTGAAATAAAATAAAATGACCCATCTTATCTGATTACAGTTATCTATGGAGGATTCATGTGTATTCGAAATACCGTCCAAACTAAGTGTACAACAAGCCTATGATTAAAACACTGATAAAGACATGCAAATAACCTGTGATTATGATACTACACCAGATAATAAAACACAAGCAGATAACCCACGATGAAAATACTGAACCCGACAGAAAGAGGGAGAAAAAAAACAACTAGGTCATACAAAGTGTTCCCTCTTTATGAAATATCCCTTTCACTCTCTCACCCCTCTCATCTTATTACATTATCTTACAGATGAGCCCTCAACTTTCTGTTTCCACCTCACTCTTCTTCCCTCCATCTCTCTCCTCTCCTCGCTCCCTCCCTTCTCTCCTCCTCCCTCCCAGCCTTCTCACCAGCATTGCCGCAGGAGCAGCTTGAAGCTGTCTGGACAGCTATCAGGCACAGGCAGCTGCAGACTGTTGTTGCCCACCCCCCAGATGATGGCGGATGAGTCCACATCCTTGTAGGGCACCTCTCCGGTCAGCATCTCCCACAGCACCACGCCGAACGACCTGCAGAGAGACGTGTGACACATTTTACTTTCAGATACACTGATAAAGATGTGAAGTGAATGGATGAAAGACAGCAGGATGGAAATGTTTGGTGGAGGAAAACCTTTTATCTGTAAAAATATATATCTTCAACGATAAAAGCATTTGATGCAAATGCCTTGAGTAGTTTAATCAGTTTAAATTCAGTATTTTTGTAAGTTTGATCAGTGGTATCAATATTCTGTCATTGTTAACGCTGCAGAGTTACACTGATAATAATAATACATCCCAGCTCCAGGAAACAGTTGGTGAAAAATCATTATGATTCCCAAACTTTTCCAAAAGGAGATGTCTCATTGATGAAACACTGAACTGTTTTGCAGGGGAGCGGGGGAGCAGGTCCATCGGGATGGTAACTAAGGAAAGTCTGTTGTTGCTGACTCTCAGTGTTGCCATGGTGATCATGTGCCATATCCAAGGTGCCACTAGCATCACATGAAGCTCGGATGGGCCATGTGATGTGGGGTTTACATGTGTATTTTTAGATGCTCTTTATTTCCTTGTATATGATTTATCATAATATGAATACAAAATAAGTATAAACATCTTTTTAGTTTAGCACCAGATTGAGTACCTGGTGTATTTCTATACAGTATGTTATCATTTAGAAATATCATTAATTCAGTGTGTTATCTTAAAGTAAGAATACATCAATATGAAAATACTAGATGGATGGATGGATGGATGGATGGATTTTTTATTGAAAAGATGACAGTTGGACTGAACTGGACTGAGTTAAAGTTAGTAAATCTAACATTATTTTAAAGATTTCGTAAATTATACAAATTTGTCACCTGAATGTGTTCATGTTAAACTCCATCTCCACTTTGCTTCAGCACAGCCGACTACAAATTAATTCACACGATTTTAAACAAAACTGCGCAGTATACACCCATGCGTAGCTTGCTTTCTACATCAAAAGCTTTTTAATCCTATTTTCACTTCCCTGCTAATGCACTGCTGGCCCTGGGCCAAACCATCCGCAGGGTCGGACGGTTATTCCAGCCTCTCCTGAGCACTGCAGCATCTGGCAAATCAATTATTAAATTAGCCAGCGTTCCTTTCAGGACGGAGAGCGAGAGTGATGGAGGGATGCAGGATGGGAAGAGGGAGCGAGCGAGAATGTGCTGGGGGAGATCAGGGCCTCACCCAGGGCAACCCATCAGCTATGGCAGAGACCCTACAGAATTTCATGTAATGAGATATTGTACATAATACTGAATAGATTTTCTGGAAACATGATCCTGTGCTCTACACTGCCGCAGACTGTACCTAATGAGATTCTGTGTGGATTCAGCCACAGATAAGAGAAATCACGAGAGCTGACCAATCCGACAAGGACAGTTCAAAAGGAAGCAGAACACCTACCAAATATCCACCTTCTCCGAGACGGGCTCGTTGCGGATGACCTCGGGGGCCATCCAGGCCACCGTCCCAGCGAAGGACATCTTGGTGCTCTTGTCGCTGAGCTCTTTGGACGTGCCGAAGTCAGAGATCTTCACTGAGTCGTCGTAGGTGATCAGCATGCTGGAAGTAAACATTGGAGGACATTCATCAAGTTTGAGTTTACCTGATTGACTTCATATATGTCGAAAAATTAAGAACTGATTAATGAGATCAGCTGAAATCAGAAACTTAATAACCATCCCTCCATGGTTGGTAAACACCTCAGTAGTGTAGCAGTTAGTGTTTTTGGGGGGATAGAAATTTGCACATTAATCATAGCATCTAAATTTGACAAATCAGTGAAACTTTCTTAATCAGACCTACGGATGGTCGTCAGATAAATCTTAGAGGGATGGGGCGTGGGCCAGGGAAGATCCCAATTACTTATGATTCAGATCCGGTTACAGGGACAGATCCAGGATGTCAATTTCTTTCTTTTTTGTTTAAGATATTTCCTGAGCATTTCAGCCTTTATGCGATAGGACAGAATGTGCATGGGAGAGAAAAAAGGGGGAGACATGCAGCAAAGGTCCATGTGGGAACCAAACCTGTGGAGGACTCCAGCACCAGTACATGGGTCACCCACCAAACCAGTTGAGCTGTGAAGCACATCTTTAACATTGTTATCAATTTCTAAGGAAATAATATTCATCCAACATAATTATGGTGCTGACATCAATTAGTTTATTCAAGTTGATGATCAAAAACCGTATCTTTTTCCTTTTATTTCTCTATCATAAGAGCTACACAGACTATTAAGAGGATCGTTTGGTCTTGGTGAATTTATGCATTCCACTGGTTTATCTCTCCCCCCCCAGGTCTTCAGAACTTACTTTGGTGACTTGAGGTCTCTGTGGATGATCTTGTGGAGGTGAAGATAGTTCATGCCCCCGGCGATCCCCATGGCCCAGTCCATGAGCAGGGAGGGAGTGATCTTCCTGCCTGCTCTCAGCACCTCGTACAGCTGTCCCTGAGCACAGTACTCCATGAGGATGCAGTAACATGGAGCCTGGGTACAAATACCTCTGAGAGTGGAGGCAAATGTGTAGAGTATGTTAGGATTAAAAGGTCTTCAGAGATTTTACGCTATAACGTGAAGAAATGGTTACAGCCACTCACAGTAGGTTTATAAAGCTTCTTAGTAGACAGCTATTCTTTCTACTAACCTGAAGGTGATGATGTTGGGGTGTTTGAGCTTGCGCAGGTGCTTGATGTCAGTCTCCTTGATGTTTCTCACTTTCTTGACAGCCACTTCCTGTCCGTGCAGTTTGCCCAGGAAGACGGCGCCCTGAGCTCCGCTGCCGACCCACTGCAGGTCGGATATCTCCTCGAATGGGACCTCCCACGCCTCTGAGATAGGGGAAGGAGATACAGGCAAAGTGGTGGGTGAGGTTGTCGGCGTAGTAACATATTGATTCATGTTATAGAACAAAGGGAGGATTGTATAAACTGATCACATGTCAATTTTGCCAATTTAAAATCAATCAAAATCATCATCTTAAGAGCAGGAGATGATTATTACTGCTATTATGTTGAACATCTTTAATGAGCAACAGAAATGTATCTTAAGATGTTTACTTTATTCACTTTAAACATTTCGACATTTAAACACACACAATACAACTAGTGTGTACCAGCATTCATTGTCCCCAGAGGATTTGTCCTATAATGGTCCTCTGACATCTCTAGCAGCATCATGAGGATGACATTTCTGGTGGAGCGTGAAATATCTTGACAGCTATAAAATATATTCAAGGTCCCAGGAAGAAAAACCTTAAGGTCAAATTTTTTATTTGCCAAATACTTTGGTTTACAGACGTTCAACCTCAGCTGTACTTTGTGTTTACAGCTAATTTGCAAAAGAAAGGAAGCTCACTTGATAACTTAAACATTACGGCTAAACACTAGCATGGTAGTATTGTTATTGTGAGCATGTTAAGTTGCTAGTTGTGGTTGTAGATTCTTGGTCTTGGTTCAGATTTTCAATTTCCGCATTGATGTTGTAATAATTTCTTCACTATCACCTCTGCCAAGAAGGGTATGTTTCTGATCATTTCATTTGGTTTGGTTGTATGTTAGCTGGATTAGGCAACATACATTTCCATAGAGCTTCCTACAAGGTTTATACATCTTAGTTAATTTGATGTCTATCTCCTCATACTTTACTGGTATATGTTGATGTGATGCTGAAATGAAAAAGAAAGATTTCATAACTAAACATCAGATATAAAGCACCATCACATAAAGCTGTCATATCTTTACATCCGGTGACAATAAAACCTGTTGTAAGCCTCGAAATCTGAGCCAGAGTGGAAATCTTGTTCTGTAGTTGAACCTCACCCCAACCTAAGACTCGTACAGGCGGACAGACAGGGAGCTCTAATCTTCTGTGGGTAAGCCTCCTCAGCCTCCTAAATCCTGCTTAGTGCCATTGTGGGGCTGAGGCAAAACAGGGGTCCAACGCACAGGAGGGGGTTGGAGGAGGGAGGGGATTTAAGGGCCTAATGTGGAAGTACGGTGAATAGAGAGGTGGAGGGGAAGTGTTGGTGGTGGCCGGTGTGTGTGTGTGTGTGTGTTAAGAGATGAGATGGGAGGCGGATTCCCCACGGGTTGGGGGGGGTCCATGTGGCCAAAGACAGACTGTTAATACAGAGAATATTTACAGCCTGCTCTGCTGCTGTTCTTAACCAGGAGGAAGACGACTCAGACTCATTTATCACATTAATAAGAATGATATGAATGATTAATGGTCATCAGTAATTGATGGTTCTGCATCTAATGAGCCCCTCAAATCTCCTACAATAAAGACCAGATCTGTTAACACCAGAATTTGCTTCTTATCTGCTTGTTTTAATTGGAAAAATTGAAGGGAATTTACCACATCACCCCCCCAAACCCTCCAGAATCAATAAATACGAGACAATTTCCCTGCTACTACATTGTTCCTTCCAATCAACGCTTAATAATAGGGCATTGTCCCATGTTAGGCAGCCAGTCAGCTGATACACCCCTATTTATTTCACTTTCATAATATCCGTTGTTGCTCTCCTCAGCGCGTGCGACTCCCTGTGATGCTGCACAGAGGAGGGGAGCAGCGAGGTGCAGATGGGCTGGGAGTGATAAGAGCGAAGGATGAAAAGGAGAGGAAAGGAGACAATGAGATGTGGGAGGAGGAGGGGAGCGGAGGGGAGATGTGGAAGTCAAACGGGCGATAAAATATCAGGACGCTGTAAAGACGAGGAGAGAAATAAAATTGCCACCTTCATTCGTCTGACGCGGAATTTATTTGATCAAGTTTGTTTTTTTGGCATCTTATATGACTTTACTTGTTAATTTAAAGTGTTTCTATTTGAGGACATGTGTATGTGTGTGTGTGTGTGTGTTCATCCTTGGGCACATGCTCACGTGTGTGTGTGTGTGTGTGTGTGTGTGTGTGTGTGAGTGTGTGTCAGGTTTTTGCGTTAATAGAGATGAGAGGCGCAGGGTCAGAGCGTGGCCATGCATAATTCATGAGGCAGATTTGGCAGAGGAGTCCCGGGGGAGCTCTGCACTATTGTAGTGGCAGCAGACATAAACAACACAGCGTCACGGGGAGCTAGTTTCATTGGGGGGGTGGTAGTCGTGGGAGGGAGCTGGCGTGGGCACAGGCAGGAGAGAAAATGAGGGGAGGGGGCCATCAGGGGAAAATAAGCCCTTTGCAGCTTTGATAGAGTCTCTCTCTCTCCCGCTGCAGCTCGCTCGTGTCAAAGAAAGTGTTTGTTTACAACGTGGCCTTTGTGGGAGTCATTTTTCTCCCAACTAGTTAATGTAATTAAACTGCAGGATAAGATCATTTCATTAGCATATCAAAGCCTTGGACTGGATTTAAATGAGAGCCAGTGGCTGCTTTTATTGGAACATTAGACACAACCACTGATCCCAGTGTGAATACAGTGTTTGCATTGTGTGCTGAAATAAATTTGAGTGCTGTACTTACCATCCAGGTTGTGTTTGTGCTCTGTGGAGTACGCTTTGCCAATCATAGTCCAGACAGGACGCAGACATCCAAACAACCCCTCCAGAAACCCTCCGCCTCCTCCGGTGGATTGGCACTGTAGCCTGGCGGCGTCCGCCTGGCACCTGAGAGCGCCGCCGTCCGCCTCCTGCCCCTCGCCCTCTGTCCTCCCTGGACACCCATCATGCTCATGGAGCTTCAGGACACTGTTGGCAAAGTGCTCCTGTTGCTCATCGCCCGGTGTCTGGTTGTGCCCGCCAACAGTCTGACCCTCTCCTCCACCGCCCCCAGGCTCCACCTCGCCCCCGGTGTCCATGGAGAGGACGTTGCGCAGGACGCACTGAGTCGGGGTCAGGTCCATTTCCGGGGTGCATGGTGTTTCCGCATCGAGCCGCCGGAAGGATGGAGGATCAGAGAGGGGAGAGTTGAAGGCAGAGAGGGAAGGAGAGGGGGCACGAGATTCAAGAACGAGCGCCATGACGGGACTATGGTCATCCGAAGAAACAAGAGAACTGGGAGCCTTGATGGGACCAAACATAGAAAGAGAGGGAGAGAATAAAAAAGAGGATGGAAATCATTATAAATCACAGCAGAGTCATGAAGGTTGATAAAGCTGAATTGTGGGTCTGTAGACGGATGTCATCTCTGGAAGATGATTATTTAGGCCTCCTAGAAATAGAAGCTTTTCTATAACTTACTGACAAGTGGCAGAGAAACTCACTGGAGTGATTGTTCTGTACCATTAACATCAAAAGCACATTCAGACTTTGTAGCTCCTCTGATTGAGGTCATTTTTTGTTTTGCTGTATCAGTCATTGCTGTGTAGTGTTCTGGGACTTGACAGTGGTCTGTAGTGAAGGGAAGCATTTCAGTGAGTATGAGGCTCAGTGGAAAAGATAAACTTCATGCATAACATGACAAACATCACTGAACAAAGATCACATAAAAACATTTTCAGCATTTCTATTAAGGTATATCTTGCTGCACCACAGGCAAAGTGAGTATAGTGGTTGTGTGTCTATCATGTGTGAGCTGACAATAACCAAAGAGTCATGATTTATCTGATATTAAATCAATACTAGAACATGAGACATGATTCAGGATGTGGATAAAGGACAAAAGAGCCGGTCCGGCCTGGACCATAAATCTTAGAACGCCTCAGTTCACTTACTGCCTACGATGAAGGGCACGGTAAATGAAATGAGACCCTGCTCTTGAGCTAACCATATATAAGTGTCACAGCATACAAGTAAATGAATGAAATAATTCTACACCTCATACTATGACTATAATAGTATTGCAGTGTTAAATGACAAGTCCCTGGTGCAGAATGGGGCCACATCTGGTGATTAACATTCCACATTGGAGCAATATCCCCGCTGCATTAAAATGGATGAGCTCAGATGATGGATGCATCATGTTGAGAGACGACTGCGAGGCTCTTTAAGGCTCGTCGTTTCTCCAAGGACGACAGCGTCTACACACTGAGCGGAGAATGAAGCCAACGTTTCCTTTCAGAGGGGTTTTGACGCGAACCACTCGTCCTCTGACGAGCAGGACGAAGACCTGACATGTTTTGAACCTGCTCGGTGAAATAATGATACAAATCAAAACCAGTGTATAGCTGCAGTGCTAGAAGATCAAATCAAATCCTAAACATGGGGCTGGGGATGATCAGTTTCCTGATCATCTGGTGATTGTGAGGTTTTACTTCATCTCTTGTTGATGTCCTACTCAGTTTGGAGGTCAATATGAATTAGATTACTCATCCTAAATGCATCTGCATGCTATTACAGACGATTCTATTGACTTTCCTTCAGTGACAATACCTCTGATTAAAGTCACTCTGCTGGCATCTGATGGATAGGCTATTAGCCGACTATGCCATGATACCACTATACTTGTAGTTCGATATGGTAAGGTCTCTGCCTAATGTTAAGTCCCTTGAGATATTATATGTTGTGATTTGACCCTATACAAATACAATGCAAGTGAATTAAATATCATGCTGTTATACATCTGTACATCTATAGATGCAGAGAACTGCACGGCCATCTGCAATGAATGAACAGGATGAGAGAAATCATCCAGGAAAGACAGAGCCAGGATGATTCATTAGCACAGCCACAACCCTAAACCCCGTAAAAAGGGATACAATCCTCCTCCTGATTCCCTGCACTGACAGAAACCCAACCACTGAGACACATCTGGTGTCTGCAATCTGGAATAATCACACATCATCCACGTCCCACTGATCCTGTCTCCTAATGGTGCTGCTCTCACTCCATTTATTCTGGAGGTATCAGCTGCAGGAGCTGCAGGAGCAGGCTACGCTCCGTTGCAGGCCAGTGCATTGTGGATGTAGTAGCTTGTGCTTGTGCGCATCGTCGTGTCTCCTCGGGACCTCCTGCGGTTAAAGATGCATCAGTGGCGCAAACACACCATTGCAGCTTGTTATTTTTCATTCTACGCGCAAAAATAAAAAATGAAGAGGACGCTGCGTAATTCTGCGCTAGGACCTGCTGCCATGTCTCTCGTCTCTACCTGCGTATCACGCCAATGAAACGGTTCCTACCTCAATGCAGATCCATTGCTGGTGAATTCAAAAAGCTTATTCCACTTTGGTGTATTCTAACAACAGCCACCTAATGACAATTCCTTTTCTGGGGTTGTCGGCAAAATCAGCATCCACACCCTCCTCTTCCTCCTTCATCCAGCCGTGTAGCACCGTGTTGAAGTCTTCTCTCCCGCGGACAGTAAACACGCACACAGCTCCCTTGGTTTTTTTTTTCCTTTCCTATTACACCTCCTCCTCCACCTCCTCCTTTTCCATTCTCCTCTGAGGATGCGATGTGCGCACACTCAGGAATTTATACGGCCACCTCACCTATAGTAAACACCCCAGCGGAGAGAGAAGAAGGAGAGAGAGAGAGAGAGAGAGAGGGAGGGAGAGATGGGAGGAGGAGAGGATGGAGGAGAGGATGGGAGGGGGTGGCCAAGTGCCGGCGTCCAACCAATCGGAGGAGAGATGTGCCGTGACGCGCGCAGACACGGGGCAGCCGCAGGTAAACGTGTTTATGTGACAGTGAGGCTATACTCAGAGAGAGGAGGGTGAGGATGAAGGGGTGAGGGGGTGAGGGGGTGAAGTTGGTCAGCCGGTGAGTGAGGTGATCAAAATGATGTCATCCACAAAGCATGAAGCCATTTGACTGGACAGCGCCACGAAAATCCCCTCAAACCCTATTAAGACCCTATGGAGTGTGATTGGTGCATAATCTGTGAGCGGCAGTCTGCCACAGAGAGGGAAGGACACTTTTCTTTTATCATCTTCATCTTCATCTTCTCCAATCTATGCTGACCCACTTCTCTGAGACAGGAGAGAGATTAGGACTCATCGGCACACGCGAGCAGCTAAATGGGACTTTTCCTAAGGCGTGATTTGTTTCCCTCAGCGACTTTAATTAACCTGGATGAAATAAAACTTTTAACGCGTGTCTCGTGATCTGTTTGAAGTTTTATTTTTCTGAATAATCTAGAATATTCCTGAATAGAGTGCATACCTCCACCAAAGCCCGACAGTCCCCTTACATTTAATCAAGTTGCACCAAAGTTCACACACTTATAGATTTCAGTTCCCTTAATATGTCTGACTTTTTTCCATCAAGATTCCATTAATTATGTTATCAGAGAATGCTTAAAAACGCCCAATGTGACATGTTAAAGAAAGTGATAAAAACAATTCCTGGATCCGACCTCGATCAGGATCTGAACCAAAATGTAATAGATTCTTCTCCCGACCCCAGACCACATGGTTCTTCCCAGTTTCATGGAGATCTGCTGGTTGTTTGGTGTAATCTTTATTATAACAAACAAACGAACAGGGGTAAAAACATAACCTCCTCGGTGGAGGTAACAATACAGAGAAGATGTGCATTTATGTTTACGTTGGACGTTTAAAAAAGTTAGTTTTCTTAATTCGAGTTCTATACCTATGGTTGTGTTTTCTTTTTATTCATAGTTATTTCTGATAAAGTTTAAACTGTAATAAGTCAAGTCTCAACTACATTACAACTACACATAGTTGAGTAGTCTGAGGAATCATTGCCAATACTTTTTAAAGTATATGTATCTGCTGATATATACATTTTTTACTCCCTAATATCAGTATCCCCAAAAATTCCATATTGTTGGGCTCTAACTACAACCTCGTCTTCAAAACACCCTTTTACTATTCAGGTATTATTACTAAGACTGAATGTGCCACCTCACATAAAGTTTTTATCACTACACCACAGTCATATAGGCCAGATTCCCCCCCCCCTAAATCAATCACAATCACAATCACATTTTCAGATCAATATGTCAGTTCAGAAACCACTGACAGAACATCTGCTGTATAACATGGGGAACATCTGAATGAATGCTAAATAAATATTCAATATTTCCTTTCTTTTCAAGCTTTTAAGACAAAATTGAAGAACCATTCCTATTATATTGAACATTTCTGGGGGGTTTTTTTAGCATTTCAAAGGAAAATGGACACTTAAATCATCCCCATTAGCCAATGTACGATACAAAAGAAACTGGCTGCCCCAAATCACCCAGCTCACATATTCAAGTCAGGGAAATCCTGCAGGATGGTGACGGATGGAGAGTTTAACTCTGCAGGCCCACTGGGAGGTCATCAAATCACTGCAAACATGAGAGAATCTCCCGAGACCCAAAACATTTGGCTGACAACACAGGAAGATGTGCGTTTGTGGAACAGCTGGGGATCCCGCGTCTGAGCCGTGTATTTACAGAGAATCTAGATGGTTGTAGCGACATGACCCTTTTTGAGCGCTAAATCCAAATCCAGCCCTTAACTCCCAGATTAAGCTCATGTTTAAGCCCGTAACGATGACCTCATCGTGCCGCTTGTAGACAGCAGGGGAAACCCCAACTATGGTGCATGGACAAACTGAGAAACCTGCAAGCACGCAAGCACTCACAGCCCCCCCCCCCCCTTCTTTTCCCTCTTTGCTTTGCTTTATGAAATCCTGATGAAAACAGATCTGAGTTAGATACCTCAGGTGAAATCACTGGAAAAATAGATTGCTTCTGTTTTGATGTTTTCATTTTGAGTCATCCTCACGCCATCTGCTCTGAATCCTTGCCAAGAAAAAAAAAAAAGATATTTCCCTTTTTAATCAGTTTGTGTGGCGGTCTATGGAGTAACACAGAAGCAGGCTCAACCATAGCAATTGTTTTTTTTAAATAATACTATATTTTAGACCCCATTTTAGACCATTTTGTATTATTTTGGACCTACTTTGATACGAGTAATTACATTTTCCACTAAATATTTCATGACATAAAGTGTCACGGTGGGGAATTCTCATGGATTAAGGTCTCATTTGCTGCATTTGTAAATATTTAATTGCATTATGCATTTAACTCCGTTATTTTTGACATTATCAAATTCCTGAGCCAAAATATGATTCATTAAAATTTCATGTAGGTTTTAGTATAGAATTCAAAAATAATGTGAGAAATGAAACCAGCAGCTTTACTCATTCTTACTATTTTACACACGTCCTCTCCCTGTACTCTGTCTCAAGGCAGTTTGAATGGAGCCACACGTCCTCTGTTCTATTTCCATCTTTTTTCTTAAAAACTTTCTCCATGATTTATTTATCGGTGCTTGTAGCTGCAGCTCCTCATCATGGATGTTTCAGGCCTCCGAGGATCTGCCTCTGATGTCCACCAGCGCAGCTTCTGTTCCTTCGTCTGTTGTGGTTACTCCAGCAGAATGAGCGCCGCGGGGTACCACTCCTTATCAGATACAAACTACAAATCTACAAAGTGACAGCTTTTCAAAAAATGATATTCAGTGGGACTCACATTGATTTAAAAAAAAGAAATACTGCACAGTGGATACTGATTGAGCTACGTTCGTTTTACTGTCAAAACTAGAAGTGCAAAGCTTCAATCTGACTACAGCAGACACAGAGAGAGGTCTGCATGTAAATGGCTGACGTAAAATGCTGCATTGTTTGGCAACATGCCTCGTATCTGTAGGAGGGATTTGACAGAAGCCTGCAGTGAGGGATGT
Organism: Hippoglossus hippoglossus; assembly: GCF_009819705.1. Lineage (NCBI taxonomy): Eukaryota > Metazoa > Chordata > Actinopteri > Pleuronectiformes > Pleuronectidae > Hippoglossus > Hippoglossus hippoglossus. Next base: position 10,125,912 of record NC_047155.1, read on the forward strand.
GGAGAAGAATGTCATGTGTACCTGCCTCTGAGTGTGAGTGTACAGTATGTTGTGTGAGGCCCGGTGCCAAGCGGTCACAGATTGTCCCAGTATGATTGAGGTGGGAGGGGGTAGAGTGCAGGTGTGTGTGTGTGTGTGTGTGTGTGTGTGTGTGTGTGTGTGTGTGTGTGCGGTTGGGTGCAGACTATGGAGACTGAGGGGGAGGGCAGCTCCTGGCTCTGTGGAGAGCCTATTTATGGATCCTCATTGAGAGCCCCTTGTGTTACTCATTGTCACTTTCCCTCGCACTGTGGTGAATAGGCGGCCAATCATCAAATCCACTCAACTCTGGTCCTGAAGGGAACATGCACAAAGATAATTGGCCCTCTGCTCCGACACCATATTGACTGAAAACCAACAGCAGAGATATTCCTTTAGATTTCTGATTAAAGAAGCAAGGGGAGTGTGTGTTAGTGTGTGTGTACTAATGTGCACCAACATCAAGTGAGCCCTTCCTGTCTGTGTGGGCAGGGGGGGGGATGCTGATATGAGACAGTGTTGTCATCCATCAGGTTGCCACTGCTGTGTTTTCATCCATACAGTCAACTGATGGGATTCGTTAAGATTGGCGCCACCCATGTATTACGGATATGGCGGTGAGGGGAGGTGTTGTGAGCGCATGTGTGTGTGTGTGTGTGTGTCAGGGGGGGGGGTCTCCATTTCAACAAGATGATCTCACCTCCTGTCTGCAGCTCAGGAAGAGGAGTTTTCATTCATAAAGTTCATCCATTCACACACACACACACACACACACACACACACACACACACACACACGACCGGCGCATATCTCCCATTGGGACGCTTGAGCCAATGAGGCAACACTCAGGTGAGATCACCGCCGGACGCCAAGATCCGTCTTCCTGTTTCAGAACTCTACAAAGGATGAGTGTTTATTGCCTCTCATCATTTTGACCTTCTGTGGATTACAGCACCACAGACTCAGGAGCGGAAAGAAGACGTCATGTATAAAACCGACTGACACTTATTTGATAACAGAGATAAACATTCTTTAGTCTATAGTCATAAACTACACAACAAGCGACCAACACTAACATTAAACATTTTCAGACATGAACTGTTAAAAAATATCTGGAAAATTCAGATTGTCAAGGTCAGACGAGTTTACAACAACAGGAAAATGTCCAGAGCGTGGGGGGGGGGGGGGGGTCTGGGTAGAGCAGCAGGAGGATGATGACATGATGCATACATTCTGGTGTATTTGTTCACAGGACATCAACACCACCATCACCCGTTATCACCAAAAGCTCTTCGAATCTCATTGTAGTCTCCTTTTACGTGGCACCTCTTCTTCATCATCAGATATTTGTATAATCATTTTTCACGTGTGCGTCTGTTACAAACGTCATCAACACGCCCACTCACTCACTGTGAATATCTTGGACATGTCCCTGCTGTATTCACACATGGGCTCACAGCGGATTCAGACATTTGAATTCTTATACACAGCTCCGCTGGAAAATTTCTGGTGTTTTCAGATTTAAAGACATTTACAGGGTGAATGTGTTGACATACAGCAGGGCCGCCCAATTTAACAACTTCATTCTCCTCTTATTCTGAAAGTACTGGAAAATCCTCAATGTAATGACTATAAAACATACATTTTGTGCAGCTACAAAGTACACAACCAGTGTGCCGGTGGGAGTTTTCACCAACACTAGCACATGTCCCGTCCGAAGTCATGCAGTTAGGTTAATTGAAGACTCGAAAGCTGCTTTCAGACGTGCACTGAAGTCAGAACTCAGACATTCCCCGTGAGAGCCTCCGGACTTTCTGTGGACTTTTTTCCGTCCAGCCCCTTAAAGTAAAGAGTAAAAACTCCACAGAAAATCCAAAGGAGCCGAGAACACAGAGGACAGCGAGTGTGTTGATGATGTTTGTAACACGCAACAGGCGTAAAAATGAAAAAGAATACAATAATGTGGTGATAAGGGTCGATGTGCTCCTGCTGCGTTGTTCATATGTGGAAGGCAAACCCCCAGAGAAAGTCCGGACCCAATTCTGTCGACATCTTCTGGAGTTCATGTGTTTAAAATGCCCGTAAGTGTTAATGTGAGTGTGTATGGTTGTTTGTCTCTACTTGTCAGCTCGGCAATAAATGAAATAGCGAAGAGTCCACCTCTCGCTCGATGCTGATTGGCTCCGGCTCCACACGACCCTCAAGGGATGAGCGGTATAGACGATGGCTGAATAAATATTTACTACATTTTGTATGAAGTGAGCTGATGAATAAAATCGTGGCACCCTTTTTTGAAAAGCATCCTCACTTTACTTTCAATGTCTAAAACTTTGTCCCTGCGGATGGAGAGGGAACCAGAGTGAGTCATTCTGGCATGTTCTAAAATATGCTAATCCAACATTTAGATCAAGCACTGCTTTGATCTTCCAGGGAGAGTCGAGATGCATCTGATTTCCCTTTGAAACCTCGGCGGGGCGATAAGCCAGCCAGGCAGCCTGCTGCGTGCGGAGAGCCGCCGGCAGCAGCCCGGTCGGGACAGGGTTAATAACAATAAAGGGGAGGTTGGAGAAGCCTTACCGAAAGTCACATGGTCTGTGCCGGGAAGGGGCGGAGGAGGGGGTTAGAGGAGGAGATGGAGGGAGGGAGAGAGGGATGGAGGCTGGTTGGGGAGGGGACGGGGAGGAGTCGGGAGCGTGTTGCCGTAGAAACAGAATCCTCGGTTGGCTGGTGTGAAGTCAGAGCTGTAATACCAGGCGGTGACTGCAGTTAGATGCTGCTGGTGGTGTGAGGTGGGTGGATGGGAGGGGAAGGAGGGGGAGACGAGGGAGGGAGGGGGAGACGAGGGAGGGCGGGGGGGTGAGTCACACGGGAGGACGCGCTCTGCATTCTAATGGATGGACGGACACACACACACAGACACACACACACACAACACAAACACCTTGGCTACGTCACCTAAACCTTCAACCCTCCGTCTCTTTCCCGTCGTATAAACTCGTGTATCTCTCCACTACTGTTATATACAGCGCCATGGCTCAGCGTTATCCTGCTGCTTTAAAACATATAATTAATTCATTATGCCGATGGAAAATCCATTAGCGTGCGTCTTGGTGGCTTCAATTGCATGTGCTGCGGATCGAGGGCATCTATTAGAGGGAACCAAATGCTTAGACGGGCCAGTAAACTATAGCCATGTAATTGGTGACGGTATAATTGCACAGCACACGTGGCAATTAAAGCGATAATATGTGTAAACCACGCTCAAGATTATCATTGGATTAACTACACTTCCCAAATGCCCTTGAGTGTAGAGGCTCGGCAGCTGTTACAGGGGAAGTGTTAATAATTATGTTGACGATTTTTTTTTTTCAGGCTGTTGTTTTGCGGGTCTTCTTGGTTTTTTGGGCTGCAGGGAAGTTGGTTTGTATCTCATTAGGTTGAGCTGTGGAGAAACTGCTCGTGCTAATGAACTTTTCCTCTCCGGGTGCAGGACGAAGAAGCAGCAGCAGCAGCTCGACTAAACGGATATTTTGTCAAGCGCACAATTCCAAATCATAACAATTAAAAATAAGAATGTATGTGAGATTTGTTTTGCTTCGGGGTCGACTCATTTTTTCGACTCAGAGCAATTCATTTTAACAGCCAAAGGACTCGGCTAATGTTTAACCAAATGTGTAAAATCATTAATTACACCTATGGATTCTGGTTTATATTGAAAAACGTCACTTATGCCTAATTTACAATCTACAGGAATAGACAAACAGGACCAATAAGACCTGGTCATTGAATATTGTTATTTTGATGTAAATGTCCTTTGCAAGTTGACACCATCTTATTATTTATGTTTTACTCTCAGGGGATATTTAGTTAAGTCTAATGATTGAACCTTTAAGAAAAAACCTATTTGTCATTAACATAATCAATAGCAACTAGAGATAAATAATCTACAGCTTCTGCACAATGTAAGAGGCTTTGAGTATAAAGTGACTACATAGTATTGTTTTTAAAATATTGTATAAATAAATGTTCCCTGTGTTTCCTCTTCAGGTCCCGTCAGGGCAACATACAGTAGATCCAGCAGCTGAAGAGCAGCCACTGCAGTGTTATAACTCAGGGGACTGTGACGTACACTTGCCTCGTAGAGAATAATTACTTTCTGACCGAGCGCTGCCTCGCACTTCCTTTTAAGGGAAGCTGGGGCAGCTTCATTTCCCGTCAATGCTGTGTGTAAACCTGGAAGCAGCAGGGAAGATCAAAAGTGTCGTGACGTTCTCTCTGTCACCGCCCACATCTGTATCTCATGGTTTGTGAGCCAATGGGGGAGCAGGCTCACTGGCCGGTCAGCGATGTAGGAGGCTGGCGTTTGTACCTTATCTCAGAGCTTGTTTATTACCGCTGTGCCTGTGACTGTGACTCATTAAATTTTTGGGAAAAAGGAGCAGCTACAGTTCACCCTGAGGCAAAATCTACTGTTTACCCCCCTGAATCTTCATGCTTCAGATTCTCAGTGTATTTGTCTTTCTCCTACTCAGACTGTTTGATTTACATTTACTTTTACACATCTGAAAGGAAGTTTGTGTATTTCATGAGAAAAACAAAGACGAGAGAAATATCACAAATAATAAAATACATTTCGTGTGACAGAACCCAACAGAAAAGGTACTTGCCAAAGTGTTACACAAGTCCAAACAAAGAACAAAGAGATTTTTAAAGCTATAAATCTAAGGATTCATAAAATATAAACAACATTTATTCTGAAACCAGATTATATTTTGTGTGACAACAGCCACAATAGCCTCCTATACCTGGAAAAGCAAAGAAAAAGGGTTTTATAAGCCATCAAAAATAAAGCAAGCTGACATTTAAGGGCACAAACTGTACGGTACCGCTCCACCTGAGGCCGACCTGACCTCTGATTGCATCACATCGTATTACAGTGGTACAGAGGAAACACAAGGAAAAGGAAAATCGAATGGGCAATAAAGATAGCTACAGTTTTTACAATATTTTTAAATGAGGACTTCGGCTCCTACCCCATCATTTTGTCATTACGGTCAAATAAATTAAACATTATATGTAAATTAGACGTCTTGTCGTAGAATGTTCTTCCTTTGTTTAACTAATTTATGTTTTACTCGACTTCTGATGGCGTCACTGTTCTGTTATGACTGTGCTCTATATTTAGCTTGGACTCCATCCACCAGGCCTTTAGTAAATAAATCTGAGACCTTTTTTTTTATTTCCCATTTTTAATCAAACAATCATCTTGTGTCATCTCACATTTATGTTTAAGTCTGAATGGGACGTTTGGCAGATACACGACTAACAAAACCGTGTCATCGCCCATCACACTGAACATATGACCTAATATATGCAGAATAATAAAGAGGCATTGTTTCCACATTTGTATTCTGGAGGAATAGCAGTCGCAGATTATACAGAGTTATGCTAATCACCCACTTGACTGGATCCCATATTAAGAGTCATTAATTCAGCTGAAGTAAAGAGGCTAATTAGTATTTGTGACAAAACAGTGATGGAAGTGATGGCACGTCAAGAATGGCAGGATGAGACAGATCATTGTTCAGAAAAACGAGTGGCTAACATAAAAGAAACATCCTTTGTGTAAAATGAGGGGGGAAGTTCAGAGCGGTGTGTCGGTGCAGTGCGCTGTCCATGGTGCTGATCAGGAGCTGTGAAGCCTGTTGGTTCCTGCAGGTTTCAACAAGTTACATTCTAAGACCTTTTAAAGACCATAAAGGATGGAATTTAAAACCCATGAATTTAAACCCATGTCAAATACGACAGATATGAAGGAATATCGGAGACCCAGAATCACTATTATTGAAGAAGACGTGTGGTATCCAAGTGGAGCATCGTCTCCAAACTACAGGTTGAGACAGTAGGTATCAATAATCTCACAGTCAAGCCGAGTGTGCAGAGATAAATTCTGACCGGTGTGTCTGAAGGTCAGTTATCAGATTATAATATTGTTCTCCTTATAATATTGTTATATTTACACACTACCCACAGCAACACAACAAAACCCGGAACCACACAAGCACAATTGAAGTAAAGTTTGATGAACATTAACATACTTGTTACCACACATAATATTTTAACATATTCCATTCAGATGATAGAAGTTAAGATGTTTTTTAAAAAAAATTAAGCATGTGATTTTACCTGTGGATTTGAATAGGACATTTTAAAAATGTCCTGACCATAGTAATCAAAGATTCCCTCACTCATGTGGCCTTGTCTTAAAATAGTTCATTAATAATTTAAACAGTGAATAATAGTAATAAAGTTAATAAGCATTTTTTTTGTCTTATCAGCAAATCAAATTGTGAGTGTAATAGTATCTCTCTATTGACATTGGTATCTTATTTACTCTACTTACCAACACCGCTGTAGGTGATTTGTTTTTAAGTAGAACTAAGGCAAGATTTCAGCTCATTACAACAAGACAGAAGGGGCTGGATCCGTGTCCATCGACCCCGAAGCACCCCCACTCCACATGCATGATGGACTGGTCCTATTGGCTGATGTTATGGATGAATTCATGGCTGATCAAAGACCAAGCAGCTCAGCAGAATTACTGAACCACAGCGCCACCTGGCTGCTGTTCACCTAACCTGCGTCTGCACCACACATTCGACTCCATAGATTAAAATCTAAGAGCAATACAGTGACCCCCCCCATTGTGCCCAAATACAGACATATTACATTTCGTCTCATACCGCCTGTCTGTGCAGCCGCATTATTACTGGTGCATCACAAACATGCAACATCAGACTGGTGCATTCCCACTGATTCCCACCGAGCACCATCGGAAGGGATGATTCCTTCCTGTCATTAGTCTGGTAGAAGACCTACCTCTCTCGGGCTCCGTGTTGATGAATGACGTGAACAGACTGTTTGTTTTCCACTGGTGAGTCTGTTTACCTCCGAGCTGTTTATCCAGACGACCACAGGGATCCCATCTGGATCATTTACCTTGGCAATAGGTGATATCGCGAGAACGAGAGTTGGGAGGTTGAGTCGAGACTGACCTTCGACCCCCCCACCCCCCCACCCCAGTTACAGTACATCGTATTTCATCTCGTCTTAAATGGCTGGTCACAGAAATCCTTCCAAATTATAAATAACACCAAGCCAACAAATCAAAACGTCACTACGGTTATTATAATAACAACAACTACAAAAACATATTAAAAACTAAAAATGTTCAAAAATCTTACTCAAATTGGAAAAAGTTTTAAGTTACAATGAATATTTGTGCCGCTAATATTATAGTAACAGTTTTTTCAGCCACAGAAAACCTTCTTATGCCCCTGTGGGTCTGGGTCTAGTAGCAATGCTAATAATAATAATAATAATAATAATAATAATAATAATAATAAATACTGCAACAACTACTACTAATAGTAATAATAATGATAACAACATTAATGATATTAGTAGTACTGATAACAATAACAACAATAACAATAACAATAATAATAATATATTGTCAGGGAATAATAGCAGCTTAAAATAAATGTACACATTTTAATCTATATATTCCACTTTAAATCACATTGTAGAAAATATATCGTGAGTCAGTTCTTAGTACCTTAGTTGTGCTGATGTTAACATTACTATAATAAAATATACGTTTTAAAAAAGTATTAAAAATAATTATGAATAGAATATTTATATTAAAAAACAAAACAACAACAAACTAATATCCTCTTGGAACCTGAAGGTGGCAGTAATGCAACATTCTGGATGCCAGCTGCCGTAATGCAACAAAAAGAAGAAGAAGACTAATATCCTCTCCGGGGTTCTCCGGTTCTCAAAACAAGCGCACCACATCCGGTCCGGCTGCCAAATCCTTCCGTCGCTGCCACCACCACCAACGCGGTCCGTTGTGAATGAACGTGTCGCACCCGGTATGATAACACTTAGTGTGATTAAAAACAGGATTTTAACAAACATTACTAAACCGCTGAGGGTTTCACGGCTCATAGCTCCGCGCGCCAACCTCCGCTGTTTGCTCCCTGTGGACGAGACTCGCGCAGCAGCTCGTTTCATGTCCAGCGAAGCGAAGAGACTCCGCTCAGAAAACATGTCGGCGACAAAGATCGGGACCCACAACGGCAGCTTCCACTGTGACGAGGTTCTGGCCTGTTTCTTCCTGCGCCAGCTCCCCGAGTACAAGGTGAGAGGAGATGCTAACGTGTGGCTAATGCCCCATCAGCTGTTTAACACCACAGTGTGTGTTGACCTCTGCTTTGTAACAAACCCGAACACTGGAGGCACATCTGGATGTTACTGAATCCTGCAGGTGTTTGTGGACAGATGTTTTCTTGTGTTTCTCTGCTGTGGGTCCTATGTAACTGTTACACCAGACCCATGTAATGTGACAACGCACCAGACGGGGGTGCTGCTGTGTAGAAAGATGCTGATCTCCCTTAAACAAGCAAGATCCATAATATCTCTAGTTAAAATTCTAAATATTATGTGTCAGGTTGAAAGAGCAACATGTTCATCAGACTTATGTGTTTCTACTTTATCCTTTTAGTACCTTTTTATAAAGTGACACAATGTTATTGTCAGTGTTCAAGAAATAAGTCAATTCAGCAGGAATTGACTGAGTTGTAACAGGTGCTGGTGTTAAAAACATCTTTCTCAGAAAGGTTTCATGTCATATTTTATTACATTTTTTGCAGCCGTCACAATATGACAAACACACAACTCATGTCACGATATCTGTCACTGTATCGTCCAGTCTTACTCCAGTTGATAATAACCAGAAGATGTTTTAAACACATTATCACACTGTGTGTAGATATAATGCTCATTGTGTATTTGTATAAAAGTGTCTTCAGTATTGTATGTGGATATATTTACTGAAGGTTAGAGCCCCATTTTGCAAGAGGCTTATTTCCATTGGATCCAATCATGGCCACATTAAAAACATAGTTAATTGTCGTCATTGAATTCATTTCAATGTGTTTCTCTCTAGGTTTGATGTGGTTTATAAAACCTAAATGAGGCCTGGGCATGAAATGTCAGTTACTTCCTGGAGATCTTCTTTTCCACTTTACCAGAGACTTGATAGTAAATCCTGACAGATCCACAAATCCTTCTATTCCTTTCTCAGGATGCTGAGATCGTCCGGACCAGGGACCCGGCGAAGCTGGCAGAGTGCGACATTGTTGTAGATGTGGGAGGAGAGTTTGACCCGAAGAAGCACCGCTATGACCATCACCAGAGGTACGGCACTGACATGGGGCTGCTGCTAAGATTTATTTTTGATTTCTGTAGACGTTTGGAATAAAATGAACTGAGATTGGGGAGGATATGGACATTTGTAGAGCACAAATGTAACAAACATCATTAACAATGGCTCTTTCCATTTAGAGACAGCCCTCATGATTACTAAACAACAGATATTCGCCTGCTTTAAAATGTTACACTAGACATGTTAACATGAACACCAATATTCTGTTATTAACCATGTATTTTCTCATTAACTCAAATAAAGCCATACTTTAAATAAGTAATAATACATTTATCTGCCGATGCTTTCTTCTTGCAGCTATATTTGTATCAGCTGGATTTAAAAGAAATGTAGATCAAAGTGAGAAAAGATTAATTGGAAGCTATTTAAATGACCAATTACCTGTTAAAAGTGCATTTTCAAGCAAAAAGTTAATTCCATTGGTTTAAGAAAATTTGAGAATATTCCTGCTGTTGCAGTCACACAACCCAAGAGTTAGATTGTCAAGATTGTCAAGAGGTTAATCAGTAAGTGTTTGTTGTGAGGCCTGCATTGGATCAAATGCACAGACTCCATATTACATTACACTTTTATCCAAAGCGACTTCCTATAAGTGCATTAAACCATGAGGGTACAAACCCCATCACCAAGAATCATGCAAATACATTAGCTTCAAAAAAGCCGAGCTACAAAGTGCTACATGTAAGTGACACTTGACTTTGACCATCTTCTTAGCCAAGGTGTAGTTGGAAGAGGTGTGTATTGATTTCTGTATTATTGTATCGACATGTGTTGATACATCTGTAAACATGAGCCTCTTTACCCTTGGATTTAACCACATATTTTCTATTTGCCGCCATCGTGTCAGCCTAAACTCTAGACGGGTAAATATAACCGGATTTCAGATCCATCACTCTTTTATGTTGTTGTCCAGAAAACAAGGCTATAAATGTACATTATAATTGGTACCAAGGATGAGAGGAATCCTTGACGCCTCCTGATTGCATTAAATCACGAATGACCAGCCTCCGTGTTTTCTGCTACATCTCCGTCCAAAGTTCCTTCCGAGTGATTGCATTCACTCAAAGTCTTGTCACGTGGAGTAATCAGCCCACTCCAGTTGTCTCAGCTTAATGTCCTGATGATAATCAGCGATAGCTTTTATGACCACGGTGATAAAGATGTGCCGGAGCTCTCTTCCTGGCAGGCGGTTAGTGATAATTAGCCCTTCAATTGAACGGCCCCCTGCCGTTGGCTCACGAGGCCACGACACTGTCAGGGGCCGCAGGAGAATACCGCTGTCACTCACACATGCAGATGGGGCCAAGGTGGTGATGATGGCAGTGATGGATGGGCTGGGGTGCTGCAGGAAGCTGGATAAGGAGCTGCCAAGTGCGATTAGATTTCAATAGCACTTTTAATTTTTAAATGGTGACCATGTGCAGATTAAGTTGACAGCAAAACCAATACATCACGATTACAATGTAAAATAAGACTGTAATTAAGCCACTAAAAGAGTAAAATTACATTCTGGGAAAAGTTTTTGTAAATTGTTTCTTGCCAAAAGTTAGATGAGAATGTCATGTCTGTCATTTTAAAAGGAGATCAGAGATGGATAGCTTAGCTTTAAGACTAAAAGAAGGAGAAACAGCTTGTTTATTCATTTATTCATTCCTTCTTGAGTGAGGCCTCAAGTAGCAGAGAGATTCCTGGATGCAGTTAAAAGCTTGACCGTTGCGAGGTAGATGCCAATACCAATATTGGAGAGTAAAACATTTCCGAAACTGATATATCTGCAAAAACGATTACTCCAAAGATGACATTATCAAACTCTTTTGACAAAGACATGCAATTTTACAGTTTAACCATATACTCTATTATAAAAAATGCACATAATTTCTCCACAGTTTATAAAAGTTTTCTTATCGGTGTAAATCAGCAAGTATGTCGACATTACCGATTTGTTTGTGAAAGGGTCACAAACGCTCATTTGTATTATCATGTTATTGCATTTATTTGAAACTTCAAACTCTAAGTGTTAAAAGTTGACAGCTGTTTAAATTAGTCCTTAAAAAAGCATGTATTCAGCTTTAAATGGTGTGAAATTGAAAAGCCTATTATCACGTTTGTCTTCAATATGTTATTGATTGAATCATTAACTTAATGGGTCTTTTCTTTCTAATGATGTGCAATAGTACGTGACATATTTAAACGTTTTTTTTAATCTTCTTCTTCACTCACCTTGATTTAGTTCAGTTTGGTAAATGCTCCTCGGCTCAGAAAGGAAACATCTTAGCTTTTCACAGTTAGTTTGACGACTCGACTCCTCTTTGCAAACTGTATCTTTTCTTTCACAAATTTTCCTCTCACTCATTCAGTCCCATCTCCTGATAATCAGAATAGAAATCCTCAGCTTGGCCAATTAGTCCTTTTAATGGCTGTGATTACCCCCCCCCCCCCCACACCCCTCCTCTGCTTGTCACTCATTCATTTCACGGCCTGAGCGGCAGCCCAAGCATCCTAATTAAGCCTGAATTAAATGACCAGCAAGGGCTCAGTACTGGAGCCCACCCATCTCAGCACGTGGCTAAGGAGAGACCTCCGGTGGCGTTTATTTATGTGTTCTCACGCTTACACACTCGCCCGCGAGCTCTCGAATGCCAACTAGCTGCCTGAAGCTGAAGAGATTATTCGACACATGTCCCCTTGATGATATCTGATACGTGTCCAAAGATGTGCTGCACACATCTGGCTGCAGCAGGGAAATCTTTGAATAGCTTTTGAGCAGCTAATGAGCAGAAGACTGATGATTTTGAATCACCCACATGAACATAAACTGGGTGTGCAAATTGTTTTTCTAAATAAATCATCATGTAGCCTCAATCAGGAACATTTATTGTTCTTCTGCAGATTATTTTCAGGATTAATTTGTTAATCTTTTGTCAATAAAATGTGAAAAACAGCTGTTTTTAAAACTACTTCTCTGTTTCTGTAGTAGTCAGCTAATAGAGTGGTTTCTTTTTCCTCAGGACATTTACAGACAGCTACCACAGTTTGAATCCAGAGAAGCCGTGGGTGACCAAACTCAGCTCCGCCGGCCTGGTCTACATGCATTTTGGCCATCGGGTGCTGGCCCAGCTGACGCAGCTGAAGGAGGATGACAAGCAGCTGGAGGTGCTCTATGACAAGGTGGGAGGAGAGTGACAACAGATTTTCAACAGGCTGTGAATTACCATTGATTGTGTTTTATAAGCTTTTGGCGATAAGAGCCGACGCCTGTGTCAATTTGCTGTAAACATAAACATGGGATGTCTGCAGCTGAATTTCCCCGTCATGTCCTGCCTCCTACACGCTCTACTTACATCCCTCGCCTGAATGTTCCAGACATGTTCCTGTTGTCGTGAACACAGGTACAACAACTGGATAAACACCTGCTGTGTTTTTTATATGGAAGCAAAACTGGGAAATATCCAGACCCAATATTTCGGAAAATTAAATGGAGTTCAAACGGCTTCGTCAGAATCAATTTGTAGACACTGCAGTTATATTTAATGTAATTTAGACAGCTCAGCCAGCAGGAGGCCTCAGCACATAGAGATTTAAATGGTCAGGCCCATTAAGCAGCTAAATCTGAGGTCACCATGAATATTATCACTATTATAACACTAATCATTGGAGTTTTGATGTGTCAGTTTGTCGAAAGCCCACAGTAATCCTTTTACTCACGAGGCTTTGTTTATTCTCGGATGTTTCATGTCTCCTCCTGAGCCAGTTCAAACAAACTGTTCCTCTATTTTTGCCTCAAAGCTTAGTTCCACTTGTAAAATGTCAACTCTTTGATGATTGACCTTGTGATGTGCTGGAGAGTTGACTTTTCAGCCCTTAATATGTTTCAGTATATCTGTTCCTCTTCTACTTGCTCTGGGAGCTTTGCCAGTGAACTGCAAAAAAGCTGCAATTTGCCAATTTCCTCTTGGTTTAATGATCCAGCCTTGCAATTTGGCCTCCAGTAAATGCCCACACACTGTGTCCAAATCAATCTCAGTAATCTCAGTGCAATTCTCTCCCCTGAAAGTCCAAATGTCTTTACTGCATTAGCCGGCCAGTGCTTCTTTATAAAATCTACAGTTCCATAATGTTTCATGTCTCTTTCGATTCCTCGCAGCTGTACGATAACTTTGTGGAGGAGGTTGATGCCATAGACAACGGCATTTCCCAGTATGAAGGGGAACCCCGCTACGCCGTTTCCAGCACGATGAGTGCACGTGTCGGCCACCTGAACCCACGCTGGAACAGCAAGAGTCAGGACACTGAGGTGAGCGCATGTGAGTGATGACATGAGTGTGCATGAGTACTCCCTCAGTTTGTTCTATATCAGCTTGATGCAGTTGAACTAAATTACACCAGTTAATTAAACAATTCTAACTTATAACTTGCATATATAAATGTATAAGCCACACACACAAACAGTAATAAACCAAATTCAGTTTCATTTTATAAAAAATATTGATTATGAAATCTTCACTGCAGATAAACCAGGTAGGATGAACACAAAGTTAAACTTTTTATAAAAATCTCTGCACACAACGTCCAGTATGCAAACAATTAAAAAGTGACAGTATATTTCAGCCTGGCAACAGACAGGTAATAAACTTAAAAACAATACATTTTAAACTCAAATTACATCAGTAGAGAGAAATGTAAAAAGCATATCCATTTCAAAAAGCAAAAATACAATAGAAACAAAAGACATATCTCAAAGAATGTTTAAAGTTAATAACCTTTGTCACCTTGCAACAAATCTGAAATGTGAATCATTGAAGTCCCTTTTTGTTTTTGATAACTGAATGTTTTTCATGATGATCTCGCACAACCTGGGAAACCTGTAGTGAAACAAAAAGACAAATTAGGTTAAGAATCTTGAGGTAAACACCTCAGGTTTAATGCAGTGCTCTGTGTTCAGAGTTGTGCTGAAACAACAGAGCCCCAGAAATGGACCAGAGTGACTTCTCTATCCTCATTAGTGCAGGAGTGGAACGCCTGCAGGGAAACAACAAATGTTTTCTCCAGAATCTCATGAGATGCCTGCAGCCTGGCTGCATATATGTTGACTATACCTACATTTTTCCATTGTCGTGGACCAGCCTATTTATAATTTTTACCATATTTCAGTTCACATGATTTTATGTCCTGGTCTTTTCCTCCAATTTCCCTACTCACGCCGAGAGGTGAGACAGTTCTGACACTTCAAAAAGTGAGAGATTTAAATTGGAAGAAGGTTTGGCAGATAAATTAATGGCTGACTGACCTGCTGAACTCTGAACAGTGGCTGTTTGTGATAAGTGAAAAACCTAAATGGATTTTCTCCTCCAGCCACAACTGTTGAACTCAGGGACATTGCAGACCCCTCAATCAGATGTATGCAGCTTAGGATTCCGCATTGGCAGACTGTGTGTGTGTGTGTGTGTGTGTGTGTGTGTGTGTGTGTGTGTGTGTGTGTGTGTGTGTGTGTGTGTGTGTGTGTGTGTGTGTGTGTGTGTGTGTGTGTGTGTGTGTGTGTGTGTGTGTGTGTGTGTGTGTGTGTGTGGGCTATGGTGTGCACACGTGCTGATGATTGCATGGGTTTGAATCCATATCTGTCTTTCTCATGCTCTCTTGGTTGGAGAGAGGAAGGTCAGACTGAGGTTTGTGCAGAATGTGACATGAAGCTGATGAAGCAATTGCTGCAGAGATCAGTGAGGAGATGGTTCAAAATCAAAATACACAATCCAATGACAAAAGTTGTGATTGATCATTAGGATTTTGCACCAAGTTATTTTTCTCTTTCATTTAAATTACATCTTCAGTCATGTCGGTTGTCAAAACAATGTATTTCTGCCTTCACAATATGCTACAGTGTTACTGTCACATTAATTCACTGTATTCATTTGTATATGTTTACTCCTGTTTTCACCAGGAGGGTTTCAGGAAGGCCATGAAAATGGTTGGGGAGGAGTTCCTGGACCGTGTGGATTTTTACCAGTCCTCCTGGTTACCGGCTCGTGTGGTGGTGGAGGAAGCTGTTAAGCAAAGACATCAGGTACTTGACCGTCTGATCTAATGTTCATATTTTCATTTAGTTTTTTGTTTCCCTTCGCGAGTTCATGCCACCTTAGTTATAAAGAAATACTGCAATACTGTCATTACCTTTTATTAATTAATTAGCTCCTTGTATTTTACTGTGTAGATTACGTGTTGTATGTAATACACATTTATACCAACCACACTAATAACTAAATAACTGTTCAGCCAGCTCCTCCAGGAGATGAGGGTAGTTTACTATGGAGCCAGAACAGTCTTAAATTATTCCAAAAACTTAAAAAAACACTTGAGCACTTGATAACATAACATTTTAATTGATTACATTCTTTTCAATGATAGTCATAATACATGTACCTTTTTTAAAATCCCTAATGGAGATATTTGGCAGTGGCTGCATGATTCATATCTGTGTTGTTTTCTATTTTCAGTTCTTTGAAAACTTGAAATACTTATTTCGAATATAATGAAAAAATATACTGTTCTGGTCTCATATTTAGCTTCTGTTACATCACGTTATATAATATTAGACATTATTATATTGACAAACTTGATTATGAAGGTGTAACATTAGATAATTTTTTTTCTAAATTACACAAAGAACTGCAATTGTCACCTCTCTCCAAAATTACAGCGCTCCCCTTTTTTTGTGTTTCTCATTTATCTTGCGTATAACATGCAATTTCACGGTTCCCTTCACATCTCCAGGTAGATCCCAGTGGAGAGGTTCTGTTGTTTTCCCAGGGCGGGTGTCCCTGGAAGGAGCATCTGTTTGCCCTGGAGAATGATCTCAAGGTGGAGACGCCCATCAAGTTTGTCCTGTACCCAGACCAGAACGGACAGTGGAGGGTCCAGTGTGTTCCCGCTGGGCTCCACACCTTTAATAACAGGTAATTCTATTTTTCCAATTCAAAATATTATGCTAAACTACGAATTTAAGACACTTGTGTCTGAGCTCTTATTATTTCGGGCACTACCCAGACGTCACTTTCAAGTTACGGTTGAAATATCGACTGGGAAATTAAAAGCTTTGCCTTCACGCTCAGTTCCCTCTCCACCACAGCAGTCCGGTACAAAGCACCGCATTACTGTTGATGTCACACTAAACCCACCTGTCAATCTCCTGCTCCATCCTCGTCACATCCACCAACACAACCCCCAGATACTCCGTCACTCGGGTTGAGAACCAATTCTTCACACTTGAAGGTGCTGAGTCTCATCATGACCCCTTCACACTCTGCTGCAACTCGCTCCAGTGTTGGCTAAAGGTCACAGCCTGATGAGCCAATAGAATCACATCATCTGCAAAGAGCGGCGATGCAATTCTGATCCTCCCGATGCAAACACTCTCCTCGCCCCACCTGCACCTTGAGGTCGTGTCCATGAATATTACAAACAGGATTGGAGATGAGGGAAAACCCTGGATTTTGGTTTGCTGAGGATGTCGATGCCACTTTCACTTTGGTATTTCAAGAACCAGGTGGCTTGCAGCAGGTGCCCTGGTAACCGGCACCCCCCCCCCCCCCCACCCCCCCCCCCCCCCCCCCCCCCCCCCCCCCACAGAATGAAATTGCCATTCTGCGTGATGAGCTTTTGATCTGAAGTGTATAAGGAGCACCTTGCATGAGTTACCTTGGCAGAAATCAAGAATGCAGAACTTGCAGGGATGTTGTGACCCTGACTAGCAAACAGGTTCTCACAGACGGGATTGATTTATTTATTATTCATTTATTATTTATTTACCTGTGGAAAACCCAGTGACAGACAGAGCTCCGGAGTCTCCCCGATGAGCTCTGGTGACAGATGATTTCACTTTCATACTTATTGGACAATTTGACAACTAGCCACAGAGGGCTGACATGTCATCCGGGGAGAATATCTCTTTGTTTTCTTCTCACACTGGTCTCAAAGGGTTTGAAAGGATGTAAACAAACCCAATACCTCCTGAGCCCTTTCTCCAGGCTCACCTTTCTCACTCAGGTGTTTCCTTTTTAGTTTTCCTAATGATAATTGCACGCTCTGCTTCACATACAGCAGGCTGGGTCATTCTTATTTAAACATGCTCCAAGATGTTTATGAAGGTGATTATTATGAATGTGAGTTTCACGCTCTATTGAACAACACAGGCTTGTTAGATTAGCTGTCCCAATTATCTTTAAATATAAGCAATGAAGAAACCAGTACTTCGGTATTTGAATGTGCTTTAATTAAACAGAAATGTATTTTTTGCAAAAAATATCAACTGTTAATGCACAATTTCGGCAGCCAAATTTTTTGCTCTCCAGTCTCTCTCTTGTTATTCCAAATGTCCCTTGGGATCAATACACTATTCATCTGTCTATCATTCTGCCACTAGTTCAGTACACTGCAACTTTTTTCTTTTATATACTTCCTGGATGCTCTTCTTTCATGGACCTGTCAGCTGACCTATCAGTACACATCTTGGTTGTCTACCATAGGATAATGTCTCTGTCTCAGTGTGATGGTGGTTAAGTGCTTTGGCCTTTTTTTACTTTTTATTATACAAACATTGGTTACAGATAAAGTAACTATGTCATCTGTTGTAATTCTCCCCTTCATATTGAAATCTTTGGGACCAACCCTCATGTGTTGTCTTAGTTCAGCTGTGTACCATGAAGGTCCTTCTTGTGTTTCTTGCTGGACTGATCACAAATTAGCATCGCATGTTCAGTACACTTTTAGAAACCAATGATTTTAGATATGTTGCAGATTGAGTCAATGCAGTTGTTTGGTTGCAGAAACATGCTCTTACTCATTGCAATTGCAGAGAAGAAAAATCTCTCTTTCCTCATTCATCCGTGTGATACTGAGGAATTTTTTCAATGGCAGATGATCCCATCCCCATTTAGAACACCCTGCGTCACTCAGTGGGAACACTCTGTTTCCACATCACCATCATCAGTCTGCTCTTCTAACCAACCTTCTGCAACCTTGAAGTTGGTTCGGGCACAGCCAGCACATCAAAGAAGGGGGACACTTTCCTGGATTCTGTACGTGGTCCTCTAGTTTTCCTTTATTAGCACAAACACAGACGGGTCAGCTCGCAGCCGCTGAGGAGACACTCGCTGAAATGGACAAAATAGTATTGCATTAGAATCACTATTCTCCATTTGAATCTTTTAATATTTTTTGATGTTGTGATACTTTGGATTGTTTGTGCCATACATGTAAATATCTCACCTTTCCGGGCTGTGTGCATTAGTGCCTAGTTGTTGATCATTTTCTCATCTCCTAGTCATAATGAGGACTTCACCCCACAAGCCTGCCACTTAAAGGAAAGCTCCCTCATCCGTGCCCATTAAATCACATTAATATTCACTAGTGACACCCAGTGCCACTCAGTAGAAAATGGTGTTGACAAGACAAAGACCCGATGTGTTAATTTTCCCAGATAATTAACACCCCTGAAGTTTGTGTCCCCTGCCTCTAGAGGGGAATTGTTTACCTGATTAGCATCTTCTGCACGTTGACCCGCTGCTACTGCTCATAACATTTTACACTGTGTACAGCAGAGTGCAAACCAGTGTACGTTTGGTGCAGCCCTAACTGGCTCTCCCACAGCAGCATGGCCGCCTCTCCTTCTTTTCTCTCACTATTAGCTACTGCGATTTCTTCCTGACCCTCTCCCCCTGCTTCATGCAGCTGCCGTAGCACCGCTGGTTGAACTCTGGAAATATTCAAAACCAATTAATTGGAAAGCTAATCGCACTGTTCAGCTTTCCCTTGTGTGATTTCTAGGTAATCGGTTTTGCTAAGACCTCTCGCCCAGACTGTCTTCGTGCCGCCTCAGGACGAGCCCTTCTATGTCTTTGAAAACATTTTTTCAATTTACCGACATGCAGGATCAGACTTGAAAAACATTAGTGTTATCTATTTGAACGAGCAGTCAACATTGACTTGCAGTTTGTGCAACGTACCTCAACTACCCAGACAAATTCTAACAGCCTCTAACAGGAAAAACCCAACAACATCCCTTCCTCCTGCATTTTATGGTGCTTTGATTCAGACTTCTCACAGGCAGGTTTGCTGTCTGTGTGTTTGAGAGAGAAAATCAGCATGTGTGGGTCAGTGTTGCTGTTTCTGCCGACTGCCACAAATAAATCATGGAAAGTATGGAAATCACCGGGTATAGAAAATCTTTCCCACCGCAATGTTGCTGAGTCTTCTCCACTTAATCACCAGTGACAGAGGTGAAAGAATATTGGTTGTGATTTGTGCTTTACAAAACTATAGAGATGAAAAATATTGACTCGGGGAAATATTTTTTTTCTGATAACCATTTTCATTTTTGGATACGATTCAGAAATGGGCTGATTTGTTTGGCTCCATCTCTTACAAACTCTTATCACACTTTTTATCTCTTCTCACCATTTCCATCCCCATTTAGAACACTCTGCGTCAGTCAGTGGGAACACTCTGTTTCCACATCACCACATCATGAATGCACTTATTGTAAGTCACTTTGGATAAAAGCGTCAGCTAAATGTAATGTAATGTAATTTCGGTGTCAAAACATGTCAAGTTCAGTTTTTATTGATAATTTTATACATGCATGCATATGTTAACCAAAAGCTTTCCTATCAGATATGGGGTTGGAAATTGACATGTAACTTGCTGATTTAGATGCTTTTAAGGGATAAAAGCCAGGAATACTTTTTCCATTGCAAGATTTGTCTTAAAATGAATTTAAATTGGTAAAAATGGTCTTTAAAACTCATAAATTGAACTTGTGTATATCTGTAGACCCTGTGTTGTTCAGACTAAATCCCTTTGAGAAGAATTTAAAATGTCGGACTGTATGAATATTGACTTTACATCTCCGATACATTAGACCAGACGACCACAGCAGATGGTCTCTTAGCCACGGGTCCACCTGACCGCCATGTTTTTAGAATGTGTCGTTTCCTCTGACAGTATGTGCACTGAAGCTTTTATCCCTGGTTTGACAAGTCTCATCAATGATTCACTGTGGGCTGCTTGGGAGCAGTAGGGGGCTTCCAGAGCACATCATGCCCAAAGAAACAGGAAGAGACTGGGATATCTGTTTGATTTCAGCCTGGCTGCACTGTTCCTTTCTATTTCCTCTCCTATTAGTTTCTTTTCCTCCTCTCTCTCTGTCTCTCTTTTTTCTCTAACATACAGTATTTGTCTGATTCCTATTGTCACCCAATTCCATTTCATCACCTTTTCCCTATATGCCTTGCTCCCTCCTGTTAAATTTCTCCCCCCACTTCCTCCGTCATCCCTATCTCGCCTTCTCACCTTTCACACCCTCCACCCCTCCCTCGCCTCATCCCTGTGCTCAGCTTTTTCCCCCCACTCTGTTGCAGAATCTCATCAGGCGGCAGCCCTTTCAACTTAAGAGACACAGGCACCCGTGTGTGGTCATACCTCAAAAGATTTGATGTAATGCAAACAGGGTAGTTGCTGTGTAGAGCGACACAAGAACAATGGCCACTGAGATGGATAAAAAGCAGAGCTCCAGATGGCTCTGTCTCTGGGTGGCCTGCTTCCTTCCAGTGTGCAAGTGCCGACTTGCGAAAGGTGTGTTGTTATCACCCGTGTCCCTGCTACTGCACCTGGGGGAGAACAGGGTCTATTTTGATCAGCATTGCATTGCTAAGGAAATGTGAGGTGGGAGAAGGAAGAGGGTGATGGAAGCAGTCCTTCCACTGAGATGTAAAATATAGGGTAATATAGGATAATGATGAAAGATGACTAGGTCAATAAGAACATTACTGGAAAAATAAATAAAATATATATTTTAATTAAGAGATAATTAGATCATTTAAATGTTCAGAAAACAGTAATTATAATTTCCAAAAAAAGCCCTGGTTACCTGTCCCAATAGTTGAGGATGAGATAAAAATATAAAAGATATAAAGAAATAAAAGAAAAAGCAGCAAATCCCTACAAATCAAAACCTTTGACTGGATAATGTTTGACATTTTTGCTTAAAAATGTATTGAAAATGATTTAGCGATTATCTGAAAAGTTACAGCTTTCTTAGACATTCAACTGAAGATCAAATGTTTGTGACATCTAAGATAAATTGAGAATGAAAAGCTAGGAGCTATGAAAAAAACAATCATGATGAGAAGACAAAATAGAAACAATTCTATCATTTTCTTTCAAAGATCATATTCGTCTCTTTTTCCCACTCTGCCCTCTTTTGAGATCAATTGACTAAATCTCTGGTATATGGCTCCTGTTGAAAGAAGAAGAGTAAAGTGTTTAAATTCTCTAGCACATAAATTGTGTCCATGAATTTTGAGTCAGCAGGCTGCAGGAGCATTTGGCACCTCATGTTTAGGTCTTTGCCATCAACGGCATTCTGAGACAAATTTCGATTGCACCTGACTGATCACATTAAGCCTGAAGTGAACAAATAAATTATAAAAATATGCCAGGAAAAAAAAGCAATTCTGGTCTGGTGCTTTATTTGATAAGAAGAAAATAGGATGATACACCTGGGTACAACAATACTAGAGAAGGTGGCGAGTTTCACTGCTCGGTTCAGGAGCTTAAACTGAACCACAGCATCTTCATGATATATTTCAGGATGTCTGGTGGACAGATTGAAGAAGTGCTGCAGAAACTGGCCCCAAGATCGTAGTTAAAATTTAATTTAACGAAAGTCCTGTTTGTTCGTAAACAGTCCCAGCTGTGCGTAATGTTCCATTCATTTTCTTGTTGCCTGTTGCGTGATCCTAAATTCAAGTTACATTGTATCCCTTTAAAGGCAAAAACAACTGAGCAATGTCTAAAGACTAATGTATTAAAAATAATCTACAAATATACTTAATATCAGACTGGATAGAGGAAGAAGTGGTTCTACTACTGCTGCTTCAAAGTGTGACGTCAACAACACACATTCTGATTGGTTAGATATGTACATGTCGAAAGCGACATACCAAAAGCAGCAATATTGTCCGTCAACATTCGCACATAAAGCCAGCGCTGACTGAACGTAGGTTCACAAAATATTAATAACAGATGAATCACATGAAAAAAACGCCTTGTGTGCAAAGGACTTGCATCTCTCCAAGAAAGAAACATGTTTAAACTCTCTACTATAGAAATTGAGTCAGCAAACTGCAGGAGAATTGAATACCTCTGAACACATGACCGTCATAATTCCGATTGGGCACAACATCTCTAAATACAAGCAGATTTGTCCCATTTATATTCCTAATTAAGCAGCTTCTCCCAGTATCTGTCTCATAATGGTTTAATAAAGGTCTTAGTGGGGAGGGGGGTCTTATCCCATGAAAAGAGTAATTTGCTAATCGTGGCCTTATTTTTAGACATCGGTCATCTTGAGAATCAGAGCTTCATGGCCTGTCATAACAACAGTCATCCCCCTCCTACTCTTTTCCTCATTACCAGCCCTGTTGACCTTTCCGCTGAGCTCGTTTTCCAGCCGTACTGGGGAGCTATTGATTGCTCGGTTCATTTAACAGGGATTACGGGTTCGTCATGCTTTCCTCCCCATGTTGTCTCATGACAGTCTTAATGGGGATGAGATTGTACAGACTGCCGGTGAGAGGAGTCTGAGAAAAATCGAGTTTCAGTGCACGTGTACACATCAACAATTATTTTCGTGTGATTTCTGATGGATTTAGAAGCTCCTCACATCCTGAATCTTATGTTATACAGAATGGTAAAGAATATTTAAAAGGAAAACTCAGAAGGAGAGAAAACATTTGACTCATTTCAAACTTTTTGACAGCCATTTCACTTTTAGTCTCAAAGGTTTGAGCTGTTCCATACTTCATCGAGCGTGTGACAGCGAGGAAGAGAAGCCCGAGGTTAACATGACATTTTATAATGAAACCTGATGCCTTTTAGCAGATTGAGTGAGTTTTTAAGGGCTTTTCAAGTCTATTTCAGAAGCAGTGGAAGGGAGAGAGGCGAGCGATGAAGTGATGAGTCAGAATGGAATCAGAATCAGTATCAAAGACGACTAAATCTATCAATTATTATACATACGGACAATACAGTGGTCTGAGAGGAAGGAGATAATAAGTCCATCAAGGCAGGAATCACACACACACACACCATCACGTAATGTGTTTTAAACCATGTGCCAGGCTGTAGACGGGTCTGTGCTTCTTCCAGTGGGTGGTAAATGAGCTGCTCTACATTTTTATGAATTTTCAGCCTGTGTACGCGACATCCAAAGACACTTTGTTGGGGTCAGCTCGTAAGCCCTGGCAGAACCAATCTTTTCTTGACCTCGTAAGATTGCCTGTTGTCTCCGCTGCCACCGCTCGTCTCTCCGACCGCGGTGCCAATCTGGGATTTTTCCACATCACTGGAGAGGGACAAAGCTGGTTTTAGTCGTCATTTTGCTGGGACTGATTGCAATGGCGCTGTATGCGAGGGTTACTGCAGTTTACCTTTAATGGCAGCAGTTTACCTCACATTCTCCAGGTCATTGAATCTGAAAATACAAAGAGCAATTCAAGTCTTACTGCAGAAGCCATACAGAAAATAACGGAAGGAAATCATCATCATTTACTTCTCATCTTTAAATGTCTTTGTTGTCGTTTTGTCCAAAAAACAGCACAAAACCCATCGACCCTTTGTTTAATGTTGTATAAGACAAAGCAAGGACACAAATCTTCACAGTTGAGAAGATATGGCCAGAAATTTTGGGGTATTTTTGCTTTAAAAAGTGACTCAAACAATGAACATGAAAGTAGTTTTCTTTGGTTTGATTCTCTTCATACACTGATATTTTGTTAATAGGATTCCTGGGTTAGAAGTGGTGTTATAATTGCTGGTTTTCTGCTTGTGCAGACATGTACAGCCCAGTGTGTCAACAGGAAGTGAGCAGCTGACCACATAGCGTACTCCATCTGTGAGCCAACCTGCCCTTCTGTCTTCCTCTCCCAGGCTGTCCTTGCTAGAGGAGTGGCGTGGCGTCAGAGACGATGCGCTGTCGAAGCTCAGTGGGATTAAGGGCTGCATCTTCGTCCACACTGGAGGCTTTATTGGCGGGAACAAGACCCAGGAAGGCGCCCTGGAGATGGCCCGGAGGACCCTGCAGGCTGCAGCCCAGTCCCCTGCAAATGGAAGCAGCTGACCGGTTGGAGAAGGTGGCCAACAGCACATTTTGTTCTCGGGGTTAGTCCTCAGAGAGGATGGCAAGGATTAAAATGTTATTTTCCTAGCTTGAAGTTTGTTCGTCCCACCCAGGGCTAATGTTTTGTTCTGTTTTGCCAGAATTTGGATGGTATGGAAATGGCAGCCAAATAACCTTGGACCAGTTCCCTAATACCTATGTCTATAAACACTCTGAATGTTATTCTTCTCCCCATCTGTACTAAAATCTGTTTCGGTATTCATTTGAAATAAAAAACTATTTGGATTATATTCTGGTCTTCTTGAAACATCTCAGTATTTGGTTGAATCCACAAATCCCAATCCCCCGTTTCCCATTCTCTTGATTTTTGCTCACTACGTTCAAATGCACAAGATATTCCAGGTTCCCTTTTTCCAAAAATGATGATAAAAGCTGATTTAACACTAAGTTAACATTTTGACACAGGTCAGTGTGATAAGAACGATCTTTGGCAATAGAGAAACCTTGGCTTCATTTTTTGGGAGCTGACACGTCGTTCATCTTTATATACGGTCTGACCTGTACCGCTGCTTTGACAAATATTTTTTGGTCACATATTCCAAATGTGCTGATATACATGTCCGAATAAATCCAAATATTATCAACATAACCCACATCTCAATCAGAAAATGCAAAATTCTGAATAAGACTTAACTCAGAAGCTGTTAACATGACCCGTATTCCTGTTATCATATTTGGATTAATAGTGGAACATCAGCTGCCCACTCATCGACCAGCTCCGGCGTCTTCAAAGCCTGTGACTACCACAGACTTTTCCTTTCAAGGGTGGGTTTGCACACACGGACGCACCTGGACGGCGGTGTTATCCTTTCATTTGCAGACGTGCCTAAATGAACTGCAGCACTACAAAGAGATGCTGGGGCCACTTCTGCCGGCTGCACGATCAAAGCGTCAATAATGAGGCCTGTTTAATTCAGAGAAAATTCAATTTACACGCGGCACAAAGAGTTTCTCGTTGGGGCAGCCGGTGTCGTGACAAGGTTACCTCCACAGTGAGACGCCGCGTACAGTCAATTTCCCTGTAATAAAGTCGGGGGGGGGTGGGCCTTGAATTTTCTTATTAATGCGCCAAATTTTCATTCCCCCGTCGCTCTACCTGTTACTCCTCCCTCACTGCCTCTGCCCCGTCTAACACGTGCTCTATCATTTTTATTTTATTTACATCACAGTGCAAATGCCCGAGCAGAGAATAAAGAAAATCATTCACGTGCTGTTAATGTTCCTCTGCTTATGAAACAGAGAAGCCTCTTATGCTCCGAGTGAGAACTGCTCACAAATAGAAACATCAGACACCTTTAAATAAAATCACGTGCAAACATAATAGTCACAACAATGAAGATCTGATCTGTATCTAGTCTCAAGTGCTGAGTTATTGTCTCCTTTTACCTGAGAGAGCAATAATGGATTTAGAAAAGACATCTAGCTTTGTGCCTCTCTCTCACAAACACACACACACACACTTTAGTGTTATTACTCCGCTCTATTGTGCTGGACCTTTTCCAAGGTCTCAATCCAATCTATACACATTTGTGACAGCCATTTAAAGTCACATGGTTCTCATTGTAATCTCTACCAGGCAGCCTTGTGTTGTTATGAGAGATACAGATGATTACCCCCCCCTCTTTTTCCAGCCTCCCTCGCTGAAAGGAGGCATGAGATTGCGACGGTGTGTTCAATGTGACGGTGTAATTGCAAACGCTTTGAGAGAAACATCACATTGAAAGGAAAGGAGAGGGGGGGAAAAAAACATTTGTAGCCTAATATGTATTGATTTGAGTTTCCAGCCACCACTTTACCCTCGCATGCACAATTTCAGGCTTTTTCGCAATCAAGTGCACTTGCTGACCGGATTTTTAAATCCTCGAAAGAATTTTCCTGCATTTTCCCCCCCATTTCTGTTTGTTTTATTCATTCCCACCCAATGCTTCCTCCTACTGAGCCAGATAGGCCGAGCCAGCATGAAATCCTTCCCTGTCAAATCACCTACAAAGCAATATTTTTTAATACTGTATTTTGTCAGTGGGGGTGTTTTTTTCCCCCTCTGCGTTGTAGTTTTTTTACAACACAGCAGCAGATTAAACTGTGTGTTGCTCCTGAGTTGTAAGCAATTTTCAGGCGACAGCCCTGGCAAGTCCCAGTTGGCCACAGTGGGGAAAAAATGGCTACTGAGAGTCTCAGCAGAACACCTGCCCTCAGCCTGACCTGTTGTTAGTGGATTCATTCCCATGAGAGAGTCAGGCTGGTTACAAGAAATGCTCCACTGGCTGTATATCAGCGTCTCACCCACTCCACCAGGCGTAGTCACCAAACAGCCACACGTGCGTGCTGTGCTGGATAATAGACAGAAATCACAACCAAGCATGCGCTCCGTGTCTTGAAAGAGCGCATATCTGCTCCGAGCTGTCAGATCTTTACCTCTCCCTCTGTTTACAGATCTGTGTGAGGTTCATTCAGTGTCCCCCCCCCCCCCCCCGGAGGACGAGAACCAAACAAAACACGGTGATGTCAAACTGCTGCACTTCACTGGAGTTCACACTGTCATCAACAAACTGCTGCCAGGCATGAACATCTTTTTCAGTAGCTTCCCGAAACATAAAAAAAAAAATGCCAGTGCACGTCCACATCCTCTCCCGACTGGACTCGTATTTTTCTTGCTGTAAATTGAACCTCTCACCCCAAATCGTGGCTTTTACTCTCATCTCAGTTCAGTGAGCAGGAAAATAGACCAAATCACATTTTTCCCACTCCCGCAGCCTTTTACAGACCTTACAACTCTCCTTTGCTCCTCAAAATTACACATTCAAGAAGTTTGTCTTGACAAGAAATTCTCCTCTTGGTCTTAAAATGGATTAAATGTAAATCCACCTTCCCTCCTCATTTTGTTACTGGGATCTATTAATATGCTAATATAGCCCCACCCTACTCTTCATCTGCGTTCATTTACGTTTGCGTCTTCACAAACCCTGGCTGTCTAGATCCGTTTCTTTTTTTTTCATGCTGCTCAACATCATTAAAAAAACACATCAACTCCTGGCGTCTACACTTGTCTGGAGTTTTAGAGCCGCTAAGTTTGAAAACGCTGTTAGCTCCGTTTTAGTAGAAAACTCTGCAGCCGTGTTTTTCGTAAAGAAGGGCAGAAACAGATGACAGGTAACAATGGCATCGACACTCACAGCTACTTGCTGATTGGGTCTTTATTGGGATGTAGACTTTGCTGATTCTTCAAGCTCATATCACAACAACAGGCCCTATAGGCTCGGCTCCTAGAGTAGAACGCAATATGGAAAATGAATTCTTCTAAGCTGTTATGCAGTTAAATTCATAAGGAATCAAGCAATTATTCAAGTTATTCCTGTGTGCACCAGCACTCGCATGCCCAGTGTGCGTCAGTGGTCACGTGATGTTTTCAGGAGTGTTAGGGATTAAAACTGATATGATGCCAAAACACTCATGTGGATGGAGATAGATTTATTTTGAAAAAGCCGTTTTCAAACAAAAACGTACACGGATGTAACCTCAGACTGGCATTTGGTTACTGCAGTGTTAAGGGTGGAAATGCTCAGCCAGGGCGTTGACCTCTTATTTTGCTAAAAATATGTCTTTTAATATATCAAAGGAGAACATAATAACAGGCTCTTTAGTTATGCACTTTCTTTGTTCCACAAAACTCAGCTTGTCCGCCACCCTGTCTGTGGCACCACTGGAGACAATCATGGGCAAAAGATTCACAGAAATTCAGCTGCAAACAGGTTTTTAAATATAAATACTTGCAGCATTCTGTACTATATTTGACTTGCAGTCAAAATGTTCGTCATAGTTTTTTTTTCTCAGCAGGCTGACGGGAGCGGGACAGGCAGAGGACGGATATGTTTTGCCATTGGGGCTGTCAGACTCGTCCTTCCCCCCCTGAGGGCTCCTCTGGTAGATGGACAGATATTCTTGCTGCTCATGATAGAGGAGGAAAACGATAGCGGGGGCACTCATGCTGAGAGCGAACCCCCTTGAATATCATTTTTCTACACAGTGTGTGAATTGTGTGCTGAAGTCTCGTCCTTGTTATTTATAGGGAAATGTGTGACCCCGGGTAAGTGTGTCTCCGTGTGCCCTTCTTCTCCCGTGTTTGTTAATCCATGCATGCATCTGACTGATACATTATGCGTGGAAATCACTCTTCATTTCCACCATGATGCCGAGTGGATCTGTGATGTGTGTGCGGTCTTTACATCACATGAGGGATGAAGTGTGTGTGTCCACTTCACCTCCAACAATGAGCCTTGAAACACAGACGTGAGTGATCAGAGGTGCATCTTCCCTTTAATCTTATTTGTTTGAGCTCTCCACTCATCTTTGTTTTACCCCGACAGCCGCACATGTACAGTTACTGTATCTGCACCTCAGTGTGACACCTACTGCACATGCATGGGTTTGAAGGGGACATTTCACAATATAAATAATATAAAAGCTGGACTTCTATACAGTGTGTGTGTGTGTGTGTGTGTGTGTGTGTGTGCGTGTGTGTCTCTCACTTGTGATTAAATCCAATTTTTTGAAGGAAGATATGACGAGTGACAGAAAAATCTAATTAAACCTGCAAGTAATTAAGTTAATAACTCGTGTGGAAGTGAGTGATGCTTTCTCAGAAATCCACTGACTGATCCCACGGTGTAGTGAGGAGGTGACGGCCTGATGGGGGCGCACGCGTCCCCACATCACACACGCTCACACAAACACACACACACACACACGCAGAGAGAGAGAGAGAAAGGGTTTGCCCCACATCTCTCCAGCTCTAACCACCCTCCGGTCAGACAGTCGGTGGTGAAACCCTCTGCAGGCGACAATCCACGGATCCACAGCTGATTCTATCCGCTCAGCTTTTTTCCCCCAAACTGCATCTACACAAAGAAGATGAGGATGTTCAGTCTCCTGTTGGGAAAAGTGCGACGAGAAATTGCAAACAAAGTCTAAAAAAAAGGGGGAAAACCCATCCTTCTGGATACTTGCTGGATTTCAAACCATCTACAGGTGAGTTATTTTATCCATCACTCTCTATTAATTCATTTAAAATATCCTAATTTTTTTAAATTTGCATTAACTTTCTAAATTACTGTATGTGCGTGAAAGCTTCACCATTATTATTCAAAAGTTGCAAAGCGAAGCAGGATCCACTGTTGATTGGCTCTTTGTTCCAAAAGGCTGCTCCCCTGAGTTTCCTTCTACCTGCTCCACTCACATTAATTTCATTTCACACCAAATAACATTTCCTCGGGAAATAGCCATGACTTGCATGTGTGCAGGTTAATCCCACCGAGAAAGGGGGATTCGCTTGAGATGAAGTCAGACTCAGAAAGCAGGAGAGTACATCTGATATTGAAGTAATGTCCTTTGCTTTGACAGATGTGGAACAATATTAATAATTAGAAATACAAATGCTGCAATCATCGTCTATAGGCTGCATATATGCATTGTATTGTATATGCAATTTGAGCCCATCCCACCTAATTTACTAACACAGACATCCTCTTGTACTGGTATTACATATTAAAGACAAGTGGACAAAAGAAAAAGACACAAAAAGAAGAAAATTCTAAGAATTTCCAAATAAACTTTCACTTACAGGACTATTCCATATCTATAAATTGACTCGATAAACAGCTTTTTTTCATCTTCTCGCAGGCTTTCTCCAGATAACTGGCTAATTTCTATGTTTCATACATCAACAGCCAAATCAATCTTTGCTCATCCATAATTTCAAATCAATATCTAATTATTTTTCTTCAAAACAGAGCATTACGACCTATAACAGAGTCGGATCAGGGAGTCTCTCCCCTGTCCTCCAACCTCTCCTTCCTATTCTTATTCCTGCAGCTCATTATTATTTCTGTTAATTGGGGATTTGCATACACCTCCATTATGTTAATAGCTGACGGTTAATGAGTGGGTGAACTAAATCATCCCGTCTGTTTATGCAGCCTCTTGGCACCACAGGACTGTCAGTCGGTCTGTCAGTCACCTTTAGACACATCCACCCAATCTAGGACACTGTTGATCTGGGGATAGGTTCCGTGGTTCTGGGGTGTAGAAGCCCTCAGTGTGTGCTCTGCTCTCCGTGCAGGGGAGACATGATTCTGTTAGGAAGACGGGGACAAAGCAGATGACATTTGAGAGGATGGTCATTTAATCCGATTCAAGGAGTCTATTGTGATTCCTCTCCTGGAACCGGAGCATCATTTGGGCTGTGCTTGTCTCAGCAAAACAAAACAAAAAGCCTCTTAAAAAAACCACCTGATTGGATTAGCTGAGCAAACTACACTGACACCATTTCCAGAGGAGGAAACGCAGACAAATGAGACTGAGCGGATCGAAAATAGCTTACAACACATCTTGCATGTCTTGAAAGGATTCATTTAAAAAAAAACTTCTATCCAGTTGTTGAGCAGATCCTAGCACCCACACTACTCCTGGTTTATTTATTTTTTCCAACTGTGCCACTTATTGACACCGTGTGACTCAGGCAGGATTGATGTTCTTGCAGTTAATAGTGTAGCAGGCAATACTTGGACCATCGATCCCACCTCTCTCTAACCCCCTTCCTCACACCCTGTGGAATATGATTAAGGGGCTGTGGCATGATGGGAGAATAAAAAGAGGGATAAGAGCAGAGGAACGTTTATTGATAAGCATAATGTGATGCTTTTCT
The DNA here is from genome assembly GCF_009819705.1 of Hippoglossus hippoglossus. Taxonomy (NCBI): domain Eukaryota; kingdom Metazoa; phylum Chordata; class Actinopteri; order Pleuronectiformes; family Pleuronectidae; genus Hippoglossus; species Hippoglossus hippoglossus. Next base: position 10,157,151 of record NC_047155.1, read on the forward strand.
TCTTGGGTGGCAGAGGCGTGAAGAACGATTTATGTCCTTTTAATGCAGAAATGTATACGTTTTATTAAATCATTTGAACTATTGTTGCTGTTGCTTAAGCAGTGATTCACAAGTGCAATAAAAAACACTGTCGTTTCTTCTAAAAGTCCAGTTTCATTCAAAAGTGATGAATATCGTCAATATCGTACAATATAATAGAGATGCATTTGTTGCTCTGAAATTGTTGTCCTCTGACATATTTTGCTTTTTTCAAATCACAGTCTCTCCATGCAGGGTTATATTTAGCAGATACACTGATTTAAGCCTATTTCAGTGTCTCTCTCTTTACCCACTGACCTTTTTCCTCCTCCTCTTGAACATAATAATCTCCCCCAGGCCCGGTTTGTTTGATTGCATGTAAATACACAGACTCATCTTTTCCACACTGACCCTGTTTCTCTCAGTCTGTCAGAATCTCCTGGTGCGACCGCGTGTTTGCCTGAGTGGGACCTGATGTGTGTCGGGGGGCTATGGTGACGCGATGTGCACAGGCTGGTGTGAGGAGAGATGTACCAGCGCCAGTGGAGGAAGACGCAGGGATAAACGAGTGGATCTTCACCCATGGCTGTGCATCACAATCTTGTTCTGTGCTCTGTGGGGCCGGGTGTCGCCCCAGTGCCCGGACAGCTGCCACTGTGCCTGGGACACAGCCACGGTGCAGTGCTCAGATGCCGGGCTGCGGGACATCCCAGAGGGGATCCCACCGGAAACCGTCTCCCTCCACCTGGAACGCAACTCCATCCGGAACATCCCGGAGAGGGCCTTCAGCGACCTGGTCCACCTGCGGGACCTGTACCTGTCCCACAACCGCATCGACTCGCTGGCCTCGGGTGCCTTGCGGCACCTGGGCTCCGAGCTGCGTCTGCTGGACCTCTCACACAACCTGCTGAGACAGGCCAACAGGGAGGAGTTCGGCTCCACGAGAGCAAAGACGCGCCTCTACCACAACCCCTGGCACTGCGACTGCGCCCTCCAGGAGCTGATGGAGACCCTGAACCTTGAGCCCGAAACGGTGAACGGGATCGTTTGTGAGAGCTCTGTGCGGGGGTTGGGCGAGGGCAGCAGGTGGGAGGACCCGGGGTCGCAGGGCGAGCATGCGGGTCAGCCGCTCGTCAAGCTGCTGGATTCTGGGGTGAACTTCTGCAGCCTGCAGAGGAAAACCACCGACGTGGCCATGCTGGTGACGATGTTTGTGTGGTTCTTCATGGTCATCGTGTACGTGGTGTACTATGTGAGGCAGAACCAAGCCGAGGCCCGCAGGCATCTGGAGTACCTGAAGAGTTTACCCAGCCCTGGCAAGGCCCTCACTGAGACAGACACTCTCAGCACTGGTTTCTGAACTTCTCCCCTGCTGTTATTTAAATGGAATACTCAATAATGGAGGACGCTACATACGAAGTTAACCTTTTACAGCTGTGTTTGCAAAATTTCTTTATATTTGTTACTACTAATTCCCCCCCATGTTTTTCTTAATAGTTATTTTCCTACTGCAGTTTTCTGCGTTTAATGAGAAAGAATTAGTGTGTCCTGGTTTATTCATTTCCCCATCTGCACTGAGAGAGAAAATATAGAGGAAACAGCCGGAGATTAAAACTTGGAATAGGAAAAGTGTCAAAAAAAAAGGAGAGTCTTAAAATCTTATTACCCTCTATGTCCCTCTCGCTCTCCGTCTTTCCTCCCCTCCTTGTCCCACCAGTCTGTGGCCTTCTATCTTTCATTAAGCTCTAATTAGGAGTCTTTGAACAACTGACCCTTAATGGACACTAGAAAGCCACTAATCAGGTGGAGTGTGTCTATCAGGTCTAAGAGGGGAGCCTACACTCAAACGTGTGTCCTCACCACTCGTTGTTTCATTTGCGTGTGTGTGTGTGTGTGTGGTGATTTTGTGCATTGTTACAACAATTTTTTCCCAACACACGACCACAAAGCCAGTCGTGCTCTAGCCAGTGGAGAACTGCCGATCTAAATGTACTCTCAGGGAGCCATTAAAGCCAGAGGTTGTGAACTACATTGTCTCTAAGCTGCAGGAAATCAGCTCTAAAGTATCTGGACAGCTTAGTGTACTGATCGGCATGGAGACATTTCAAGCAGAAATGGATCGTGGGTATGAATTAGATTAGTATAGCCATTTATCCTGAGAGAACCTCTGCGTTCAGCTTTAATTAATCTCTCGAGTCCAGCTTCCTCTCTGCACTGATTGCTGTGTACAAATTGTTCCTCCTCCCATTTTTCCATACAAGCTGTAGCTGATTTATTCTTGTTGAAACGAGCACTCTGTTTTCCCAGGTAGCACATTTAACTCTTGACGAGCAGGGTTTGTGCTGGAGTTTCACCGCACATCCAGCTCAGAGTTAAACGGAACAAAACCTGACAGGATTAACAGCCACCTTCTTTAATTTCGCTTGACTTCCTCCAAATCATATTTACTGTGGAGCTGCCTCTGGAGCATTATGCTCTCTAAAGGGGAGGGTGGGGTTTTGTGGCGTATGAGTATTTGTCATTCGTCTCGGTTACAAATAGAAACAGCAAATGGCTTCCCTTAAAATCTTTGTTAGCAACATTTGATATGTCGGCCTATAAGGAGAGTCGTTTACCAACTTTGCAGAAATCACAAAATGATTTAACATTTCCAAACTTTACATGGATTATTTGGACAAAATAAGCAAAAGGCAATCACTCTTGATGAGTTGATTTTGTCTATAACAGATTATGAGGGTTCAGAAATATCCATTGATTAGTTTTAAAGGCCCCACAAGAAACGTGTCAATGAACTTTAGCCTAGCCTTTAGCCTAGCAAGTAGCCCGGCTCGCTTCCCCCGCTTCTGTTTCCTCTCCCTCCGTCTAAACATAGGCTTTCCCCTCCTGACTGTCGTAAATCATTGCTCTGACTTTGTTGGTCCTCCGTCCCGACCACAGACAGTGATAATATTTTATGGAAAAAGCCCTTTTTCGCCCTGATTGTATCATTTGCTGTTGCAGGTCATAAGGCAGTAATATTAAAATAAGCAACCAGTTAAAAAATCCTTGTAGGGGCTAGTAAAGTAATTAAAGAATGCTAATGGTCACAGACTGTTTATAAAGATGGATGACTCGTCTCCTCTTCCTCCCACTATCCAGCAATGAAACCAAAATATCCAGCATACCAACGCTGGCATCTTGCACACTCGGTGCCCAGCGAGGCCCTGGAGATGCATTTGTTCGACCAATCAAGAGTCAGTCTAAGCTGTCAATCATGATGTTTCATGCTGTTTTTATTGCATCAAATATCTAATCAAACTTACAGAAAAGATTAACATATCAGCGAGATAAGAACTACCTAGAATGACAGAAACCATCTAAAAATGTATTTGACGTGTACTTTGACTTTTTAGTTTGGTCCGTGTCTCATCCACTAACATAGAGGAGGTGGGGTTTATGAGCATTACTGCAGTCAGCCATGAGGTGGCGATCATGATGCTTTGGCTTCACTTTTGGGGAGCTGTCATGTCTTCCATCTTTACAGTCTAGGGTCATGGTAAACATTACACCTGCCATCAATAGCATGTCATCTATAAACTCTTATTCATGTGTCTTCAATCCCTGACGGATTAATGTGTACAGTAACTTCTAAGTGTTCATGAATATAGTAAAGTACGACTGTGCCCCATTTAATCTGACAGTCAGGTTGATAGGAGCAGAGGCAAAAACCTAGAATAGGTCAACTGTCTGTGTCCTGTACTGTGCTCAATGTGCTGTGCGTGTTTAAATCTTCAGAGAAAGACTGGTTCAAGTCGCTGTTGTTCAGGATGAAACATACTGTGAATTATAGAACTAGACTGATGTCTATGGTGTTGTGATGAATGTGAAAGCCCTCTCTGGTATTAGACCACAGGCTTAAAGATGAGACTATAAAAAGGTAGATATTTCTTCTGTGAATTTAAAAACAAAATGTAACTCCACGTCCCCCCGGATATTTTCTGAATGCTTCATGTCGATCATTTACTGTGGGTGTTGCCATAGTTCAGTTTCACCCAATGTATTATTTGAAACACAAGAACCACAAGAACCAAGCTCAACCTGTTGTGTGTAGATTTTTCTGTAGGTATTTCTTTTTATTGTTGATGTATTTTTTCTGTTTTGGTGTTTTTGTTTTCTCTCCTGTCTCTATGCCAACAATTGTTCAAACAAGGATAAAGTCATGGATCGGAAACCATTACATTAAATAATTAAAAAATATATTTCAGGAGAAATAAAAACAAATATGTATATAAAAAAGAACAGAAACATTGCTCTACTTTGTTCATAGAAATGCGTCTACCTTTTATTGCCACTGCAAAGTGTAGAAAGGCAAGAAGATAAAGAGAAGTAATAGAAGTACAGAAAGACATTATCAGTTCACAGGTATGAGCTGATTGGTCGGCACTGTTTCCCATTTCTACTTCACTATGCGGTAAAATGAAAGGAAAAGCCTGAAATACTATTTTACATATATATCAAAACGTACATGATATCATTTTTTACCACCTCTTTCTTCAACATTTCTCCTATCACCAAAATCTAAAATGGCCCCACATCCATCCATCTCTCCACTGCCTTCTTCTTGACATCTGAGATAAAATATCGCCCCATAAACACAAAGTTGAGGCCGGGCACAGTGAAACGTTTAGGTGTGACTTATTTTCATGGAATTTCCCCGGGGACGAGTAAAGACCAATAATTTCCCCGGATGTTTCAACATGGGGGAGAAAACAAAACGGGATACAAATAAAAAGCAAGTTCAGCCTGTTACTTGGTTTTGTCTTTTATTTCCAATTTACATTAATTAAAACGTAACAAAAACAAGTCATGATCATAATAATAATATAATAATGCTATTATTATTAATAATAATACTATTATTAATAATAAGAAATATACACAACCTCACACAAATGAACCCTCTGCGCTGGCCGTGTGGAGCTGGAGCAACAAAGTCAAACACACCTTTAAATCTCTTCAGCCGTGTGAGTGCGCCGAGGCAGAGGGCGCGGCCTGTGTGAGGGGACTGATGGGGGGGAAGTCGAGAGGGATGGGGGGGGTGTCAAAGGTCACAGCAAATGTGGAGGGGAGGGGGGGGGGGGGGGCAGCAGACTGGGCTTTCATGACCAAATCCTTTTTAAATATTGGTCGTATTGTTGTTTGGCTAAAATATGGGACTTGTAAACAAAGATTCAGGGGGAAAAAGACCTTGGCTTGATTTGTGAAGGTGTTGTTTTTTTAGTGTGAGGTAGCTTTATAATATCAAAACAAATATAAAGAAAACTAAAGAAAAATGACATGCGTTCCGGATTAGACAATTAGCTCGGTTGTATGAACTCAATCAGGGACTCGTGTGCTTACATACGAGGATGGAAGAAGCGGGAGTGTCGGGCGAAGCAGGCGACAGTTATCACCCTGAAATCCAAAATCCCAGGATGCTCAGAGAAACTGTATATATATGTATACACACATATACATATACATACACATATATGTACAAGCCACTACAAATGAGTATCTGGTTGTTAAAAAATACAGACCGTTATACAACAATAGCACCATTGACTTTTATTATGATACACAGTAACGTTTTCGATACACACTGTGGTGGCAGAAATAGCGACACCTGCACTTTCTAAGTAGCAAGATTTTTGGTTTCAAAGAGATATTTAGTGGATATGGCACAGGGGTGATGGGGCTGGTTAGAAAAGAGGAGAATGTAAGAGGAGGTTGGTGGATAAGGTATTTTTTTGTGTAACTGGGATTTTTTTTATTACTTAGCATCAAACTCAGTCCTACCGCACCCGGGAGCCAAACCTAAACAATAAATAAATAACACCAAGACATTTTTTCTCTCTCTAGTTCCCTGGTACGTTCCCGTACTCTCCTCATACTTCCTCCGTCTTGTTCATGGATGTGGGGGGGGCTTGAGTAGGCGGGGGCTGCTGTTCACCTGGGGTGGAGTCGGGGGGGGGCTTTTGGGGCGATGCTGGGTGTCTGGGAGGGGGGGGCGGGGCGAGTTGACTGGATGAATCACAGATGACAGTTGCTAGTGCCATTCAGTGCAGATATCCTACGAAGTTCGACTTGGAAAAAAGCACTTTTTACTTAGAAAAAAAGTCCCATTTAAAAAAAGTGTCTTGATTTCTCTCTTTCTCTCCTCCTTTATCTGAAGTGTGCTCCTCTTTCATTTTAGCTTTGTTTCAAATTCCCACTTTCTTTCTTTCTCTTCTTTTTTTTCGGATCCCTCATTCTTTACAAGAAGCAGACCGCCCCGACGTCGACGCCAAACTCCTGGTCCGCTCCACCAATATCCATGGGAGCAATGTCCACAATGGGGAGACGAGAGGTCTTCTGCGATCTGTACTCGATCACCGTCTTGCCCCACTGGCCCGTGTGTTTCTGTGCACGGGGGAAATAAAACACAAATTAAAAGTTAGACGACCTTTGAGCTCCGCAAAACTGCAGGGAATGAGATTAACTTGGGGAGTCTGAGTATAGAAGAAGCTGAATAGCGTCTGCCTGATTTTGCACATGCATGTAGGAAAACTGCTCGTGCACAGTGTGATGAATCTGCCGCTCTCTCACCGTGCATCCGTCCTCCATCACGCTGTAGGTGAAGCGGCTGTTGCCCTCGGCTCTGATCTCCACGTCGTTGGAGCCCTGCAGCAGCACGGCCTTCTTCAGGTTCCCTGTCGAGGCGTCCATATAGGCCACGCTGTTCTTACAGTGGTAGGTGAGGTTCTGAGCCGCCTCGGTGGAGAGCAGTCTCAGGAAGGTCATCTGAATGGCAGCTGTGTTGGCCGCCAGGCTGTCGTCACCATAGCTGAACTGCACGAGGTCGCAGGAAGAGGAAGAAAGAGAGACGGTTAATTCCAATGAGATTATGGCTGTTCAAGTTTTCTTTCTTGATAACTGAACTGCTACTTTCTGCTCATTGTCGTCAGTTTCTGTGATTTTGTAAAACCCCAGTGAGAAGGATATTTTAATGCAATTTTCAAACCACCACTGGGGGTCTCCAATGTCAGATATTTTCAAATCTTACACATTGAGGATTTACCGCTGATCTATTTCCCCAAATTTTCACCCAGATGTTTTTATTCATTCACATCCAAACAATTTCCTGCAGCAATAGGACTGTGATATCTAAACGTAAGGTCTTTTTGTGATGAGGACACTGCTTGGTAACGGGAAGTAAAAGGAAAACTGGGAAGAACACGTAAATGAGCTTATAATCATCAAAACTCCTCTATTATCCATATCCACTGTGCAGTCACCCGGTACAGTGCACTCTGAATGAGAGCACAATCATCAACATCAATAAAGTTCCTGATCTATCTTTTTATGCATGTACAGTATAAAAACAATGAGCAGTAATGTTAATGCAGGGCATGTATCTGTTCTGATAATACGACTTACGTGGAATCCTCCATTCATTGTTTCTCCGAACCAGACGTGTTTGCGGTCTTTGCTCTTGCTGGACCACCAGTTCTTACGAGGGATGCCAGAAGGTTTGGGCTGGACGCAGGACTCTCCTGTCTCCATGTTGCAGAAAACCTTGATTGCATCAATAGTGCAGCCCTGGTTGGGATCAATCCAGTACTCTCCTACAGACAAAGACAATAAAAACACATTAAAGCCTGTTTTCCGGCATAAAAAGCAGATTTTCATCAAATATTTATAGTATTTAGCGTATAATTTTGCTGATAATTCAGTTGAACACATGAATCAGCCACAAGAAAACACAAACTATATTTATCCCAAATCTTTACTATGCCAGACTGGAGCTGCCAACTTGAAATGCCACATAACTTCTGTCTGCTTCATCATCTCTCCCCAATTTGACCAATTCCTCCCGCTGTCACTCACCGCTCTTCCAGTCAGGGTGGCACAGCTTCAGGTCTCTGCAGGTGCGGGCAGGGTTCTTCCTGGATCCCTCGGGGCTGCGGATGTTCTCAATCTGGTTGTTGAGAGACTTGAGGGTGGCGTCGACCTCAGCATCGTGCTGACGGAGGTTTCCAGAGGCCTGGTCGGCCCTCATGTACCTGAGGGGATCGGTGGACTTCTCGGTTTGGCCCAGGCCAGCGAAGGCAGACATGTCGATACCGGGGCCGGGGGGACCAGGAAGACCGGGGGGTCCAGAGTTTCCGGGAGGACCCTGAGAGGAGAAGAATGAGAAAATAACAAAAATTATATTCGGCATTCTCATTAATGGTGGATTATTCTTTCTAGTCCAATTGAACAAGATCCATCTCCCAAAACTGGTTCAGGAATGCTGCCACCTGTTTTGCAATCTGTCGTCTCCTCTCAGTTCAGTTTCCTTCTCCAGGAAACTTCACTCTAACTTGAACAATGCAAACTGGTTCTTGTGATGCCAACAAGAGCCCTGCTGCATCTTCTGAAGTTGCTTTAAAACTCCTTTAACTTGACTTTTAATGCTTTTGTTTATATGTGTCTATCAATATGATTGAATGCTGTTACTATTCAGAGTAAGAAGATGATCAATAAGACGGATGGAGAACGTTTTGGTGGGCACTCACAGAGGGACCAGACTCTCCAGAGCGACCACGAGGTCCGGGGGGCCCGATGGGTCCTGGCATGCCGTTTGAACCGTCCTTTCCACCAGGGCCAACAGGGCCAGGTGGTCCCTACGTGCACAGATGGAGAGAAAGCACTTGATGTTAAGCTCTAAAGATACCGCAGGCAAGGAAACTAATTACATTTTCCTATGAATTTAAAGATATATTATATTGTACTCACTCTCTGTCCAGAAGGTCCACTAGGTCCAGTAGCTCCCTGATCTCCAGATTGACCCTAGAACAGAGAACGACTGCGTTTAGACATTCTTTAAAAATCATCAGTGGGATGAGACACTTCAACTCATCAGACCAACACATTATTTAGATCCAGCTCGGATGCTTACCGGAGGTCCGGGCAGACCCTGCAGACCAGTGAAGCCTCTGTGTCCCTTCTGTCCTCTCTCACCAGACTCCCCAACCTCACCCTTGTCACCACGGGGTCCTTGGGGTCCCTGGAAACAAGTGGACAGAATCCTAATTCAAACGCTGTTCGCATGGTGATTCGTTTCTATTCTGTGAAACGTAACGTCAAAGCTTCATTTCTTTTTAAGACTTTTGTTTGTACAGGCCAAATTTTATGTTGTGCGTGCGAGTGTGTGTTAATGATACGTACGGGCATTCCTCTGGCTCCAGCGGGTCCTGAAGGTCCAGCAGGTCCTTGTGCACCCTGAGAGAAAACAACAAAAAGAAGAGATTTATAGAAGAAACATTGTATTATAAAAAAATAAGTGGAGTGTTTTGAACTGGAGCTGTTTAGATTTCTTTTAGTATTCAGGTTATTTCTCGCTCTCACCCAATAACCACAAGTCAGAGTGTGTACAGACTGTCAATGTGTGAACACCCATCACCTAGCGGCACCTTTTTAAATTGTTAGTAAGGCATAGTTGCTTTTTACCTGTAGGTCATTAATTTCTTCCCCAAAAGTCTCTTTAATTGAATGTGCTGCCAGATAATACATTTATTTCCAGCAGATCAAAAAAATCAACCTCATTAAATTCATGCCTCTTACTGCTGACATTTTACTTTTTTCGACAAACATCCTATTGTATTAGGAAAATGATGTCACATTTGAAGAAACACTACTCACAGACTCTCCTCTGTCTCCCTGTTTGCCGGTGGGACCAACAGGGCCGGAGGCACCGGGAGCGCCTGGAGCACCAGGAGCGCCAGCAGGGCCAGTGGTACCACGCTCACCCTGCAGCACAGAGAGGACAACACTTATGACAGGGAAGCTATGAACAAGAATAAGACCCAGATAAATTTCGAAATGCAATGATGCAAACAATAAAAATTAGAGCAAAGTGTTGTCTGACTCTATAAAAATCATCCCATCAAGCCAAATTAAAATAAAATACTGAAGTAAAACCCCAAATGTTCAATGGATTCATAAAGCAAATCAAACACTGATTGGCAAAGGGTCTTAGATGGAATAGATACAATTATTTGTAATTTAGTGTGATGCAGTGTTTTTCCCACCTTGGTTCCAGGAGAACCGTCTCTACCAGGAGGTCCATCAGATCCAGCGTTGCCCTGATGGATGACAGAACAATATCAAGTGTTAACAGCTTCCTCCTCCACTGAGCCAGGCAATCTGCTGAATACTGACCAGCTGCATAATGAACCCTGCCCTGACAAAAACAATACAGATGTATATGGGACGCTGATATGGGATGTGAACAGTTAAGAGCCACCGGATGTGTCACGCTGTTTGCTGAACATTCTCTGACCTCTCTGCCGGGCTCTCCTGAAGGTCCGGTGAGTCCAGGTGGTCCGACAGGTCCAGGGGGTCCACGGTCTCCGGCGCCACCAGCACTTCCCTGCTTTCCGGGCTCACCCTGAGGGGAAAAAAAGCTCGTTATTACACCTAAGACGTTATGACTGACCTAGAAATACACACCATCATATGATTCACCCAGGCTTCTGTGATTTTATATCCCCGCTAAAATCTCTATGAATCATTGTAGAAAACAGCCCACTGAACACAGATGGAGTAAAATCAACCCCTATATCTGATATTTTTGGTTGTTAAAGCTTTAAAAAACAGATGTTATAGGCTGGTTTAGTCCCACAAAGATCAAATGTAACAATACAAACTGAATCATTTCCCTGATCCGAAAAAGATCAAACTCTGAACGCCTGCTGCCTTCAAAGAGGCTAAACCTGCAGAAATCTGAGACTGGGTCTGCACTTCAAACTCCACTGGCGTTATTAACATTCCTGACGCAGGTCAGTATCACGGCTGCTTTCCTGGCATCTCTGTCATGCGTATTGATGAATAATTAACGTTAAGGACACGTCTGCTGAGATGCTGTAAGTGGGAGATGTGGCTCATGTCACATATCAGATCGTGGCAGATGTAAGCAGGGGAGACGTCGTGTCTCATGTCGCTTTGTACATCAGATGGAATCAGCTCAACGGGAGAAGAAATAGACTCATGGCTCATGTGAGATGTGGTTTGACTGTGATCCAATTAGGACACACAATGACAAACCAGAGGCCGCCTGGTGCTTTCTACATTTTCTTTTTCACAAAGTGATAAAACATCAGAGATTGGGCTCCTGAGGCTGATTAAAATATATGTGTTTTACAGCCTGTTTCGTTATTTAAGACGAATGGACAATATGTCACTTGAAGCAATTAAAGAGAGACACCTCATGTTAGATTGCTGTGTTCTGTGTGACTATCCACTGTGAATCAATCCAAAAACAAAATACATAACAAAATCATTTTTTAATAACAAAGAGGTCTAATATTTGTGTTGCAGTACAAATACACGACAGAATAACTTTGAATGAAAATAACCCTTTCCTTCTACCCGAATTTGAGTATTGGATTATTTCATGTTACTTACAGAGGGTCCGGGCAGACCGGGGAAGCCTCTCTCACCACGCTGTCCTGGAAGACCGACAATACCGCGCTGACCACCCAGACCCTGAGGACCTGAAGGACCCAGGGGACCCTGAGAGGAGAAAAACAAAGAGAGACAGGAAATTCAGTTAAAGCGTGATGAATGTATTGTCACATTCCCAGTTCCACATGTGTCATTTGCGCCTGTTTCTTCAAAGATCTCTGATTTATTTCTTCTGTCACTTGCTCCCGCTGAGATTTCACAACTCCCAGCTGCAGCTCCATGTGTGAACATCACTCTCACTCTCCGCTCAGCTGACAAAGACTCTAATGTGTTGATACATGGTTCATATATATAATATATAGAGGGTTAAGGGCAGAGGATGTCACACCATGTTAAAGCCCTATGAGACAAATTGTGATTTGTGAATATGGGCTATACAAATAAAATTTGATTGATTGATATAAGAGGGGAGCCATCTTCATGTTTGAGTGTGTAATCATCTGTGATGTGTCATTACCTCGACAGGACTCGCCCTGTGTTTATGACAGGTTGAAGGTGTGTGTGGCGCTAAATGCGTGGCGAGGATAAAAGCCTGGGGTCCTTTCATCATTCTGTCACTGGGCCTGTGCCGCCCCATGCTGTCATATGTCTTGGTCTGCTATTAGAGTCGGTGATGGACACTGACAGCTCTGTGTATTAGTGGCGAATGTGCTCAGCTGCCGTCCATTACTGCTGAAATTGGCTCTTTGTGCCGACAGAGTCCCGTTAAAGGTCGACGCCAAATGTAGAAAACCAACGCACTTAATCATTTTCTTCTCTCCATAATAGACACCTCTGTTCACCTTGACATGTGTGCGGCCTGAAGAGCAGCTAAATAATGTGTGCGAGTGGATGCTGGGGGGGGGATTAGACTGTTTTGAGTGTGTGTCAAGAAGCTGCAGATTATGTGAAAGCCCAGCAGTGTTGTGAGCGCTGTATGGAGGGGTATGATTCAAGTGAAGACAAACTCACAGGAGGACCGTCCTCTCCAGCATCTCCCTTCTCTCCGGGAGTTCCAGAGGGGCCACGGAGCCCAGCGTCACCCTGTCGGCCTGGAGGTCCACCGTCTCCCCTCACACCCTTGGGTCCGTCTTTGCCAGGAGGCCCAGCAGGACCAGCAGATCCAGGGTTACCCTGAGAAGTGTGAGAAGGACGACACAAAGTACTTTAAATGGGATCACATGCGGAATATAACCTTAAATGAAATGGCAATCCTATAATAGTAATAATAAGCTTTATTTATACAGCACTTAACAATATTACAAAGAGCAATCTGTTCCATTGTACATATTCCCACACTGCAGATATTCTGTTTACACTGTATAAAGTATTTTTAGGCCTTATGCATTTGCATGTATTGCATGTTTACTTATTACCTTACTTTCATAAAGAGAAAGGTTTTAAGAAGACATTTTAAAGAAGCCAGAGAGGTGGCGTGTCTTAGTTCAGTGAGAGAGTTTCAAATTATTTCGGCTCTAACAGCAAACGTTTGATCTCCCTTTGTCACAAACTGGGACCTGGGAGTGACCAGCAGGACCCCATCTTCAAATCTCATTGGTCGAGAGGGAACATATCAGGCCATTTAAGGTCTTAAAAGTGAGTTATATCATTTAAAAATCTTCTTCTATCTAATTCTATGGTGAGAAAACGTACATAATGGCGTGCGTCTGTGATCTGTTCTGAAAGAGTTAATTCTGTAGAATCAGTGATGTGAAAACCTGTTTTTAAGTTGTGGCTGATCAATGTAAACACTATTTGTACATCACGTTTCCACAGCAACCAGGTTTCTATTATTTCATGAGCCCTGAGTTTCCTCTGGATCCTTAAATAACTCTTAATAACACATCTCATATTAACAGTCAGACCTGTTTCTCACACTGTTACACTTCTCTTTCACATGTCTGTAAAAATATTCTTCCAAGTGTCAGATTCACTGATCTGTTAATGTGCAGGTGCTAAGTTTTACAGGTGCAAATTAAAAAGGAGCTTCAGAGACAAGACAACTACAGAAAGGAAATATTCCGGTGTCTCTTCTGCTGCACCTGGTTCTTCCTCGTAAAACATGAATCATAACATGAATACCTTCTTTAGATTCTCATACTTGAGGTTATACATTAAGGTTTTTCTTATATTTTGTTTATAACCAGACTTTTATTAGCAGTTTATCCTGTAAGTCTGTCAAAGTATGGCAGAAAGATATTTTGTAGACAATATTTACATCAGTGTTCTGGTCTTCGGTAATGACACAACACACATTTTTGTGACCTCAGTCAGATGTTGGATTCAGCTACAGTATAAAAAGACTGAACTTACGTTGGGACCAGGAGGACCAACACGGCCAGCAGCTCCAGGGAAACCAGTGGCACCCTGACGGAGAAAGATTAATTTAGATAAAGACAGAAGTAATCAAACAAAACAATCTTTGCTGTGTGTAGATATCATAAACTTTTCCTAAAGTCACTTACAGGAGGTCCCTGAGCACCACGAGCACCTTTAGGTCCAAACACACCTGTGGGACCCTGTCAAAGAAAACATACGTTACTATCAATGAATGTAGTTTAATGCAGTTTTAGTCCGAGTCTGACTTGCTGTTGTTTTCGCTGCAAACATTCAATGTTTTTGTGTATAAAATAAATAAATATCTAGAGCAACACCCACAGCAGGTCCGGGGGCACCAGATGGTCCTTGGGGTCCAGGGGCACCAGCGTCTCCCTTCTGTCCGGACTCTCCCTGCTCTCCCTTGGTTCCAGGTTGACCATCAGAGCCCTGAAAGAACAAGACAGAGACATGAATGAATTGTTATAAATTATCGATAAATATATATTCAATTATATAATTTATAAATATATTTGGTAGGATACATAGAGATCAGTTTACTAGTCATGCTTATAACAGTTATTCTGTAAAATGTTCTCAGTCTCTTTATGATTGATTTTCTAATAGAAAGCCTGCTTTACAAATTAGTTGTGTGGAATGGAAGGTATCTGAAAATATGCAACTAAGATTTTGACCGATCCATTTGAATGTGTCTCCATGACAACCACCTTTGTGGTAGTACAATTTCCGAGTCAATGGAGTACAAATCGATGCTTTAGACCTCAGCTAATAAATCATAATGTATTATTAGGGGACAACAAATGACCTAATTGATCCCGGCCTGTTCTCCCAACACTCACACGCCATGAGGCATCTTCGTTTACACACAGCACTGGAGCTCAGTCACTGGTTTTCCTCTCCTGTTCCTGCTCTGCTCACATTTTGTGTCTTTTACAGAGTGAAACTATTGCCAGCGAATAAAAAACAGCTCACACAACAGTAGGTTTGTAACATGAGTGTGTTTTCACGACCACAGTGTAGTTTGTCGTTTCATCTTTGAATCAGTGAATAACAAGGTTGTTTGTTTTGTAACTTTGGTTGTAATAATCACCTGCTTGTGACGATCATATAAGCAGTTTCCACTGTGTTCAATTAAAGCTGCTGATGTTTTATGAAGCATCTGAGTCTATTTTCACTCTGTGCATGTGGATATGAGCTGTGCACCGAAAAATATTATTTAATTATTCGAAGCATTATTCATCCTGACATAAAGTCATTGATTAGTGCAACCTAGAGACAAAAAAAAATGAATGATAAAGTGTGCTGTAATAAAAGCACTGATGAAATTGCTTTCGGAAGGATGCAGCTTATTAAAAACTTCTATCTGATGACGGCCTGGAGACTTCAGGAGGAGCTAAATGGATGAGTGATGCGAGAACTTCCAACTATCTACACACTAATCTCTCTGCACGGAATAACGAGGAAACAAGACGCGTGCCAAGATAAAAAAAATGATTGACTGAGGGAATAAGGCAAAATACAAGTGTTTTCAGGTCGTAGTAATAAAAAGCAAGAAGACAGTTGATGTTGGTCATGTCAAAAAATACCTTCATTTACACTGTAATTTCATTTGATCGTTATAAAGGTGTTATCTGTTATCCAACAAATACAAATATTAGATCTTCTTTGTAATGGAGGGTTCAGTAATTGCTGTTACTTTACTAAGAATGATAGTTATAGTGCTTTTAATGTAATGTATGTCTATTATATTTAAATTTAGAGTAACTGAGGAGTCTTTAGACATATTTAAAAACCCTGAGCTGCTCTGACGTCTTTACGTCCTCTTACATGGAGTTACTTAAGGTCACTGCTGAAGTGACTTATCTTCCTTGAATTATCAGTGTAATTAGAAATATTTATGACTGGATGGCTCCAAAAATAAATCTACAGTAATGTATTTTATTAAGATTTCAATTTTTAATGCTGTAACTTTCTTAACCTTGCTAACGAGTCAGCACGTCGCTCAAGGAGTCTTCACTGGAATTTGTTCGTGTTACTTACCGGGGGTCCAGCAAATCCAGCAGGCCCAGGAGGTCCAGTCTCACCCCTGTCACCCTGAAAGAGGGAGGAAGAGAGGGGAGACACGTGAGAAATAATCCGTTAAACTTTAACACAAAATATCTCTAAAGGAGAACTGACTTATGAAAGGATGTTTAATTGTATAATATCAAAAGTAAATCATTTCTGTACAAATACATTTATCATTTTAACTTGTCACACTATGTGAATGAATGCACGCTGATTAATCTGTGACACTTACAGGAGCACCGCGGGTACCAGGAGCTCCAGAGGGACCAGCAGGACCTGATTCACCCTGAAAGAAAACACAGCATCGGCGATTAGCACACATCATACTGGAAATACTGGAATCAGATACACCCTCAGTAACCATCATGTCTCAGAGTAAGTCATGGCAGAAACTACTTTATGGTATTTACAGTTTCTAAAGAGGAATTCAAATCCAAAACCCGTCAATGCCAGGGTGACAGTAACTGTAGACTTGAAAAACAAGGTGACACGGCACTAACCTTCTCTCCGTTGGGACCACCAGGACCAGGAGGGCCGATGGGACCAGTGAGACCCTGGGACAGGAAACAGGAAGTCGGTGTTAAAACGTGCAAAATATTAAATCAGCATGAGAATAATAATTTTGTTTTCAAATCTGCCCAAGAAAAAGGAACAATCCCATTTGTAAGAGCAACTAATTTCAAGTTTTTATTTAGATTTAATAGCTCAATTTATGAGGAAATACGTCGTCCCCCTGACTGTTATCAACACTGACAAAACAGAAAGAATGACTCACTCTTCCACCGTCTTTGCCGGAAGCACCTTCAGGTCCTTTCTCTCCAATGTCACCCTAAAGGAATTAAAAAACAAACAAACAAAAGAGTCAGTCACCTGGCAGTTATTTGCATAAATTTAAAAATCAAGTAGAGAAAATTTTACATATTAAACACATGGATATTTTGTGATTAGCACATTAATCGGGTCGTGGCTTACTCTGTCTCCTTTGGGTCCGGGAATGCCGGCACCACCTCTCTCTCCGGGCATACCCTGCAGGCCGGGGGGGCCCTGAGCTCCAGCACCACCAGCAGGACCAATGGCTCCCTGTTATGGAGCAGAAATAAATGCAGATGGGTTAGACACACAGACAGAAAAGGTGCTTCAGGTCCGTGAGTATTGAGCAGTTGTGTATTGTATTTTTTAGTATATGGAGGCCGTCGAGGTTTGAGGCTGAAAGAAAACGTATTTCAGAGGTTTTTGTGTTTATTTACATATTAATCACAAACATAAAGAAACGATGCCGTCTCATTTCGAGAGGACATCGAGGTATTCAACAAAACAGACCAACGCTCATCTGTGTCTGAGGCGTGTTCTGCTCTGGTTATCACAGGATTGAAAGAATGAAAGAAAAAAATGATTGTAACACTGCTCTTAAATCTAATTCACCCAGCATTGGTTGTTTAAAGTCAACTTGTTTAGATCAATCAACCAGCTTACCTGTCAATCAGACTTAGATACAAAACATATCTGAAAGTGCACATGTTCCTTTTGAGGGTGGGGCCACATTTAATTCTGTATTTTAACTCGTTAACGGGGAGTTTAATCTTAAAAAACATTTCCACATATCACAGCCAACGACTGGAATCAAATGCAGACTTTGATTTTGTCTTGAAGCGGCTCCGTCAGGCCAACTTCTGGTCAGAAGTTGTCAGGCTTATCTGCAACACTCTCTGTTGCAGCCTCAGATTGCAGATCAGACGCTCACAAACCAATTCTGCCGCTTATCTCCAGTCATTAAAACGTAACCACGGGGCACAGCCCTCCACGTTGGATCTGAATACATCAAAACTGTGTTCTAACTCGATGCAGGATGCGTCTCGTGCAACATATCCCTTCGCAACTTTCTCAGATTCTTGCTTCCTCCTCCCCCTCCACAAACTGTCTGTGCCTTCCTCCTCCATCACTCACTCGTGTCGGCTCTATAATCCTCGGCCTCTCTATTTGCTCCTGTCCAACCTTAAGGGGACGAAAACCTGTGAACTCCGATTAAAATCTGAACAGATAACAAAATCAAATTGGGGAATTGCCGTCGCTCTGAGCTCTTCCTCCACTCACTGTGCAGTTGTGACAAATGACTGCAGTGGCCGGGGTTGGTTGATGGATGATAAAGAAAAGAGTGACTGTGCAGAGTGGAAATAACCTGAGGGAATATCAGCTCTTACGAAAAGTAGAGATGACATTATTTGTCTTTACACATTTTTGAATTGTGTAAATCCTTCAAGCAGTGTGTATATGCTGTATAAATAATATCCATCTATGTGTGAGTAGACATTTGGAGTATAGTTGATAAAATACATTGTATATTTTCCCTTTTAAAAAGGTAGATAAATATAATTCTTGGGGGTCACTTAAGGGCCATTGAGACTAATTGTAACCTAACCTGTGTTTGAGGTTCCCAACTTTTTATGCTTAGACCCCTGAAATCAAAACAACGTCTACTTGTATCCTCTGTCCTAAGTTCTTGAGCCCTGGAGTAGGAAAAGTATGAAGCAATTTACAATAAATCTGAAATAACACTACTTTATATGGGAGAAATATTGTAATATTCTTTTAACGACTGTTAAGACCCCTACCCATTGTAGGGGTCTTAACCCTAATTTGGGGACCTCTCTATGCCACCAGGGTTCCCCAGAATCAGAACAGTTCTATAAAATTACATACGTGATAAGAATTTTGCAGAAATCTGAAATAAGCACCACAGAATCGTACATGCCAGTGTTGTGAGAACACTTCATGGGAGTAACTGTTTGAATCTGTCTGTTGGACTCACCTTGGGTCCATCAGTTCCGGGAGTTCCAGGCAGACCTCTGGGTCCCTGAAGACCCTGAGGACCAGCAGCTCCTCTCTCTCCGGGGAAACCACGCTCACCCTGAACAGGGACACAATCGACAATCAGCGGGCGGGTCCGACAATCAGCCGACCAAAGACATGAAAAAATCGAATCAAAGACAGTTGACTTACTCTGGGTCCAGTAGCACCGGCACCTCCAGCCTCTCCAGGAACTCCCTGAAATGACAAACAAGGAAGAGAAGTTAAAGATTAGATGTGTAGGATCAGAATAGGAACAACATCCAGTTAACAGATTAATAGAAAAATACTAATGCTGTAAAGTACATATCACATTGTCTGATTCTTTGAGGATCTCTTCTTATCAAGCAAATGACTGAAAAATACTTTCTATTTCCACTGCGATGTGATGATGACGTTAAAAGTTAGATTTCACTAAGAAAGGGCACCCACCTGGTCTCCGGGCTTGCCTCCCTCTCCAGGGGGGCCTGGAGGTCCAGGCAGACCCTGTGAACAGGAGAGAAACAAAAAAACATGTTGAAAAAACAGATGAAACAGAAATGAGAAAAACACCAAACATAAATCAGCACAATACTGTATTAAGAGTCTTAAGAGAATATTTATACTGCAAGAAATTCACAACAGTAATAATTATATAACAATAACAATATTTTTAAATCCGGTTAGAGACAAACTGAGCGACTGATGTATTAATTTGTAATTCTTTACTACTGCACTTACAGACACAGGTGGAAAAACAGACATAAATAAACTTATACAAGCTGAAGGTTTGAGGTGAACAGACTCACCTGGAAGCCGGAGGGTCCGGGCTGTCCTTGCTCTCCTCTCTCTCCAGCGGGGCCCTACGCAGATAATCCATAAATAATCATAAATCACAATTCAACTTCTCTTCATTTCCTTTAGGATATTTTTGGGCACTATGGCCATAGGACAGAATCTGGGTGTAAAAGGGGGGAGGGAGAGAGCGGGGGGAAGACGTGCAGCAAAGGGGGCTCAAGCCTGTGTAACTGAGAGCTCCCCTTGTTGTGCAGGTGACCCCCCCCATGTACAGACTTCCAACTTCTAACATGAACTAAATATCAACAGTTTCATCTCAATTCGATCGTTAATATGGTGGAAACAACTATACAGCTCTAACAACAGTATACATCATTGGAATAATGTTGTTTTATATATAGAGGTTTTCTCAGGTCAGTGATGCCATCATACAAACTCCAGAGATTAGAGTCATGGACGTTTTTTTTAACCCAGACAGTTCTATCAACGAGACAGTCTGGGACATGGGGGATACTGAAGGTTGCTTCTAAGTGCAGGGCCAGAAAAGGGGAGAGATAATATCAGTTTTGAAGCTATATGGAGTGGGATGGGGGGGGGTACGTACAGCGGGGCCGGGGGGTCCAGAAGCGCCAGTTTCTCCATCTTTGCCAGGCAGACCCTGAAGAGAGGAATCAAAAGGGAGGGTGGAGGGAGGAGGAGGGGAAGGGTTGGATAGATAGACACTTATTAGGCCAAAGGTGACAATATCAACTGGACAGACATCTGATAGCTTTAATTGAGCTTTTCAACATGCTTCTCACGTGGGAGCTGAACTAAAGATTTAACAGCAGATCAATGGTAGCTACAGAATAATAAAAAAAACGTGTATTTGAACAAAAAGATTAAATTTGTTTAATCATTTGATAAACATGAGCATTTAATCTAAACACAGGTTTATTGTGTTTATTTATTAGTTGTCAGGTATCCAAATAGTGTTTTCTACCTACACTCACAGACCACGAGATCATAGGTTGACGGGAAATTATATAAATGATTCTTTGTATTTTGAAGTTAAAGCAGAAAAGTTGAAGTAACTTACTCTCAGACCTCCAGCTCCAGCCAGTCCCTTCTCTCCAGACTTGCCAGCCTCACCCTGATCACAACAGAAACAGGAAACACAGGTTAGTAAGGAGGTCACTGCTGATTCACTTGATCCACAATGAGCATAAAGTTGTTCAGCAGCACTCCAGGTCCTATCTAGAAGGTCTACTGGTCCACATCCAATACATTAAAACAATAGATCCTGTTTCCTATGCAGGCATCTTTAGTTTTGCAAACAAACACTTACAGACGCTCCCTTGGGCCCGGGGAATCCCATGACACCAGGCTGTCCGCGGGCTCCCTGTGGGCCAGGGGGTCCAGGACGTCCATCCTCACCAGAACCTCCCTAGTCGAGAAAAGTTCCATTTAGTTCCACAGCATGTTTGCAAATCAAAACTTAAGCCCCATGTAAAAATAAAATTTCCCTCCCATGCTCCGAAATAAATAAAACCCCAGAGGGGTGAACTTGGAAATGCCAGGAGGCAAACAATTAACAGATCAAATAAATGTAGTAATCAGTGTGTCCACATACTGTCCCTGGAGCAGTGAGTCCAGAAATTTAACAACTGCTTAATCTGCCGGTGAACAGTAATATTTAAAAAAAACACACAGTCCCTGAACAGAAAACGTGACTTATGTTTAAATAAAGGACATTATAGTCATACAGCCCATATAAAATATGAAATATTAGAGCAGCACATACACAAACATGCACTGTCTGATACAGTGGTAACAAAAGATTCACATTTCCTGTAAAGTGGAGCCAATTCATTAAAGATAAACCAGTTTATGGAGGATTTACTGAAGAGTTTTGGTGTAAACACTTCACTTAAAGAAGTTCCACAAACAGGTTTAAAACAGGGCTGAAGGTGATGCAAATTAACTTAATGTGGAAGTTGATTTAAAATAAGCTGCAGTGTGTCAGACTTCCGTCTCTAAGAACCTGGACACTTGAGCTTATTAGAAACACAAACACCAGCGGGGACGAGGCAGGAGGATAAATAGATCAAATCTCCCACAATTAAATTTGATGAAACCACTTCTGAGTCATTCCGTGATGAGACAATTTTATACAATCTCTCCCTGGTTGTTTTCCGCATGTGATGCTGGAAATAAAACCTCTTAATGCTCACATGCTGTGTGATCGTTTTCGTTGATTCACAAACACAAAACAATGACATCATTGTTGCCACGTCTTTGAAATAGTTCACTTACGGAAGGTCCGACTTTGCCTTGAGGACCAGCATCACCAGGTCGCCCAGTCAGGCCCTGTCAGAGAAACACAATTGAGATCCAGGTGAGTCATCATCAGGCGTCTCCACACAGACACGTGCAGAAGACAAGAAGATGGGAACATATGGCATTGTGGGAAATTAAATTTGCACGTGTGATTGGCCCGGTGAGCGAGAAGCAACAGCTCAACACCTACTGATGGAAGTGACTAAGAGCGGAAATGTGAATGAGAGAGACCACTGATGTTAATGTGCTCCGCTCACAATAGGTACTTGTTTCATTCTTGCTCTGTGGTGATGAAGCACGAACCATGTGCGTCAGTGTTGGGGAATAGAATCACAAAGTCTGTGCAGTGAAAACCACGTATGTCAGAGATCTGTCAGAGATCTGTCAGATACATAAACTGAAGGATGAAGGGGATCTCCACTGATTTGACACATATTATATTATACATCTGTTTATTCCTCATAAGAGACACACTCGCTCTGGACGTCAGCTTAGTTTAGACCCTTAGTTTTAGTTTAGAGTTAGAGAGGGTTAGGAACCTCCACCTATTTTACACATCAAACCATATGTTCAAAGGACTTGGGGAGTTCTGTAAAGACTTTGAAATCTGATGAATAGCCTCGAGTGGTGTCCTTTACACCAGCGTCGACTGGGTCCGACTACAGATTTGGAAATGAAAGAGAATCTGGGTGTGTGGATCAAGAAGGAAGTGACCTTACCAGACCTCTGGTGCTCACTGCTTATCTCTGCTGGAGAGCAGCCGCTCAAGGCTACGTTCACCGCTAACACACCTGAATCCCTGACCAAACTGTGGCCGCTCGCGCTGCATTGTGGGTAATGTAGGCACCAGGTTTTGACGAGGAGGAAGAACGTGTGGAATAAGAATAGACAATAAAATCTCTGGTTCTGTTGCATGAATTATAATAAATGCTGGTGTTTCAGGGCAAATGGGAACTTGAAGAATTAGATACTTTAACAAACAGGTAGAGTTTAATTGGTTTTAAAATGTTATTTTGCAGTTTATCTCTGCTAACCTCCAACATATATGGAAGTGGAATATTTATTATATTTCTCTATATATTTATATAATATTTTTCTGAGAGCATGCATTACTGGAGTTTTTGGAGAAAATGGTTTTCACAGGACAGTCACAGTGGACTGACCCAGATCTACGGCTGGATGATAAATTGTTGAATATTACCATTTAACATATCATTACAGTGTGCAAGCATTTTAAGAATGACATTGTACATCCTGTACCAATATTCACACTTGTGAAAAGTATTATTTGTGTTTGGTTTAAATCACTTTCCTGCAGATCCCCGACATCCAGACCTGTGTGTGTGGGTAAAGGATGAAACTTACTCTGGCACCGGGCAGACCAGACTCTCCAGGACGGCCGGGGTCACCATTAGCACCCTTGGGACCACTGGCACCAGCAGGTCCGCGCTCACCAGGGGCTCCCTGTGTTAGGAGAACGAGTTTAAAAACAGGAATTGGTCACTCAGTCAATCAGTAAGGAGGTGACACTTCAATTCTCAAAGCCCAGAGGAAATGAGTTTTCCTCCATTGACCTAGTGGAGGTGGGGAGATTAAATTTTGACAGACTCATTTTGGTGTAAATGAAATTGTGCAGCTGGAAAGATAATGAACTGCTGGATGTGGTGATAGGGGGACATGTAGGTCACTGGTGCGTGATGGGTTTATAAGCTATGCTGCCATCTTGAGGCCACACGGTGGAGTTGCATGTCCGCCACAACCACAAACTCAAATTCTGCAAAAACATCTCTTATCTTTTTATGGTTGGATTTGAATGTTGAATTTAACATGAAAAGAAATTGAATTTGTGAGGTCTCAACAACATTATGATTACATGATTAATAGATGAAATGTTGTCAATGCAACAAAAAGCTAATAAAAAAATTCTATATGGTATTTGTAAGTTTCACAGATTGACCCGTGTAACGACTGACACATCAGCTGCATCCCTTTTCTAGACCCAGATCTTTATCCTCTAAATGCATCTGTGTTTATTTTCTCTTTTAGATCAGTTTTCTGTTTGGAAAATTAAATAGTAAAACAAAACAACTGTCTCAGGAACCAGTAAAACTGTGACTCACCTTGGGACCAGCAAGACCATCTTGACCGGGGAAACCACGGTTACCAGGGGATCCCTACACAGAAAACGTGAAACCAGAGTCAGGCTTATGATTACATCAAGTTTTATTTTATTTAAATTAATTTGGATTGAAATGATCCATATAGAGAGTACATGGAAAAGTTATCACTTCCATTTTTTTCTCAAAATGTGCAACATACACACCTATATAATGATTCAACAACTACAAAACTACTTTGTCGACATGATGTGTGTATATTAATAGATAAAGTTGACCTGTAACATGAAGTGAGAATGGACAAGAAGAAACTGGAGAATTATCTGGTTTAAATCTGAAGTTACTCACTCTCTCTCCAGGAGGTCCAAGTGGTCCAGCAGCACCGGGCTCTCCTCTGGGTCCCCTCTTACCCTCTTCTCCCAGTGGGCCATGTGCTCCCTGAGGACCTGAGGGTCCCTGGAAAACACATCCGTAACACACTGAGTTAAAACAGGGACATCATGTGTCGTTGAAAGTAGCTGAAAAATCATCAGGGTTCATAGTTCTTCTCAGATAGAGTCAGAACTGCCGAACTCAAATTGACTTGATCTTGTTGCTGATTGATATCTGTGCTTATTATTTGGATAAATACAGAGTTTACATACTGCATCAGTGAATATGGTAATGGAGAATGGATGAACAATCAGGGAATGAATTCAGGGAGAATTAAATGAAAAACAAAACAAAACTCACGAGTTCTCCTTTTGGTCCAGCCTCTCCCTTGAAACCTGGAATACCTGGGTCCCCCTAAACAACACCAGACACAAAAGAGAAAGGGAGAATGAGGGAGAGAGCTGTACAGCACATTGTTTTTATTTTTTAATTGTCATTTAAATGTTTCGGATTTGTTTTTTTTTAGCTCACTAAATGATTCAGTGAGAACTTACAGATGTTCCTTTGGGCCCGAGAGGTCCAGTTGCTCCCTGAGGCCCCGGAGGTCCACGAGGTCCTGGGAAACCAGGAGCACCAGCGATACCAGGAGCTCCCTACAGAGAGAGAGAGAGGGGGACAGATAGAAAGGAAGTCTGTCAGATGATTGGACACGTAACCATCCATCTAACTGGATGTACATTTAGACATCAATAAGTGATGGATGATATAGATATAAATTCTGCACTAAACAAGCCCCTGTGACAATGGCTCCAATTGTGATGTTTGCTATGTTGTCTCATGTATTTAAGATGCAATAGAAAGCTCAGTGTAAATTTGTTGTGTTGATACAATGACAGGGTCTTTGGTTTTCAAAGCCTAGTTCCTGCAGGGCTGTACAATCTGTGGACTACGGGCCTTATTTTAAATGCACACGTACCAGACATATAGATCATGTGCACTAAAGCAGTACAGAAATGGATTGTGAGTCTATTCTACTGCACAACAGCTAAATGGGAAAATATCACTTACAGCTGATCCTTTAGATCCAGGGATACCATCAGTACCAGGGTTTCCCTGTAAAGAGACAAAGACAAAGTCAATTAACACACTGCAATAACAGATCCAGACTCAGTAAGTGTTCTACGACTGATTGGTCTTATCAACAGTATTGAAAATATAGGTATATTAAGTAGGTATATTAAAAAAATGTTGTAAAATGATTCTCCTTTTAAATAAATGTTTAGAGCATCACTTACAGACGCGCCAGAAGGTCCAGATGATCCAGGGGTACCTGACTCTCCACGAGGACCCTGAGCACCCTCAGGTCCACGAGCACCAGTAGGACCAGCTTCTCCCTGGTCAGCAGCACAGAGGAGAATAAAGAAGATGATAAATGTATTAATATGCTGTCAAAGATCTTTAGAAGTGTAAAAACATATATTGTCAATCAGCTAAATAAGCAGAGAAATCCAACAGGAAACTGTGAGAGGCCACAAACGTCTCGTACACACTTACACAAGGACCAGGCCAGAAGATTGGATTCAACCAGAAGATGAACTGAATTTACATGCTGTCAGTTTTTGTGTATTAGAATGAGGCTTGTTTGAGACATAAACACAACACAACCTTAAAAATCGACCCTAACATTCCTCTATATTTCTGACCATGAGCCTCGTTCAGAAAAAGTAAAAAGCTCAATCTTTTGGTTGTGTAGTTAACTAAAGGTTCATTTGCCAAAACACCTTTATCGTACTTTCTCTTCTAAAATAAGAAACATATATATTTGTAAACAGATACACCTTTGTGACACTAGTCTACATTTGTTTTCGTGTGTAATGGGCTCATTGTTGCCCCTTGTGGTCGTTGTGGAACTACATGTACAGGTAAGCTTTTTGCTTTCAGAGAATTTATTTTTCATTTGATGTTCATATTTTCCTCTGTTGTGAGAGATAGCTTATTCAGCTAGCTTCTATTTAATAACTTTGAGGCTGTTGTCTACCTACAATGATAGTATTTGGTATACACTCTCCTATACTGTCTGTTCACATAGTGATAAAATATGCTTGATTATTGTTAGAAGTGCTGTTGGCCATGTATGTTTTGTTTTGTTTCTGTTGTTTTAAGGATTGTAACATGACATGTGTTGCATACAGCTCATTTATTCTCATAATTACTTTCCTGTAATAGTGACTCAATATAAAACTCTAAAATGAGAAGTCACAAAGTCACAGGGCTTCATAATCAGCAAAAACATCAGCTCAAATGAATCTGTTTATGTGACGACTTGCTTTATTTATACTAAAATATGCTGATCTGTGTTTTATTACCAAACTGAAGCTTGTGTCTGTTGCCATCTGCTGCATTTAAGATAAAATGAGTTGTAAGTGAACAATTATCTGCTTTTTCTCAACCTGCTGATGGACATCAGGACGAAAACTGGGTTTAGCTCCATCTCAGTTTATTGAGTTAAACTGATGAGGTCAGTGCCCGGACACCGAATATAAACTCTGTATATACTGAACATTATTCACATACTATGTTGATTGGTTGAAAAAAAGCAGTTAATTATTTCCTTACTGTCTGGATTCATTTGTGAAACAGAAAGCTACACTTAAAGTTGACGATTTACAAAATGGCAGCGTTTAAATGAAGAAAATACTCAGTTTGCAGTCTGTTCCTTGTCTCTCCGAGGTTTGTTATATAAAACCAAGTGCATAATGTTTTTGACATATTGTGATTCAGTATAAAAAACGACTTACGCCTCAGAGAAACTCAAGTCCACACTTTGCTTCCCTGCCAGCGATGTGACCACACTGACGGTATGCAGCCTTGTGCTGGTGAATGGAATTCCTTTGCTACTGCTGCAGCCTTGTATAAACCCGGCCTCCTCCTCACCAGTATGACATAATAGAGTTTGTAATTGTTTACAAAGACGGTGATGCAGTAGACTGATGTGTTCTTCTTACTGAGCCCACACACAATGAGTCAAGGCCAATATTCTGCTGGCTCTGACACGGAGGTGAAACTGGGACAAAAGGAGGAAAATCAGTTTTCTTTTATAAAGTTATGGGAAAAAATTCTCAGTAGTTTAGAGGCAGTGGCTTTGAGGTTGCAAAATAAAACTTTAAAGTTAAATACGCAGTGTGAGATGGGTTTATATTGTCCCTTTTAGATTTTCTTATATAAGCGGTTTATGCAAAGGTTCAAATACCTGTGATGTTACTTACTTTATACTTTATTTTTTTAACGTGAATGTCGGGCCTCTTTAAAAGTGCAGGGCATTTCTCATAAGGTCCATAAAACCGACTAAACTGAAGGTAGAGCACATTAACATAATATGAGATTCTTAATGTTTCTCACCGTGGGTCCCACAAACACACACATTCTCTAGAGGCAGACCGACTCTCCTGCAGACACATATTAAATTGCACTGTGTGTGTTCATGGATGTAACCTAACCGAAGACAAAACCACAAGTACACACATATTCACACTGTGAGCCTAGTTTGCCTTGATTATTTCCCGGGAAACTCCTGGACTTTAAAAGAAATCCTCCGCCTGCAATTCCTGAAAGATTTCCCAAACTACGGAGGGGCTCTGAGAAGAAAGCGAAACCTCAGCATGGGCCCTCGATCACAGATCTGAGTCTGTCTGCCATGCAGGAGGCATAAATCAAATGCAAAGCAGAGAAGGAAAAGAAGAAAGAGACAGCATGAGGGAGCGAGTGAGGGAGAATAACACTCTAAACCCCCTCCTTCCTAATTTTCCACACAGATGGAGGCTTAAAGCACTTTTCAATGCAGCACAGCCTTCTCTGATTTCACCAAAGCATTTCAAATCCTCCCTGAGCTGCATGCTGCCATTTTCAGAGATATACACTTTTTGATTTGATTTACAAAGTCTTATTCGAACTGCACAGAGATCACAAAGCTCTGTTTTATACACACAGCTTTATTTTTATTGAGGAAAAATCCCGAAAAATTTAGTAACTGCAAGTTCACTTATTTAGGTTTGATCTCTCACAGAAAGAAAAAGGGGGACGCACACAGAGACAACACTGACTTACTCTCTCAAACACAACAGCGGTGAAGAGAGAGAGGAAACGGTGACAACAGACAACCTACCTTTGAACCAGGAGAACCAGGGAAGCCAGGAGCTCCAGAAGGACCGACAGGGCCCTGCAGAGAGGAAAAGACAGGTTGTCAGCTCAGCTATTAATCAATGAGACTTCCAGCTGCAGGGAGATACGATCACACTGCACAGGAGTGAATGTGGAGAAGTGAAAAAATGGGTTTCATGGTGTTTTTATACTTTATACAATAATAAATCTCAAACTAAAGGTTGAGAATGAATTAAACGAGACTCACTGGAGGACCAGCAGGGCCGGGCAAGCCATCATTTCCACGAGCTCCCTGGACAAAGAAAGCAAAGTATCGTCAGCATATAACAGAAAAACTGTCACACAAACAAATAGACAAATGAGACATAAAAAGTTTCACACACGCTTTTAAAATGATCAAAGCTTTACATTGAAGTTAACTCCTGTTTGGCACAACCTCTCACTTGTACTCTAATAGAATACTTACTGTCTATGTAGTAGAAACTAAACTAAAACATGGAAGTATAATCTTTTGTGAACCAGATATTAATGTATTGTCCAATAAGAGTTTTTAAGAGACTCACAGCCACTCCACTGGGTCCAGGACGACCTCTCTCGCCGGGCAAACCACGAGGTCCCTATGCAGTCAAGAGAGAGGAAAATCTTAACAATCACATTGATCATCTTTTCCGCTGTGATGTTCGGTTGTTGTGACGTCCAGGAATACACACCATAGGTCCAGGGGCGCCATTCTCTCCGGAAGCTCCAGACTCACCCTACAGACAGGACAGATTGAGCTGTTAGTGTGGCAAGTCAAACTGAAAACGTCTATTGAACCCCATCACTTGATGCCTTGGCAAAACTTTCTGGGGGATATATTAAACCACTTGCTACCTGAGATGTTGTTCGTGCACAGAAATAAAATCCTACCTTAGAGCCGACAGCTCCGGTCTCTCCCTTTGAACCATCAAGACCTGAATAACCCTGAAAGATAACACGGAGAAACAGTGCAGAGTCAGGAAACCGACATTAAGAGCACAAAACGACAAGCAGCCATTCTCCATCTGCAGACAACAAACACTCACCCTGTGGCCCTTGATGCCGGGCAGGCCGGGAGTTCCTGGGAATCCACGAGCTCCCTGCAGAGAGATGATGCACCAGATCAATATACTGAACAGTGGAGGGGGAACAAGATGGAGCTGTCGTATGAAATAATGCTGCTGCCAGGACTTCATCCAGCGTACGGATGCACACGATATATTTGTAAATATTTTTTAAATGTTCAGATTCTTGGCTTGAGAGGATGAATGATTTTATCTAAACTAAATCGAACCATCATTAAAGTCACTTTCATATTCTGAGTACCTAAAATATAGATGCAGCAGTCAGTCATGTAGATAGAAATTTATTGTATAGTCAATAAAAATCTATTCCATCCATCCATAATCTATGCTACCATTTAAACAATATAAAGTAAAATACAAAAACACAACTGGAGTATAAAAGTCTAGTTAAATATTGTGTAGTTCTCCCAAATAGTTCTATCTATTGACAAACAATCATCTTCAGTGGGTTAGATAAATCATTACAAGTAAATACCAGGCTGGTTGAAGTTTATCAAGTGAGATCTCCCACCAGTAAAATGCCCAGAATTTAAAAAACACTGACTGGACAGCCGGAGGAATCTCACCTGAGGTCCAGAAGGTCCACGCTCGCCTGATTTACCAGATTTTCCAGCTTCACCCTGAAACAAAAAAAACATCATGAAATTAAGAAAACATGTCAAACTTCATGTTAATAGCACTTTTAAAGATGTATTACACTGTAGAGTTAGTTAATTGTAGATGTTGAGAGTGAGCGCTCCTAGTGGACAAGACGGGGTATGTCATGTCTGCTGCCATCATGTGGCTAAAAGAAGGAATTACATTTTGAAGTCTTGAAATATTGGCAGGTGGATAAAATCTGTGATAAAGTTTTGGACAGATTAAAAAAATGGTATCAAATATCAGAATATATACCATTTTAGTTAATTATTTTACATAATACAAAGTGCAGGCTGGCCGATAATAGCTTCTCAGAGTATAAAGACAAATTAAAAAAGATCCACACAAACACACGTCAAGGACATGATTTGTACTTTATAACAAATAAATGAAAATCTAAATATAGATTTTTTTATGTGAATATTAGTTTATTTCAGACCAAATTTAAAGCACATCCAGTAGAGAGGTTGACACTTTCTTTCAGAATACACCCAGAATAGTTAACACTGAGGACCCCAGTTTAACAAGCAGCCTCGTCAGAGTAACTGCTTTTATAAATGTGTATTTATTGTTTTATGAAGGTGTGAGAAACTTACATCATCTCCAGGTTTTCCAGAAGGTCCAGTGGGGCCACGGGGGCCCATGGAGCCCTATATTAGTGAAGAGAAAACAACCCAAGGTGAGACACAGTTACTGGGTACAACCAACAGGGGGCAACATTTTGGAATTTGGGTCACACGCTAACTCAAAGCTTGTGGTGAAGACTCCTGCTCTCAATTAACAATTTGATCAATCATAAAAGACCCACTTCAACATGGAGCCTGCTGAGATAAGCTGCCATTAACAATGTGTTTACAGAGACACAAATCAAAAACAGTTGTTAATCAGATCATATTATCTCGCTGATCTTTGCAGTCTAATCAATGTAAGTATCTATTTGTATACAAGCACATACGAGGATTTACATTCCTAAACAATAATAATTACGATTCTACCAAAGAGACGGAACAAATAACAAATATCCTTTTTATAAAGTTCAGCTGTTTTCAATCTTTCTCTCTTTCTGCCAGTTTCTCCATTAGGTTATGAACTTAATGTGTTATGACATTATCATTGGTCCTATTACAGTTTTTCCTTCTAAATAACTTCTCTCTCTCTCTCTCTCTCTCTCTCTCTCTCGTTCTCTCTCTCTCGTTCTCGTTCTCTCTCTCTCTCTCTCTCTCTCTCTCGTTCTCTCTCTCGTTCTCTCTCTCTCTCTCTCTCTCTGTATTACTGTGTCTTGACTAATGAAGTGAATCTACAGACAAAATACAAAAAAAAAAACTTTCAATCCTTGTTGGAAACACTGACCTGCAATAATATAAGTTATTTTTATTTTAGCAGTATCAATGTATCAATGACATATTGTTGGTCATTTTTACTCTTAATGGACTCGGGCTAAAAAATTTTCCCTGCGCTTTACAAACACTGAGCTGACACCGTGACCCTTCCCCGACTGTCAAGTTCTTTTCTGGAGAGAAGCTTGATTTTAATCACGCTTAATGATGGACCGGCACATATTCTAACAGAGAGGGCACCTCAGCTTATCTGAACTCCACAGGGGCAGATTAACACAGCAGTGGGGAGACCCTGTGTTTTCTACCTGCTGAGGGAACGGGAAGCAAAGGAGGGGACAGTCTGGAGTTTGGAAAACAACTGGAGGGGTTTAAGAAAGGGTAAAGTGGGTGCAGCGAGGAAAGAGACGAAATACAACACAAAATGTTTGCAAATGCTTGTAAATAAAGTGAGTGGTCTGCAGTGAAAGGTTAGAAAGTGTTAATGGAAGTGAAGTGAAGCTACAAAGGAGAAGCTGTGGATGAAGTTTCAGAATGAGGTAGTAAAACTGAGCAGGATGAGGTTGAACTGACTTCAGTTGCACCTCACTGGTGTTTTAGTTCTTTTACGATACTGTATGAAGATATAAGATTTACTTTATATCGTCTGTTGAAGTCATTTCAAACTCATGTTATTGTGGACGATGAAATCCTTTCAAAAAAAGTCAGACATGAGTCAACGAAGGTGTATGAAAAAGGAAAAGAAGAAGAAAAGGCTTATATAAGGCTGGAGGAAGGGGGGGGGGGGACATCTGAGGAGTTTATGAAAAAGGCAAATAGAGCAAGGATTTATAAGACAGCATGTAAAGTGGAGGGGAGGACGAATCGTTCTCTGTGGGACACTCACAGATTGACCGGGCTCTCCAGCCTCTCCTGGGTTACCCTGGAAACCTTGTGGGCCCTGAGATGAAGAAAAAAAAAAGCAGAGAGTTTGATAAGTGAAGAACTTCTTTAATATAAACAGTGGCAAAGACAAGGCTCAAAAACAGGTAATCAACATCTAATTAATCCTGACCTACTTTAATAATGGAATAACTGTAGTTTAAGTATAAATTCTCTCATTTAAGCTTCTAAAATGTGAAACTTTGATAATAAACATATCTTGACATATTCAAAATAATTTGAATTTGAATCTAAATATATCTAAGTCTTAGTTTGAGGCACCGTTGTTACTACAGATTTGGATGTTTCTAAATCTTTGTCATTTGTATGGCTGAAAAAGTTTCCTTATTCATCTTGAGATATTTTTCGATAAACTCAGTCTAGTTTAGACTCAAATATTTCAAAACATCGTGAGAAATGCTCATTACAACATCCAAAAATCTGCAGCTCAAATGTTTTGTCTGACCAAAAAACCCAAACCCAATAGTTTTCAGTTTAGGAGCCAGTTCTCACTCCAAAGAATGTGAAGCATTTCTTTTCATTACTTTACCTTAAAAAAATGACTGAAACAATCAATTGATCAACAAACTAGCTGCTTTTTGCTTTTCTGATTAATCAGTTAAACTCATTATTTTGTGTTCTGGTCAGATGTCACTTTCAATTTAATTCCACATCTTAATTTACAGTTAAAAAACAAGGCTTGTAATACAGAGCACATCTATATATTCAGGTATATCCTCTTCATATACACCTTTAACGAGTAAATCTACATGAAAAATCATTACAAAGTTACTTTGTATTTGTTTTTTTGTCTTGATTACAAACTGCAGATTTGTAAACAGACACTTCTTCTTTACAAATGCCAGATAATCTGTTTGAATGTGATCTGAGCAGCCGCACGTGTAAGAAGAAACTGAGAGGGCTCAGGGTGATTAAACCATCAACCATCGAGTTGAGGCAAGTCGGCTGGCATCGCCTACAACCTAATAGCTTCGCTCTGGAAGCTGGAGCTCGGCTGCGGGCAGGAACAGAAAATATGCGAGGAGATCGGGAGCTGAAGGGTTAAACCTGGTAGGCTCTACGTGAAAGCCTGACAGGTGTTCCACAGTACATCTGGGTTGTGGCATATAGGAAAATACCCCACAGGCTTATTCTTTGTGTGCCACCTTCCTCCGTAAAACACTAGAACCTGAGCCGTGTGTTCAGATCTATCCCTGACAGAGCGTGATCTTCTCTCTGCTGGGCATTCCGGAGTCATTACTGTTATTTATATGTGAATAAATAATAAATCCTCACACGCAGAGGAAGTAGACAAGGTGCCATCGAGCACGTAACAATTATAATGTTTAGTTTTCAGCATCCTGTCGCACAGGATGTCGTCTGCAGGTGTGTCTGGCTCGTGTGTTGTCTGGGGAGTAGAGGAGGTACTTACAGGTGATCCACTGGGGCCAGGTGGTCCTCTGGGTCCCATGGGGCCCTGAGGGGAAGACAAGAGACACGACATCAGGCTAACGACATGTTATCACATCCTTTTATCACTGTTAAAACCACACAAAGGCATAAAACAGACTGGTGCACAATTATTTTATACATTTAGCAATTCTGTTTTGAGTTTTGTCCACATGAACTCTGTGAGGAAAACGTTTCACCTGCTTTGCCCTCAAGCTAAACAAAACTCATCATCTCGTCCTGTCAAATCCATAAATCGTTTCAAATTCCTCAGCAGCATTCACTCTTCATCCCTCTCTCTGTTCATCCCTTCTTCTTCTTCTTCTTCTGCTCTTTTCCCACGTGCCGTGTGTTTCTACAGTTCAAAGGTCATCAGCAGTAGCTTGAACGCCACATGACTTCTTACACTTTGACAAGGGATGGGAAAACAGCATCAGCACTGAACTGTCTGGGTTCAGAGAGTTGTGAGATGTCATCACAACAGGACGAGGTGAGATTTTCTGAAAGTAAATGTTCCTCTGGCTGAACCCTAATCGCCTCAGCCAGTGCTTCCGGCTGGAGTCACATGCCTGAGTCATTTCTGCTTCAACTTCATGCATCGGTGCTCAACAAGAGAAAAATCACATTCTGTGGAGGTGATGAGCCAAATCTTAATTGCTTTTCTCTCTCAAACACTCACACACACACACAAGTATATAAATTAGCTGCAAGAGGAATAATGAGGCTTCACAATAAAGTTTGACAAGATTCCAAGTTCTTCAGTAATACACTTGATTGGTTGTGGCAGCTTTGCTCCTGGATCAAATACATATTTCTCTCAGTGGGCTCTCCTGTGTAAACCTTCATTTCAGCTTCATGGTTATGATTTAAAAAAAATAATTAAGTCAGGGATGGCAGCCAAAGAAAATGTCCCCGCCCGGCACAGTGGTCCTCAGAAGGGCAATGAAAGTCACCTTTCAGTGGGAGTGGGAAGCCTTCACCAAGGTCGGTAGGAGCCTATCAATGGGGCTCTATACCTCCAAGATCTGAGAATGTGTGTTTTAGGGACGTGTGTGTGTGTGTGTGTGTGTGTGTGTGTGTGTGTGTGTGTGTGTGTGTGTGTGTGTGTATTCATTTCAGTGAGAGCGTTGTTTGAGGGTTTGGGATGTAGGTGCATGGATATACTTTGGGGTCCAGCCTGTGTGAGTGGGATGTGTGCTTGACTTGTGATTTAACATCAGTGCAGTCAGTCCCTCCCCCGATAAGCTCCCAAATTAAAAATGAGCTGGCTTCAAAAGGTCCCAGTTCTGTGGAGTGCTCTCAGACATGTGAAGGGACAGTCAGTCAGGAGGAGTGATGCCAAACACACACACACACACACACACACACACACACACACACACACACACACACACACACACACACACACTGCTGCCAGCTGTGGCGGATCTGATCGGCGGTGTCTCAAACCTCCGCAGGACTGAGAGGCTGCCAAGCTTCTCTGTGGCTCTCTAGACCAAAATAGCATCCAGTGTGCTCCTTACTCCATCACAGGCACGCTGCCATGCTAACTGACGGCAGCGGTGGTGGGTTTTCATTGGCTTCGAGTATAATCACCATCAATGGCTGTTTCCTCAATTTATAAAATGAGCGCTCTGTACTCCACGTGAAGCGTCAATTTTCCTTCGGGATGCAGGAATGTGTCGTTTCTTTTCTCCCCGACACTTGGATGGTTTTAAATCCTACATGGGTACTTTCTCTCCTGATGAGGAACGATGCTGATGATGTGTCCATCTCGCAGTTTAACACATTTAATAAAAGTGTGATGCTTCTCTTGTGCATGTGAGGAAGTTGATTGTGCTCCTCCGCAAAGGCCAAAGTGCAGAATCAGCCATTAAAAAAAAACTTTGGAGGTAGCCGGGATTCAGTATTTCACTCCCGACACTTAAAGCAGAGATGCAGATGTTGGCTGAGGCAGAATTCTTCTTCTAAACACTTTGCTCCTGATCAAACTGTTGCGTCCTAGCAGATTCATTAGCAGTGAAACAAATGACCATGGGAGTAGCAGCAGGTCTCGGCTCATCATCGCTCGCTCACCATCGGTCCTTGCATCACACCCATCTGTGCGCCGCCGGACTTCTCGTCAAAGCCACCGGCCATCTGAGCTGCAAAGTTCTGAAAGAGGCAGAGGACAGAGAGCGTAAGAGTTTGTCGAATCAATCACACGTTATTTGTAAAGCACTTTCCATATAAACCAAAGAGCTTTACAGAATAAAAGCATTAGAAACTATAAAATCAGTAAGAACGAACCCCCCCACCCATCCACCCACCTCCATCCACACACAGAACAAGACAACATCAACAGGAAGTGAGGAAACACTATCGTAAATCTCATACATTTGGAATTAGGAAACACCTAAAGCAGGTAAAACAAGATAAACTGATGAAGATGGAATAATAAAATACTTAAAGGTGATGTGTATATATCTAATGTATTATATTCATCATTAAGTCTAAGTGGAATCAAGCTTTTAAAGTTATCAGCTAACCTGCTTTGCCCTGAAGTCATTTTTATCTTATGGGAAATAATGAAAAGAAAATGTTGACAAATATTCTATTGTGAAAAATCTGAGGTTTGGCTGTTTCAGAGTCCGTGATGTAAACTTTTAAATGTGCATCTTGTGTTGTGAAATGTTTTTGTTGCAGAGTTTGAACGATGCTGTGTCATTTTGTCAGGAGAGGATCAGCTTTTTAACAGATGATCAGAGTTCTTCACGCGGGTCCTGACGCAGACGGCGGCGAGACGGAGAGGCATGAGAACAGTTTTCATCTCTCTCTCCTTCACAAAGACTCTCCTTGTGTCCTTGCCCCCACCCCCAACCAGAAAAGCTCCTTCCCTTCCCCTCCTCGAGTCTATCATAATACCTCCTGCCCGTCCACCTCCCTCTCCCCGCAGCCCACCTCCTCCCTTCTTTTCTCCTGCAAAGAATCGGAGGCATTCGATCTATTCTCTCTCTCTCTCTGCATCCACTCGCTGTTGTCTTTCTGCCTCCTCCCATTTTGACTGTGATTCCCCACGTCTTTTGTGCTCTTAAATTCTTCCCTGATTTTCTCTGCTTATTCCACGCCATTCAAAGTGAGCCCACACTTGGCTCCTGCAACAGTGTTCGACCTGTCAGCTCCTACGTCTGCAGTGAATGCAAGTCCACCGCCCCTGCTTGTCACGGGACACTTACTCCTCCAAGGCCAGGGGGTCCGTTCGGTCCTGCGGGTCCAGGGGGGCCGGGGTTTCCGGGGGTGCCAGGCTCACCATCTCTGCCACGGGGACCATGGTTTCCCTGGAACAGTTAAAAAAGAGAACGGGAGTTAATGTAAAATCAACCACAGGCAACCACTGCAACTGAGGGTCGTTTACTAATGAATCTCCATCATTTGACTAATAATTTGATCCTTTAAATGTGGGAAAAGTTGCAATCACAATTTCCACAAGCTTATGTTGACATATTCAAATGTTTAGTTTGTCCAACCAGCTTTCAAAAACTTTAAATCATTTAACTTCTTAAAAAAGCAAATGGAGAAAAGAAGCAAATGTCAACATTTGAGAAGTTGGATTCTGAGAAATGTCAAATACGCTGCTCTCACTTTTGGCAGTGTCCTCTTTGATAACAAAATGCATACATGTGAAAAAATCATCCCCTTTTGTTCTGATCACATTGTTTATGACTGCAAATCTCACCTTGGCCAATCCCCTTGGCCATCACCATTTAGCAATAATTCATTTTGCCAATATTTCAACTTAGAAGTCCTTTTGAATAAATCATTACACAGTTGTTGGCAGACGACACACAGCTGGACAACGTTTCTCTGCAGATACTGTTGACAGGAGCTTAATGCTCAGTTGAACCTTCTCCAACGTGACTACACCTGAGCAGCTGGTAGCAAACACAGCTCCATCAGAAGTGAAGTTTGCTTTTATGAACGGACACACACTGGACATTTAAAGATAAAATAAACTTCACAAGTAGGCTCAACTTTTTTCCCCCAAACACAATTGCATAATTCTTCCCCTCAGAGGCTGTTGTGAATGCTGATGATTTATCAGCCCGAACGAGACTACCTGGCATACCTCTGTGCATGTAGTGACAAACTACCCTGCAAGGGGAACCTGAACAAAGAATGTGCTGAACACCTAGAAGACTATTCAACCTCTGCTCGCCAAAAAATTAAATCCGCCCTGTGCTCAACTCTCCAAAAAACAAGACGACTACAAGGAATAAACTGGATCACTTAGTGTGATGATCAAAGCCTGGCGAACGCGACGACGCTGATTTCGGAGTGTGAGGCCTCGGAGAGCAGCAGATTTTTACGTTATGAGACTCCGACAGTCCCACATCTGTTAAACAACCCAGACCACACCGCCTAATGGAAACGACACATGACCAGTCAGACCCAAGCAGCTCGCTGAAAGGCTACCATTCTGCAAAGCTGCATACTATAGCAGGTATACCCCACCCCCCCCCCCCCCCCCCCTCTGCCGCCAAAGACCTAAAGCTCTCACATTCAATAGGGCGTACTGTGCCTCTTAAAGGAGCGGAGTGTGCGTGTAGAGTTCAAGGGTCTGGGGCGAATAGTAAGACGAAGAGTTTTCACACTGACCTTGTCTCCCTTGTCTCCTCTTGATCCGCGGTCTCCTTGTTCTCCTGGTGGGCCCTGGGTAAACGGGAGACAGTGAAGCAGTCTGAGTGACTTCAGGCGTTACCTCAGCACAGGAGAGTTGAGGAAACAGCTGCAGCCTGTGAACTCTGCTACTGTTGAGGTCGGATACGTTTTCTATTTCCTGTCGCTGCAACTGGTTATTAAATTTAACACTTATACGGAGGCTGTGAATGCAGACTCTTTCTAGGACAAAACAATCTTCTCATACAGCAGCTCTGGAAAGGGAAAAATGTACAAATCCAGAAATAGGTGCATACCATAGGGCCAGATGGTCCTCTCGGTCCTACAACCTGCAGGTAGAGAAAAGAAAAAAGAGAATTAGTATTGAATTCTACCATCACTGTTTAATGTGACATATGAAGGAATGCTGCAGAGCTAAAACTGAACACAACCACTACAATGTACATTTTCCAGATGCTTTTGCACACGTGAGATTTCCTCGCAGTCGAGGGGGGAAACATTATCTCGCTCCCATCAGAGCAGACTTGCTAATTGCCGATCTCTTCGGGCAAAGCATTATGAGGAACGTGCAATAAACAATGGCTTCTTATTTCCTGCCGTGAAGTTGTATTCCCTCAGATGGGTAAAGCATTTCCAGGTGCAGCACAGAGTTTTCTCTCTCTCTCTCTCTCTCGGCTCTGACAAACTGTATGGAGGATTGTATGGAGGCCGTTGCTCGGTCCTCCTCCTGCTGCGTGGGCAAACAGAGCTGCCTTCTCTCCTCACATTTCTTCTCTCTTTCTCAGACACAATCCTTAAATTCTTCTGTTATTTCCTCAGACTGAGGGATGGTATCTAGTTCAGTAGTTTGGAAAATCTATAACACACATCCACAGCCTGGGATAATGTGGGAGAATATAACTGAGTACATTTATTCAAGTGTTTCACTTAAGTTTTTCCAATTAATGCTACTTCTACTCCGGTGGAGAGTGTATTTTATGGGGAAATAAACTTTCTATTGCATATAGTCACTCCCAGTGGACATTTTACATTTTGTGCATTTAAACTGTACACGTTTTCCATATGAGGTTGAAAGGGATCTCTTCGATAAAACCAGTTTATCGAGTATCTTCAAATGAAAAGAGTTGTAGTTTGCAGTAGTGTGATGTCAACTTACATCGGTAATATCTCCGGGTTCGCCTTTCTGCCCCTGTTATTGAAAAGATGAAGCGTAAAAACAGAAATTAGCATTAGAGCTACAGTTTCTAAAAGCTTCTGATGGCAAATGCTGCTATTTTATCAGGAAACTGCAGCAAAATATTGCTGAAAATACGTAAATAAGTAGGATGACAGAGAGTATCATGAGACACATTCATGCGGCACAGAGTGTGGGGCAGGATGTGACTGTTATCCTTCTGGCAAAAGCTTTTTCACATCAAAGTATCGTCCAAATCCATAAACTACAGGGACACTCAGCACTGATGTGAGCCTGGGACAGATACAACTTTAACTGCAGGTGCTGGGGAGCTTCAGGTCGCACACACACACACACACACACACACACACACACACACACACACACACACACACACACACACACACACGCACACACAAATATGGTCTCACCTTAGCTCCAGGGGTTCCTGTCACGTGGTCAGGATGGGTAGAGGGGGAAAACAGATCATGGTTAGCAACTGGCTGACACAGAAACAATCCATCAAGGGTGCACAATGTTTTCCACAGGCCCATTAGGATCCATACAGGCTGATAACCTAAATTAAATGACTCTGAAGACCACCACCAACACTCCTGGAGCCCAAAGAGCCCATCTGGATTGAGAAAGTGTTGAATCACCATCTTTTAAGAGATCAAAGCAGAGGCAAAGCAGAGAGAAGGGTAGGAAGAAGAGGTACGGAAGTAGCCTGTGTTATATATACTGTATATATTTTCATCACAGTATTAAATATAGGCCCAAGCTGGGTTTTATTTGTCATATATTTAAAGCATTTTAATAAGCGAAGGGAAATAATAAGCACTAAGCAAGTATCAATATTAAAAAATCCCTTTTTAGTCTGGGCTGTATATCACTGAAATGATATAAAATTAGTTTTTGGTGTAACTTCCAATATGATGAAGTCCTGATTCCATAACAATAAACTTCTCAAATATCAAATCTTGTCCAAATGTAAATGGCCATAAAAGACATAGCTTCATAAAATTGTATAGAATTTCATTTTTTTTAAGTAACTAAGATTCTGGATTTAATGACAGTTTAATTGACCTGATAAAAGGTGAGTCAGACACATTTCAGTCATTACCAGCCCTGTTTGTAGGTGGTTAATAACTTAAAATGATGCTCTCAATGTTACAAAGTACTACTAAGCACTGAACTT
The DNA here is from genome assembly GCF_009819705.1 of Hippoglossus hippoglossus. Classification (NCBI taxonomy): domain Eukaryota; kingdom Metazoa; phylum Chordata; class Actinopteri; order Pleuronectiformes; family Pleuronectidae; genus Hippoglossus; species Hippoglossus hippoglossus. The sequence continues at coordinate 10,198,121 of NC_047155.1, forward strand.
TGCCTTGAATGTAGGATAAGCAGTTTATAAAGCATTTTGATCAATAAGCATGCATTGCAAACAGTGACACTTCTGGTTCCTTCCATGCTCCTCATCCAAATTCATTTCCAGAGCTGACCAACGAGGTCCCTGTTCATCAGGAGGCCAGTGGCAGTTTTAAAATGTGGCCAGAGACTCCTTGAAAAAGCCTCAGTAGTCGTTTCTTGCCGTCTGATCTGTGGAAGTCCACAGAGAGGATATAGTGTAGAAATGTGAGGCCGTGTCTGCTTGACTGAGGTATTTCCTTAATGACTCCCATATGTCTTCATGATACTCTGGGAAGGACAGTGTATTCAAACAAGATGGGGCCAAGGTGAGCCAGCTATACTGAAGAAAAGTGAGGATGAGGTAGCATTTCACTGAAGTACTGTCAGAAGTGTCACTGCTGTCGTTCATTTCTTGTCATTTGTTTGCTTTGGGGACAGGAAACAGGATCAAATCAAAGGGCGACATGCAGTCCAGGCCTGATGAATCGACCTTTGATTGATACCAAAACTGTCCTTTTTCTCCCCCAAAGTAAACAACATGACGTGGCACAGTAATTTATTTATGAGAGGTGTGAGATAAATAAATTACAACCGATGGGCGTGGACGTTTCAGCTGCGCAGATGGGGCAACACTCTCCGAATGGGATCTCGGGTTTGGAGCAGTCTTTTAGCTCCTCGCAGACAATTTCGTCGCACAGGACGGTTCCGGTGTCGCACACACAGATGCGACACGGCTCTGGTTTCCATACGTCCTTGTCATTATAGTTCTGTCCGTCTTGTAGACAGCTAATAGGGTCCTCCTCTGTGTGTGAGATTACAGTGAGGCACACAGGCAGGTGGACGATGGGAGGAAAAAAAAGGATTAGGCATCAGGTGTGAACAGAAATCACTGCGATGTGTAACAACACAAGTTTGACTGTAAGTTATAAATGGGAAGCAAACCATGCAAAACACATATGCAGTACAATAACAGGAATATATTATTTCTATATCTCATACACATAACGCACAAATACAGTATGGATCTTCATGCAATCATCCTGTGCCACTGCGTTTTACCCAAGTACGTTTCTCTGCAAGTAACATTCCACCTGTAGTGAAAGGTGCATATTATTATTTTCATTTTTTATTCTATTTTATTCTTTCATGTGCTTTCTTGTTTAGTTCATTGCATCTGCCGCTGTAAAAAGACAATTATCTTATCTTATCTTACTTTATCTTAACTTATCTTATCTTATTCAAATTTATCTTATCTTAACTTATCTTATCCAAATTTATGTTATCTTATTTCCAAACAAAACATCCTAATTGATTCTTATGAACTAATGTCGGCTACAGACCCATGTCTGGTTGAGATTGATTGTCTTATTTATTAGGATAAAACAAAACAATAGAACTCTTTTTATCGTCCTCGTTACAGTTGACAAAAGTTTGTATCTCCTGTTCAGCCAAAAAACATATTGTCTGGATCCAAAAATAACCTTCAAATAACAACAACAACAAAAGTAAAATCATCCCTTATCATTAACAACATCAAGTCCTGTTATTGATCGATGCAACCTCTCCTGGAGCCACACGGCGGCAGTGTAACATCACATGTTCACAGTGAAGCTGAGCGAGACCTGCAAGAAACCTCCAATAACTGAACAGGAGCCGGAGACCATGTGCCTGAATTCCTCCACAAGATAAATATAGGGCCAGTTTACATTGCAGGAGACACCCTCATTTACTGCTAAGCAGACAGACTCTGCTTTCAGTGAATGCATATTTTTTAATTCTCGGACCACTGCTTTGCAAATAGAGCAGAGGATCACGTGATGGAGGTGGGGGGGTGTGTGTGTTTCAATACAGGTACTGTACGCTGCCTAAATTACACCACTTCAAGAAAACTTAACAATAGACGCAGGTCATTAGCCATATTCCAGTCCATTAGCCAGTCTGGCACTTAACTTTCCAAACACAAGCTCAAAGAGATGCTCTGATTGGAGCCAGTGAACCTGCACTGAGGGGTGAGAGTGTGCGACCCGCCAGGAGAAAGGCCTCAAGGTGCGCAAGGCCGAGAGTGTGCGGTGTGAGGAGAGGGAGCGAGTACAGTAGCTATATTTACCTCAACGCTAGGTAACCTAACGGACCTCACTGGCAATGAATGAGGTCTTTCTGGAAGGGGACAGAGTGGGCAATTCACAAACCATTGCCTTGTATAAACACGGGGGAGCATTTTAAACCCCATCTGGAAGCCATAGCTGTGTCAGATGCCAGTTCAAACACATCCACCCCCCCAAAAAATGAGGAAAATGGACAGCTTTCATGCACATACTTTGCGGTTTTGACGTGTAGTTTTACAGGCCTGGACGCACTGTCAAAGGCCTGCACCTGTCCTTTCACTGACTCTGATATGAAAGATTCCTCTGAGACTGGATATTCTGGGACAAGGGCTCCTCTATCTGCTGCAGAGCTGATAGAAAGCTGGCTTTTCATCACTGGAGATAATTTCTACGTCTCCTTTCCCATGTGTTGGCAGACGTTCTGTTTTCCAGGGGGAGTAAAATGAACAATGAAAGTTTTTAAAGTGAACCCAGGTGTACGTCGAGGACAGTAGGATCAAATCAGTTTTCACTGTATTTTTTCAACTTTTAGGCCTCGATCTAACTCTGACCAGTGTCTGATTGGTTTTCTGGCCTCCTCACCTAAATGAACAGGTCAGTCAGCGGCCTCTGACTGAAGAACTGAACTCTGGGCCATCTGAGTGTCTCTGGGCCATCGAACCTGTGGCGCTGAGGTCCCAATCAGACCTCTTCACCACTTGAGCGTCTCCCAGAAAAAAATAATTCTTGCCTCCAGTTAGCGCAGAGGAAAGGACTTGCATTATAACCAGGGGCTTTCGTCTGTGAGAGGGTAACCTGAGACTCGCAGTTTCTTTGGCATAAGCACCCCTCCACCCTTTTTTTTCTCATTCCTCTAAAAAAAAAAACACCCACCTTTCCTTTGCTCTAAAAGGTTAGGAAGCATGACATATTTCATACTGAGAAAATACTGCACTACTCAGAATTTCAACAGTAAAGTTCCCTTCTTCCGTCCTATATTTTTCCAGTCACCTCTCCCTTGCACCCTGGCTCTGTCTCTCTCTCACTCTGGGCTGACTGTCACTGCTTTCTGGTTAATCTTTTGAGCAGATGGAAACCCTGAAATCATATGGAACATTATTTCTGGCTCCAAATTCTGTTGGCACACCTTCACTCTCACGTGTCTCCTGTGGATACTCAAATCAATAGTGATGATGGATAATCTCAGAGCAAACCACAGAGAGAGCAGAGACTCTGCAGGTATGAAGATATTTGAAGGGTCAACAGATTCTTGAGGTTATTTTTATGGAAATGTTGGTTATTTGTGCACCTTTCCACCTCAACAAGCCAGGAGTTGCCTGGATGCCCTGTGACAGCTAAGGAATGTGAGCACTTTTCACCAAAGGCCCTTGAGCCTGACCACCTTTCACTTTTTATCCGTTCTCTCCCCCCCTCACCCTCTGTGTTAAGTGAATCTGCAGTTTAAGGCCCCTAAAGCACCCACAGGTGTCCAGAAAGGGGAGGTTTAGGCTATAAGGCATTGAGCTCCACTAGAGTGGATCGAAACCTGATTCTTGTGATTTTCACTTTTCAAACTATGACTGAGAATGTAAACTTTGACAAGAATGAATAAACACAGCTGTCAACACAATGAAAGTGTATAAAAAATAACTTTGCGCACCAAAGAAAACAAATAAATCTTGTTTCGACCCACAGGCTCCCATGATCCATTCCACCTTTTTACGCACGTCCACAGCTCTGATACACTGAGTTTCATCGCATCTTTTGGACACAGTATCATCAGTGTTTTTGTCGGACACAGTTCACAACTTATCATCAGTCAGACAACTTTACCTGCAACAGGTTTGCTGCACAAAGTTGTAACTTTCCGTGCGTAAAAGTTGCAGAGTGGCACCAGAGCAGCTTTTAAAACTGATCAAAGTTCACGTGCTATGCTTCAAGATAAACACATTCAGATCAACGTGAGAACACAAGCTCTCCACATGCATCTTATGATAACTTTAACATTTATTTTATTACAGCTCTGGAATAAAAAACAAAACGTATCACTTACGGTCGTCATCCTGACATCTCACAACGGCTAATAGACAGACTTGGGTTGCTACAAGCAGCAGTACAGTCCTGGAATCCATAAAGCTGAACATGTCTAAATATTAGACATGCAGGGCCCTTGGGGGAGAAATACGGGTGCGAAGGTAGCGGAGGCTTCTCTCAGTGTTTGGTGCGTGTGTCCCCAGTTGCAAAAGCCAAACCACTCGACATTCACCCTTTCCAAAAAAAAAAACGAGAGGACCGATTGAGGGAATCCAGCGGCAGGACCCGGACCTGCAGCAGAAACTCAGCACCGACCGCCTCTAGGCCAGACGCTGTAGTTTTATGTGTCCCGTTGCCTTCAATGAATCTTCGTATATTCCCAAATATCAGCCCGGCCCCTTACCCCCTGTCAGGCTGAAACCTGAGCCCCGACTCCCTCCCATTCTGTCTCCCAGGTTCCATTATCCCAGACCACTCCCTTCTCCACGTGCTGCTACTGAACCCAAAAAAACTTCAGACCCTCTTCTTCCTCCACCCTCTCACTGTGGTGCCCCCCCTCCCCCCCCCTGCCTTCTTTAAAAGCGCAGGGATGTCAGGGTCGCTCGGTCTTCTTCTTCTGGATGATGGCAGGTGAAGTGTCCTGAGGAAAGTTTCATTTCAGCTCCATGTTTCATGTGTCTCTGATGAATTACACTGTGACACCTGCAGGGAAACTAAAGACAAATGATTTCCCAGAATAATATGATTTATTAATATATTCACTTAAAGACAGTAAAGGTGTGTGCTACAGAGACACTGTCATATATTGGGGTGTAACTTTGTTAAGATATTGATCCTGGAGTGAAACTCAGAGTGGACAAGATTATACTCTGGCAAAATAAACCCATTCAATATAACTGGCACTCAAAGATTCTCCTGATCTCTTAAATAACAACTTCATGACATACAAATGAAAAGAAAATATTGATTTATACTGTGACCACCCACAAGGAAGCAAGTCTGGAATATAGAAAGTGAAAAAAGGGAGTTTTTCACATATTTTGTTCTCATTGAGCCATAAATAAACTGCATAAGTCACAATGATGTATATGATATTGATTTAAAATGTATCATGAAGTCCCCCAATCCAATATTGTTATACTTTTAGGGCACTTACTTACTCATCACTTAATGCTCCATCAATTTATGGGTTATAACTTATACGTTGACTATATATAGATAGATAGATAGATAGATAGATAAATAACCATGTGGTCAAGCAATACAACAGATACATGTTGATCAAGTCCCTGATTCGTTTCTATGAAGCTTAATACTCCACACTAATTTTTAACCCCAAAAAATCCATGATAACCTGCATATGTTCTGACAAGTTAGAATCAGTCATTGTTGGAGTTTCATCATTGAAAGAGAATTGATATCTAGCTATATTCTCATGATGGATTTATTTTGGGCACTGGGAAATTGGGCATGACTCAATTATTGATTAATCCAGAAAATAATTAGCAGATTAACTGACAGTTAATAGAATCATTAGCCTTAATGGACTTGTCTGCGAGAGTAAATGCAATAAACAAGAATGGCTTGTGATTCTATTCATTTAGCATTTGCACCAACAGCACATAGATCACTGCTCGCACACCCGTCAACTTCATAATCCCTCTGAGATTCAAGATATGAGGTAAAAAGATTCCACTTTTATGTGTTTTATTAATAAACCAGATTCTATCCTTAACTTCTGACTGCCTTCGGGACTGATAGAAAGTTCATGTAACCACTGCACGATATTATCCAATCACCAAGCTCAAATAGGGATTAAAGAGGTTTTATGCAGTTTGTTATTGTTGGATGTGTTTATTGGTGCAGTGTGCTACACTCTTAGGAAGAGAACCCAGTGAGAACCAATGGGTCTTTGGTAGAATTACAAGTAGGGACGTTTATTAGAAGCACTTCATTTTGTTCAGTTGTCAGTTTCACTCTCATTTCAAAGATGGGTGTACTAGGATTGCTTTCTGTCACTGACAGTGATAAGCAATCATTTAACTATAACTTCTTTCATATATATATTAGTACACATACTGTGTATGATGAGATAAAGCTGGCAAAGTAAAAGTACATTTCTGTGTTAACATTATGTGCAGAGAGAACTGTTCAGAACTGTTACAGTTGCAGCAGATCTATGTCCTCAGAAACTCTTGATTTGATAAAAACTCTTTTAGCTTTGACCACAGTTAAATGTTTAATGTTTTAATTTAGGTAATTTTAGACACTTTACACTCTGTCCAATGTTAATACTCTAACCAGAACCACGGCAGTGTCACCTCAAACCCCAACTTCATGGTCTACTCATAATAAGCTCATTTTAATTCAAACACTGGAAAGAAATGTTAAACAGCAAAGAGAAGATGTTAAAAAAGCTCCCCCTTCTGACTGAGATGGATTATTCTTTAGTAGTGATGGAGGAAGTTTTCAAAGAAAGTATTGAGAATTTGAATTAAGGAGAAGGGCAGAGATGTTATGAGCCAAGTATACTTTGAGTATCAAAAGTGATATACTTTAAAATTATATCAGCTAATATTAGATTTGTATTACTGCTGTATAAGGGACATTCGCCAACTTGTGCTATATTCTAAAATAAAGCATTATACTGTTGAAGCTACTCATATAAAGTTTTGTAGAAAATTAGAGAAAGCAGGTGTATTTCTGTGGTCCACCCCCCTCCTTTTTCATACTTTATATTTAGTAATATTGGATAATAACAAGTCTGACTGGTTTAAAGCAAACCATTATATTTAATATGAAATGTAATCTGTAATGTGGTTGGAAGTCAGATTAATGTAGTGGAATAAAAAGTGTAATATTTCCCTCTGAAAAGTAGCAGAAGTATAAAGTGACAGAAAATATAAATGCTGAAGTAAAGTACCTCCACAGTACAGTGTTTGAGTAAATGCTCTTAGTTATATTCCACCACTGATCATTACTGATTATTCTCCTTGTCAAAACAAAACTTTAAACTGTGACAGCTGCAGTAGTATACCTGCAGTACCTTTAGGGACCACTTTTGTTCACAGGGGAAACCCAGGACCAAACCAAGAAGCCTTGATCGTCTCATCCGAGCTGTCACAGAGTTTTTGCTGGAATGACACTTGTCCCTGCTCTAACCCCGTCACATGTAGCTGAGGTTATAAATCACAGCAGCTACCTCAGTGCTCATGCCATGCGGAGCCACTCGCACGCTGCAGCTACAGCTCTAACTATATTTAAATGGCAAGTGGCAGTTTGGTTGCATCATTTATTTAGGGTCCTCACCCCTCTGCAGGTTTTGACCTGTGAGCTTTGACCTTTGTCCCCTTCACACTTTATTGGAAACTGGAGCAGCTGGTGCGTCCTGAGTGCGCAGCATTTGTGCCATTCTCTGTCTGTCTGTCGTCTGTGGAGAACTGTGTCCATCTCTGTGAGTTAGATTGTTTCTGAGGCTCATTTATTGAGTCAGAGCTGATCTCTGATCAGAGGTAAATCATGTTTTTCACACATACAAACATGTTGGAAATTACACACAGACACCTGCAAATTTCAACACTACAACATACAGTGTACAGTGTAAAAACTTATTTAGGATACAAACAAATCATTTGACTCAAATACTCGTTCAGCTATGAGTCAAATGTGGTCAAAAGTAAAACTGAGTCATATTTAATTATGGTCTTTTCATTTCCATGTATTCATAAACCATGTACATGTGTTTGTTTTTATACACATTTGAAATCGGCGTTGTGTTTTCATATAGCTCTGACTCTACAATCTTACATGAAACTTGTAACAACTTGTCATTTTGCCGTCTCAGACATTTCATGCGGTTGCTGTTGCACAAAAAGCTCATGTCTGACTATGAATAGCAAAATTCCTTGCAAATCATTATCGTTTTCTTTTTGTGATCCTGTGGCTCGGCCCTAAACTCTGTGCAGCCCAGGGATCAAACACCCTGGATCACTAAACTACCAATTATCTATTCATAGGCTGGGGACTGAAGATCAGCTGTAGCTTCTTATTTTCTTGTTGCTGTCAATGGCCAGCGTTTTGTGGACTGAACATTTGTCAGCAGTTGTAAGGCCAATAAACTACTGCTGCTTGACAAGAGTGCATGTTGCCCATTCATGGTCTTGGTGCATGAATGTGTGAGGCATTGTTGAGCATAGGTGTTGCCCTGTATGTGTGTATGATCTCTTTCAGTATATGCTTATCCCACAGACGTCTTTGAAGACGACTCCCAAGGAAATGACACCCTGCGTCTTTGAAAAGTTTCTCGTTCTCATCTCGGTGTCTGTGCGTGTGCACGGAGGGTTTAAGCATTTAGGATCACTGTAGGTAAGTCCAGACAAGACTGCAGTGTGCTCTGGCTGGACTGTGAATACTTCTTCAGAGCCGCTCTGTGCTGCACTGACAGACATGTCCCCCTCTCCAACAGGGTGTGGGGTTAAAGGTGACAGAGTCCCCGAAGCTGCAGAGAGATTGAGATAATAAACACTGGCACTGGAGGTATCGAATGTGTGTCATGAAAAGCCCTGAGATCAGGAATAATTCATGCAAACTGTCGGACAACAGTAACATTTAACAACTTTCTCCTCATGTCATTAACTCACTAAAATTTTAGGACGTTTTACTTTAAAAAACACTGATTGAATTGTGCTGAAACATTTTCAGTGCAATTCTGATGTGGTGAAAATCTACAGCTACAGGAAGTTCAGTCTGCTTTGCCTCATACAGGATGCACGCCAAAGACCTATGCTTTGAAGAGGCAGAAAATTATGGGAAGAGTCTGTGAATATAGGTCTGTAGCTGTTTAGGAATGAAGAGTGTCTGGAAAGATAATCAGAGAGTATGGGAAAAAAAGAAGAGGGAGAAAGAAAGAGAGAGAGAGAGAGAGAGGGAGGCGGACTGAGATGGGAGTTGCAGAAAAAAGAGAAAAAGAGGTAGAGGGAGAGTGTGGAGAGGTGAGGTGGGTGGGGAAGATGGAATGCAGGAGTGAGGGAGGGGACAGCTGAAAGAGGAGGAGAGGGTGGGACCCGGAGGCTGGAAAGGAGATGGATAATGGAGAGAGAGAGAGGTGTGCACACAACAGGGAGAGCTCTAACTGAATCCATGACATCACAAAAAGTCATGACGTCACGTTTGGGTTGGACTTGAGAGAAGCTGCCGTCAGACTGTGTATAACCATAATAACGTTACTTCAAATAGCCTGGTTTCTACTACTGGGCCAAATGGGGATAACCAACATTTACTAACACTCACATATCATCGCCGTTTAAGTCGATATGATGAAACATTGACTGTATATAAAGATGGATGACGTGTCTCCACTTCCTGTCCACGAATGAAGCCATAATATCACAGATAGAAAATGCAGCCATCTTGCGCATTTGGAGCGATCTGGGGCATAGAGCTGCGGTAGCAAGGTCCTGTCTATACACCAAGTCAGTCTCAGCTGTCAGTCATGATGTTTTACTCACTTATATATATAAGCTACCAACTCCTGAAGAAAATATCTGGCTTTATAGCTGCTAAATGCTCCACTGAGTTAGCTAGTTGCAAACTGTCTTTTCAGAGCTTTTTCCCCTCAAAACTCCTGCTAGCTTGGCTAAAAATTATGCTACGAGAGCGGTGACAATGAAGCAAAGCACTAAATTTGGGGAATTGCCATCTTAACAGTGGGATTAGAGTCATTGTAAAGATCCATAAAGCTGAAATTATCGAGTTATCATTCCAAGGTCAGTCAAATCAAATCAAAATGTCATCCAGGGTAATGGTGTGGCTTACTTGTGTTTTCTCTGGGTACTCCGGCTTCCTCCAAACACATGTAGATTGGCCAAATTGACCATAGCATGTGAATGTGAGTGTGAATGGTGGTTTTTCTCTGTTCATTGGCCCTGTGATAGGCTGCTGACCTGTCCAGTGTGTACCTCTCGACCGGTGTCAGCTGGTAAATAAATGGCTTTGGCTACATTGGAGTTACTTAGATCAATGATTGTATCAATTGATGGTTTTGGTCTTTTTTAGGATTGTTTGACTCTAAGAATAACATCACCAGACTTGCTATTTACCCCATTTTAGACTTACATTGACAAGCGATGGCCTTTTGGTTGTTGCACCACAACTTACATCATGTCCACATCAGCCGTAACCAGTAATTAGTGACAATAAATCCACGGACTCGACTTAAGAACTTGGATGTTTATTGATGCAGGATAAAAAAAAAGTCTGGGAACTAGCAGCCTGATGTGTTTCCAGCTTGGCTAAATAAACGGTAGCCTCTAAACAAACTATGGTGTATTGATTTCGAACATTGCCATGAGAGTTATGAACTTACACAGGATGTTGAGATCCTTCCTCTGCTTTGATGCGGATATTAGCGTTTGGAAATGTATCGTGTTTCGTCCAAATCAAAACTTCCAGCGTTTTATTGTTTAATTCGGTTTAATGTTCTGATGCAGTTATCAGAAAGGTCTCACTCTGGCTTCAACATGGGAACAAGTGCAATAATGACCCTGAAAAAATATTTAGGATTAGATTTTCAATATCAAGATTCAACTTTCCAAATGTGATGTGATGCAGGGTTATCATCACAATATGCACTGAAGAGAGGAGAGATAAAAAATCACCCTTTCATTGGTTTTTCATCACATCACCTGTGTGTATGTGTGTTTGGCTGTGAACGACGTCTGTGCACATTTGTGTGTATTTTTGCGAGGCCACCTCTGTGTACCTGGTGATTCAGACACAGAGACACCCCTCTGTCTGGCTCCGAGCACATCAGTCAATAGCACGGCCCAATTATGTTTGCATAAGTCAATGAGCGTCTCGCACAAAGCCCTCACTATTTGAATTAGCAGCATTTGACACCAAAGCGTGAGCCCCAGTCCAAAAAAAGAAAATGAGAAAACCTTACGCTCACGACAAGAAAAAAGACAATTTCTACTTTAGTTCAGGCGTTAACTTTGAATTGAAAATATAGAGACAGATTTCAGGTGTTGACCATAATAACTGTACGGACGAGATAGAAAGACAGAGTCAGAAAATGAGAGGAAAATAGAGGAAAGAGGTAGAATGTGGCAGCGCCTGTGGAAATCTCTTCAAGGAGTCGGGGGGCGGGGGAGCGCGCTGAAATAGTCCAAATCCCTGGAAGAGCTTGGATTCAGTGGTCCGGGCATGTGTTTTTAAGACTCCTCCACTGTGTCACACACGGAGAGAGACAGAGAGAGGGGAGCCACGATGATGAAGGAGTGTGGGGGGGGGGGGGGGGGGGGGTGGAGAAGTGGAAACTTCATGAGCATTTGTGAAAGCTGACGTCCACATAACTGAACTGCTTCACATATTTTTTAAAAGAACGTATTTTCCTAAGCATTTCTGAGCTGGATATCCAGTCTAATATTGACCTGGATGGTATTGATTGATAAACAAATGCACTTACACTGTAACGTAGGGGCGGATTTGTCTATGTGAAGGTAGTATTGGCCGACAGCCGTTGTCAACACTCCAGGTATGAGAGAGAAAAGGAAAATACAGTTTCAACAGCAAGAGAAACATGAAGCTTTGAGTAATCATTTTTGTTTCTCTGCAGCTCTGCTCCTTCTTCTGTTTCTCAGTTCTGTCCCCTTTTCTCTGAATGTTTCTGGTTTGTCTATCAGTGTGATCAATGTTTCCACCTCTAACGGGCCCATGCTCTGGGATTTGGGAAGGTTTTTTCTTTGGGCAGGTCTGTCGACGTTCCTGCGAGCAGTTTTCAATATGTCCCACACATCCAGAAAGAATCCAACATTTTTCATCGGCAGGTTCTCTGAACATTGTATCCTGTTGCAACAATGATATGTCGGGCCAAAGATAACTGAGACTGATGCCTGAGAAATAAAAAGCTTCTCTACAATTCTTATATGTTAATGTATATTTCTCATTTGAATGGTCTGTGTTGATTTATTTCGGGTATTGCATTGAAACTAAAATGTAACGATATGTATCATTTGTGTTGCTTTTCCTGCTTCTGTGGGAACCATTGTGGTGGATGGCATCAGAGTTATTTGCTGAAAGATACTTGACAGTTCAAGTATCCGTGAAAACCCATAGTCTCACACTCACATCTGCTCTGTATGGCCTCTTGAAATTTCCGACAGGATCCACCTGGAAACCTGCTGAACCTCAAACTGCCCTCTGCTCGCTTCCTTTCCCTTTCTGCTTTGTCCTCCATCGTTACTTTAAGTGCAGTTAATCAAATGACTTGTTTTGCTAAGCATTTTAGACTGAACAGTTTAAAAGCTCTGCATGCATTTTTAATTTTGTGCATTAAAAAGATGAGTGGAAAAAACAAATACTGGAGAAATAGGTTTAAGTGTCGCTAGAAAGCTTTTACACTCAACTGCGGAGGAAAAGTTGATGTGTCAATAGAAGCTGTGAATAGATAAAATAAATAAAAGGCTCCCCAAGCAAGTCTCAGTACTCAGATAAAGAGAAGAGAGCTGTGAGATGCTACGTGAGTGGCAGGCTTGAATCGAGAACTTTGAAAAAGTCTTACCTGTGTTCTCCGTTCCACTTAGCGTCTGGGTTTGTGCACATATTTAGTATAATCAAATCTTCAATGAAGGAAACTTTGACTAAGTGCAAAAGGAAAGGAGCCATGATGTCCATGCACCATGTTACCTAAACACTTGATTAATAATGGCAGACAAAAACATCAGTCTTGTGTTTTCACAGACAGTTTATTCCAGTTGAGCTTCTTCGGAGGGATAGAAATCAAAAAGTACGAAACATACTAAGTTTGGTGTAGATTGGGGAAGTCAGGAGAACCAAAAATCAAAAAGTTAAAGTGTTCATTTCATTCACCCCCTGCAGAGTAATGGAACAAGTGTTCTGCAGTTAAAAAGAAGAGAAATGCAGAAATAGTGGATTGTTACTGTGCAGGACCAACGTTTCTGTAAGTGTTATCTCTTACTAAAGTTCCTTGGCTACGCTCACCGACTGTGCCATGCACGTACTGTATATGTGTAGAGGCCGATCAATGACGGCTGTGCTAAGATGTGCAATCCCCAGTTTAATAGGCCAAACAAACAATCAGAACAAAGACAGCGAGGAGGAGCGAGCGACAAGCTGCTTCATTTTGATCCGTCCAGATTCATCTGGAAGTGATTCACTCGATTTAAAGAGAAGCCGGCAGCGGATATATTGTCCTCATGGATGTCTTGTCTCCGGGCATCAAATACTTTTCACCCTTCAGTCCGAAAACCTCAGTCAGTGCCGTTAAATGAAATACTGCGACTGTGTCATCATGGGTTCTGTAAACTTCCTTCAAGTACTCTCCAATCAGTGTAAAGTTAGTTTTATTTCACCAAGAAAGAAACACATTCATGACTGATGTTCTTAGAGAGACACACAAACTGAATGAATGAATTCCTTAAGTGTTGACTTTCCTACCAGCTGAATTTAGGTAAAATAAACAAACAGAAAAAGATCATGTCACAAATGAATCCAGCCTTCTTCTCCTAGTATGCGTGTTTCAGATGATGTTTCACTATGGGAAGAAACACACTGCACCTCATTATAAACATGTCCTGCTTGTTGACGGCTGGGACACAGACAAAACACCGGAGGCCATATTTGTGAGGGAGGGGTACTGTATTGTGGAGTCCTGGTGGCCTGCACGTATGGAGCTCATTTCCTGCAGTGTGTCAGTGTAGGTTAGAGCCATGAATAGGCCTATTTATGGGAGCTGAGCGGCCGTGTAGATGGAACTATAGGTGGAGAAATCCCGAGGGTGGTGAAAAGAGGGATTTCATGCGAGTAGAGGCAGTTTGTGTTGCTCACTGTGCAAACAAAGGGTCCAAGTGAGAATATTGCAACACTCTGGGAGTTGATTGATCGAGAGATTTAGTGGAAATCATAGAATCTCCATAGGTGGTACGTTGAGTGGGAGACAGCAGTGCATTTTAACTATCATATACAACACAGAACTGACAGATCAATACTTATTTAATGCATTGAAGTAATCAATCAATCATACTTTATTTATGTTGCACCTTTCAAACAAATCAAATACATTTCAATGTGCTTAACAGGTGATGGAGGATGTTAAAAACTAATTAGTTAAATATCAGTGAATCATTCGGATTTAGATACAACAGAGCAATCAATAATAGAAAAGAGAACAATAAAAGAAAGTTAAGATAGTATAAGATATATAAAAATAAAAACATAATAAACAAGCAGAAAAAGACAACGGACTCTGGGTAATTTCAGAGGAATACTCAGAGTTCAGTGCATGAATGAAAGCAGCTAAAGCGTGGTTATCAATGCTGTAACTGATAAATTCATGAATTACTTCACTCAGTAGCACACAAGGCTGCAGATGGGGAAAAAAAGACCAAAGCCAAGATACAGTCAGTGACAATTATATGTTCAGTGCTGTTGTGTGAAGTTCAGGTAGAATCAGAGAAGACGGGCAGCTGCAGTCTTGTGCTGAACTCAGCTGTATCGCCGAGCACACTTTTCTGTCTTCCACATTCTTGCCCTCAGGAACCCCTGCAGAAACGTGGTCTGGTCCCTCCCCTCCTTTTTACAGCAACAGCTGCATCTGCAGACCCGACCAAGCCGGGTTCTCCTGACCGATGGTGGACCTCCACACCTCTCACAGGTTGCAGCGATAAACTTTGAGCAGGGTCACACAAAGGAAGCTCAAGTCAGTGGAGTTTGACAGCTGAAGAAAAATGACATTCTTTCCCTATATCTCATTTCTCGTTTTTAATAATCTTAAGTATGGATCCTTCTAGGGTTAGGGTTAGGGCCCCATCAGTTTCTGGTTTGATCTCCGTGCTGTTGATCATTCTGAAACTGTTAATTACAGTGTTGAAACAGAAACATATCAAAGTGAGACCACCACCGCGTCTCTAGCCAGAAAATTACCCATCATATGTAAGGAAGTCGCAGCCGAGATTTTGCCACACCTACATTTGGTAATAATTAAAAGGCCATCATTCAAATTAATTGGTTTCAAGTTGCAGGGAACATACAGTAAACATGGATACAGATTCAGACCCTCCCACACCCTCTCCTTTGATGTCTCTCTCTAGTTCTGTCATTCACACACACACACACACACACAAGCACACACACTATGTACTGTTCACATAGAGTAAATACTTTTCTTTAAGTGTCGTCCAACACAGTGAGTCAAACGCTTGTATATTTTGATAATAGGGTCATGGAGCAGCCACAGTAGGTCGGGTAATCCACCAATCACAGAGTCTCCTTTTTAGTGGGGTAATGGTGGGGTTAACGCACGCCAGCACTTCAGATGACAGACATTTGACTGAAAACATGCCATTAAGTCAAAGCGTGCCTGTGTTTCTTTCCTCCTTGAAGCGTATGTGTGTGTGTGTGTGTGTGTGTGTGTGTGTGTGTGTTGGGGGGGGGGGGGGGGGGGGGGGGGGGGGGCGCAACTGTGGAAACAACTTTGTCTCAACTCGTGGTACAATTATGTATGTGCTAATTTTATAAACTCAGTTTTGGCAAGAAAAGAAATTCCGAAATAACATTTCTCAAATAAAAAAACTACTCCAAAAATACACCAAAATGTGGGTCTTTAACAGTTTGCTATTTTAGGAAAGGCTTATTTGATGAGTCAGCCGGTGAGCTTAGCTTAGCATAAAGACTGGAAGCAAGAGGAAACAGCGACCCTGGCTCTGTACAATGGTTACCGATTTCACATTGCTCAAGAATCTAAAGTCACCTGTTTTCCTCCACACATTCATCTGCCTTGTCAGAATTAATGCCTACATTACTCACAAGCTTGACCCCTGACAGTTCTGTCAGAGTTACCAACACGTTATGTTACTGGCAGCTAATGTAGCCTGGAGCTTCTAGCTTCAGACAGAGAGGGAATGGGGAAGTTGACAATGTTCTGTAGCCTCTTCTGACCCCACACTTTCTTTTTAAAACTTGTTGACCCAATTGACTCGTGTAACATGACTTGAGAAAATTTGTCCGAGGAAGCGGAACAAGGGAGCTTCTGGCTTTGGCTGAGAAGAAAGGACCGGCCATGGGGAAGGCAAGGGTCCTTCAGCGGCGGTAGGGAGACGTCCCTGCCGTTGCTCCACCACCGTGAGATGTTCCGGGTGCGTCGGACAGCGATGTCTAGCAGGTAGCCCTTTATCTGTGCTTCCATCTTCAACTTTTTAATATATTCAGTAGTTATAACCAAGACGTGTAAACGGACTGTGCTGTGTAAAATTGGTTGAACACCCATGGAGTAATGTGCCAGAGTGTAGCTGTGTCCTTACTTAAAGGGCTACATCCTTTTGAGGCTGGATTTGAGGACCAATTGTGTCGCAGAGGCACGATTATGCTGTCCCACTTTAAAGACCCAAAATGCCCCCAAAATGTGTCTTTCTATTCCCAAGCAACAAAGGTTGGAATGGGTGGATCCTTCTCTCGCCAAGGTATCCCAGGATTCTTTGCACCTTTGTGTCAAATTGCTTTCCACGATGGAATATGGTGTTAAAAACGGAGTTTGCGGAGTACATTTGTAGTTGTAATTATCAGGCTTCAATTGACGAAAAGTTAAAAACCAAAAGGGGTTATATTACTTATCTTTTATCCGACTACACGGGCAAGCAAGCTGCAGCTAGTAGCAGGGAATGTTCAAAGTAGCTCAGTAAGGGTGAGACAATGGTGATGTAAATAGGAAATCCTAGACCAGATCATCTCATGTTTGTTTGGCCTTTGTGTCTCCATATTAACAGTCTCCGTTGGTTACCTGGCAAACAATCACGTCTTTAAAATCATCAAAAATGAGGAGACTGAAACAGAGCTAAAAGCTATTTGACTTACTGTAGTTGGTTAGCATATGTAGTCCTAGTAAACTTTAGTTTTTATTATCCGACAGGTTTCCTCTTGTTTTCTGCCTTTGTGCTAAGCTGAGATAAATAGCCTCTAGCTGTAAATTTTATAAAATATATGCTGATAGATTTTTAGAACATTTTTAGTAATGCTTAATAACTTTTCTATTTGCTTGCAATAAACAGGATTGAATGACAAATACAAAATTTCTCTGAAGCACTACAACTTTATCAAAAATGCTGATAAATATAAAAAATATTGATCATTTTAAGAAGCAGCTATTTTGGTTGATATACGAGTTGCATAATCACAGTTCAGTCTGCTGCTGTAAATGGAATGTTCCACATATAACTGCACAGCTACAGCTCCTGGCCAAAAACCATGAATCATGGGATCGTCATACATCCAGGAGGAAAGACAGGGAGAGAAAAAAGGGGATCGGTGAAGAGCGAGAGAAACTGAGAGAGGAGAGTAAATAGTTGTTATTGTGAATTGTCAAAGGTGTTGTGGAAAATGGATCAGCCCTTGGGACAGTTCGAGCTATGTCAGCTTTGAAATGGTCATTGATTTGAGGGACATGGTCCAAAAGAAACAGTCCAGGAAAATGGGGACAGCTCTCCGCTGGAAAACAAAGACGCATTGAGCACTGTGCGTCTGGAAAGATGAACTGGTGCCTCAAGCTGGGCTGTATTATACTCACACAAAAAAAAGGTAACCTTGAGTGTTAATGAAAAACAGAAGAGTTGTGGATTCTCTCTGTCCTTTGTGGGACATCTTTAGTGTCGCTGCACTGGATTGGCTGAGAGGGTTTTGTGATCAGTAAACAAACTCTAGTTTATTCCCCAGGGGTTTTTTTGGTCTGTCTCTCTGTTTGTTTCTCTCTTTCTTCCCATCTTGCACTCTTTGTAGACACCCACATAAACTGAGTGGGCAACGGATCATCGCAGCTCTCCAGGTCTGAGCTGCCATTCCCCTTGAAAATCTGCAGAGCATCTTCCCACCTCAGCTCATCTCGACTTCCAGCTGGAATCACTCTGTTAAAATACTGTGGCACAGAGCAGTTGGCTGTTGTCAGCACAGTGGCTGTGCCCCTGCAGGTCTGAAGAGAAAAGACAGTGAAGGAGATCAAACTGGTAAATGGTCTGTATTTATATAACCATTTTCTAGTCTTGATGACCACTTTGACCCCTTTACAGTACAGTTGTATTGCCATTCACACACACATTCATACAGTGCATCTATGTGCAGCACTTTTTCTATGAGAAGGGGCCATTCAGGGTTCAGTATCTTGCCCAAGGACACTTAGACATGCAGATGGGGAAGACTGGGATTGAACCGCTGAACTTCTGGTTAGAGGACGACCGCTGTACCTCAGAGTCTTAACAGATCAGATAAGACTTGACCTCAAAGAATCAAAACAAAATAGCAATTTTTAAGAAATGTTATATTATTTATAACATTCATTATCTTCCTTGTGATCTCTGTAACGTAATTACATGTATATTACATGGTTATGCATACCTGTGAGTACCTCACTATACCAACAGAAAACATTACCAGCGCGATATTACCAGGCATCATTCTATACAGTCAGAGATCTGTAATACTTGTATTTTGGCTCCTTATTTTTTGTTTTAGTGCAATATAGTTTTAAATTAAAACTTTTTATTGTTAAAAGTAAAACAGGGCCAGGTTAATTGTGATGTTAATTGAATACCAATGTGTACTACATTATCAACAACTAATGAGTTTAAAGTAGACTACTAACTTCTAAAATGTAAGGACATTGAAATATATGGTTTCCTCAGCTCTTGTCCTCATGTAGCTCTGGTTCACACTTGAGCATCATATTGTTGAGATATAGGAGAACATCACACTTATGTCCAGTTCTTCCACAGAGTGTTTGTGCAGAACAGAGTCCTGCAATTTTCAGGTGGAAGTTCTTCGAACACTGGCCTGTTGCAAATTCTGACATTTGCAATGGTCGTCCCCCAGCTGAATCAATAACAGACAGTACTGTCACAATGGTGCATTGCTGACCCCTACCCACACCACGTGCATGTTCACACACACACACACACACACACACACACACACACACACACACACACACACACACACTCACTCACACACACAAACATATGCTTAGTCATACAGGAAGGCATTGGTACACAGACACACACTCACACATACAAGACACTAGACTCTTCCCAAATACGTACATTCCTCACACCCGAATGAGACCCCGGCCTTTTTCCTCGGCTCTGTGCCCTTTAGGACAAGGAGACTTGTTACGTGAGTCCAGCCGTGCACTTCTCTTATACACTTTATGTTTCTGCAGAGAAGTGCTGACATCATGTTGTCAACCCTACTGATGGATGTTTGGCTCTATAAACCATCAGAGCTTCACTGGTGCATGGAATTTGAATTCGTCCTCTGATTTAATGGGTTTGATTGGATTTATGGGGCAAACATTATGTTTAAATATAGATGTCAGATTTTATCAACAACTGGACATTGAGACGGTCCTTCAAACCAGAGGTGACACTCTTTAAGTTTTTCCAGCTGTGTAGTCAGTATCAGTCTGTGCTGGTCTTCAACCACGTTATAATTTTTGCTAGTGAGGTTCCCCATGTCTTTTAATGTCACATACATAACATGCTGAGAATCCCTCACTGGTACATCAGTGGATTGAGGTTCACTCGTTGTGTCACATCGTCCATGGTTACTAATTGCTTTCAGTGACAGGCGTCAATCAATCAGATGACTGTAGCTCTTGCTGATAAACCTCTGATGTATGATTTATTTTTCTACCTAATAGAAGTTTGGGATGGACAGCAGGATTGTTGTCATCTAAGAGTTTTACGAAATTTGGGCCTCAGAAGAGGATTTTTTTTTTTATATGTTTGCTTGATCAAAGTCATTGATCATCTCATTGTACCTCTACCCACATTTTCCTGACACTAGTCATACTTGCAAAGAGCTTCAGATGATCCCTTTAGAAAAACCTCTCGGTGAAGTCAAATGTGCTGCGTACACGTTTTTCCGTAGTGCGTGACCCTTATTTTTCATAAATGTGTAAATGAAAGGTAACCAGCGATTATATTTGTTATTCCAATGAATCAGTTCGTTTTAGATATTTCATTATTTGCTGCGATGCATTTCGGCGATTATGTATCGACTCAAGTAGCCACGTAGAAGAAGTAACGACGAAGTCAAGTATTAGAACAACATATTGTAGCAGCACTCGCTAATCCGCCTGTTTTGAAAAGTGATACTCGAGTACCTCACTCTCTGCTCTATGCTTCCAGTCCTCAGGTCACGCTGAGTTGCTCTGGCCGACTGTAATCTGTCTGAAAGCAGGCCACATGGCTCTCTATCTCGTGAGGAGATCCCTCTGTGTGTTTGCTCATTCTTTTCAGTCGGCATCTAAGCCTCTTAGGAATGCTGAACTTTTAGACTCGGACCGAGTGCGCAAAGTGTGCATTCATGTGTGAGGAGTTATATTGCAGATTATAGCCCTTTTTGGTTGCATTAAAGACTGAAATAGCAGAGTAATATAGACCTGACTCGCCAGTTTTCTTCTAATCTACACAGAATCGAGAGGCTATGGGTATATAACACGTAAGCCTTTTTTTTTCTTAGTGAGAAAACAAGATTGTTGTTCACACTGCTGGTGCTTCTGGACCCACAGAGTCTTACAGAATTATGCTTCTGAGTCACACGTGATAATCCCTCAAATGGGTCCAATTGAACTCATTAACCTCGAGGCTGTTTAAATGGGTCACTTCTTGCACTACAAAAGTTTGCAGACTTTCTCTTGTAATCAGCATAAAGGGGTTTGAATATGCCGAATATCCTGCGAAGATTATAAAAGCAGACAAAATGTCTCTTTATATTGAGCTTCTGAATGCAATGCAACTTTTTTATTCCATTACCCTTTGCAATTTTTTCCCTCAAGCAGAGGTGTACTTAACAGGTGTTCACAGAGGGACATGTCCCCAGTACATTTTCAGGAGCTAGAATTGGAACCCCACCTTTAAATACTGAAAACGAATGTTATATAAAAACACAGGAGAAACTACAAGCACTAGGACCCACTGGGATTAGAAACAGCGCTTGCTCAAGCTTCCAGTCCCCCTTCAACTCCCCCTCCTCTGAGAGTGAGCTGGTGATGCCTTTGGACACAGTCTATTAAGTTAGTTAACATTATGTCAATGTTCATAATGAGATGATGATGCTAAACATCTTCATTTGCTTACTAACTAGTTAAATAGAAAATTCCATTGTTTAATTACTGTAACTTCTTACATGGTTTTCCAAATGAGACCAGTCAGTCCACTTCTGTGCTTCACTAAACAAATGAACTCCTGTTTCACTAATGTTAATTATGCAGGGAACAAAGAACGTCATCTTAAATTTTGTGCTTAAATGTCTTGAGGATTTATATCAACTGCTCCTCCTGCTCTGTACTCACCACCACCACCATACACTCAGAGCTGGTGGAGACCAAAACTGAGCCAAAAGCAGTATTTGAGTTACATTAATCAAGACACCAAATTAATATTATTGTTGCTCTATGACTTCTGGATGTGTACATAAGCAGATGTTTGGGAATGAATTATTCTTAATAAGTTAATAAAGCGTTAATGTGTCTGTATTGTTTTCACAACTTGTTTCTGCTGCCCCAAAGTGGTACAAAAAACAGTTAAAGCTGGAGTACAGGTGTACAAGAACTGTGTGACCAGTAATCAATACAATTATGGCAAAACTGCTTTTTATTGATTCTCTTTACAATACAGAGTTTAGCCCTTTTATCTATCTTTGCTTCTGTGCTGTTTAAAGACCCCCAACCCAGACTGAGTGGTCTACACCCTGGCACCTTCTGAATTTTATACAAGAGAGCACGGCCCCTCAAATTATACCCCAATCACTCGTTCCCTCCATTCCTCCTCCTCCTACATGTGGGTCTGCTTCCTCCCTTGCTTTGGAACCTCATAGTCTAATCAATAGTCTTTTTGAGCACTGCAGCTTGGTTATAAACATTGGGTTTAAAAAAAAAAAGAATGTTGATTGTGGCCAGATTCCAAAAACAGTGGAAGTGTGAGCGAGAAGAAAAGTGTGGAAAGGTGAGATGAAAGTATACGGGAGATGGAGGAGAGCGATGGAACGAGGGAGGAAATGGAGACAGAAGGAAGCAAGGTATGCGTGTGTGTGTGTGTGTGTTTGTGTGCTCCTATTTTGTGTGTGAAAAGGCTGTACAGTAGTTTGTGGTCTCCTAAGGTGCGTCCAGCGGCAGCACATGGTGAGAGGTTGGACTGTGTGCTCCCTCCCTAACCCACTGACACAATGGGGCTCTGTGTGGTGAACCTGAGGAATGCTGAAAGATGGCAGGACTTTGGAGAAGAGAGGGGAAGAGGGGGTTTAGGGGGAGAGAGTGAGGAGAGGAGGAGAGAGAGAAGAGGGTAATGGATAGGGAACACAGAGAGACATGACAATGAAGAAGAACATTCTGAGTTTATGGAGTTGGACACTTTCGGCCAAATGGATTTGCCGCTGCCATTGCCATTTCTGTCTTGACTATGTTTCTTTCATTTAATCTATACACTATCATATAATATTTTTACTTGTGGGGAATTAGCATTTTCTTATTTTGAAATTCAAAATGGGACTAATATTTTTAATTGAAGAATAAGAAGAAAGATGGAGGGAGGCAGATAAGGATGGTAGATGAATAGATGTACTTCCTGCTGTCAGGAAGGCACTTTATATTGCTGAAAATCTATTTTTTAACTTCAGGCAATACACAAGCAGAAATTGTAAGAGTTTTAATATGCAGCTATATATTTCAATTTAGAGGCACCTTGCTTTTGTCTTGTGAAATTAAGTTTTCAAGTTTTCAACTTATCTTTCCCCTAAAAAAGTTTTGAGCTCATGATAATATTTAGTAATTTATAGAGGTGCATGGAAATCTTCAATGAAACTATATCTAAAATCAAACTAGCTGAAATGGTTGCATTGGTGATGAAATGTGCACTAACCTGACTACTTACAAATTAAATTTACAGCAGTTTACATTTTTTGTAAAATTATGACAAATCCATGATGGTAAAATGTAAATCCAAGCAGATTGTGTAGATTTTTACAAAGATGTATGTATATAAGCTATTCACGTGCATAAACTCAACATAACCCAACATGTATATAAAGTTACTAATGACATTATCCAGTATTTATTTCAGCACTCATTGCACCCGTGTGCACGACCACACTGTTGTAACCCTGATACTAAGATATTGATCTACATATACAGTATAAGGTCCAAAAGTCAGAGAACACTTCCACATTCAGTTCAGAGAACCTCTTAAAAATAGAGTTTTCTTGGTATGACTTGAATTAGATTGAATATACGGGTGGGGTGGGTGCTTCAACTCTCATCTGGAAGACTTCACCAGTCTTGTTGCCTTCATAACTAACTTAGAGTTAAAGTTAGACATGGCAGACATGGAGCTTGAGGTCCAAAGTGAAGATAACTGGGACAGAAAGGGACAGAAAGTGGAGGGGAGTGTGGCCTGAGATGGTGGGACGGTAAGGGGAGGACTGGAGGAGAGGAGGGGGTTGAGGAGAGAAGTTAGGGATGGGGACAGTCAAACAGGGAGTGGTGAATGCATGAGTTAAAATTAGAAAGAGGAGGTAGAAAGTCATACGGGAACAGGATGAGGGGATGCTCCCCACTGTGAGATATCTGGGAAAATATAAGATTAGGAAAGTGAAGGATGAAATGGAGGTAAAGGTATAAGACATGAGGACAGAAGGCAGGAGAAGTGCAGAGCAACAGAAACAAGATGTGGGAGGTAACCTCACTGTGTGATGTATGGGCTGAAATTAAGGTGGGGGGAGCTGGATTGCTTCAGCGGTAAGTAAAGGTGATTAAGAGAGAAAATACTGCAGTTTTGGCAAATACTTGTAATGGCTAAAGTGAGGAAGAGGAAAAAGATGAAAAAAGGAGAGGTAAGTGATGCTGGATACTGAAAGTGAGAGGAGAGAGGGAGGTGATGGCAGATTTGTTTACAGACTCCCCCACACTGAGCAGGATCCAGGGGTCTAAAAGGAGACTGGGACTCTGCAGTCGGCCGAGGTGTTTTCTGATGCCACTGAATGAGCAGCTTATTCTGGATATGGGATCTCGAAATGAAAATAACTGCTAGCAAAAGATGAAGAGGACTGTCTATTGGAGCTGAACAATTTTTAGCTACAGATTAATTTGCATAAAATCCCAGTGCACACACAGACTCACTTACTGTGTAAATATACACAGCAACAAAAGTCTGGGATCACTTTCTCAGTTTTATGGAGTAGTCACTTCACTGCCATGTATACAAATTCGGAAAAACCGCACAGCAGGTGAATAACGTATTTCATATGTGATTCAAAATCAACCGGAGAACATAAGGAATACATTTCATGCTTCTGTTTTGCAGAGGTATAAAAAAAGAAGGCATCCTTGATACCACTGATCAGTCGCTTATTAAAATATATTACAGTCAACACAGGCCTGATGGGTAATGACACTCATTGCTGTTCCGGTTTTCTATCCTTTGTTTTCATAACTGCCTCATGTTGACCATGATTGAATTTATAGTCCAGATGACATTTGACATCAGTTTAGATTAAAGACTTAAGTCTGACAAAATTTCTACACATGTTCACCAGACTATACTGCTGCACTGCAGTAAGAGTTCTTTATGCAAGTAACACATGTGTAAGTGGACTGATGGTTTCATTCAATGATCAAATGCATTGAAATTGGGGAGGGCAAATGACACTGGGACACAAGTATGAGTGATTTAATATCAGGTGGTGGATTTAAAACCACCCATATTTTGTGACTTTCTTCTCTTCTGCGTTTTTTAAAAGACAGACAACAAGAAACACGACACAGCTAATACATTTAAAATAATTTATTAATAGCATAACTCTTGCATGTATATTGGATGTATATTATTAAGTGTCATCTGCTTAGCAATGGTATGAGATATCTGGAAGATAAACCCTAAAGGAAGCTTGTACAGTGTGAATAAGATGGGTCCTAGAGTGGGGCCTTGAGGTACTCCACAGGTGATAAGAGTATATGAGGAGGAGATCTGTCTGTAAAGGTGGAAGGCAAATCAATCAGATAACTAAAATCTGACTGAAAATTGTCCATATTTTTCTAGAAAGAATTAAAGCTTAGAGTAGAGTATTGCTGTCATGGCTTTGGAGAAGAATTGTAGTTTGGAAAAAGTCTTAGAACCTTTAACTGGTACGTAGGAACAGTGTCCAGGTAGGTATCTTGTCCAGGCCAAGCTGTTGCCTTGGTGTATGACAAACCATCCATTAATCACCCATCCATTATCTACACTGCTTATCCTTTGAGGGTCACACAGAAAGACACCGGCCGAACTGGTATTCCAACTGGTGACAGTGCTAACCATCACACCACCATGCTGCCCCATCTATCCATAATTTGTGTAGCTTGTAATGGCAGCTAGCTTAAGTGAATGAGTAGGTTATGAATACAACTTTTTGCATAAGGTAAACATTGTCCTCATCCTAGATTGTGATGGAGGAGGGAAATTGAGAGTCGTCTCTTGTGTCACATTCAAATGTTTTGTTGACCCATTCAAGCCAACTTACATCCCACTATTTAGTCCTTTTTTCTAAAAGGGCTGTGGTACCTGCAGACGCTAGAAAGCTTGAACGTAAACATAACCATAAATATGGTTTTGCTTAAAAGATCAATAGGTTTTTTTGTGGGAACAGTCTCAAATATTTAAAATCTGGACTGTTAACAATAAGTGATTTCTTCCAGCAGTTTTCCACTTAACTGCCTTTGTTGGCATATTGCTACAATTTCTTTCTTGGCATGTTTCTAATGACACGCTCATACAAACATTGCTCCATAGCATCACAAGTGGTGAAAAGCTTCCCTGGGTGCCTTTAATGTGAAGATACAATATATCTTTCTCTCTGCTTTACTTCTTTTCACCCCTTGTGTTTTCTCATTCTTTGTCTACATGCATATTTAGCTCCAATTGCTATCAAGGTTTGCTGCTGATAGAAAAGTCACCTTAATAGAGATCCTCTGCAGGTCCCGTATCTGTAACTCAGCCCAGCTCGCTCCAGCTGAGGGGAGAATATCTTCGGCCATGATCAGGGCAGGTTAGGAAGGCAGGAAGCAGGTCACTGGGCCAAAGGAGAACGCCACCTGCATGGGCGCACAAAAGAACAGTGTTCTGACAAGCCACCGTTATTATGCTGTACATATGGCGGTGATAGCTCTTAAATAGATAAAAAGAAACCCAAACTCTCCATGGCATGTTTGTCCTCTGGTCAGAGTTATTCACGATGTGTGTCCATGAATATGAATCTTTGACACAGAGAGCTCTGTGTGAGGACTGGAAATAGTTAAACACAGTGTTGCATTTTAGGAGGGTATGACTATACTGTGTGTGAGTGTGTGGGAGAGAGAGAGAGAGAGAGAGCAATTCATAGCTACCTGAGGAGAGGTTTTGTGACTGTGTGTGTGTTCAGCCAGAGAACATACATTTATAAAGAGGGGCCATATTCAATGTACAGTACAGTACAGTGTAACACGGCACAATCTCAGATTTAAAGGCCCCCTTGTGGAAGAAATGTGCATTAACCTAACCAGAAAAAGAGCACCAATCCTCTAAGCGGATTAGAGTGCACCATTAAACACAGTGAATTAAATGTTCTTGCCAAACCACTTAAAAGGTATCTGGAATTGTGGTGCTGGCATGATCTTCTGTTTTTAATGGGCTTATACCGGAATAAAGGACTCACTCATACAAGGGAGGAGGGGATCTGCTGATTTTTTATAAATCCAGGCAATGTTTCCGTTTGTTTAGTATTATACCTTTTCAAATTGCAATACAAAGGCAACTGCACTTGAGGTTAAAGTTCTTCCACATATTTCACATCTCATCTAGGAGGCTTCTTTATTCCAGCACTGTCAAACAGACAAGATTAAAAACTTAATAAAACTGTCACTCCCTCATCGTTGCACCTTAACATTCACCAAACCATCCACATCTGTTGAGCACCTCCTTATGCAGATACATTACAGCGCGGAGCCCCCCTCGGTGGATTGGGTTGGCATGCTTTAAATAACTTCAGGAATCAGTTGAATGGCTCCTCTGTTCACCTGCGGGGAGTCAGATGCAGCCTTTTCCAGAGCAGCCAGTGATTAGAGTTGAGTTTTGGCACAAGGCTGGAATAAAAAAATCAGAGACCAGAAAGTTATTTGATCAGTAAAAAGGTTGTGATAATAAGAGAGGAAATGAACCAGAAGAAATATAGAGATGTCTTGTCAAAACCATGTTGAAAATATCGTATTAAAATCAAGCAAATCTATGAAAGAAGTACATAAAGCTTGTTTTTATATCAAACCTTTGTAGGTAAGATGTCACCAACTACTCTATAAAAGGCTAAAGTGAGACATGGAATTAAAAAATCAGGTAGTAGTTAATGGCAGAGAAGGATTCATTGATATGAAGTGACTTTTGGTTTTCAGATTTTCAGTGAAGCACTGCAGTTTAATGCAGATATTCATGGACTGAAACTACTCAATAAAAAACAACTGTCTTACTATTAATTGCTGTTCATGACTAATTCAAAATGTCTTATTGTTGAGCAGAATTCCCCTAATGGGCTAAATGGCTTCTATAATTATGAAACTGATCACTGATTCCATCACAGTTTGACCTATAGGTTGATTATCATTCAGTTTGTTTGATAGTTCCAGCAGCCACCAGCAGGCTGACTCAGCAGCTCCAGCAGAGTGGCTGCCTTTTCCAGGGACTGCAGAATAACTAACTGGTTTGTGTTTAGTAGCTGCCTCGCCGAGTGGCCGAACGTCTAGCTCGTTAGCAGACTCATTCGATTTTGTTTCACTAATGAATCCTGATGTGATTATTTCTACCTGAGATGTAGATATTTTAGCTTTTGACATTTTTTCATAAATATATTAGATAATCATCTCAGAGAATGCTATTGCTGAACCTATATTTTGTTCCATTTGGGTCCTTCTTCTGTGTACTCAGGAGGGAGAAGGAGGTACGAGTGTGAATGTGGAAGGATGACATACATATCCTGCCTATGTTTTGGTTGAAAACAGTAAGAGAAAGTAAAGGAGCTGAGGAAGTCTGTTAGGGGGCAGTTGTGGTGATTCTACCCCCCACTCTGGAAACTTTATCCACTTGCAGGTTTATTCTGAGGGAAGAAAGTCACATTCCCTCTCTGGAAGCTCTCTCTTCCTTGAGCAAGCCGGGGAATTTAAAGTCCCTCTGTTTATGATGTTTCCACAGGTAAACTCAGCTCCGGAGCTCAAGTATTTTCTGACACTGCACAAACTCTGTTTGCTCCTTCAAACAGATGAATTCAGCAACGCAAATGTTTGACCAGAGCCTCACTTCCAGCCAGGGAAACAAACCATCCTTGGCTGCTTTCTCTTGCATGAATGTATGTTTTTTATGAGGTTTGCTCCATTAGCAAGAGCATGGAGCCTTTATTTTACTTTACATTTGAAAAACAGGGGCTACATTGAAGATAATTTAAAGGCCTATGGAAACAGAAAAACTGTGGCTAATTGCCAAGGTGCAATTTGTACAGCCACCAGGAATTAAAGGGATAGTTCACAGAAAAATTAAACTTCACTCGTTATCTATTCATCA
Source organism: Hippoglossus hippoglossus (assembly GCF_009819705.1). NCBI lineage: Eukaryota > Metazoa > Chordata > Actinopteri > Pleuronectiformes > Pleuronectidae > Hippoglossus > Hippoglossus hippoglossus. The sequence goes on from NC_047155.1 coordinate 10,226,876, forward strand.
CTATGCTGATGGAGGGGGTGGGTGAAGTGTTTGATGGGTTTGATGATGACACTTAAAGGGAGCCTGTGTGAATACAATGTCTGAGAACCTAAAAATAGGTTTTAATACAACAAAACTACAAAGGCCCATTGCAGGAAAACATATTTGTGGTCAGATTACATTTTCTATGAATAGAAAGTTTATAATTTTTGGCAAATATGTTGATGACATGATGATATGTTGAAAACATTTTTTGACCAAAATATAAACTTTGGTGGTGGTCACGTCTAAACACCCACATCTCTTGGTTAAGGTTAGGGAGAGATCATGGTTTGATACAGACAAAGTGAGGAAGATGACTATGAGTATCAACCCCCTTTTTGGTCTGACAGTCGCGTACATAGGACGCCCATCCTTCATCCCAAACATCTCCCGGCAACTCTACTATCCTCAATAAATGCAATGCTTCATTCATTCAAAAAAATGTGTTGCCTCTAAACATCATCCATCCAGTGATTGTTTCCTACAAAACATATGCTGTTACAATATCGTTGTATAAACATTAAAGAAAGGCTTAAAGAAAATCACTGAACAAGATGGTCTGGTCACGTCATTGTTACATCAATGTCATACAACCTGGTTTCCCAACACAGCTTTTAGTTTTTCATATTTGCATTTTTTATATTTCTTTATATTTGAAAGTTCTCTCAAATCTAAGTAAACCCTGATTTTACAGAGACATCCTGACTTGTACTTTTGAAAGTTTAATCTTTGTACACAGCTCAAACATTCCTCAGCCAAATGGGTTTTTCTTCTCCAATGTTTCATATACATGCGCCTTTATGAAAACAAATTTTTCAACCTCGTGCACATTTCCCTGCCGCTCTCCACAGAGAGTCCTCTATACGTCCAGCGTGTGGTATATCCTTTGGTCACCAAGGTGGAACTCTGCAGGGCGCAGGTTGGTAAAAGTCTAGATTGTGAAGCGCTCACCTCATGCAGACAGTGAGAGCTTTTCAGGCAGTGGAGAACAGGCTTGTGTCAATACTGGGCCAGACAAGGTCCTGATTTATCCAAGAGTCTGACGCACTAGAATTAGCTGAATTACCAGTTTACAGGCCTATCTGAAACGCCCACTTATTTCCAAGTCCGACTTACAGTGAAATTTCCAGGTGAAATGTGTGAAGAGGAATGACAGACGAGGGAGGGTTACAGCTCAGAATTCAGGTATGATAAAAAAGTAAGGGTCAATGTTTCTCACGGGTTCTCTTTTTATGATACCTGCAACATTAATCAGTCCAAAGTATGTCAAGCAATATTTTTATTTTCCTGTGCTGAGCAGCCTGACTGTGATGTGAAAGGAATTGTGGAAGCAAAGATCCCCGCCTGTAAACTATTCTGTGAATTTGACTGACTCTTTGTGTACAACAATACAAATATTCAACAAATCTCTCCACACATTTGCTGAGATGATTAAATGATTTTCTTGTTTTTTTTCTCCCCCCTTAGTTCTTGGTATCGTCAGATTAATTATCAGCCTGCCAAATAACCACAGACTGGCAGTACTTTGAAGCATGCACTGACAGATTTATGAAAAGTTAAATCAAAAACATGTTCCAGGACCTATTCAGTCTACCCATCAAACTCTTGTCTGATTGGAGGCCAATTTTTTATGGTCCATCTGTAGATTGTTTGAGAGTGACATGGACGTGATCAAGATTCTTGGCAGCCAGCGAGTATTCATTCCATGTGCAAACTCTCACAGTCCACATCCAGCACGGTAGAGACTAATCCCATTATCCAACATTGTACACAGTACTTTGTATTTTAACAACACTTTCCAGAGATCTGGTCACTTTTCCTCTGTCATCTGTTTCAAGTTTCCACCTGTTCTCATCTGAGTCTCCCCTTTATTCCTGTTTGTTTGCTGTCCCTCTCTTGGTGTGTCTCCGATGGCTATATATACCTGTACCTTGTTTTCTTGTCTCTGTCTCCTTCGTCCTTTTATCATTAAGAAGTCTAACTTTCATTCGATTCTCATTATGAGTTACATATGAGATATAAAGGAATGCCAGAGCTTGACACCATTGTTTCTGTATGCCTGTTGCCTGTTTGATGCCAAGAACTTGCTCATTGTGGGAACTGTTTGGTTTCTCTCTAGAATGTAAAGTTCCTTGAGATAAAGTATGTTGTGATTTGGCGCCAGGACTTAAATTGAATTGAAATTGAATTGAATTGACCAAATGTACTTTGTGTGGCACTATGAATGGAAAAAGCACTGTGCAATCTAATGTCTCCTAATGTCTTTCAACACAAACACTCCTCTTCTCACATGTAAAACATCTCCAAACACCAAGACTAGCGAAGCAACAATACTACCACCTATACTATGTTGTGTTTTGTAATAAGTTTCTCTCATTTTCTGTGTTGTGCAGACAGGGCGTTCATCAGCTGTTTAGATTTAATGTTAATATCACAAGTTGTTTTACAATTATACAGTGAAAATGTATAGCTGCTGAAAATGTACAAATCAACAAATAAAAAGTGATTTGCAAACGTATAAAATGTTTTGTGATTAATCTATGAGAAATGCGTGACCCTGTCCATTACTACTCACTGATGGTCATATACGTTTGTATTTTGTCTTTGATTCATCATAATGTTTCAATTGTATTACTTTTTACTAAGAAATCAAAGCTATTGTGTTGTAGTGTGTTCATTAGAAGCCACTGCGGATTTAAATATGAAAAGTATTTGGAGAAAACCCATCTATTTCAACACCTACAGCATCTTGGATCACTTCCAAAAACTAATCAAGCGTCTTCTGAGAAGAATACTGACACGCTCTACGGCGCAGCAGAGGCTCAGACAAAACAAAACCCTCTTGTTTCTCTTTGGAGCAAAAATAAATGACATGGAGCTTGAGAGGGGAAACAAATTCTCCTTTATCTTGCCTCTTCGCATAAACTGAGCCGATCTCCGTGTTGATTTTGGATGTGCAGCAGAAGAAGTTCTTACCCAGGAAACCAGACATTTCCCATAACTCACATCCCGAAAGGGGAACAGAGCAGACCACAAGGAACAAATGTCATTGTGATTGTCTGGTACACAATATTACAACACAAGTCAGTCCGCAAATCCCCAGTTCATATTTCTTGTGATGAAAGCAGCAGAATTAAGCAGGACTGTAAGAACTTTCACTCTTCTGTGTTTATTTGTAGCACAGTTGCCACGCTGGCTGCATGGCTCTGTGGATGTTGGCCCACCATTTTGGACCAAGCCTTATATCTCATCAATGGTTGGATGGATTATCACAACATTTTGTACAGATGTTCGAGGTCCCCAGAGGATCAGCTCTGCTGTCTTTGATGATCCAATGACTTTTCATTTAGTGCCAACAGGAGGTCACATTTTCTGCTAATCAAGTGAAATATCTCTACTGTTTTTGTAAAGACCCTGATGTTTCTGTACAAAAGCAGCACTGGTCTAAAGAAAATCAGATTTCAACATTTAGAACAATGTCAGCAAATCAAGAGGATTTTTCTTCTTTCACTTTATGGCATATCAGCTAATTTCTTACTCTGGGAAAACTCGAGAGAGTCGCTCAAAAAAATCCGGTGGACTCAGAGTAAACTCAACCCTGTATAAATTTCTCTAGCCTTCTTTTGAGGGGCTTGGGAGAATAAAGCACAATAAACAGAAGCCCCCCCTCCAAAAGTCCACAACAAAAGCAAATAGCCCTGGCCTGGCTATAGCTTTATTAGCGGTCAGCTGGTTCCCATTAGAACGGCTTTGTGAATTGCTATCTCCTCTCAAGAATCCCAAACAAACTGACCCTCGGCTCTGTTTGTCTCCCTCTAACCTCTCTCCACATCCGCCGTGCTTCTTCAAGCAATATCCCTGGATACCGCCGCCCCCCCACAAACAGAGGTCGGCCTACGTGACCTCACTGACCACCGATGTGGCTACAAAGCTACTTAGGTGTAGATGGTGTTGAATGATTTGTGAGACTTCTGTTATTTAGTTTTTATCTCTTATGGTCTTTTGGCATGAAATCAATGGCTTCTCAGACACTTGCACGTTTTAAATAGGTTCGACAAACGTCCTTTTAAAGTGTAGAGTTGGAAATGTTTTATATGTTTTATTATATTTTATTATTAGCAAAAGAAGCTGTGAATCGATCTAATCAGCAAGTACCACCTGAGATTTATGTCTTAGCTGATTCCTTTGTTTCACAGGCTTCTATGTTGTCCTCATTTTAGAAACCATACCATTGTATATGATACTATACTTTATGTCAATGGTACCTACACCACCCTGCTGGAGTGAATACAAGCTAATCCAGGTTATAAATAGTACTCACCTACTCTACTTGTTTAATGCAGAGTACATTTGCTTAAATCTATAAAAACGTTTTTTTAGCATTTTCTCAACAATAAAGCTTTTCTTTTGAGGCCTGGTTTTAAAGATTCATGTCTTTAGACTGAATGAATGGCCCTTGCGTGACAGACCAGGTACAGGGAAGTCAGATTGTATTGAGAGACGGACTAACACATGTTGTTTTAGCATTTTAATGGTATTTGTTTGTATGCTGAGATGGTCAGTCATCATCAGTTGTTTTCTTTGCAACCTTATTAAACCCTTTTAGTATATGTTATAGCCCCTGTGTCATGACCCGCTCATCAAGGACCCACAAGGGCGATCAAAAGATAAAAAAGGTCGAAAATACTGAGTCCTGTCTATATTTATTTATCTGCAATCTGTGATTTTTACACTGAATCTTTTGGGATCGCTTGGAGGCGTTGTGTATATACTCTGCATTTATGTTTGATCCCGGTAAAACTGAGATGTGTAAAATCATGTGGGAGTTTTTTGTAAAGAATGTGCTGAAGTTGACACGTGAGGAAACAGAGACCCTTTCCTTTTCTCCATCAAATAAAGTCGGAGGGGCCTGGAGGACTGAGCATCCTTTGTTGAGCCCTGGCTCTTGGGTCTTACTCATGCTCTCACCCGGCCCCATCTGGATCAAAGCTCCACCAGCCTTGCCCTGAACTTTTTACTTCCTGTGATCAAAATAATTATAAAAAGGAGGCAGAAACACATATGGGTGGAAAGAAGGACACAGAAACATTATTTTTTACATTTATTAAAGAGAATAAATGAAGAATAAGAATGAAAGAGGGGTAGTTGTAGTGGTTGTAAGATTTCGGGGTATGCAGTGGTGGTTGTCGTTAGTGGGGACTCAGAGACCGGACCAAATCAACACAGAGACCAACCCAACAAAGCTACCATTCATGTTCTTTTCCGAGTAATCGAAAACGTTTCCTCTCAAACCCTGAAAACACGAGCAAGGGGCAAATCTGCAAAGACAACAGACAGGGGAGAGGTCCCCGCCGCTGTGGATTAGGGTCTGCTCGCTGTGGGCCACATTCAGATCTCCACAGGGGCAAAAGGATCCAGGCATCTGCACCAGGCATCTGCACCAAACAGGGCAGAACCAGGACAAAAATGAAAGGGTTGATCTTATTCTGCTGTGGTCACAGGGATTGTATGGCCTTGGACGCCAGGGGGACCTACTGCCGTTCCTGGGCCGCCTCAGACAGCTCCTCTCGATGCTGCCTGGTGGAACTGAGCATTTGATTTACCTGAGCTACCATTACATTTGGTGCATGTATGATATAAAACCATAGACTTTATATAAAGATGGACAATGTGACAGTTCCCCAAAAGTGAAGCCAGAGTATCTTGATTGCCACCTGGTGGATGGCTGTGGTACAGGTTAATAATCCCACATCCTCCATGTTAATGGCTGGGACATGGACCAAACTAAAAATTAAAGGTAGACGTTAAATTAATATCTCTCAAAGATGAAAAGAGTTTCTGCCCACCTCCACATAACGTAACACAATTTCCATTCACAGTCATCAGTCTGCTCCGATCAGCTGTGACCAATTCTGAAAAATTGAAACCATAAATTGATGTCATTAATCAGCCTACCATTAATCTACTCTCTATGTGACAATGCCATGACTAATCCTTGGTTAGGTTTATCCATAAAAAAGAATATAGTTTGATTTATGGGAAAATCATTGTCTGAGAAACGACAAAAAACAACAACTTGGAATTTGTAAATCAACATGTGCTTCACATGTCAGAGTCCAACCTTTTTCTAACAATTCCTCCATTCCAAACACCTCCCTATTGAGTTACTGTCAAGCTCTAATGACTTCCTCACATACTCCTGTCATAAATGCTACAGACCCTCTTCGTCCAATTAATGATTTTGCAGGAAACCAAGGACGTAACTTGGAACCAGTTTTGCCTCTTAAAAGATATAAATACGTAGATGAAGGGATGATCAAAAGGATGAAACAGCTTTGGGTGGCCTCTGAGCTTCCGATTGCCCCATATTGTGTTTTGGAAAAATGTTATTTTATCTGGGGCTTTGAATCATCTGAGGGCATCAGTCTGAGTCGGGACATCCTGTTTCCTGAGGGGAAGATGTTTCTCTCTCTCCCTCTCTGTCCCGGGGCGCTGCTGACAGCGCTGGAGACAATGAAGACTGTTGATGTTTTTATTAAGTAGTGTGGGTGTTATAAGTGAGATCAAAGAGCCCAACAGAGACAAACTAATTAGGTCAATATATCTCTGAGTTGGTGTCAGCGTGTATTTTTGTGGTTATAAAGATGATGAGATCATTCGGAAAAAATCATAGATTTAAAGACTAAATTCATAAAATAAGAAAAGGAGTGAAGTCGTAAAACAATAAGAAGAAAGTCATAATATTACAGTAACAAATATTGATTTAGATATTTTGTCCTTTTACAATTTTTTTGTTCAATATGGCCCCTTATACTCCATTGTAGTGTCCAATCATAAAAATACTGATTCCTTAGTTTCTGAGGACAAGGGGATTATACTGCAACACAAAGATATGGGCCCCCCCCGAACTAATGAAGTCCCTGGTACTATATCGTTGTCGACTGCAGCTTCCAACTGTTGAAGCTCCTCTAACAGTGAGTTCTGTGTCCTGCTCGGGTCATTTCTGTGAGTATAGCATGTGTAAAGTATGTGTCTCAGTCTAAAAGATGTTTGTCTTCCTTTTACTTTACCTTCAAACTGCAAAGAGCAGGTAAGGGAGAAAGGAATGTGGTAATTTGAGGTAATCAAGTGGGAGGATGTGGTGTTGGTGGAGGGGTGAGGTAAAACATATTTGAGAAAGGTTATTCTAGAGATTCCCACAGTGCACAATCGTGTCAATTGTTCTATAAATTATGAGGCTGTGTATTGGAAAAATAATTGCGGGTTGCATATATATTCACTGACGACGTTTTTTTCAGCCAAAAAGGTACAGTGTTCTCATACCTCAGATGCTGTAGGGAGGTGGTCTGCATATAAAACACACAAACGTCATAAAGTGTTTTTTTCCTGAGTTCTTTGTGTGTGGAGATTACTTTGATTATTTCTATGCATGATGATTGACAGCTGTACCTACCACTAACATCTAGGTATTCCCTACAGCCTCTTTTGAACTGTATTTTGGACATTTCAGCGAAAACCAAAGTAATTATCTTTTGTACACCTAAGTCCGGAAGCCAAGTGGGGCCACCTCTGTGCAAATGTCTCATATGTCTCACGCAAGAAATCTGGGTGTTATGTTTGTTGGGAGGATATGGTTTGTCTCCCGAGGATATGGAAAAAGTGATTCATGCCTTCATAACATCATGACTGTTCTCTTCTACTTATATTCGAGTCTCATAAGTCTTCATTAACTTTATTGCAAATTGTTCAAAATGCCACTGCAAGTATGATGCACAATATAGTCAAATAGTCATTGTTGTATATATGCTTATTCTTTGTGTTTTTACTTTATATTGTAATATTCCAAACTTATTTTCTCTGCTTGTCCCTAAAATGTGACATACTAACATTTAATATTGTGTGGCAGAGCTCTTTTGGATAATAAATCTGTCTGACAGACACGATTACCCTGTCGCTCGTCACTTCCCTCCTGCTGCAGCCTCATCAGCTGTGATCCTTCTGCGATGACAGATAAATTATACGTTGCCTGACCATGGACTCACTCACTGCTCTGCTGACTGTTACCATGGAAACAGATGGGTACCCATGTCAAATATGGGTGGATGATATAATTATTTGATATTATGGGGGTATTTTCACCTTGAGATACTAGTTTGTAAGGATACTCTGTGAGATGACTTCTGCTGTCATTATTTACAGTGTCAGTCAAGCTGTTGCTGTTTTATTTGAATAGTTTGAAGTCACATACGAGCAGTAATCTTGATGAATTTATAAATGAGCTGAGGTCAGTGGTTTGGTGACACCGTATAAAAGAGAGAGAGAGAGAGTGAGAGCTAGAAGAGGGTGACCAGAGGGAGAGATGAGAAAACAGAAGCAGAAGAGAGAGACTCGTCAGAGGGAGCCAAGCAAAGTTTTCAACCGGCCACTGATCTCTCGTTCATGGTCAGTTGGACGTGAACACTGGTCACTCTGTGTGTGTGGAGGTGATGTCCACTGAGAGATGCTATCTTTATTTCATTGATACAATGGCCTCATAGACAGCAGACAGTGGGCCAAAAGCCACAAATCTCTGTGCCGCACTACACCGGCCACAGCTACTGCCAGGAAGAGTGCGCCACCTACAGGCTCGAGTGAGAATGTGAGAGAAATCAGAGAGATTCATGGAGTTGAGGGTTCTTCTCAACATGGGGATTAGTCATAAATAAAAGTTTTTAGTTTTTTTTTCTATATAGTAATGGATAGTTTTAACTGAACAGTATACCTTGTTCTAAAGGATAACCAGAAGAATACAAACAGAAAAGATGATGGACAGCAAATGAGCCTGAAAAGCAAAAAAAATAAAATAAATTACATAGATTACAGAAAAGTGAACATCTGAATGATCAGGTAGTCAGCAGTAATAATCATATTTTTTGTCTTTACAATGATTAAAAACGAAGAAGAACGCCATTTAGCACAATGCCATCCTCTGGACAGTCGACTTCAGATTCTTTCCCTAAAGAAGTGAGCCTCTCTGTGGCAGCTCTCAGACCTGGATCCACGGCTGCTAGAGCTATTTCCTTTTGGCTCGCCTCGGCTCTCCTCTCATGACGAGACGTTCTGGCAGGACGGAGGGAAGATGAGAAGAGCGACGGGGAGAAGAATGGAACATTTTGCTCCTTTTGCTAAAGGAACAAATGCCAGGTGTCACAGAAGATATAAGAAGGCAAACACATTCACGATACACTGTAAGTTCTCCCTCCTTCACGAGTTACGTCCCATGTTTGGAGGACTTTGTCGGAAAAGGAAACCCCACATCTCTGAAGGAACTCCTCGCTCACCTCCTCTTTTTTCACTTTCGCCTCCTCCCTCTCACCTACATTTTTTCTCTCGCTCTTTACATTCCTCTCTTCTCTCCTGTCACCCTCCTCTGGACCAATACTCTCTCTCAATCTTCTCTTTAATCTCATCAACTCCTCCCACCCACAATCATTGCAGGTTATCTACCAGAGGTCAGGTAGCAGCCTGCTGCCGAGTGAGTCCTTAATCATTTTTAAAAGATTGCAAAGATACGACTTTCAGGAGGAAAGTAATTAATAGGTATATTAGTGAAGAAAAACATTTCATGATATAGCCATACGCTCCCTGAGGTCAAGTTTGTGGTAAGTGGTGTCACTGTGGATGATAATACACCGATAATAACACTCCTGCAAAGACTGCCAGAGAAACCCCAACCCACAAACACTATACAACTGTTACACACACACACACAAATGATAAATAATGTGTTCCAGTGTCCAAGTCTCTGCCTCAAATCACAAGTGAGTCAGAGTAGTGGTCAGTGCAGTGGTAACAGTTAACAGGAAAATGAAACCACCTGTTATTGAATCTGAGCTACCAGCTGAGCCAGTGGCAGACAGCTGACCTGTTTCCGACACGGGGCCCAGACCATCTGCGAGCAATTTACATTCTTCTCACTGGATGTTTGACAAATTTCAGCCACCTTGTTAATATAATAAAGGAAAATACCTTAGCCGCAAGAAACAGCTGACCAACAACAGTGAGGCTGAGGGCGTTACAAAAATGAACTGTATTTGTCTTTAATGAAATATTTTTGGCTTGATTTAGCATTTCTGTCGTTGTTTCCCCTGAATTTGAGTTGGCGTTTGGACAGTCATGATATAATCTTGGTCTCTAAAAAGCAGTTGGAAAATAAAAAAGAGGTGGGGATTGCTCTGGGTGGGAGGAACAGGCCCATTAATACAGCTCTAATTTGTTTCTGAGAAGTGCAATGTGCAGTGAGGGGGACACACCCCGGCTAAATGAGCCCTGACAGACTCTCAGCGACGCCAGAGCAAAGCAGGGTCCATGGAGAAGAAAAAAAAAGGGGGGGGGGGGGGGGGGGGATGAAAAACGAACCATGAGAAAAATCCTTACCCAGAGCATTGTTGAGAAATGTGCACACCTTTTTTAAAGGTCAGGTGTAAAAATTGCTTTTGAAATAGTTTGGGTCTAGTAGGGAGACATTATTGTTTCTTGATTGTGTGTGTTTTCCATCACACAGACGCTCACGTGACCAGCAGATGTAGATCAGGTGACACTTCTGCTGTGTTTTGGAAAAATCCTGCAGGAGCTGATAGCTTCACCATGTGTATCGCAGCAGCAGCAGCAGCCATCGTCCAACTCCAACACATTTCACAGCTACTGCAATAAATATGCCCCAGCTCTCAGTCTTATTATTTCAAGGTCTGATTTATCATTCTTTTACTGCATGAATAAAGATATTTTCCACTTCTATCTCTAATAGCTTTCTTTTTACTCAGAGTTTTCCCATGAAACAAACAGTAGGTAGCTGATTAAAGGATTACTGTCTAACAGCGTCCCTTCAAAAGACGCTCCTGCCTCCCCATCCCTTCATTTCAATTCCCTGACGTGCACTTCCATCTCTGCGCCTGGGGTCTCGCTGTCAGTGAGCCAGGTTCTCACTCACTTTATGTGTGTGTGAAGTTTTGCCAGTTTATTGGATTTACATGTCTCTGCTGCCATGAAGTTCATGGAGCTGCCCACTGGCACACGCTGTAGGGTGCACTCTGTGTGTGTGTGTGTGTGTGTGTGTGTGTGTGTGTGTGTGTGTGTGTGTGTGTGTGTGTGTGTGTGTGTGTGTGTGTGTGTGTGTGTGTGTGTGTGTGTGTGTGTGTGTGCTCACGCCACATTTCTCATCATTACTCGTTGAGTCCCTCCACACTATCTCAGTTCACAGTGTAATTACCAGACGAAGTAGGATGGCAGTTCTGGTGTCCTGCAGTTTCACACCCCTTTAATCTGAGAGACTCAGCCTCAGGTCATTCAGGTCATTTGCTTTCTCTGTCTCTCTCTCTTTTTGCATCCCTCGTCTAGCTGGGTTTTTCTCTTCTCTCTCTCACCTTGTCTCTCCTCTCTATGTTCTCTCTCGCTCCGCTCTCACCCACCTTCTTTGGCGTTTGCAAGCGAGTGCATTCCTCTGTCAGTTTGACATGAAAGCCTGAGCCGAGAAAAAGTGCTGACTCATCTTGGACATGGCTCCTGATGAACGGTGACAACATACAGTAAAAAAGAAAAGGATTTGAGTTCTGTACAGATTATAAACACAGATATTGATACTAGGTTACACTACTGGCTAATGTTTGAGACAGCAGACATAAATATCTCTCCTGCTATTTGATAAATGGCTTGAATTCAATTTTTTTTTATGCCTGGATGATTTCAAAACACCTCCAAAGGTGGTTGAGAATGACTGAGCACAAATCCTGTGGGACTTCCAGATCCAGACAGATAAAGTAGTGATGGCAAACCAACAGTGATCTGGAGAATTCAAAAACTGGGAGAGTGACTGTAGCAGAGTCCAGGAACAACATCTGGGATCTTAGTCCAGAGGAGCACAGTCCCAGGAACAGATACTGTGCAGGCTCCCAGGCCTCTGATAGAAGACCCGAGTTTGAAGGAGGAAACATTACACTGCCCATGTGGAGCAAGTTGGGGGATTTGTCGGAATATTTAGTTGTTACTGCATTTTAATTAGATTTCGAGACAGTAAGGGATCTCCAGACAATGCCTGGCCTTTTTAAATGTATGCTTTTGGCTGAACCTCAATACCTCATTATCATATTACCATCATGGTAATTACTGTCAACAAACCACACCACAGCCAAGGAGGTTGGTGGTCTCTGCCAGCCTCGACACTGCTATTTTATTTCGTTTGCCACGGGGGTCGGTTATTTTGGGAAACCTGGCCAGTTGCTTCATGGAGTAATTCTTTTCAGTGTCAATGGGGTGAAAACTTCCCAACAATGGCAGATGTTGAAATGGGTGAAAAAGTGCCAGTCGTTGGCTTTTCCTTTGTCCACTGAATAATCTGTTAAAAGGTTCAAAATGTGCTGTGGTTTGTATTATAGAAGTCTCTTTTTGTTTTATATTAGTATCACAGACAATAATTTCTTCCATATTACAACAGAATCAAATTAGTTCACTACCACAAAACAATACTGTGTTTCCACTAGACTAATCCATTTAACTTCTACCAGCTGAAAAGAGCACAGACCTCGGTGCTCTCAGCAATGACATATAAATGCAAATCTAGCCAGCGTGCAGGAAAACATGTTTCCTCTATTTTATAACTGCATCTGATTTTGAAGAGACAATCATTATTCATATTTGTGTGAACCACATGTGTCCTCACTCATACAGTACAAGTAAAAGTGTCGAGAGTTATTGTTGCTGCCTGTCAATCTTTTCATCGGAGCTGTGCATTACGCCCAGTGTCTTGTTTTGGTTTCTGTCTCTGCACCATGCCCCAACGTGTCACAGAAGAATGCCGTCTCTTTTAACTCCTCAGTACGTTTAACCATTTAGATGTGTAATTACACACTGTGCAGGATGTTACAGCCGTGGGGCCGAATTTACAACAATTTTGTTGAAAGAGAAACGCCACATCCTATGATATGTGAAAAGACCCAAGGCTGAGAAAGTCAGGGAGAGTTGCCTGAGTGGCAGAACATTTGTTGGTACGTCAATGGCCAAAGTAAAATATCACAGTGTGTGGTACATGTTATACCTACTGTATGTCTGATAAAGCGACACCTACTGGCACTGTTCCACAATGTAACTGACAAACTAACCATACAAGCTCGAAACCCAATCAGGAAACCTTATTCTAATAAGAGGGAAACACTATTCAAAGGAGGGAAATACCTTCAATAACTGATATTTATTACCCACTTGGATGTCGCGAGCACAATAAGGACTCATCACCACCTTTATGTTTATATATTGCAGTGATTAACTGACAATGTAAACAATTGCATTTAAGTCTGATACAGTTACTGTCATTTTAGCTCTGTTTTGGTCGCCACCAGCTCTAAATAATGAATCTGGCTCTTCAGCAGCTACATGCACAGCAGCAGTTAGCTGACAGATGCTCAAACACTAAGCAATAAAGGAAAAGAACAGATTAAACTGCAGATTTAAGATATAGAGGAGCAACATTCTTACCACAGCAGCCTCTGTTACTCTTGCCTATACGGTGTTGATGTCCATGCATCTTGCCATCTCTCTTACGACATCTGGGCTGCAGCTGGAGCATGGAGCACTTCCTCAAACCTTTCCACTTCTTCTATACCCATAACCTCCCCCTGCAGCCCTGCTCACAGACGGCAAGAAGGTTTTAAGTGTCCCAATATAGTTTCTTTATTTTTCTAGTTTCACTTCATTTAACTGGACAGATACAGAAACAACTGGGCATAAACACAGATCTTTTTTTGTTTCTATTAGCCTTAATAACCTTTTTCCTGAAACAAAGCACCCTGACTCCAACTCACTCAACATGCTGCCCGCACTGTTGTTTAAATTTTGTTCTATTCACCCATTATCTATACTACTTATCCTTTAAAGGTTGTGGGGTTGCTGATGCTGATTTCAGCTGACTTAGGACGAGGCCAGGTATAACTTGGACAGTTTGCCAGTCCACCACAGAGCCGACTTACAGAGTCTAAACAACCATTCACATTCACATATGGGAAATCTAGGGTCTGTAACTTAAAGTCCATGTCTTTGGACTGAGGGACGAAGCCGGAGTAACCTGGAGAAAACACACAGAAAATCCCTGACTGACAGGTTCGAGCCCAGAGCCTTTTTGCTCTCAAGCGACAGTGATAACCACTGCACCACCGTGTCTTCCTTTATTGATCAGAGATGATTAATTGTTGCCCCAGTGAATCACACAGTCTTACAGTTGCTCTACCACCAGTTTGCATCGACTCTTTATTCCCCAGATCAATTTTTACTCTCATATTGAATCTCAACTACAGTTTTTGCATCTGGAGCAAGAACAAGTTGCAAAAATTTGAAGTTGGGAAACAAATCTGCCTCACAAGTCTCACTCTTTCAAAATAAGCCAGGTGAGAATCAATATATTTTTTACAGTGTTTACAGACAGTAAGAGGAGGATTAACTCTGTGCCCCCTGTCCACTCCATCCCCTCCTCCTCCTCCTCCTCCTCCTCCTCCTCCTCCTCCTCTTTCTCCCACATCCACATCATCCTGTCTGCTTTCCCAGACAGCCTTGTTAACATGTCTGCCGCTCTGTGAGCTTCTGCCAGTGAGGAAATAATAAACAGATTATTTCTTCGAGTCCACTGAATCATCGTTTCGCTCCGCGCTGCACTTGCTGTGGTCGACTTTAGTGTCTCTCGTTAAGAAAATTACTCGACAGCACTCCACTGCACGCTCTCCAATTTACACTTTACTGAACCTGCTACAGAATTCCAAGGGGAGTTATTGGGGTCCTGTGGGGAAAAAATGCAAACGACACTTGGTTGCTGAATAACTGATTCATACTAGCCGCTCTAGTTTATGTGACAAAGTCCTTTAGTCCCTGTAATTACAACCTGAGAATAGTTTGATGTGGGAGTAATGCGACTGTTGCTGCTTTCAACCTAATGGGGGAAACTTCAGTTACCATTAACACACAAGTAAATACCCTGTATGTTTATTTCTTTATATTAAAACGGATAAAGTCAGCACTCTTAGAATACAGTGTGCAGTCTTATAAAAAATATACGTGAACG
This sequence comes from Hippoglossus hippoglossus, assembly GCF_009819705.1. NCBI lineage: Eukaryota > Metazoa > Chordata > Actinopteri > Pleuronectiformes > Pleuronectidae > Hippoglossus > Hippoglossus hippoglossus. Next base: position 10,241,976 of record NC_047155.1, read on the forward strand.
TGGAGTAGACAAAATCAAAGACTGTATATTGCAATATTTAAGAAAACATTGCATATGCTCCCCTGTGTAACAAAGGACTCATGAGCTTTTGAAAGAGTCGACATTGTCTTTTTTCTAGTTATGTAAGCAAAAGCCTGCAAAAGTGTTTATATCACATATTTCTGTGTTGTATTGTATTCTGTTAATCAGGTTTGCTGCAGGTTTGTCCCCAGTCTGTGTCAAACCCTTTTTGTGAGATTAGGATTAGATCAGTTTAAGTGTTTCAGTCTGTTCTGTATTTGACCTCCCATTCATTCAAAAAGCCGCAGAGCTTCAGTGGGTACTTGACGCCATCTTGTGGTAAACGGCAGTTCAACAATTTATTTCTCTCAAATTGGTATGAAAATAATTTTATACTCCTTAAAAGTGTTTTATCCAAAAGCATTAATTTTACACTTGAGTAATATAATTTATACCTTTATACCTCTACTCATACTGTAGTTGAATATGTTCACAGAGCAATAGGAAGTGGTTCAAACTATATGACAACAAAAGAAGTGCTGTAATAAAGAGGAAATATGACGTTTATTTACATAACAGTTTAACAGTGGTATGTTTTCTCTCCACCATTATATCAAAGAGTTAAATTATATATTTAAATTACATTAATAAAATAAAATTTCATAAAATGTGACTGAAAATCCAAATATAATTGAGAATTTTACCACAAACAACACTTCAGCCAACTTAACATTTTTTTATTTCTACTTAAAAAAAAACTCTTATTGGTTTTTATATGGTTTCATAACCAGTTTTTTAACCATACATCAGTGTATCTGAGGGATCTTGACACTTCTTGACACTTAGCACAACTCCGCTCGTGGCTCCACCCCCAGCCATGAGTCCCATGTGACCTGGCGACAGGGTGAGGCTCTGGGTGCACTTGTTTCCAGGGGTTCGACTGCTACACAGGACCAGGAGGCCAAGGCTCGAACGGAGGGAGAGGTGCAGTGTGTCCGCCACAATGGCCTACGAACAGAAACTGGCTGAAAAGCTTACCATCCTCAATGAGAGAGGGAATGGGGTGCTGATACGTATGAACTACATTAAAAAGGTGAGGGAGAAAAGGAAGATGAATCTAATGTGTGTGACAGAGAGGAGAAATAAGGAACTTCACTTTCGACTCATACGCTTTGCACATTTTTTTTTAAATGTGCTTCTGTGACAGTTATTACACAGAACAAATATACAGTTTAAAGTAAATGTATTATTACATTGATACCGACTAAAATGAAAGTAAAATTGAATAATCTGTGCTGCAAGTAAATACAACTCCTAAAGGATGCAAACAACATGTCTAGACCCAACTGTTTCTCAAAGGCAAGAAATGCTCCAGGAGCTGTTACTCAAACTGCAGCCATGATGCTGAGACATTATTCTTACTGTTTATAACAGTATTTTGTTTGTGCCCCGGCTCAGGCGTAACAGGAGTGGAGTCTTTTAACTGCAACTGGGCTTTTTCAGCAAAGAGGAAGTGCAAACAGGAAATAAGTTTGAGACGACAGCCGCCACAAACCGAAGTTATTCTTCAGCTAAATGCTGTGAAACTTACACACTAGCGTAGTGAAGTAATCATACAATACAATAATTTAACAGTCTTATCTTTTGAGAGCTCCGTAACGCAGGTGCTGCTGAGAAGTGGCTGCAAATACCGAGGGGTTGATGGTTGTGATGGTTTGTTTTGATGTGACAGAAATCTCTGGATGTGACAAGAAGGAGGAAGTGACACTCGGATCGTGAGAAAATAGAATAGGTTCTATCAACTGTGTACATGCATACACAAACATCCCCTTTTTCTGTCACCCTATCGGAGTTGTATGAAGCATGTAAAGGCACATAATGACTAATAAAAAGCAGTCCTGTTGTGGTTAATTTTTAAAAGATTAAAGATTCATGCCTCCTCAAGATGGCCTTATGGGAATTTCTTCAAATTTGGTACAATTGTTCAAAAGGACTTAAAGATTAATTTATTAGATTTTGGTGGTCAAGAACACCCATGGGTAATTTGTCATGTCCCGCACAAACATTCACTGAAGAATTTGGAGGGTCGCTGTCTGGATGTCAAGGTCGCTGTGACTGTTCAACACCTTTTTTGCCTTGTGAACATGTTATCTTAAGAACGCCTTGAGAGAATCCATTCAAATTCAGCACAAATGTTCACTTAGACTCACGGATTAGCTGACTAGATTTGGATGGTCAGATGTCCTAGGTCAAGGTGGCCTCACAAAACTTGTTTTTGGTCCCGTGAGCATAAAATCTCAAGTCTGCATTTAGGTTATTTCTTTCACATTTGACCAATTGTCACTTGGACTCAAAGATTAACTGACAATATGTCCTAACTGACCACATATGAGTCAGGGAATAGTTTTTTTTACTAAGACTGCACTGGTTGGTGCAGGATGACAATCATTCTCAGGAGCTGCAGCACAGTATTCTACTGTCAGCCTCTGAAAAGCCTCACAGGAGCAGTTTGGTGTAAACTGTTCTGCTGAAGGTCACCTTGACAGTTGTTGTTGAGGGAGTTGGGGAGAACATTTCTTTCTCTCTCTGCCTGTCATCTTCTCAGCCTGTCCGGGATTCGGTGACTTTCTGCTGACAAGCGTGCTTTGCTCTAATCTTGCTGCACAGAGAGTAAAAAAATCCCCACTCAAATCCTGCCAAGCAGACCCACATGCAGTCGCTGCAGGGCAGGAGAACTCCCAGTGTCACGGGGTGATGTGCAAACTCATCGCACGCTAACATCCGTACCATTTCTATAACCTCTGTTACAGATCTGTACAGACCCAAAGCAGCGTCCGTCCTTCCTGACGGAGAAAGCCTTGGAGTCGGCCATCAAGTACATCAACAAGAAATTCCCCAACGTTGACTTCAGAGGAAACATTGTAAGTGTGACCCGGTGTTTATGCAACATTTTCTTTCTTACAAAACATTGGATTGTGTCAACATTGTGTATATATGTAAATTTATGTCTTAAAATTTATGTTAACACATTCCACAAATTGTTCAATCATTGTTTATCGCAGCAAAGCCTGACCAGCATCCAACGACAGAAAGCTGAAGTGATGACAGCCACATCCAGCTACTATGACTCTTTCCTGGACGTCATAGAGTTCAGGGTGATTCATTCATTCATTCTTTACATAAACTCCTCCAATATGTTGCTAAAGGCCGCTGACCATTCACAACAATGAAAAACAATCAAAATAAAATAAACACTAATACATTTTTTTGGGGTTTAAATGAGTCATTTATAAATATAGGAAAATGGCGGTGGCTCTTTTGTTTCTGATGCACAATCATTTTTTTGGTAATATTTTTCATTTCCAGAATACATTTACATATAGAGTGGTTTATTCTAATTCAGGAAAAAAACTGATTTTTATTCCAAATAACCGTTTGTTACACCCCCCTGCACATTTGCATGATTCTGTGATGGAGGTCGCAGCCAGGGCCAAGGCATCATGGGTATTTGTAGGAGTGAGAATATGCTAATCACGATGTTATGGGGATGTGCAGGTGTGCAGTGATTATTAGGCTATAAAATGATGACGTGTTGAGGAAATTGCATTTGAGGCTCATCATGGTTGAAAAGCTGCTTTGTTGCCGAAAGTTTTCTTATCTGATTCTTCTCATTCAGGATCATGTCTATGAGTTGCTGAACACCATAGACGCCTGTCAGTGCTTCTTTGATATTGTGAGTATTTACTGAAGTCTGACACAACATCTGCTGATGATTTTGACAATCACTCACTGTTCAGTTACTGCCAATACTGTGGTGTTTACTGCTACAGTACATGTTACATATTTCTCACCGCCCCAACCTCCTCCTGTTCAGTTTGTCAGTTTTTTTTTCATTATCATAATTAATCTGGCACCTCCACCCTTTTGCATTATGTATATCCTACTGTTTATTTCCGTGAGCTCTGTCTCCTGACATCTGATCCGCACGCTCGATGTGGCCATATTGAGCATCTCACGTATTTGGATTTATTTGGGGAGCATCTCTCAAGACCTTTCATGTCAAATATAACTGCAGATCTATTTGATCAAGCACAATTTTCACTGAACAGAATTTTTATTATTAAATCTTGAGAAACTATACATTTATCTTTCAAAATCCACTTCAAGCGGACAAAGAGATATTTTACTCCAAATCTTTTGAAATCTTTCTGATTATAAACCTGTAAGAAGAATAAAGTTTCATCTTTGATGGAGAATAATGCTGATTAAGATTATTTTCAGCTGATTCTCAGTTTTTATGCTTCTGCTCAGTGGTCAGAGCCAAGGCTTTTTGTCTGTGAGTTATCAGTCTATTCGTCCATCCGTCCAAATCTTTTGAACGTGAGATCTCAAGAACGCCTCGATGGAAATTCTTCAAATTTAGTCCCAACATTTAGCTGAGGTCATGGATAAACTGATTAGTACTTAATGCTAAAAGCTCAAACTTCAAGGTCACTCTGACCTTGCAAATAATGTTTTGGGGCTTGTGAACACGACATCTCAGGGACCTCGTGGGAATTTCTTCAAATTTGGCACAAATGTTCACTTAGACACAAAAGGTCAATGGCCAACGTTTCACAAAACAAATCTTTTGGTCTCTTGGACACGATATCTCAAGTCTGCCTTGAGGGTATCTCTTGAGTTTTCAGTTGTCAAAAGCCAATGCTTGCAGTGAACTCATATGAGTCCGAAAAATAAAAGGGAAACATTTGTGGACTGAAACTGAACAGGGCTGTAGCTGAACTGTAGTAGGCATATGCTTCTGTCTCGTATATCTGTGGTATGATCCTAAATCATAATTCCCATGATTTCCCCAAAATTTGATTAAATATAGAACTTCACTTCTTAACACTGACAGTGTAACACTTGGCTCCATTTGGGACATGGATGTGATATAGGTGTGTAGTATGCTGATGTAGTGGGTTAGTAGTTTCAGACTACACTGAAATTTCTGATTTCAGGCGACCAACTTTGACTTCACCAAGAAGTACCTGGATCTGATAGTCACCTACACGTCAGTTATCATAATGCTCTCTCGCATCGACGACAAGAAGGCTCTGGTGGGGATGTTCAACTGCGCCCATGAGATGACCAATGGATGCAGGTAAGACCACATGAAACTGCTCAAAGAAAACAGACACGTAAGACATGTTGTTATGGATGCTGTTTTCAATTTACTCACCCTTATTGCTCAAGATAGCATTTGGTAAACATAGTCCCTGTATGATAAATAATAAAGGCCAATACAGGTTCCCACAGCCGCCAGAAAGAGTACTGTTATATATAATTATAATTTTAGTTGCCACAGACATCAACAGTCAACCACAAACCTACTGCCAGGTTGTATTCTGACATTTCGAGTCTGCCTGCTTTGCATGATATTTATTATTTATACATTCCAAAAACCGCAGGTTGCTTTTCATAGTTTGAGACAAGAGCAGAAAACACAAACACATACATTTTAATGTAACATTTGACTTGCACACCACACACAGCTCTTCCCTGGGGAAGGAGCCGTTTCAGGTCTTCAGCCACCAAAAAACATTAGTAAATACTTAAAACATCAGTAAAAATCTCTACAGGTAAAGTTAGACTGACACTAATGCCATCAGTCAAACTTTTTACCTCTCTCTTGTCTCTACACTGATCATTTATCTGCTGTAATGAATCTTACAGTGACCTGTCCTACCCGCGACTCGGCCAGATGTTTGTGGAGTATGAGCATCCCTGGAAGAAGATGACTGAGGAGTTTGGCCCTCACACAAGGGTAAGTATCATACAGTCCATTAGTACACACAGGGTGCAAAGGTACAACAGCAGCTGATGATTTGCTTTAGTTGAAAGGTGGAAGGTGGCTCCGAAAAAGCGAAAAATTCAATTAAATCTGTGTTGATACGTTTTGATTATTCTTGTATTAAACACAGAACATTAGCACTAAATGATTACAACAGTGAAATGTTCATAGTCACCCCAATGGTGGTGGTTGAGGTCAGAGCTCTGGGCAGGCATCGCACATAATTCATTTACAGATGGTGCCTTGTGCAAGCAGAGTTTGTTACCTCTGAACTGAATTATAAGAACTTTTTTTCAAAGAACATATTTGATGTACTTGTACCACCTGGAACAAACAGTTCTACCATTAAAAAGCCCTCAGCAAAACACAGACAATGTATGAGGACAAACATTTGCCTGACACTGAAGCTGTACCTTGTAAGTGCTGCACACAGAACCAACACAATGATATTAGAAGGGCACTCAGAGGACACATGACGATGCCAAGGCCCAACAGCTCCCTTATGAAAGCACATTTAAATTCTCTAGATCCAGATTCTTAATTGGATCTTGCACACACATTAAATATCAGTCCCCTAAAAATGACCTTTTTTTTCATCAACGTCCCTGAATTATTCTCTTAGAAATCAATGAAAAATGCTCCATCTGGCCATGTTAAAGAAAGTGAGAGAAATTTGTGGATCCTTCCCCTGATCTGCAGCCACACCAATAAGTTTTGTATTTACTTGCTAACTAACAGACAGACAGACAAAACCTATCCTCCTCTTCTTATTTACTTATTTAACAACAGTATTTACTATTGTCTGTGTGGTGAATCATAAATTAGGCTTATGTACAAACAATCAAACCACAGGTTTTAAGCCTCCAGTTGATTTTTGAATAACGTTCTCCTTTTTTGTTGAACTCTCCCTCTCTCTTTCTGTCTCCAGCTTCCTCAATCACCGTCTTTCTTTCTGTCTCCTAGTCTGTGACGGCAGCGCTGCTATCGCTGAAGAACGTCTACCCACGCAGGAACCTGCCAGCGGAGCAGTGGCGGAATGCCCAGCTCCTCAGCCTGCTCAGCGCTCCAGCTGCCATGTTGGACCCGGCTTGTTGTGACACAGTGAGTCCTCCCTCCTGCCCACTCATTCCTTGTGTTTATCTCTGACAGAGGCAGAATCAATCAATCAATCAATCAAATTTTATTTGTATAGCCCATATTCACAAATCACAATTTGTCTCATAGGGCTTTAACATGGTGTGACATCCTCTGCCCTTAACCCTCAACAAGAGTAAGGAAAAACTACTTAAAAACCCTTTTAACAGGGAAAAAAAAGAACGTAGAAACCTCAGAGAGAGCCACATGTGAGGGATCCCTCTCCCAGGACGGACAGAAGTGCAATAGATGTCAAGTGTAAAGTAGAACATCAACAAGATAAAGGTTTTAGCAGCATTGATTAGGGAAGACAAAGGAAAGGGGTCGTGTTGTAAAATGTGTTTTTTCCAGGGATGAGAGATGGTGTCACAGTCAAAAGAGGCAACAACAGTATTTCTATTGTCTCAGAAGGTCACATGCTAGATATTAACCTTGTGCCATTTTCCCTGTCGTTCAGTTATAGGACTATAATTTAGAAAATTATTTGTTTTATTGATTCTTGACCTCCCTTGGTTCTCTCTTTTCTGCACCCTCCAGTTCTCTGTCATCCTCACACTCTATTATGGTCATTATGATGTCCACAGGAAATGAAAATCACCTCCAGGCAACCATTTCCTATCTTCACTATGAAGTTAGTGCATGTAATGCTATTGTAAATGTGCTAATACGCTTGCTGTCCACTACAGATAGCATGTGAATACTTGTCCATGGAGACGATGGAGCGATGGATCATCAGTAAGTATGACCCAACCTCACAATGACATCTTCAATTATTACAAATTATTCATTATTCATTATTAATAAAGGATAATTGTAAATCCCCACAGAATTCCCCTCATGGCCTCAAAATGAAATGCAACTCTAAACCTTCCTTCCTCATTTCGTGATAGGGATCTGTGAATATGCTAATATAGCCCCATCCCTGCTTTCAGTCTCTCCACCCTCACAGTTACTAACCCCACCCACAAGTTGATAGGATTGGTTTCTTAGGTTTGTGACATCACAAGTCCTGACTGTTGTTGTTTTTTTTGGCATTTGTTTACTGCAGTGTTAACTACTTAGCCACGGTGTTTTTCAATGGGGGTTAAGGTTAGGGTTAGGGTTGCGATTAGGGTTAGGATTAGGGTTGGTGAATGTCGTAGAGACTTTGGAGTAGGCTCTACCCCCACTAATGCGGACATGCCCGATCTATTGGTACCACCTACGAGTTTCTACGACCTTGGTAAGCTAGGGTTAGGGTTGCGATTAGGGTTAGGGTTAGGGTTAAACGTTTCCTACCTGGGAGGTAAAATAAAAACGTTTCTGGGAGCATCAACTGGTGTGGACATGTCTTATAGATTCAATAACACCCAGTTCGCCCATAACAGTGATCTCTTTTGTGAAAAGGCAGTTCCTGTAACTTTAGCTTGTTAATAGTCCTCAATGATTTAACCACTGATCACAGTAGTAACAGTCCTTCAGGTAATGATTGTTGCCAAATGTCCTTCTCGCAGTCGGTTTCCTGTTGTGCCACAGCAGCCTGAATAGCAACCAGGCCTCCCAGGAGCTGTGGAAGATGGGTCTGCGGAGCGGCCTCTACATCACCCTCACCAGAGATGAAGTCCTGAACATACACAAAGTCTCCGAGGACCTGTTCGACAGCATCAAGGGGTACGGAAGCTGCAGCGCTCCACTGTGTTCTCTCTCTTTACTTTGGGCTGCGGAAAATAGACAGAGCTGGTTAATTAAACTTTAGAGAGGGGGGATGATAGGTAATAAAGTCTTTATTGCACGCAGTATATCACACACTTAAATACGGATAATGGATTTTAAATTGTGCCATGAGTGAAGAGTCTGAACTGTTGATGGTCTCTCCTCTGGTCTCTTTAGTTGTGTGTTTAGTATCTAAGGCAAGTATTGACCAAAGTCATACCTCTGCCAATAAGGTTTTCAGTGTTTGTCTGTTGGTTTGTTTGTAAGCAAGATTTGGCGAAAACCTTTTTTTCACTTTCTTAAACATTGGCGTTTTTATCATTGATATCTCAGAGAATAATTAATGGTTCATAATGAAAATGGTCATCTGACATGCTTAGGGGACTGATATTTATAAGTGTGTGCAATTTGGTGCTGATCCAAATAAAAATCAGAATGTCGTCAATTTAAATTTGGTTTCATAAGGGGACTGCTGTGCCTTGGCGGAGGTATGCACTCTACTGTGTGCAATTCTAGTTTTTAAAGTGTTTGTCTCTACAGTTTAAGATATGCACATGAAGTGAGATCACTTTAAAATGAATTTGGTCATAAAAAAACTCCTAAATTGTTGTTAATCTATTTCAAAATAACACAGAAGAAACAGAGTAATAGCAAGATTTGGGAACTAGCAAGAAGCAGCTTGGATGATACAGTGACTGATTGCCTCAAAGTCAGAAAGAAAAAGGGACGACATCTGTAACTTTTTAGATCATAACTGCCTGTTTAACTTGGGGTTTTTTTTCAGATATAGTAAGCGAGTCGCAGACATCAAGGAATGCCGTGATCATGCTTTGGTCAACTGGTGAGTCTGGCAGGAAACTTAGAAACTTTTTCTAATATATCTTTATTTACTTTGAAATGAGCTGTGAGACCCAAATGTCCTTGTCCACTTCCTGTGTCATCAACAGCGGGGCTATGCACAGAGAGAGGAGGCAGTTTCTGAGAGGAGCGATAAAGGAATTATTCAACGTGCTGGAGGATGAACCTGGACTTCTGGGACCAAAGGTAGAAGTACAGTAACGAGCATAACAGTGGCACTTGGAATTTAAATAATTTCATTACTGCAAGTTATAACTCCAAAATGAAAATCCGGGTACATGACCTATGAAAAAGTCCCTGATCCAGCTCCAAACCTTGTTCCCATCAAACCCCCCAAGGCCCTGTTTGTCTTCATGGCTCTGTCATTTTCCCGTGACGAGGTCCTGTGGCTCGTCAGACACTCGGAGAACATGCCAAAGCTGAAGACGCCCGAGGACTACATTGACAAGTAGGTCATAGGAACAGAGGAAGTACACACCGTGGACTGATGTAGCTGACTGACACAGTGTCATGACACAGTGCAGAATAATCTGACTGTCAGTCTTCACATATTTCTCTATTCATTCATGGTGTCGTCTTGTGTGGCATGTTGTTACAGCGGTTGGCACCGTTTTCTCACGGCAAGAAGGTTATCAGTTCAAATCCAAGTTTAGTTAATGTGTGGAGTTCGCATATATTGGATGTTGCATGCTTGTTCTCCCTGTGTCAGATTGGGGTCAGGTTAATTGTAGACTCTTAAACGGCTGTAGGTGTAAATGGATGGATGGTGCATTCTCAATCCTGACCCCAAGAAATAACAGTAAAAAAATAACAATCAAGTTTTCCTTCGCTGCGATAAAATAATCCCCAGTGCAGCAGCTGTGCATATTAGGTTTTAGCAATGTAATTATCCTAAACTGTGCCGGAGAGCTTTTGCGATGGAAGATATGTGCAAATATTTGGTGTTAATTTGCTTTTTTCCATTTCCCCAGTCAGATGGCGGAGCTGCTGTTCTACATGGAGAAGCTGCATGGTCTCATGAAAAAGTACAATTATGTAATACAGCGCTACCATGTTCAGTACCTGGCACAGTTTGATGCCCTGGTTCTCAATGACACCATACAGGTATACTGACACTGTACTGTGCATTTCTTTTTGCCATTGTTTTAGATGCAGATGTTGCCAAAGTGGAAATAGACAACAATACATATACAGTATATATATATTAAACTTTGTGTCTCTGTCCATAACAGAACATGTATGTGTGTCCAGAGGAGGAATCCGTCCTGTTGAGCTCATTTGTCTCAACACTGTCTGCTCTCTCTGTCAAACAAGGTTACAACAGCAACTTACTATAATATATTTAAAATGAGAAAAATAAATAAATGAAATGCTTATAATGATGAATGGAATTTCTCTCTGCAGTGGAAAACAAAGAGGAGTTTGATTTCCGAGGGCTTAGACTGGACTGGCTCAGATTACAGGTACACAGGTTTATTGTTCAAGTGCAAAATCATATTTGACGACTCAAGATGGAGACACATATCAACATGAAGCCTCCTTGTTGTATTGTAGGCCTACACAAGCGTGAACAAAGCCCCACTGCTGATAAAGGAATACCCCGACTTAGCGAGGGTGATGAACTTGATCCAGTTTCACACCAGGATGGTGGACAGTGTGGACGAGCTGCTTCAGGAGACATCTGAAGTGTCCATATTCTGGTCAGTCTCTTCTCTTCTCTTCTCTTCTCTTCTCGTCTCTTCTCTTTGAAGGAATAGATCATACCATAGACTATGTATAAAGATGGACGTCGCGTCTCCACTTCCTCCCACTATCCAGAAATTAAGCTAAAATATTATAGATATAGACGCTGCCATCTTGTGCATTTGGAGCCAATCACGAGTCAGTCTCAGCCGTCAATAATGATGTTTCACCGCGTTCTTATAGCATCAATTTACTCATTGTCTTCATGTCTCTCCTCTCCTCTTGAAGAGTTGTGTTTCTTTTTTTCGTCTCCCAGCTTCTACTCACGTGTCTTTGAGAAGATGTTCAACCAGAGCATGGAGGAGGTGACCATGAAGCACTACCTCATGTCCTTCCCTCTGGTCTGTTCCCACTTCCACCACTGTGGACACTCCCTCTGTCCAGAAGAGGTCAGTGTTCTGTCATCTGCAGCAAATCTACTACAGAAATCATCGTCTGAGTGAAAGTGAAAATTATATAATATATATCTTTTTTGTAGTCTGTTCAAAATGTTAAGTCTGCTTGTTTGCAACTTTTCTCAGTTACCTTAAGGCTGTCACATTGAAATTGGGATTTCTTGCTTTATACTTCTCCATTGTCCGTTTGCAGTGTATTTCTCCATGAATCTATATTTCTGTACTGTTTTTGTACTTTTATTTATATGCCAACTTTGTCCTCCACACTCACACACAGCTCTGTGTCTGTGTTTCCAGATAGAGGCCATGGAGAAGAGGAGTCTGCGCCTGTGTGTGACCTTCCTGGAGCACATATCCAAGCAGACCGGCAGTGTGGTGGTAGAGATATGTGCTGAGCAGTGCAACCTCAACAACCAGGTGGAGTCTTTTCCCAGGTTTAAAGAAACCAATTATGTGGCGGAGATCGATTCTGTCAAACTCCATATCCAAACATAATCGCTCTGTGGTCACAGCTCGGCACGTGGATTTAGCCGGAGGCGGCGGGTAGAGTGAAAAATTTGAATAAAACGATAAGACGGGGCTAGAACTCTGCTGTTGATTAAGGCCGTGTTGCTTTTCCAATGCCCTGAGGAGAATATTACAAAAGCGTTTACATTCTGAAAGATCTCTTGTGACGTGAACACATGACTGCCGCGTTTCTGTTTCAGCACGTTTTCTAAATATTTGCTTACCTGGATTTTTTCTCCACTTTCTTCTCTCTAACCCGAACCCATCTATCTCTTTCCACTTGATGACCCCTCAGCTGCTGCCTTGGCACTGTGCCGAGACCATCAGCGCCGCTCGCCACAGAAAGCAGAAGAAGCCGTTGCCAAAGAAAGGAGAGGTCCAGAAGGAGAAACCGGGCGCCGAGAGCCTGAGGAAAGATCGGATCATCGTCACCAAGTCAGCTCAGCTCATATTTCCCTCATTATCTCTAATCTCTTCCTCTTCTTATCTCACACTGCCTCATGCTGCAATCATTTTCCTGTACTGGCATAAGAAGTTGTAATTAATCCATCCCCAATTTCTGGAAACATGCAGCATTATCACCATCATTATCTGCAGTTGAATAAACGCTGTGTTGGATTCTGGTTCTGTGAAGGTTAGGGTTAATGCAATCCATGTCTTCAGAGGTTTTCAAATCACTTTCTTCCCCCCAATGACACGTTTCTTACTTTAAATTGTCGGGATGAAGATGTTCTCCCCTGCAGGGAAGAGATGGTTGTGGACTTTATTACCCTTCAGCGTTGACAGGTGGTGAAACACGCCATTAGAAGAAGTAACTAAACACCTCAGACATTTGGAGAAACAGTTTTACTGGCAGCACATTTTATTTCGAGACATTGTTTCAGTAATATTCTGTATATAGCCACAGTCAGAAAGCACCTTAATTAAATCTGTAGAGTTGTAATCCTGTCTCTCTCCCTGCTCTCAGTTTTCCTCCCCTCTGCCCCGAGTTTTACACTTTTCCAAAACGTTTATTACCTTATTTGTCTGAGAACAACACATCCACACTATAGTCATTGTCAAAAAATTTGTCCTAAGGATGCATCCTCCCTCTTCTCTCTCTCTCTCTCTCTCTCTGTCTCTATCCTCCAGTTTTGACAAGATGCATCTGACGCTGACAGAGCTCTGCTCCTCCTACAGCCTCTGCAGTGAATTCATCGTCTTCGACCACATCGTCGTCCCCACAGAGTTCCTCCTCTCTCATCTGGAGACGTATCTCTCTGAGTATGCCGAGTGGGGATAGAGGGAGTATTATATTTGATGGAATAAATAGAGATGATCTGATGAGACATGATGGTGTATAAAAGGTCCCTGAGGGTACATGAAAACCTTTTACCTCCACCAAGGCTAAACAATCCTTTGCTAGCCTTGTTTTTATGGTAGAAATATAAACGAGAAAAGGAAAATCCTAAATCCGTTCCTTGATCTGCATCTGCACTAAAATGTACTGGTTTCTTCTGAGGCCCAGGAGCCATTCCTCAGGTGAAAACATAACCTACTTGGTGGAGGTGATTACTGTCCGAAATAGTCTAACTACAAACATTAGGATCCACTTCATTTGTGAGAGAGAAACATACTGGCCATGTCACAGTGTTTCCTCTGTTAGAGCATTAATGTGCAGTACAACTGTGCCTCAGTGTAGCAACATAATGCCCCAATTTTATCTGTTTTTCACACTGCTGGCTCAAATCACAGATAATAAACTAGAATGGCTCTCAGTAGAGCACAAACCTCACTGAAGGCCTAACACTCCCCTTAAATTCAATCAAGATGCGCACACCAAATGTGCCTTATTTTACATCAACATCCATTAATCATCCTCTGGGAAATCAGTGGTAGTGTCGAAAACTGCCTCACGATGTTACAAAATATTTACTGGGCCCTGTCCCCTGTCCCCTGTCTCTTACCACATCCTTCCAAAAAGTTACATGGCAACCAATCTATTGATATCTGTGTAATCCTGTTAACCAGCAGATGAAAACATAGCCCCCTTGGTGGAGGTAGTAAAGATGGACGACATGACTGCTCCCCAAAAGTGAAGCCAAGGCATCTTGATCGCCCCTGGTGGCTGGCTGCAGCATAGGTCATAACACTGGTTTCCTTCAAGGGACATGGACCAAACTAAAAAGTCAAAGATAACGTCAGATACATTTTACTCAAACTTGGTTTCCGTCATTGTAGGTGATTCTTTTCTCACTGATTTTTGTTTGGATTGGATTTTTCAGAAAAGTTTGGATTTAGTTGTTTTTTTGATGCTGTGAATACAGGGTGAAACATCATGATTGACAGCTGACTCGTGATTGGTCGAGTGTGGGTCATCAATACCGAGGCTCCATCCTGATAGTTACAGCGCAGTCTCCAAATTATGTTGTAGGCACTAGATGGTAGATACTAAGATATTATGGCTTCATTTCTGTATAGTGAGAGGAAGAGGAGCCATGTCATCCATCTTCATACACAGTCTATGGCTCAAATACTCACATGCATGCTGTCCACTCGCATTTAAAGTCAAAAACATCACAAGATAGATTCTCTTCGAATCATCCCCCATTGAAAAATCTGCTTTCAGTTTATTTTTCATCCTCCTGAGTTAGAGAATAATTTGGAGCTTGCCTCTTGTGAAATGTCTCCTCCATCACTATGATGAATCCTGCTTCCCTAGCCGATTCCTCCATGTCAGGCCACATTGCCCTCACTTAAAAACAAACTTAAGAGGAGATCCGTCATGTCACTCCCTTGCTCTGTGTCATTTCATTGTTAACTGTTATTTAGATTAGAGCTTGGTACCGGGGCAACCTAATGTTTCTGTGTATATGCTCTGCTTAGTCTCCCTGTCTTAGCTGATGATTATCTCCCCTGTCGCCCTAAAATTAGCGCCCTCGAGTAGCAGCATGCTCCCAGTGACTGACCCCTCCATAGCCAAAATTGTAAATACAGTCTAGTCAGGGAGAGAGGGACCCGAACACAAAAAATAAATCAAAGTGCAGCGCTGCCTCGGAGCAGTGAATGCTGACCTTATGAGAGTGGTGCCATGTCGCCACGGCTCGTTTAACCCGTCCCATCTGTCCGACACTGAACCCACTCTGGGCCGACGATAAGTGACGTCGGTGGAACATGTTTCCGCAGGATCATCGTGAGAATGGCCAATTACAACCAGACCACCCAGGAGATAGCCCGGCCCTCAGACCTGCTGGCAGGAATCAAAGCCTACACATCCACCCTGTACAGCGTCTCCAGCTACATCAACGTGGACATCACCCGGCTGGTGAAGAGCGTCCTGCTGCAGCAAACACAGCCGCTGGACTCACGTGGACGGCAGACCATCACGACCCTCTACACTAACTGGTGCGTGTGTGATGTAAAGACTTAGTTTATCCACTTGTACGCTGTTCAAGTGTCCATTTAAAACACAAGTATCCAAATATATAACAACTCACTGACCCCTAAATCATAACCGACGTATATGGAAAAGCACAGGAAGGATAATCACACCGTTTTTTCCGTTGCATCATCAGCAGCTTTTTAAAAGGACAGACTCTGTATTATTCTTGTATTAAACTGAATATAAACAGGCACAGTTAATGATGTAGAAGACCGTTGCATAAGGGAAAATGCTACAGTTCACTTTGAATACTTTGAGTATATTTAAAGGTAAATACTTACTTACCTTTGCTTAAGTAGAAATGTTAAAGTTACTTTTAATTAAGTTTACTTCAATTTCAGTTAATTTAAATGTTTGATTACTTCCTCCACCACTGTTGATGCTTGTTGTTTGTCTCTCTCTTTAACTTTCTTTAATTTACTTGTTTCGGCTGTGGATTAATTTTTTTCTGCATCTCAGGTACCTGCAGAGTCTCTTGCGTCAGGCCAGCAACTCCATGATCGTCCACTGTCCTGCGATGTACTGCTTCGTCAACCAGACGACTGATAATGAAGCGAATTTCAGAGCAGAGGAGTACTCCGATATTTTAGGTCGGCCCCAGATCTCAACCACACTATTTCAATCTGCAGCCTATTGAATGTCAACATGTTAATGTGAAGCTTATCATTTCTGAAAGCTCATGGATCTATTATCAAAATTACAAGTGCAACTTTTTTCACTTGCTGTGTTTACACTATAAAGAATACAGTAAAAAAACACTTTACTCACATTACTGTAAAAAAATCTTTAGTGATTCTACCCAGAGTAGTTTTGTATTTTTATGGTATTTTGAAATAGTAAGAAAGAAAGATAATACAGTTTTTCACTAGTCAGTGTCACTGAAGCAACAAAGTTGGGTTTGCCATGAAGTTTGCATTCATGCATTTATGCTTTTGTTGTCACTGTAAACAAAGACATTTTCAGTCTTGAAGTCTGACAACAATTTAACATTTATTTTCTCTGAGAGAATTGGAATGACAAGTCTTAGAAGGGATCAGTAAGAAACTAACCCTTTCCTTCATTTTTACTTTTCGAAGACGCTTGTTTTTGCACTTGACATCTTCAGAAAGTTCCCCTGCACTCTGAGGTTTCATGTTCAGGGGCCTCACAGATCCAAGAGATGACTCACTCGTTTCCAAAGACACAACTATGCTGATCTCGTTCACTCCTGTGTCACCACATGCCGAGCGAGCGTTATTGCTCAACAGCTTGTTATTGCCGTGGTGTGTGGCTTTTTTTCTTTCACGCTGCCTGTCATGTAGTTTATTCTGACACTGTCTGATTAAGGTAAACTTAAAGTATTCCTTATCATCTCCCCCTGCTCGTCCGTCTCCTCCACCACAGCCTCAGGAGCAGCGCACCTCCTCGTGACTGTGTTAAAGCTGTTTTCCCTCCACTGACCTTAGCTGACACACACACACAAGTAAACACAGATATAATTCGCACCTATGCTCAGAGATGCGTTCACGAGGCTCTCATAGACCTGGTACCTTGGAGACCGCTGCACTCCGATAGACGCCCCCTCACACTGTCATCAGCGTTGTCTATATTTACTCCACAGTGACTCACTCTCCTCTCCATTAACCACCTCCACTTTTAACCACACACGTCCTTATCCATACACATTCAGGCAGAGATGTGGGTGACAGGTCTGATAGCGGCAGTTGTCTCTCTCTCTCATTGATTCAGCTACACTCACAAACCAATTTCAATCTGACCCTTGTCTTATTACTGTAAATATAATGCAATGGGGTGGAGGTTCAGGTTGATCCTCAGCTGAGTTTCATTCGGTTTGGGTTGTGCCTTGCTGCTCGACATCAACGTTAATTCAAGCATCTGTCGATCCCTCGTCACCCTGCTGTCGTCATTCTTGAATTATTCATGTGACCCTCTGAACAGAGCTACAGGCCCTGGCGGAGCTAATCGGTCCATATGGCCTGAAGTTCGTGAGTGAGAACCTGATGTGGCACATCACCTCTCAAGTCAGCGAGCTGAAGGTACAGTATGATGCAGTGGGCTCTTTTCAGTTTGAAGTTCATGTAGATCTAATAGTGAGGTGATCTGAGATATCTGCTAAAATATAATGACTTAATAAATTAACCTTCCTGAACCTGGAACATGGACAGGCATTGAAAAACCTCCCTCAGGTTGTAGTGAAGTGATGATGCACCTATACGTGATGGTATTTAGAGTCTCTTGATGAAAACACCTGAGCACTACCTGTTGCTTATTTTAAGATTATTCTGCTTGACCAAGGCAACATGTAACATTAAAAACAAAAAGCTGCAAGAACCTTAATTTTATGCTTTTTTTTACGGGTTAGGATGTAAAAGAAATCATTGCTATATAAACTGAAGATACATTAGCACTCCACCTTTGGATCATCTTCATTACACGTGTGGGGATCTTTATTTTAAAATGTTTGTCCTTCCATGTGTATTTTCATTTTCTGTAAAGAAATCTCTTTTCTCTTGGTTTCTCTTATGTTAATATACATTGATGAAATACATACTAAAATATACATATATATATATATTCAATCGTTTACAATATATTACATAAGTTAATCACTTGAATTTATCGTATGGTAATGGATCCTTTTTATGAAGGGCTTCAACCATGTTGCATTCACCCATTCACGCACACATTCATACAGTGCATCTATACACTGTAGGCACAGGCAATTTGAGGTTGAGTATCTTGCCCAACGATCCTTTGAAACCACTTTCATTTTACATTTACACATCGTACATTCACATGGAATAATATTGTTTTATAAAGTAAAATAGTCTGTGTTTCAAAAGAAAGATTCACGGATAAACTAAATCTATAAATCTATATCTCTGATCACAGGGGTAAATCATATAACAGTTTCTTCCGTGTAGAGAATTAAATTGATCCGTCTCACGTTTTGTGGTGTGTATCTACAAGCACCTTTGTACTTTTAATTCATCTTGTCAAACTCGTGTATCTCTTTCAAAAACAGCCGATCGTCACGTAGAAGAAATCACTTTGTTCTGCTGCACTTTGACACCTACACTGTAAAGAATTGACTGTAGAATTAACAGTAAATACCTGGCAAAAAAGTTGCCAATAAAGTACTGTAAAATTACTGTAAAAAGAATTACAGTATATTACAGGATACGTTTTACAGTTTTTTGTTGTATATAAATTACAGCAATTTCTTGTTAGTTTTTTTTACAGAAAACCACAATTACCTGTAATCTAGTTTACAACATTACCTTGTATTCTATTCAGATTACAGAAGTTACCTGGCAACTAAAGTTGCCAATAAATAGCTGTTAATACTTCACAATACAATATGATGTTGTATAATTGTTTTAGTTATTTTTTATTTTTTTACATTAGCAGTTTTGCAAATTATGCATACTGTGAGGTATTTTGAATGAGACCAGGCATACTGTTTATCCAAAATTCATCTACATTGCACTAAAGTCTTTTCACCTGTTAAATAAAAACGGAGCCAGAGCTGCAACAAAATAAAACTTTTATTGACACTCAATACAGTTTCACATCGTTTTAAGAACATGGTGTCCTTTTTTTCAGAAAAGCTCTTAAACGTAAATTATACATCTTTGGACACCGGCCACCCAGTGGAATTCACATTGACCAGAGTTTCAACATAGTCAAACATTATTAAAACTGACAACATACTCGGCTTAAAGGCCCAATCTGAAACCAGGACCTGAGGTAGAAATGTATTAAGAAGAAGGTCACATAATTTTTGGTATAATTTAACTTTTAGCTAACTAGCTAAAAAAGATGACCTTTTTTCAGTGTGTTTGGAAATCTTAATATATCAGCAAAAGATGTAAATACTAATAAAATGTTAAGAGAAGAACAATGTCCAGTCACATAGTGAGGAGGAGAACAGTCCTCATTCTTTATGTTTGACTTACACTCAAAGCCATTCAAAGTCCATTAATCTCTTGAGGAGAGAAGAGACGTGAGGACTGACAGAGTTGTTCTTGTTTTCACGCACCTTCCCACCTCTTTGGCCAACCAGCTTTGCCGTCTTGGTGCCTTTGGTTGGATTGATTCCAACGAAACATCTGAAATCACAAAATCACACGAAAAGAAACTTCATGAAAAATCGGCGCGGCAGATCCTTTAAAAGAGGGAGCCGAATCCATCAGGTTGTTCAAGACAAGATAATCATTTGCCCATTTAATATGAAAAGCAAAACTTCACAAGATTGCATGAGCTGACCAGCAGTGATATAGTTGCATCAACATAACCTCAGGCAGCAGGTCCTCTGGTTGGAGATTTCCTGATTTCCTGAAAAGTTATACCTGCTAGAACAAAACAAAAAAACGGTATTGCAGTGTATCAGCCGATTTGGCTCACAGATGATCAGTGATCTGCGGGAAAAAACAGCAGGTCATCCCTACTACAAAAAATGAAAACCAAAACCTTCAGTAAAATAATCTGTTGTGCATTCATTAGCCTACATAAATTAGCAAATTAACATGCATAGTGGATCACAATATACAGCTTTTAATTTTATGAAATGAGCTTTTCTGTTTTAAGTGCTTTATAAACATTAATCTAAGACATACCTTCGGTTTGCCAAGCGCTGAGAAGCCTCGACACTGGATAGGTGTGATGTTGGCAGGGAGATCCTCCTCCCTGATGAACTGCAGGTCAGATCTGGATGCCACTCCAATGCTTGGGACTGTAGTTTGTCCTCTGGTAGGCTGGGTAATACCACCAACACAGCTTGTCTGATGTCCTCCCCCAGTACTAACATGTCAGTATATATCTGGGAGGGAGTGGTGAAATATAATCACTGATGTGCCATTCAGCTTGTACACATTAATGGACAATAATCAAGGAGATCTTCTTGCTTAACACACATGTAGTTTGAGCCCTGGACTACCTCTGTTAAACTGTGAATACCCAAATCAGCAAGTTCCACAGCCAACTGCCCCCCCGCAATAAAGTAGACAAGATGAATGCCAAATGTCTCTATGTTCAAAACACGATTTAGCTACTATAATGGGAAACTGCAGTTTCAATTTAGGCCCAATCCCATTTCACCCAGCTAGCGCGCTAGCATGCTAGCTTTAGCGCGCTAGCGTTAGCATGCTAGTTTTAGCGCGATGTTACTGAGCTTAACTGCTCCTCTCATAACAAAGCATCCTGGTAGGGTTGCATACTGCTTTTCAATTTCAAATGCCATTGATTCACTTTAAGTCATTCACTTTAGTAAGTTGTCACTTTAGTAACTGCAAACAATAGCATTGGTTTAATTAAGATCTCAACAATGTTATTACAATGACATCCCAACAAAGTTGAAGCCCATATTAATTTTGTAGGGAATTAACATTCAACTTACGTATTATGTAGTGGCTGGACACGGCTGTTGCTCCTCTGCTCCTCTGCTCTCATGTCAAGGTCCTCTTTCAAACCGCCTCGTGCAACGCAATCGATATCAACAGTATTTAACTGTAACATGCACCATCTACAGTCAGAATACAACTTGCCTGTAATTTTACAATGTGTTACTGTGGAAAAATGCTGTTAGCTACTGTAATTATATTTGTCCCATGATGCATTGCGATATACAGGTAAACATCGTAAAACGACAGAACAAGAAGTTACTGTAAAATTTTACTGTAGAAACTACAGCAATTTGTTACAGTGTATGATTGAAGTGAGGAGTGGCCACTGCTGCAGCTCTGAACCCACCGACAGATCGGTCACAGCTATGACCTATAACTCCCACCTGAAGGTGATTTTTGTCGCTTATCTCACTTCTTTTTTCCCCGTCCTGTCAGAAACTGGTGATTGAGAACATGGACACCCTGGTACAGATGCGAAGCAACTTTGATAAACCGGACGAAATGGCCAATCTCAGAAAGAGGCTGACAGGTGAGAAGTGGAGAGATAAAGAGGAGCAAGATGTGAAGGAGGAGGTCAGGGGATGAAAGGGAAGGAATTGAGATGTGAGACTGGAGATAGAGGACAAAGTGGAGGAGCAGGAATGTGATGACAGGGAGAAGAGGAAAAACAATCAGAGGTGAAGGAGGAGTATAGATGAATCACTCCAAGCAGGAGCCATTATCACTTCTATGCTTATTGGCAAACCATTATTTGGCTTGTATGAGCAGAAAAGCAGGACCCTGTTCATAAACATTGTATTTCTCTTATAGAATGATCTTTAAACACAACTTAGGATTCATTTGTTATTCTTAAACACTACCCTGTTTATAATGTGTTCACATGCATAAAGAACTGGGCCTGCATAACAGTTCTGTGAGGTTTTCAGTGTTGAAAAGATGCTGTCAGGACGATCTGATGAGGAGCAGGAAGACATCAGCACTTGCAGACCACATGTCCATGTGCAAAACAATAAATGTGACAAAATTAGCAACTGCTCAGTAGAGCACATACTTCCTCCAAGGCCCAACAGTATCCTTATATTCAATCAAGCTGCATCAAATTTAACAAACTCATAGATATCAAGCCTCTAAGTATGAGGATACATACATTTTTCTCTGAGAAAATGGTGAAAATGTAGGGGAAAAAAAATCCCAGATCCGCCCCATGATCTGAATTCGCACCAACATTTTATGGCTTCTTTCATGAACCACACTGCATCCTTCCACCAAGTTTCGTGGAAATCTAATTGGAAGTTTTTGTGTAATCTTGATCACAAACATACAAACCAACCAACAAAGAAATCGGCAGGGGTGAAAACATAAACTTCTATGTGGAGGTAAAAATACTAGAAGAAGTCTCTACTTAGTATATAGTACGATCAAGATCAAGCAAGTAAGATCAAGTAAAAAAACTGAAATAATAAGAAATCATAAGGAACAATTTCTTCTCCCTCTGAGGCTGCAATCACCAAATAATTTCAACAATTTCCCTTAATATCTTTACAAAGCTTACAAAAAAATCTAACGGTGATTCACGATCTTAATACTTGACCTTTCCCAGAATGGCACTCTTGTTCTATTAAAGCCCACAGTATCAAAGTTATTTGAATATAAATAATCAGAGGAACTGGTGCCTTATTCACCCTGTGTTGCTTTAGAGGGCACACGGGTTAATGTAAGTGTATAATACACACTTTGATTTGACTGAACTCTGATCTGTTTCATATGCACTTGTAGGTGGAGAGAACGTGCTGAAGAGGATGACGATCATCGGGGTGATTCTGTCCTTCAAATCAATGGCACAGGACTGTCTGAAAGATGTAATGCACAATATTATCTTTTGATAATGTGAAATATCTTAGATAGATGATTGAATAGTTTGTAATACATTGTCATTGATATTCACAAATTAGATGAGAATTATGCTGTGTAGGTTATTATGTCAACCGAGCAAACTCTAACATTTAATCTATTGATGAAATGTCGTAGCTGAAAGGCTCTAATAAAGCTTTTAGTGGATTTTAAGTTAATTATAGCTGCAGATTTAGTAGCTAAAGGGTTTCGCGGGATGCAGAAATCGATTTAGAAAGAGACTTCGTCTTTTATATTCTGCACACTTTTCTCCCCTGTCAAAACCTGGTGCCTACAGTACCCATAATGCATGTCAATCACAGACGGCTGTCGGTTCAGCCCCACCCAGCGCTGACTCAATTGACATCAGTTTATCAGATTTCACATATCTCTGTCTGGAGCCGCGTAAACCTACAATAACAGTAGTAGTACAACACTATTACAGTTGTACCCATGAAACCTGTGGGCAGAATCTGATGTGTAAAATTGATGGAGGTCCCATTTAATATATTTTAACTTTTTAGTCTTTTGCTGTAACATCTCAAAGTATTTTACGTGTCTAAATCAGAAATAATTAAATATTACAGGTGAGTTATGGCTCAATGCTGTGCTAACCTGTTGTTATATAAAGCTGGAAAAGAAGTGACCTTGACCTTGACTGTATGTAAAGGTCTTTCCTGTAATATGTGTGTTATATTATCCATTAATCTAGATCCTACATAAGCACTGCCCGTATCTGATGGGACCCATCGAGTACATGAAAGACTTCATCTCCCCTGAAGCCGACATCAAGGTAAAACACAGCTTTTAGCATCTATATGTTGAGCTCCCACAGAGGAGTAAAGTGCTGTAAGCAGGTTTTCACTGTGCTCGAATCATCCCATCACTGTTTATGAACAGTATATTAACAGTTTATTTTCAGAGGGCAAACATAATGTGGGAGACTTTTGAATTTAAAACATACAGTTGTAGTCATATTCATCCTAATGTATATTTACGTGTGGGACTTTGGGGAGCGTCATCAGAGGTTAAGAACACAGACCATGCTGTTGCTCAATGTGTAGCTGAATGTAATCTGTCTAAATAATAGACAGTGAGTAACAGTAAAACTGAACCGGAGAGATGCAAAGAACCATTTTTTGTATCCTCCAGTACCAACCAAATTAAATTCCTTATCTCCCTCTGGAGATAAATCTGTGCGGCTGTGGCTGGTGAACTCCCGCTCCCTTTACTTACGTCTGGCCTCTGAGTGAGGAATGACAGTCGTGCCACAGCCCGGGCCAGGATAACCCCAAAGACGTCAGCAGCCCCCTCTTGCCTCCGTGAGAGCGACTGTGATCGCTGCTGCAGCGCTGCACTCTAAACCACATCAGTGGAAACATTTTGCACAGACAGACCAACCATCCGTGCAACCACAAATAGGCCAAGATCAAAAACCTGTGTCAAGACAAAGATACTCGCTACTGATCCAGTGTGCCTCCTCATGGCAATGACTGTGCACCACTTTCATTCTGCAGCTTAACATGCACAGCACATAGTAGAGCTGCCTTGCCTGTGGTTTTGTGGTGAAGCAAATGGGCAATAAAATACGACAAAACGATGAACATTTAAATGGTGCGTGAAATTTAACCCCATAAACATCAAGTCATTGGAAACTCATCTTGTTCAGCTGAACATTGTTCTGACTATACACAACTTCCTTTTAATTTCAAAGTAAAAGAGTACATATTTCATTTACTGGTACTTTAATTGAGTATTTCCATTTCATGCCATCTGCTTTTGTTCCATTCTTTGCTACGTTACAGACAGATGCACTACACCTTTTACTCCACTAGATTTAATTTTCACCTATAGTTACTAAGTTACTTTACTAATCAAGATTTTACAAAACATAGGATTGTCCTTTGATATATTACTGTACTGCCCGACGGTAAATAGTTAAAATTAGCTCAACCAGCGTCAACATTAAAACATACTTACCATGCTTATATTAATGCATCAGGAGTAATACTTACTACTACTTGGGTTTTTGAAACTTGCAAAGTACTTGTTTACTTGGTTATTTTTTGTATTTAACAAAAAGATACATACAGGAAGCTACCCATTGTCATTTCTTCACCGATGGTAATATGTCAGATGACTTTGTTCGTCTCTGCTATAACGTCAACATATGCTAAAACACAGCTAGCCAGCTAGCTACACAGCTGTTTGCTATTGGTCACTCGCTAAAGGTCACGACTATTCGTTGCCATTTCCTGTGTAAAATGATTAAAACTTTAACACATGACCTCATCCGTGAACTTGATTTGCACCTGAGTCACGTCAGGATGATTTTCATTGGCAATGGTGGTGAAGACAACCATTCCCATGATCCCACACTGCTTCACGACGTCGTCAATCTAGGTGTTTTTGTTATTGTTTAGATTGAGAGACCTCTAGTGGCCGAAGTTACGTGTTATATACGTTTGAATTAGAATGGGGTCTTTGGGTTTATTTCATATCGTCTAAAACCATAGAGTTTCAGTGAAGACATAATGCTGATACAGAGAAAAACATGTCAAATAATGTTAAACAGAAACCTTTTACTACTGCATGTGAAAGGGATTAAATGTCAGTGTTATGCCTCTTTGCTTTATGACCTTACAGGAGACGCTCAGTGTTTTTGAGTTGGCGTCCGCCGCAGGGTTGAGATGCAGCATCGATCCTGCCCTTGTTACAGCGATCAACAGTATGCTCACAGGTAACGCTCAACCTATTAGTGCCATTCCTGCTGAGTCATCAGGAAGTGAGAGGGTTGTTTCATCTTTTAATGTCGTACCCGCAGACAACACGTCCATCGATGAAGAGTACAAGCTGTCCTCTTTGCTGCTCGTCTACGTCGCTGTGTCCCTGCCGACACTGGCCCTGGACGCCAACTCGTCCTACAGCAGAGAGCACGGAGGTTCATATTCATTCATTCATTTTCATCTGCTGCAACCTGCTTGACAGTGATTAGTCTCCAGACAGCCCTCAACCAATTACCAATCACTTCTCCTTCCAACTGCTGATAGAGGATAAAAAAACAAACTCCACCCTGAAACACTATTAGCATCTCTGTGAATCATACTTTCCAGTCTGAGTGACGTGGTCCGAAGCCGAAGTATGTTGGTTAATGTGAAACACGTTTCTGTTGAGAGACCTTTGTTTACAGATAACTTTGGCTGACGTGCATCGATACGGTTACTCTTGGCATGTGGCCGTGCTGACCCTGACTGCCTGGCTCCGAGCCTGGACTGCAACATTAAGAGCAGCAAATAGCCAAGATTTCTATCAAGGCACAGGGTGGCGTTTGTCTCGGATTGCTTTCTTTGTCTCCATTTTCCACTGCCATGTTTGAAACATATTTACCCCGTGAGCCTGAGGAGATCTGCTCAGAACACTTCCTCTTACGAGTCACAGCTCATTAAGTTAATTTCTCTAATCGTCCGACTACAAAAACATCCTCTGTGAGGCTAAAGTTACAGGACACGCTGTTTCATTCTCTCTATTTCTAATGAATTCTGTATTCTTATCTTCTCAGGCCACAACAACAACATCCACTGTTTAGCTACAGCTATCAACCAGCTGGCTGCCGCCATGTTCACCGTTCAGAACAAGAACATAGAGCAGCACCTCAAAGAGTTTCTCCTGGTGAGTGGCAGACGTTTTATTACCTTTCCTACAATTTCAAGCCAAAAAACAATAATTCTGGCCTCATAAATATGTTAATCAACACAATGGTTCCCAACAACTCGATCTAAATCTAGATCTTCAGTCTCTGTAACTGCTGAGAGTCTAAGAGGACAAAATGCTCAATTCATGTAAAATCTCATAGATCTGCACCCTGTAATGAGGGGTCTTAAGTGGAGCCCCACTGATATGGATTTTCTGGGGGACAATATTTGGCAGTTACTAATGTTCAGGAATAAAGAAATTCCACTACTGATATTGACCAATACGTAAATCTAAATAAAAAAAATTCAATTATTTCTTATATTTAAAACTCTTATTACAAATAAAGGTAATTGAGGCTTGATATTTTACATTTTAAACCTACACTTTATTATAAATAATTATAAATAAAACACATAACACAGTTACCATCAAATATTTAGAACCTGAATTAAGAAAATACTTTTTTTTTCAATTTAACTTCTAGACAGTGCTTATCTTTCCTGCATTGTTCATTCTGTAAAATGAAAGTTTTCATATTGAGGCTTATTGGCAAACATAAACTCCAATGTGTCTGCAAAAGGTTTATATTGGCAGATTTTTATTGATTCAAATTGGTCAGGCTCCAGTCTAAAGTAGATATCGACTCATTTTACACAATCACAAGCAAAAACTATTTGGGAACATTAAATCCATGATTTTCTTAATGACTGTATTATACAAATGATTTCAATAAAGCCAATAGATATCAACATAAAATGCGTATTCAGTGTTTTCTTGGACCCATTTTGCCCCAGTCCAGTCCAGTGCTGTAAAACGTTTTAGTTGTTTTGATCCGTCTCTTTTTTTTAAATCCCACAGATGGCCTCCTCGACTCTGCTCCAGCTGGGACAAAATGTGGAGAGAGTGGAGGTGAAAAACCGAGAATCCGTCTACCTGCTCCTGCACATGGTAGGTCTGCCACTAATCACTTTCACAATAAGGCACGACTGGGTTTATAATTTGACTAATGGAAACAGTCTATGATTCATTAATTGAAGCTATTCTCTGTACAATAAGCCATCAAGCCTGCAGCGGCTTCTCTAATGGCTTATTTCTAATCTGTAAGGCAATAATAAATGAATCATTAACAACAAAGTCATTAGTGAAAACTTTAAACCCTTTATATTAAGTCTGCATATTTTAAAGTGGGAGTGAGGTTTAAAATGGATGGAGAAGAGCTTTTCATCTCAACTACAGATGAGTTTCTATTGTTTTCAGCCATAATTAAAGTACATTCATTTATTTGGTCCTGATCAACAATCTTCTCAAATCCTCAACAAACTACAAGGATTTTAAACTGTAGAATATCATTATATTCCAAACAAATTGAAAGTATAAGACTAAAAAAATGTTCGTGTGTTGTCGACAAATTTTGTGAAAATACCAAAACCAGCAAATCCTACTAACTAATAAGGAAATATTTTCTCTGTAGTCAAAGTGTAATGCAACTCATCAGTGCCAGCTCCACTGCTCAGCTGCAGTATTTTCCCCGTTTAGGGTCAAATTTGCTGCTGATCTTCTTTAGAAAACAGATTAAGATCAGCAATAGGAGCACGTATACAGCTTTGTCGACTTGAGATGTGATATTTTCCAACACTGGTTCATTTAGATCGTGGAGGAGTCTACGTTCCTGACTCAGGACATGCTGGAGAGCTGCTTCCCGTATGTCCTGCTGCGGAACGCCTACAGAGAGGTGTACAAGTCCTTCATCATCACTATGGGCTGAAGACTCCGATTTATTTATCCACCCGAGTATTTCAATGTCTCGGATATATTGATCACAGTTTGTGCTGAAAATGTTTCCTGTGAGTCAGCTCTACATTATATACATACATACATATTTACTTGCTTTCACTCTGCTGGTCCACCAGTGTAGATTTAAAACCACAGTGTAATAACTAATATCAGCTTGAATCATTCAAATGTTAATAGGTTATATTCTTTAATCCCTTTTATATTTTGTGTATTAGTACCATATACACAATTTGTGCCACCACTTAAAAAAACACATTAATTATGAATTTTATAGATTGTTATTTCAATAGTTGGTGTGATATATTTTTGTTTAGAAATGTCCGACAAATAAAGATGATAGTTATTAGCTGTTTGTTTTCTGTTGGTGTTCCTCTACTTCCAGGCTGCTCTCCTCCCACTGTTCTCTTCTCCTTCCTGAGTGGATGAGTCTCGTCCTCTTCATATTTTATGTATAATTTAAATGATGCCCTCCAGTTTTACAGAATCAGAAACAGATCCTGTTAAAATTAGAGTTGCCCTTGACCAGCTTGTTCCTCTTTTCTTCTTTTTCTTCCTCCCTTCTGTCTCCTCTCCATTCTGGTTACCACACTGGAGACAACAATGCCCACATCAAATGTGTGTGTGTGTGTGTGTGTGTGTGTGATGACCCAACCTTCTCACAAGAGCTCAAGAGGTTAAATTCCCTCTTGGGCAACACTTGTGTGAATACACAGATGTACGCTGATGAATAAACAGACAACGGATCTAACAGCAGCTCATTGTCCAGTCACACACTCGATGCAAAATGAGTGAGTGTGTTTGTGTTAAAGGCTTAAAGTCTCACCAATCATGAACAGAATATATATATATATAATATGACAAAAATGATGGCAATAAGGTGCAAAGATAAGATGCATTCTGTCATTTAAAATGTCTCTTACGTAACCAGATATCAGTTGTGGGGTTTCAGATCCTTATTCCACGACTCTTTCATTTCTTTTCCTGTTAAAGATTTGAAGGGGATTTTTTCCTCGCCTGCTTTAGAAGAGGCTGGGTCCTCATCCCATTTGATGACATTTTATTTGAAACCTCTTTCCCTATTCAGCCTTTTACAGTGTATAATAGCATTTTATTAATACCAATAGCAAACTATAATGTAGTTTTATGCCATATATATTGATGTGTTTGTCAAAACTTGTTGCTCTACCTGGCAGCACAGGAGCCCTGCAAGAGTCCTGAGTCCTCCTGCAGTCGGCCGTGGGTTCGGTTCTGACCCGGCCCTTTGCTGCGTGTCTTCCCCTGTTCTCTCTCCCCAATTCATGTCTGCTGTCCTACCGGTAATCGTGAAATGAATCCCAAAATTATTTTTTAAAATGTTTGCTCTTCCTGTCATCTCTTACAAGTGGAGGCTTCCCGATGTATGAACAGATAATGACAATAAAGTCAAACAAAGCTTACTGTTTTGAATATTTTACCAGATGAATCTTTATACAGTTGGGTAATCCGGTCCACTGGTTCTCAGTGTAAAGGTCAGACCCTTTTTTTAAGACTTTTGTTAAACATTTAAAAAATGTAAACACTGTTGAATTTTACTACTTTAGGTCACATTTTATGTGTCATAGTGCATTATAAACTGTTTATATAGTACTTATGAATGTGGGCGTAGACTCAAGTATTAAAGATATTTCTGCTGTTTTTAGTACAACCGAAGTAAAACAGGAAATCACATTATTACTAGTGTTGATATTAGAATTTATATGTTTCATTATTGTAATCATATTTGACTGTTTTGCTTTTTAAGGTCATGCATGTAAAGGAACTATTTCCCCTGCAGCTCCGCAGTGGATCCAGTCCTGAGACCCTGAGGACAGTTAATGGTGGAAACTCTGGTCCCGATATAAAGAGTCTCCCCTGATTGTGTTGGTGACGCACAGCCATTCCTGCTGAGTAGTGGAAGATTACACACACACACACACACACACACACACACACACACACACACACACACACACACACACACACACACACACACACACACACACACACACACACACACACACACACACACAGAGGGAAGTGAGTGTTAACAGAGCAGCATAAACTAAACTATCCATACACACACAAATATAACAGAAGACAATCACAAGTTGGATTTATAGCAACACACAGAGCTCATCCTGAGTCTCAACACACACATGTTCTGCCGCAGCGTTCGGAGCCAGAGGTCATGTCTCAGACTCGTAAGATACACAAAGCAGCTGATGGACATCTCCATCCTGTGACGTCCTGAGGACCACACGGGAAAGGTCAGATACTGCTTCCAATGTTTATTGCATACATGTAGATTTACTGTGTGTGTTCTGCTGATTGGACACTTTGCAGTTATATTAACAGGTTGCTGCAGTGAGCTGTCAATGGACTTTCCTCCTCATCAGTGATGTGAAGGCTAATATAGTAATATAGTCCCTATAATTTGTTGATTCTTTGTTAATTTCAATACTTATGCATCTGTGTTTAGGAATCATTTTGGTGTTTTAACTATAAGATAGGTAATTTGGCATAATGATAAATGTCAATGGATCATTTGACCTAAAACAGAAACCATGAATGTCTGTACACAACGTAAAATCAATTCAACCAGTTGCGGATGAGATATTTTCAGTCTTGACCAAAATGGAGATGGGGTGGCGTCGCCATCCCCTGAGGCTATTCTGTCTTTTAAGAGCCTGCATCCTTGATACTGTGAACAATCGACACAGCACACTGAAAGTTTTCGTAGAGACAGTTTTGAAGTTTGAAAGATCCATGAACTAATCTCTGAGAAATTGGGAAAAGTGTCAAAAAAGAAAAATGCAATGCAAAGTCAAAGAAAGTGATAATAAAATTTCCTGGATTCCCTCCTTTGTCCAGAAGCCAAACATCTACTAGGTTCTGCTTTGAGTCCTTGTACAGGTTTTGTGGAAATTCATTCAATAACTTTTACGTAACCCTGCAAATAAACCATCACACAAACAGACGGGAGACATCATAAGCTCCTTGGCCGAGGTAATGATCACGGTGAGGTCTGTGGATTATTCTTATCTGGAAAAAGAGTTGGCACTGAAATTTTAAATGTGTTTTTTTTTTCAGTGCTCAAAGTTTCACTAGAAAATACCATCAAGGCCATTGTTTTCGGTTGGAGACAGAAAAAAATTTGACAAAATATGCTGAAATCATCTGCCTGGCTTCATAGGATTGGAGATACAGCTGAGTGAATAATAATGTGGATGAGTTAGACTTAGATAGTTGTCTTGGTGTGAAGTTCATCCAGAGAAGCTTTATTATTTTTGATGAACCTCTGAGTTCTGTATCCAGTTAAAAACTCTTTGGTTTGGGCAAAATAAACTCAATTCCACTGTTGTAAATGAAATAAAAAAACAAAGTGACCACTCTCTGTGCCCCACATCACCCTCAGTCTCTTGAACCACTGATTCCCATGCAGAGGCACGTAACGGTCCACTGTGATTTATGATGCCACAAAGCCAGATTTCCCTCTCTGAAGTTGTCGAGTCTGTGACTAATAATCGTCTCAGGTCCGTCAGTGGACAGATCAGAGGGTGGAAGTTCGTCATCATCACAGACTGAGAAGATGACGGACGAACGCAGGGAAAGACATAAAGCATATCTAGAGTATAAACAGAGACAAGTTACAAGGGAGGGACCTTAGTTTTTAAGTGACTGTGAGGGAAAGTGGATGTATTACTCCTATTATTTGACATTTCTAATTGACATGACTGTACAAGGGGGGATGATCCCATACAGTGACACATGAGACGGAGAATCATATGTCGTAATGTGACTTCTCTTCATTTTTTGGTATAATACGTTGTGTCATGTCAAAGAGCATGGGAGCATGAGAGTCAGTCTGACCCAGCAGCCAAAGCAGGACACGCAGGGAGGACGACAGCAGGCAGGGGTTTTCCCAAGCCACGCTGGAGCACAGCTCTGTCAGTACTGACGGATTCAGGATCTGCAACTGTAAAAGTGTTTTGGGACGACTTAGACATCTGAACTTTTAGGTGCCAAACTCTTTACTGATCACAAAACACAAAACTCTTACATTTGCTGATGAGACATGTCATGTAAAGTACTGATATAATCTTAAAGGTTCAGTGTGTGGAATTTAGTGACATCTAGTGGTGAAGTTGCATGTTGCAGCTGATTACCCCTCACCTCACCCTCCCCTTCCAAACATAATAGAGAACCTGTGGAAGCCTTCAGTTTTCTTAAAAACTCAAAAGGTGTTCAGTTCGTCCAATTTAGACAACTGTAAAAAAAATGGCGGCCTCCGTAGAGAGGACCATCTCCAAATGTAAAAACTAAGAAAACAACAGTTCGTACGATTTAGATGAAACACACAGGTGAAAACACCACTAGGATTATTTTATACCCAATTTCCGCCAAAAGATCCATTTCACCTAAATCTTACACACTGATCCTTTAACTGTGATTTGAGCCTCGGTGCTTTTGATTGAAGCTGCCGCCGCTGAGTGTGTCGCTAAAGTTTTAGCAGTTTGTTAAATTTTCGTCTTTGACTCAAACAGGGATACAAAAAGGCACCACTGCATGTTAAAAGCAGTCGTTGAAAAATTATTAAAAATTTTAGGCTGCCCTCCCACCCTGCATTATATTTGTTGTGCACACGCAGCAGTGAAACTATCGGCCTGTTGTGGGTGGCCTTCGAGGACAGGCCTTGTTTATGTATCTTGGTTAAGGGGTGACTCTGGTGGGTTTCTCTCAAAGACTCCCTCTGTGCACTTCCCTGATTTGCGGCTGTGGTGGAAAATTCTCATTTGGGATTTAAGCACACACACACGCAGCTTGGAAGCCTCGCAGTCAACACTTCATCAGCGAGTCAGGTCAAGTAACTCACTTCACACAACGGGTGTGCGCATATACACAAACACTCCCTCACTGACAAAGATACACACACACACAAGGCGTTCTCTCTCTCACTCTCTCTCTCTCTCTCTCACACACACACACACTCACACACACACACACACACACACACAGACAGACACAGTGTTTGGGCCTGCCTAACCAATCAGAGTGAACTGCACTCGGTCCCCAGAAGTGGGTGGGAGAGCTGTTGAAACAGAAGTCTGTCTTAGGACGAACAAAGTTTGCCTTGGTGGTTTGGAGAACTTTTCTGCTCACTTCTTCTCTGCAAAAAAAATTCTTTTTTCATCCACCTATTTTTTTTTTTTTTTTTAATGAACTCTGGGGTCCATTAGGGCAAAGCTTGAGTGTGGAATGGCTGAACTGGTGCGAATCCGTAAGAAACGGCTGCAGATCCCCATCTCTAGGTAAGACAGGGGGTAAAGATTACTATGTAGTGTATCATAATTAGTTATGTACATGTTCAGCCTCTGTGTGACTGAGTAGGTACGGATGAAAGTCTTTACCCAACATCTTTACAATGATACTGTTTGGTGCAGTCCGGCTGTCTGGATCACATCCTGATGTAGTTTTCTTGTTTTGTAGCA
Organism: Hippoglossus hippoglossus; assembly: GCF_009819705.1. Taxonomy (NCBI): domain Eukaryota; kingdom Metazoa; phylum Chordata; class Actinopteri; order Pleuronectiformes; family Pleuronectidae; genus Hippoglossus; species Hippoglossus hippoglossus. The sequence goes on from NC_047155.1 coordinate 10,275,848, forward strand.
ATGGAAATATGTGACTCAAAAATAAACCACGCTATGAAAACTAGTGAGTGATAATGCAGTGGATTTTTTTGGGGGCATATTTCATATCTGCATACCTTCACGCTCTGCAAATCAAAACATTAGAAGCTTAATCTCACCTTAGAAAGTATCCTCACTCTTGATCTTGAATATTTAAAGCACTCATGTAGATGTTCTTGGACTGTAGCAGCATGGGAACACACACTTGTTGCTCCAAGTGGTTGCAAGAACTTTCAATCTTACTCGTGCTTTTCGCAGTGGGAGGGAAACGTGGTAGAGAGGTGATTGATCATGTGGTTTTGTTTTGGTTAACACGTCGATGTGTGAGTGTGTGCAGGGTTCAGAGCTCTGAATCTTGTTGGGGGTTTCGTTTTTAGTTTTTCACACATATTGTATGTCAATAATTACAGGGGAAATTTTGAGTACATGTTGGTTTAGATCTAAGAATGAATTTCCTTCTTGTTTGTGCAGTACCAGCTTTAAATTTGAGGAAAGCTTTGAGCTGACACCACATTGAGTCTCCTACTCTACTGCTCTGATCCACACTTTGTTAGGATGACACTACGCAGTGTAGAGATTCAAGAACGTCTGCGCCAAAGGGAAATGTGTCATTTGTCTCTATAAACAAAGTTTCTCAAGTGCACTTGACAAGAAATTTCCTGTAAACGTCCTGTCAGAGGCTCTTCTGCTGCGAACAGTTGAAAGACAAAAAGACGGTGCTATCACAAAAGATTAGTTGAGATTGAAAGTGAGTCGTGGCATTTAGACGCATGCTATTTTTATGACTCAACAGCTTTTCAAAGCCCTTGCCAGCGTGATAAACACTTGGAAAGCTGTGAGCACCTCATCTCCGGGAGCTGGCTCCGCAGCGTGGCCCTGGTGCAGTTTGAGAAGACAATCATACCGGCCGCGGCACCGTGCAGGCGGGCGGCCCCACCACGACGTTTCAGAGGAATTATCTGTGGCATAAATGTGTTATCATAGCAAGTGAACCTCTCTTTCAAACAGCCTAGGGAGAAAGTAAAATCCTGTCAAAGCAGAAAGATTCAAGTTTTATAAACTGAGGGTGATCATCAGACACTGTATATGCTTTCGGAATAAATACTGAGATGAGTTTACGCACTGCAGGAGGGAACATTGTAGATAATCTCGGTGTCGTTTGACGGCAAATTAGCCTCTGGGCACAATGGCCAATATTTGGGGGCTTCCGATGAAGTAAGCAGATATCCGTTCCAAGGCTCCATCTTCTCTTCGCCAAACGTTGTTTACAGTCTGAATAGTTTATTTTATCACATGAGTTGAATGTTTCTCCTCACAGAACACAAACAGTGATACTTCTTGTAAGTGTTTAAAGGTCCAGACGACCGTTTGCCTAATCTCTATTAACAGCTATCTGCATCGTAATGTAGATTAACTAAAAAAAACAGTAGCTGATGCATTTCAGTCATTGCACTCCGCCTCTGCTTTCCACACGGACTGTTTAACTGTGGGCAACCAAAGCCTACATGCTTGGTCAAACTGGAAACAGAATTCAGAAGGTTTCCACTTGTATGTTCAGATACAGAATCTGTTTATAGAGATTCCATTGCAGATGACATGTGCTCGAAGCATTTGCTTTTTAAAATACAGCAGGGGATTGATGCATATCTCTTGTGTAAAATCTTCAGAACCAAGAATGAGATCAGAATGTGGCGCAGAAAATGCAAAAAAATAACTCTGCACGTACGTAAGCCCACTTTGACAACATTGGGTTACATAAGTCTCTGACCATGGGAAGTTTTCCTCTCATGGAAAATTTGGCACTAATGGTGCCCTTTTTTGCCACTGGCGTTCTTCGGACAGCTTGGCATTTAAATCGCTTCCAAATGAACTGTTTCATGAGGAAATTCTCTCAACCTGTTGCTAAATCACTTCTCGGGCTTCATTTCACTTTCTCCAGTGACAAGCGCTGACAATTGTCACAGGGCTGTGGTTAGAATGCTTCTATCACACGATGCCCCCGTTTGGCTCAAAATGACTTTTCTTCTGTAGTTATAACTTGTATAGCTGTACCCGGCTGTAATCCCCAACCGTCTTCACACTATTGCCTCTCAGCGATTCCCGTATCGAGAGATGAAACAGCTTCTCCAGTACATTGTGTGTTGTTTTGATCACGTCCGAATGAATGATTTTGTTTCCTTTCAGGCTGCGGAGCATGTTGAAGCAGCTGGAGGAGAAAGATGTCGACTTTGAGGAAATCAGAAGGAATCTGGATTTCACAGCATCGTTACTAGAGGCAGTTTACCTGGATGGAACAAGGTTTTTCTTTAATCATATTATCTTTCATTTTATCTTCATCTACGTATCGTCTCACTGAGAATAAGATTGTAATGCGTTTGATACATAAAGCTGTTTTGTTGACATTTTAGATCAATTTGCATGCAAGCATCTGCGGGTGTTCATGATCTTTCTTCATGCTTTTATGTTTGGGCTCTATTTTAGGCGTCTGAATGCATCTTAATTAGGAGAGTGTACAAACATACCTTTCCTGTTTAACGGTAAAATAAAGGTCACTGTGTCAGAGGCATGGTTCAGAATGATTGTACTTATTTAATCATGGGTGTGTTTTGGGCGTAACATGCAGTAAACTCAATAAACCAATCAGAATGCCATCTCCCAGTCGGAGAGTTAATAAACATGTTTATACATACTGCTAACACAATGGCTAATTTTCCCGGTAATGACAGAGAACACTTCCTTCCACACTTTCCCTTTGTGAACAAGTAGACCCCCCCCTCACATTGTCCACACATGTGCCTCCCTAAATCAGACCATTGCACAATTGCTCACTGATGCCTCACGTTAGCGATGCACCAAAACGCACCTGACAACACTAACTCGTCCATGGGTGCTCAGATGGGTCAGTTTGCTCTTTATGCAAAATGGGCACCAGACGGTAAAATGACAACTGCGTCCGTCTGGAAACTAGACACTTGTGTTGGGAGTGGTGTTGATAGTTGATACCTTCCAACTTTCAGTCAGAGAGTCAGTAAACATATTTATAATAATGTTGAACTATTCCTTTAAAGGTCCCATATTTTGCACTTTCCTGATTTTTAAGTTTTGATATCGACAAGAAGATGTGTTTGTGATGATGTAACCTAAAAACATCTCAGTTTCACATCTCTCTCCAGAAACTCTGGCAACAAAACAGAGGATCTGAGTTTCTCGTATGATTGGATGCTTTCTAAATAACGTGTGACCAGGCCTATCAGATTGTAGCCTACTACTGTGGCTTAGTAAATGCCGTCAGCACTTACATGTGCCGAACAGATGCTCAAATTCAAACTCCAACCCACCAGCTGTACTTGATGTGGAGCCTGGTTCTGGTGCGAGCCGCTTTTACGATCTGTCACGGTGACTGCCCACAGTTCTTCAGCTTCTATATCCGGTGCAGGAGGCGTGGAGTCCACTGCTCCTGCCACCAGCTCCCTCCCCTCAACTGCTAGAGCCTCAGGTTGCTGGTATGTCAGAGTTGCCCTGTTGACGTGTGTTTCTCTTAACCTGAGCCCAGCCTTATCCCAACCCAAACCCATGGTGGGTGCAACTCAAACACAACTGGGGAAACAAATGTCTACTGGGAAACAGAATTTGACGTAACACTGGGACATTGCCAGCGTGCTCTGAGGCCTGTCGGTGGCGTGTGCGAGGCGACACAACAGAGGGATCAGGGAGGTGTGTGAGTGGGCAGCTGCTACAGACAGAGTGGAACATGACGAGTGGATTACCAGGAGAATCAGGAGGAGCAGCTCACCTTCCGGTTGCCGCCGGACTGTCTGGAGTTTTCTGCGGGATTGATTGGGTGCGTGGACGGAACAAGTACCAGCAGCAAGGTGACACGAGCATATATGAGGAGATTATGGAAATACACTTTGTCTGGGCAACAGGTACGGGGACATCAACAGCTCATCCTTTTTCAGACTCCAGGCAATTGACATAACCCCTTAACTTTGTGTGAAAGCACACACACAGAGAAAGAGAGAGAGAGAGAGAGAGAGACTAACAGTAAGAGAGTAAAGAGCTGAACAGACAAGAAACCATAGTAAGTAAGTATTAATATTTTTTCTATAGGCTCTGGACCTGCTTTACTTTTTTTCTAAAATCTTACTTTCTACAATATGGGACCTTTAAAGCTTTTAAGTTTTCTCAGTGTTTTGCTCTGTAACCATAACTTATAACAGAGATACGCAGAATTCCTCCCCCTGTATATTTGTGTTTTTCCTGACTGCAGAGGTCTAAAAACTTCGATGCTGATTATTTATTACTGTCGTCCAGCGTTGAGTCATCGCCTGTGTCTTCATACCACGTGTCTAACCACCAGTGTTTATGTCTCCGTGCGCCTGTCGTCCCTCTCAGGCAGTGTCTGGAGACTGAGGACGATCTTCAGCAGCTGCAGTCGGACGGCGTGCCGTCAGAGGTCACCGACTGGCTGGCGTCCACCTTCACACAGAGGGTCCGACGGCCCGTGCGCCGCTCAGATGAGAAGCCCAAGTTCCGCAGCATTGTCCATGCGGTGCAGGCTGGGATATTTGTGGAGAGGTACACAGCAACAACACATTTACTTTTTATATAGTAGTTCAGGATCCAGTTTAACTCTGTCAGGATGTTTAATACTTTGCATGAACAAAGCAGCTTCTGTAGAAAAGATACAGAAGCAGTCATACAGCTCTATCTGTTCTTTATGACACCTGAATGCAATAATATAAGAAAACTTTCATCATACTGTACCATGAAACTCCCAGTGTAAATGACTGATGTGGTGTAACTGTAAGTTAAGCTCACGCAGTGTTGTTACAGCTACAGACAGCTGCACTGCACTGTTAAACATTAGCCTCCTTCTCTCTTGAAAACATCCTTCCAAAGGGGACAGGGACTTTGGAGGATTTATATAAACAGCTCCTGAGTCGAGTTCACTGCACAGTGTCCACACCTGAACTTTAACTGAACTCAACATAAACATTGCATTATTCCAGGATGTTCAAGAGGGCCTACACGGCAGCCATGCCCGACCAACCTGCTGCGGTCGTAAACTGCCTCAGGGTAAGCCCCGCCTGTTAACATAAATCTCCCAGTGAGTCGTGTGTTTATGCAATAAATCGGACATCACTAAAGATGTAGTATACACAGCACAAGTATGCATTAATAACGCAGTCGCTCTCCTCTCCATTTTCCCAGGATGTTGACCGCTGGAGCTTTGACGTGTTCGCTCTGAATTCTGCGAGCTCCGATCACGCACTACGAACTCTTTTCTTCGAGCTGATCACCAGATATGAGCTCAACAGCCGATTTAAGGTCTTTTAATTTTTGATTTCCCGACACATTTTAAGGGGCACGTATTCCATGCACGTTATCACAGATATGCAAGACTGCCAGTAATCATCGCTGCCCTTTTGTGTGGTAATTTGTAGATATAATCAGGCAGCCGTTTGTGTTGTTGCCAGACTATGACTTGACACAACCAGAGTAGTGATGATGTCATGCATTTCGCAGATCCCCATCTCGTGCCTGACGGAGTTCCTGTCTGCGCTGGAGAGAGGATACTGCAGATACAACAACCCCTACCACAGCCACGTCCACGCTGCTGACGTGACTCAGACCCTGCACTGTCTGCTGCTGCGCTCTGGACTCGTGGTACACTGCTCTCATCTGAACACTTAACATTGGTCACATTCTTTTAAAGGATAAGGCCCGTGTTTGTTTTTTTTTCCTCCTCAGTGTCAACAAACCCAATGAAATCAAAGAAGAAAACCCCAAAACTTTCCATCGTCATGACCTCAGCCCCAAGCCCACTTTTTTCTAACCGAAGACGTAAATCTAATTATAATCTTAAAGGTTACAAATATCTGGGCTAATTCCCCAAAACTGGGCATTAAGATTAGGTTTTTCATTATCCAATGTTTCTAATACGTTCTTTTCGCTTCAGTCATATCAGTCTAGTTTTTTTTCTAGGTCTGTCGTACAAAGGAATAGACAACACACACTATACCTTTATATATAGTTTACATATAAAGGCAATACTCTAGCTATTGGGATTGGATGATGCCTTATCCTTTCAATCTAATGGCATCTGCCAAGAAGGTCGTGTTTGTTTGAATGTAAGTTCAATTGCTGATAAGAACTATCATGTGTAGGATTGATGGAGTGATGCGCTACTGAGCCGTTCACTCTGTTCTTAAAGAAAAGCAGAGGATCAGTCGTTTGTTCCTTAACTGAACACCTTTGACAACATCCTGACTTTGATATGTTGCTGCCTGTGCTTACTTGATACATCAACATGAAAACTGATATGATTCTGTCAAAGTAACGTGTACAATCTGCTGCATGGACAGTATATTTTCACATCGACTTGTTCTTCTCTTGTGTCTGTTCAGCACTGGCTGACAGAGCTGGAGGTGATGGCGTCTCTATTCGCTGCAGCCATTCACGACTACGAACACACAGGAACCACAAACAACTTTCACATCCACACAAAGTAAGCCCTCTTTCTGATGCACATGTATTTTATAGACCCTGTCTTCAAAAACAGCTTCATATATTTATACACTAACCACATATACGACATCCTGTTGTGCAGCTGTAGAATAGTAAGAGATTTCAGGGGATGTATATAGACGGCAGGGTAGTTTTAGAAAGAGACAGGGAGAGAGAGCACTAAAGCAAACACTCATGGAAGGAACACAGTATTTTTAGATGTTGATTTTCCACATAAGCGAGCGGGAGAACGCAGTCCAGTCTCTTGGCACCCGCCATCATCATTATGCTTTATTTTGGGAATAAAGCACAAAGATGCTTGTCCGCGAAAAAACAACAACATTGTATCTTTAACATCATCGATCTTAAAGTCAGACACTCACCTCTTGCAGGCTTGAGATATTGGTTGTTCTAACATTGTAGTCTGTTACCTCGTGAAGAATGTTGGCTGGACAGCTTGAAGTCATGTTGGTCACCAAGCTCAGAATGATTCTGAGGATTCTGCAGCACAAGTCAGGTAGATGGCGTTAGAAGATTCTGTGTTTAAATAATTATAATAATACTAATACTAATACTAATACTAATATTACTATTACTTATAATAATAAGCTTTATAGCACTATTTAAAATAAAATAAAGAAAGAAGATAAAGAAAAATAAAGACAAATGTATTCAGAAAAAAAGTCAAGGTACAAAGGTTAAAGTGTAATATAATGGTTTCTGTGTGTATTTTGGTACTGCGACATATATCTTTCTGGGAACTCATTTCTTAGCAAGAAACTAATAACTGAGGAGAAATCATTTGAATGTTTATCACAATGAAAATGTAATTTAGTGGTAATTATACTTATTGCTGTTCCACAGCAGCTGAGGTGAACAAAAAATGTTAACAAGCAGACTGGGCAATTTCTTAAAAGAAAAATATTGCATTATATATATTCTGTTTCAAGTATTCTCTCTATTTCACTATAATTAGGACCCAATTACTTTTACCTCACCAGGAACCTTCCTTCCTGGGACATTAGTAGGAAATTATTGGGCCATAAAAACAAGTTCTAACTATGTCTCTATCCACTATGAATCTTTTCTTTATTCAACCCACATGAATTCAAGCTGACCACAGCCCCTGACACTGCAAACCTTCGCCCCAAAGACATTTTAACACTGAGCTGAAGGTTTTATCTTTGACACCATTTTCACTGGAGCTTTACTCGTTGTTTGGTTTTAGCAGAAGCTTAAAAAAATGACTTTTGACACTAGTTACCTATTTTAAAAGTCTAATAAAGTAGATTAAGTGCAAATGACTGGACAAAGGACGCCTGACTGAGAAATTAGTTCATTAACTTGCTATAGTGAGTCATTAATACCCACATTGTGTTTTAACACATCCCACTCCCTCTTCAACACTTTTAAATTCATCATTATAGACCTGCAGTCACATGGCTTTAATCGCTCCCTGAGGACCGTCTCTTTATCTCATTCTCACCACCTCCACCCTCCGACTACAGTGATGTACAGTGGCCCTTTAATTTCCAGCCGACCCATGTATTTCTCTCATTCTCTCGTTCCTCTCTTGCCTCCTCTCTCTCTCTCTCTCTCTCTCTCTCTCTCTCTCTCTCTCTCTCTCTCTCTCTCTCTCTCTCTCTCTCTCTCTCGCTCTCTGTTTTCCAGGTCAGAGTTCGCATTGATGTACAACGACCGGTCGGTCCAGGAGAGTCATCACCTGAGTGCAGCGTTTCGGCTGCTGCAGGACGACCAAATGAACATCTTCATCAATTTGACGCGAGAGGAGTGGATGTGAGATGACCAGATGTTACCTGTAGATAAGGCACTCGATAGAGCAAATACCTGCACCGAGGCAACAGTCCCCTTAAATTCAATCGAGCTGCACCAAACTGCTCACACACAACTCCTGAAGAGTCAGGTTTTTGCATCAAGAAACTATGGGTTCTACATCCTGCTGATAAGTATCATCTGTGCAGCTAGAGTCTGATGAGTCACTCGCTTTTTTTCTGTGCCATAGACCAAAATGTCTTTTCCGAAACCCATTAAAAGCACATCAGTGGGCACATGTGCACTTACTTTTTTGGTTTTAGTCAAAACACACACACACACACACACACACACACACACACACACACACACACACACACACATACACACACACACACACACAGGATACTGTAATTACTCACTGGCGAACCAAATGTGTATTAATCCGCAGTTAAAAATCGTCCTACACAAATACACTATTTATTCCTACGTGGCTAAAAACTATAGTGCCAAACTGTTTTAATAAAATAACCTTTTTAAAAATGGAAACCTCATTTTAAAAATATTGTACGACAGTTGTAAACAGTGCAGATAAGTCAGCAAATATTGAGACACTGAGGAACATGTGGGTTTAGGTTTGTCCGGGGCACATGTTGATAACACATCAACTGTAGATTTACCATTGCTGCATGGAAATAAGAGAAGCTGTGTCATATTGATTGTGGACAAAGTGGCAGAAGACTAATTGTCTGTCCATCATGAATTGCCCTGGTGAGACTTTCCAGGTCTGCTCCTCCGGCCGACCCTGATCTTTGACCCCCGGAGATGAAACGTCTCCTTTATGAATCAATAACGGATCTTATCGCTATTTGTGTTTAGTGACTCATTCATCAGTCAGCAGAGGTGTAGTGGATGAGTCACATGTACGTTTATTGACAAACAGAGTTGTGGCCAGTGAGCTAAAATGGTTATAAATTAAAATTTACATCACTAACTAAAGTATTGAAGTAAATAAATTTTGTTCACAGGTTATTAATCGTGACATTAAACTATAAATAAGCTCAGTTCCTATATATTGTTGTGACTTTTATAGTACAGCTAGTGATGTCAAAGTATCCATATTGTTTATACTGTACAGTTTATAACGGAGACGGATGCTTCAAATATCACATACACAATGTGTGACTTACTTATGGAAGAGATCTGTAGATATCACCAAAGATAAACCCCGGCAGCATACTGTAATGGGATTTTTCTAGCAGTCAAGCGTTACCATGGGAACAAGAAAATCCATCAGGAAAATCTACAAAGGTTACAACCCCACTGCATCCTCCAACCTGTTTTACTCTATACGTTTCTTTCTCATCGTACAAGGTCAGCTAGTAATCTGTATGTCTTTGTTTACAGGGAGCTGCGGACCCTGGTTATAGAGATGGTGTTGTCCACAGACATGTCCTCCCACCTCCTCCAAGTCAAAGCCATGAAATCCTGCCTCCAACAACAAGAGCGGTAACGGCTAATGGACTGTGCTGTTGTTCACGCTGTGTTGCTTAATCAACAGGTCACAAAATGAATGTTTACACCGCCGCTGATTAAAAATATCCTGCACGACGAGGCAGACAGGAAAATTGCTGTCACGCTGGCTGGTGTCAAAAGGGGGTTTTCAGTCATGTCTCGGGGTCACAACAACAACAACAACAACAATAGCACGACAACAAAAACAAGATGTGCGTTTTGCTTTCTCCAGCAGGATTGACAAGCCCAAAGCCCTGTCTCTGTTACTGCACACGGCCGACATAAGCCATCCATCCAAGCCCTGGGCGCTGCACTCTCGCTGGACCAAGTCTCTGATGGAGGAGTTTTTCCAACAGGTAGGAAGGCTCATAGACCTCAATTCATAAGTCGTGTCCCAATACATATACAGGTCTACGCAGCCCATGAAGGAGGTGGTCTCTGTTGGTCCCCGTAGATCTTGAAGGTCAAACTAAAATGAGACGCTCTGGTCTACAGAAGATTTCTGTTTGTCCCATCTTTACTGCTGTCGCCTAGCAACAGAGCTGCAGTTGGACACGACCAGAACATTTGAATGCCCCTTGGCTTTTTAACGAGTGTATCGTCAGCTGTTTGGCTGAGTTGAAGTGTGATACTCAAGCATCGGACGTCTTGTCACCATGACCTCATTGAAAAACGGTTGGAGGAACTTTGAAATGGGACAGTCTAGACGAGCCCTTGTGACGCAATAGGTCTTCAAATGGTGCCTCCTAATGATACAGCCTCTGAATTGAGATACAGCTGTTATGTCTCCTCTCTTCTCTTCTCTTCTCTTCTCCTCTCTTCTCTTCTCTTCTCTTCTCTTCTCTTCTCTTCTCTTCTCTTCTCTTGTCTTCTCTTCTCTTCTCTTCTTATCACAAGTGATGAGAAAATGTGATGAGACCTGAAATGACCGAAACCATCTATGAGGAAAAAGTTCTTGGACGTGTTTTGGGACTTTTTAGTTTCCGTGACTCATCCACTAACATGGTGGAGGTGGGATTTATGCTTTATACTGCAGCCAGCCACCAAGCCGCTCTGCTCTAGGTCTATGGTAAAAGCTATTTTGCATTTTTGTTAAAAATGATGTAGATATTAGAACAATAAATTGATTATGTTCCCAATTAATTTTCTCTCAAACAACTAACTGAGCGATCAACTAAAAACTGTATTTCAGCTCTTCTGGAGAAAGATTTAGACCATCCTGTAGGAAAACAACATAAAGAGAAAATGTGACCGAAATATGAATAAATAATTACAGGTTTTATGTAGAGTAACAATATCTTTTGTGTTACTGTTTTAGCCCCAGTGTTGTCGAGGCTTTCTGAGAATATGAAAACCGCGATGTTCCGATATTTTCTCCTCTTCATGTCTAGACATGATCATTCTCTCATGTCTAATCTTCTTGTGACTGGTTTGATCAGATATTATCTCAATTGCTGCGTCAAAAGGCCGGATGTGTGATTGTGGCTTTTGTAAATGACTCATCTGGGTCTAAGAAGCAGACCGGGAAAATCTTCAGTGAGGTTCATTACGTCAGAGGTAAAGAAAACAACAGACTGAAGGTGTATGAAGTGGAGATGGTCAGAGAGAAGAACGTCTCCATGAAAAGGTTGTTGAGCACCCACTCTGTTTGCTGAAGCCAGACCTTAGGACCTCAGCTTTCATCCAGAATTGACGTCTGAAGAACATCCACTTGATGAGTCAGATATAAACTAAACTGTTTGGTGTTGTTGAAACCAAATGAAAACTTACTTGTTGACCTTTGGGAACAAAACAGTTCAAGCTAAAGGGGGAAAAACAGTAAAAAGTGTAGCATTTGTTGAGAGGTTACTTTGGTTCTACTTGAAAACTGAGGTTAGTAAAGTTATCCTGAACAATGGTGATAGAAAATGACAAAGCAATCTCTCTTTTAGAGCTAAAATCATTGTTTATTTGTTTTGATACTGGATGAACTCTGGTATATTGAGACTTTGTTTAAATATTTCATGTGAAAAATAACACGAGCACTCACATGGTTTTGTTTGTTTCTCAGGTTACTGGAGTTAGAATCAAATAACCTTCAGGAAGTTATTTTCAGTCGATGTGTGGGACGCTCTTTAAGATGTTTTCTCTCTCTCTTTCTATCTTTGTGAGGGTGATAGAGAGGCGGAGCTGGGCCTGCCCTTCTCTCCTCTGTGTGATCGAAAAAGCACTCTGGTAGCCGAGTCCCAGATCGGTACGTCTCACAAACGCCTAACAAAACCTGTTTTTACGTCAATGATGTCCTTTATAAGCCGATTGTTCCCGTGAAAATATGAAACTTTAGCTATTGCCCTTTTCCGCTTCTTTTCAAATGCAACATCCTAATCAGTGTAGGCTTTATACTTATTTCAGCACTTTTGAAAATCATTGAAATCATTGAACTGTATTTGTCTTTCCCCCCTTCCCCTCACCATTGCAAAATTCATATTTCTATGTCCCAGAAACATCTTATTTTTACAAGCTGATGTGCTGACATTTATTCTTACAGGTTTCATAGACTTCATCGTGTATCCTACTTTCTCTCTGCTGACGGACATGGCTGAAAAGATTGTTATTCCTCTGGTGGAGGAGAATCCAGGTCCTCCAGACCCTTGTAACAGACACAGGTAGACACACAGACAAAACACACAGACAAGACACATAGACATAACACTTGGTTGTGATAATGAATGAGGTGTCCTATGAGACTGTTGGACAGACCACAGAACTATGTACCAGGATGGCCGAGAGGTTAAGGCGTTGGACTTAAGATCCAATGGGCAATTGCCCTCGTGGGTTCGATCCCCACTCCTGGTATTGGCTGATATGTGCATGATGTGAACATTGGAATTTTCTCTATCATCTGAAGTCTCTTAATGCCAAACTGTGGTCAATGTCTGAAGGAGCTGCACATATCTTGTTGCATTATGAGGTTCATTGAAAGTTGACTGTATTTAAGAAAGAGATATGAGGGTTGATATCAATCTTATCATCTTGACAAGGAGGTAAACAATTTAATTTCTAAAAATTAAAACCAATACCTTTAAAAAGACTTTTCAAGTCAAAACAAGAATGTTATGAAGAAACAATTATCCAAACCTCCTTGTCGACACATAACCAAGAAAAGAAAGAAAAAGGATGAACGCTCTCTGTTATGTGTCTCCATAGTAATCTGTGGAAGGAGAGCTCCAGAGGTCTGCAGTGGAGTCTCGCTCACATCACGGCGGAGCTGGTGAGCTTCCGCTCCACATGGACACGACACACCGAAGACAACAAGCTCAAATGGAAGGACAGCGGCTCCAATGGTATTTAACACGTCATATTAGTTAGTGAACAAAGACCTAATGGGATATCAACATACCTGAGCACAGAATAAATGCATAGAAAATAGTATTTTTTCTATGTGGTATTTTTACTTGTTTAACATGTTTTAACTTAAAATGATTACAGATATGTTTAACAAAGGTTTTTTAGACTTGATTTGATTTCTTAACACCATTCACGTCAGAGCGATCCCATGAGGAGATCAATAGATACAGATATCGTTTCCCTTTTCAGCTGAACAAACATTTTCCAATGTCTTTTCCGATATCCTCGATCCTCCAGGATTTTCAGATCCCAAACTGACAGAAGAACAGACATCCAGACAAGAGGAGCGCTCAGAAAACCCCCAGCAGGACCCCACCCCGGATACAAACCAGTAGACGTTTTTTTACAAGTGCTTTTTTCATAGAATAAACCGAGGTTAACTGAGGTTGACATTGAGTCACTGTTTGTAACAAGACCACAATGTTCTGATTGGTAGATGAAAGTGGGGAGGAGAGGGGGTGTTAAGATTAAGATCATCTTCCCAAGGTAAGATGCAGTCACAGAAAAGTCCTCATGTCTTATTTCAAGTGTAGTTTAACTATGCTAATTTAAATGCAAAGTCTACATGCTGGCCATGTTATACAGTAAAGTCCCTGTACTTAATTTAAATTGCCACATAAACGCTCATAAGGAACAATTTACTCTTTATCTTTTGAAATGAACAAGAATCCTTTAATCAACAATCATCAATAAACCTTGAAAACATGTCAGTGTTTGTCATGCCTGCTGTTTGGTATTGATTCATAATGAAGGGGGGGTCACGACGTGTTCTTTTACATTGAAACATTTCAAGGATTTTATAGCAAGGTCAAAAATCCTTATCGGTTAATTTAAACTATAATTTTAACAATTATTGTATTAGATTCAAATTGAGTTACAGCAATAACAACATTATCCAAATAAGGATGTGCTGTTAAAAGCCTGGTGCATTTTTTACTGAGAAGGCAAACTGATATATAAGTGATATACCCATCTTTCTCTAAGTGAATCTGTAATGTTAACTGGTTTATTTCTGACAGTGAGAAGGGGTGTTTATTCAGATTTAGTCGATCATTTTCATCAAAATACAAATTTGAGTTTGAAACTATTATTTTGTACATTACACAATTTCTCTTTGCTCTCTGGATGTGTATCCACCAATGGCCCATTATCCAGTCTTGTTAAAGTACACTTGACCTCCACAGAGAAGCCATGTTTGCCTCTTAATAATAACTGTGCAGTGGAAGCATCATTCACATGGGTAATAGCTAATTGAATAATTTTAATACAGGCTATTGTAGCTCCAACACATTCATAATTCTTCAAATAGCATTTAGCAGTTTATATGTGGAGATACGATTTGCACAAAATAGTACTTAGCATTTTAAAGATGGTCTCTGGTGCATGAAGTTTGATACAGAGGCTGAGATATCCTACACTTTTATCTTTAATATGGGTCACACTTCATATCTATGCAAAACCTTGATCCTACGCATTCGATTTAGAACTTTTAAACATACTTTTTAGATGATCCTTTGATTTGAATATGCACCATGAAAACGTCACATTCAAGTGCCCCTTAAAACTCTGCTGACTTCAGTTCTCTGCTCTCCCAGCAGGAGGGGCTGTAGAGTGACGGGTTGCCCTGAGGCCTCAGCTTCAAACCGAAAGAAGTTTATGATCATGTTTTCTCTTTTTCTTATTTAAGGAGGAGAAATGTAGCTTTTCTGTATTTGAGGAGGATGTATCGTAACAAATCACACAATGACTGAAGACACAGCTCTGTTACTTCTCTGTTACATGTGCGTGAGCTAAGGTTTGCATGCATAGCTCACATAATTGAAACACAACCCCCAGCACACGCAAACACGTATGTAGTGAGGATGTAGATACAAAACAGACATGACATGTATTGCTTCTCTAATGTGTGATAACAGCAAAGCATGCAATTTTTTAAAGATACTCACCATCTTCTCTTAATGAGTCAAACTAAAAAGTACGAGACCAAAGTGAAATAAATCAAATGATCACTGTGACATTCTATCACAACAAAGATTTACACTGAGCAGTCTCACACAGACTGGTACCTCCAAAGGCAACATAAATATCTGTATCGATTTCACAAGGAGCTTAAATTTCTGGAGAGTCCCCAAAGATATTTGTGAAAAACAGTTCTGTTTATGAAAAATGAATGTGTCTTTTACGCTCCTGGCTCCGAGTACATTGAATTATTTATCGCCAGAGTGCCTATTTTTAGGATAAAGCCAAAGTGAATCTCAGCTGAACACATGAGCAGTGGTGCAGTGATGTCAGACACTGCTAATTGACACTGACGGTTGAGTTAAAGTTTTCTGATGGATGTGCCGGTTTTTGACATTTAAATATAGGAAAGCAGATCCTGGTTCACTTTGCTTCGGAAACACAAGACAACTATTTTTTATTATTTAAAAAAATAATACTCAAGGAACAACACCCAATCACCAATTTAAACATTTTATTGTATCAAACAAATTTAGATTACAGATGTAATCACCAATCTATTCAGGTAAAACTGGAACAAAAACTCCCCAGATTTGATTCATGTAAATTTCACAATTACCATTCAAAAACAGAACAAACATTACATGGTCCATAAATACACTGCAGAAGAAGAAGAAACTAAAAGCTTGCACAGGAATGTTTAAAGGTCGTTCTTTGTTCAACTGCTCGTACTGTGGCTGACTCATCTGCTGAAGTGACATCAATGCTCGGGTGGCTTTAGTTTTCTGTTTCAGTTTTATTCTTCTGTTTTACTCTTTTGTCAGAAATAGTAATAATGAGGTGGAGGTTATGGAAGGATTGTCAGATAATCTACATGATGATGCCAAATAAGTGATAAGAACAACAGATGGGAAACATTTAATGAAACATTCAGATGAAGTTTATACAAAACTAGAGAATGTCAGTAATTGCAATTTGTGTCGGGTCATTTAAAATAATATTTGCTGTTTTATATAATATTTCCCATTCAACATAAAACATGGTTGATACCTTGGTCTTAGAAAAGTGTCATGCAGGAACGTGTTTTATGAAGAGGATTAAGATTCCTTAAAGCGTTCAAGCATCGAAAATGACAGTGCAATTTGTTCGCTGGACATAGATTTGTCCTTGTTAATCCAAAGTATGTAAATGAATACGAACCCCTTATCGACTAGAGATTAACAACATATGGATCGGCTGGTAAAAGTCTGGTTTTCAGTGCATCTAATGTTGTTATTGTTATTTGAGGTATTACCAGTAATCACGTCCTTGTGTAACAGGACTGCAGTCTTGAAAATCAAGCCATTTGATTGGCTGTATGGAAACAAGATCTACGTGCACTGACGTATGTGACATAGCAAAAGGGCTAAACCCGTGGGTACCAAAAATCATGAAATATAAATGTCTGGTTTGGTTTCTGCTTTTTTCTCAAAGGAGAATGCCTTTAATATATATTCGCCTGCAACTAAGTTATTTTCATTAGTGTTTAATCTGTCAGATTATTTTTTTCAATCAAACAATTTGTATAAAATTGCTAAAAGTTTAGTTTGAGAATTCAACAGGACAAATCCCTAACATATTGATAATATGAGATAATTGTAGACCACTGATAAAAAACCAACAGATATTCATACTGGAGAAAACTGAAAATTCTCGTAGCCGATTCATTATTAGAAAATATATCAACTATGAAAATACTTGACAATTAACTCTCTGCTCATGGACTAATAAATCAAATACCTAATTGCTGCAGGTACATGCTGTAGCAGAAAATAAACATGCATGTGATCGTCACTTGGACTTTAAGAAGACTTTTGCAGATGTCCAGTCTATTATTGTAAACATATATTTATGTATTTAAACTGTCAGTCAACCCAAATTTACTGTGTACTAATTTTAAATTGAGCATTGAAATCCTACTTAATGATATAAGTAGAAGTTGAAATTATAGTTTAAGTCCAAGTTATTTATGAGGTACAAATTCATTATTATTGCTTAGATTAGGAGTAAAATTTGCAGAAGTCATGGCACGTGATGATGAAAACTGCCTGATAGAATTTCAAATGGAGTTTCTGCCTTTGAACATTAAAGGAGACATTAAGCATGTGAGTTGCGGTAGTGAATAATAATGACTGTGTGACTGAGACAGGAAAAGACTGATCCATTTAGTAGATGTTACAGTAGGCTAGTTTTAGTTTTAGGCGAGTGCAGGGGCAACAGAAAATGAATGGAATCGTCCCTTTGACACAAAATAAAAGAAGAAACCTTTGTTCTTGTTGTCGAGGTGGTAACTAAGGTCTGACTGTAGATGTATGTATATATGCCCTGATGTTTCTAACACGTGGATCTGCACACACAATCTTCTGTCATTGTGTTGGGCTGGCCGAGCAGACTGAGCAGCATTTTGTCGTTCGGGGGAAAAACTCTATTTTTCTTTCTCCAGGCTGCATTGCTTTGTCTTTTCCTCCTCCGGCTGACTCGCGCTGGATGCTGCATCTTTTGTTCCTGCAAAATATAGACAGTGACATGAAAGACTGAGAGACAATACGAGAGAAGAGAGGCTGGCATGAGGGAGTAAAAATGGACTCTCGCAGCCCCAGCCTTTAATACATTGTGTAACCGTTGTTTCTCTGGAAGGAAGAGAAAGAGCAATATGTTTTTTTCCTGTTGCTTTGTACTCAAGAAACCAGTATCGACCAGGTGCTGAATATCGATGCTTTATCCATAAATGTCACATGTACTTTCAAAAAATATTTACATAACAAAAACAGCAAGACAAAAACAGTGTTTCCAAAGTTCTCAGTTTTAGGAGCTCGAAAACTCGAAATGTCTTATCTATTGTTTCTTCCTTCCAGTCTCTCCTCCTCTATCTTTTCCCATAAAGAAGATTCTACTAGACAAAGTATAAGCAGAATTTTTTTGTACATTTTCAACTTGCATACCACCACCACCACCACCACCACCCACGTGCGAAAAAATGTTTTTTCTTGTATGTAGCTGCCTCCCAGGGTATGTCAGCCGTGGCGGAGCTCTCTGAAGTGTGGATCAAAACCACTTCATAAATGTTTGTGAATGAGCCAGGGATTGCATGAAACCTTCCCCAGCCTGTTGAACTGTTCAACAAATCTAAATAAACCCAATAAAGACAGTCCCCTGAGGAAAAGGCCACGAAGGAGACGATAGAGATGCGAGAAGGAAAAGGTTCCTGCCTGTCTGTGGCTCCTTTGACTCTAATGTACCTGCTTGTGCGTTGTTTTGTTGCGATGAGGGATCTACTACACTGGCCACGCTGGAACAATCCTCTTTCTCCGTGGAGAGGGGGCACTCGAGTCCACCTGCAGCCTCTAATAGACTCTCCCTGGAGAATTCTGCGGGGGGAAGAGCGACAAATAGAGGACGAGGTGATGATAGCGACTGAAACCAGAGAGAGATGAGTCCTCGTCATCATACGGGGGCTGTGGATTAAAAGCTCTCGGTCGATATTTATTGTTACGTCCTATTCCACCGTGTGTCATGAATCAGGTTTCTGATATGAAAGTAATGTCGATCAATACCATGTGACATTTACAGTTGTGTTTGTTTACTCCTGCTGTCTGGATTCAAAAGGCTGAAGCCACACTCCAACGGACTGGTGTTAATGGTCATTGATTTGTTTTCCTCCGCCTTCCTTCTTCTTTTCATCTTAACTGAAAGCTTGATCAGAACTTTGTCTATAACATAAGAGCAATCCTAACAAACACGGTTTCATCTTGTAACCTATCTTTTATTAATAACGTCCGTGTCCCAATCAATTCAAATTTAATTACTTAACAATATTAATGTAATTTTTGCACTCTGGTGCTATTGCTTTGGATGAAAGAGCCCCGTCCATTCGTGATGCATTAGTCCTGGGTAATTACTAAATGTGTGCGAGCAGTGTGGGCTGCCCTCTGTGACCATCCACTCACCCGCTATTAGAGTGAATTATTTGGCAGGAGTTTAAAAGCTGACCTCTGCTTTTTGTCATGGGCTGTGCAGTATCTGGCACAGAGAGGAGACAGTAAGAGCCGAGGCCTTTTAACAATGCAAGTGTTTGCATTAGAGGATTAGTTCTGCACTTTATTATATATACGCTGAGTTGCTTTGTGATTGACAGGCAGACCGACATCATACCATATATCATTGACAGCATACCGACACTCATGTAAACGTCAAAGGTGTAAGGTAAGAACAAATATCAATTGTTTGATTTCTACTTAAATTCAAAAACTGGTTTGCTGGTTTACTGCTTTTATCTATGTTGGTAGATGGACTTTATTACCTTCGGACATAGCAGGTTAGCTGTTTCCAATCTTCATGCTAAGATAAGCTAACCTGACAAGCTGCTGGCTCAAGATACATAGCTCTATAGTGATGATGGCATGGTACTATAGGCTGGCACGGTGGTACAGCGGTTTGCACTGTCACCTCACAGCAGGAGGAGTATTTCCATGAGGAGTTTGCATGTTCTACCTGTGTCTGCGAGGGTTTTCTCTGGGTACTCTGGTTTCCTCCAACAGTCCAAAGATATGCAGCTTGGGTTTAGGTTAACTGGAGACTCTAAATTGACCTTAAGTGAATGGGAATGGTTGTTTGTCTCCACGTTTCATCTTTCTGATACGCCAGTAATCTCTATAAACAGATTCTAGCTGCAAATGGAAAATATGTGCATGTTTATTTGCATATAGAGTGGGGAGGTGAGATCCGATCACAAGTCGCCGCTCGAGACACATGTGGAGACTCATTCTGATGCCTGGGTTGAACTGACCTAATTAGAGCTGTCCACTTGTAACCAGATCATCCGAGACACATGTAAACACCTGGTAGGAACAGGGCTTCAGTTTCCCTTGGCCTCTTCCCCCTCGCTCTTCTCAACCTCACATTGCAGGCACACACACGTCCCCTCCAGCTAATTTCGCGCTTCCTACATCACTCCGCTTCACTTTCATCCTCTTTTCTCTCAATTCCGCACCCTTACGTCATGTTAATAAGCTTTATTTGGATTCACTCCTCTTCTTTAATATGCCTCTGCAGCTTCCTCCTCTCCCTCCCCTCGGCCCTCGTCCCACCATCTGCTCTCCCATTCTCGTGGTATCACAACATCCATTTTTCAGAGGCAGCAGTCACCTCCTCGTGTCCTTCCTTCGCTCCAGCACTCTCGTACCTTGTTGTTTCCATCCATCCATTCCTTTCTCTGTACCTTTCCTTGACCCAGACCGGTTTTGGCAGACTGCCTTTTGGCCACTCCTCACCCATTCATTAAAGGGATAGTTCACCCATTAATGAAAATGTGTCATCCAAGTGTCAGTTAGCCCTGACGTTCAAATTTGACTCGAAACAGCATCATTTTCACCATGTTTTTCAGCCTGAATGTCCTCTCTTATCCTCCCCACTAGTTACTGCTGCAGTTCTCGTGAGAACTTGTGAGTATAACGAGTATAACTGAGAGGATAGCAGCAGACATATACTGTTGAAGAGTCATTTAACAAGTTGCATACACGCAGTTGGTGAACTTAATTTTCTCTGTGAGTCTCAAGGAGGTTTGTGAGGCGGCCGCAACGCTGCAAGCATGCAAATGAAATCTTCTTACTCACTGTCTTCAAACATACCCTCCATTTGGCAGCGCAGTTTCTCAAAGGCCTCCGAAGTGGAGTCGTTGTCGTGCGGGAGCTCCTCCCCGGCGGGCATGGAGTCGGGGCTGGGCCGGTCTGACAGGCAGCTCTCCGAGGAGCACTCGTCCCCGCCTCCCTGCGACTGCCTGTACAGGTGGTGCTCTACCATGAACTGCAGCTCTGAGAGGACGCAGGTGGAGATCGGAGAGGTAGGGAGATATAAAGGGTTAACTGGGTGTGAGAGAGAGAGGATGAGAGGGGGGAGGAACAGTGAAGTTAAACTAGAAAGTTTATGAAGCATCATTGGGGAGAAGGAGGACGAGCAAGAAAAAGAAAGTGGTGTGAGATGAAGGGAGCCAATGGGAGAGAAGAGGGGTTATGAACCACATTTAGTAAAGAGAGGTTGAAGGAAGAAGATTCCGAAGGTGGAGATTTACTGAGAAATCCATCACTTCAGAGGAACATCGTAGGTTAAGCATTTTAAATAAACCAACAAGATTAAATTAACAACCTGCACTGATTGGGGGGAGTTACGTAAAGATGCATCCGAGTTTGAAGATTATTTTAATCTTCTTTTTTGACCACCATCTATGGTTTATCACTTTTAATCCCCTCTAGTGGGAATCTATCGCTCGAGTTTCCTCCAAACAGTGACTCATCACACTTAAAGCTGTTTATATGTGAAACTTATTGAAGAATAATCAACTTGGAGCTACACATTTATCTTCTCACTGTTGTTCCCCTGCTTCCCTTTCTTTGTTAGAAACATGCTATATAGAAAACAGGAGCTGTATTACTTTGATGAGAAAAGGAAACAACCTAGAGAAATGTCAGGTGCTGGAACATTTCTCAGGCTTTGTGTTAATTTCGTCCGACTCGGTTCTGCTTTTAGCAACAAAAAAAATCTGAGATCTGGTCAGAAAACACGAGATAATGAGTCCTCGCTGAGACAAGTGCAGCCCTGATTGGATCCAAGGTTGATAAAGGCCCCTGGAGGTAGAACACACTTTCATCAATTGCCTATTGGGCTCACCAATCAAATTCAATTTAGCTGACATTTGATCTCCAGGTGCAATTTGGAGACTGGAAATTGGACATAACATCCTATTATAGGATAGGTGGACATTTTTATATTCTGTTTTTAAAATAATTCTTACATGACTACGTGTATATTTATTCAGTTTTTGCTTTCTGTGATAAATCCTACTGCTGTGAAAAGATCATTTTCAGAAACTGTAAAAAGTGACCAACTGCAAATTTATTACTTTTCTATTGGTAAATTTATTTATCAATGTATTGATTCTATTTTGGTGATATCATGTCTGAATTAACTGCGACAACATTGTGCAATTTTCTTTTTCCCCACCTAGTGAACAGCTTGTGATAACTCAGGAAGCTCCTTTTTTTTACATTACATCTTGTTTCTCACATGTTCTCCCTGGTGGTTTAAGAGCTTGTGTTTTTGTTTACACAAATCTTTTTTCTATCCTTCTGAGATGGGCTGTTTTGGGAACAGTTGCTGCCGTTGGCCTTTTTTATACCCGAGGTTCGATGTGTTTGACTTGAATTTAACTTACGTGGCCACATTCCGCCACAATGAGCAACAACATCAGTTTGGTTTGAAAAGCTCAGAAACAGTATTCACCTCTGTGTTGTCCCCATAGCTGTAGAAACATGAACACCTGCTCTCTACCCGACCTGATCTAAATGATGAAGACAGGCACCAGCCTCATCTGATCACCTTTTGTTTTTTGTCTTCTCCGGCAGACCTCTGTGAGCCATATGGGTGACAGTTTGAGTTTAGAATAAGGCTCAGCATGAGTCTTATAAATAATGCAATAGAACAAGATACAGGACATTACTGTAGCTGAGGCTGTGGCAGCCTTTTGCAGAAAATGCTTGGTGGTGACTAACTGGAGCAAATGTTTTATTAATTCATTTTCGTATTTTTGCCCTATGGCAGCAAATAGAGAGAATTATGTGTTGAAGAGAATTAAGCGAGTAAATTAGGAGAAAGAGCAGCAAGAACTTAGAGCTTTACTGTTGCAAAGTGTGAGCTCACACATAAAATACCAACATCACATTAAGGACGATGACAACACTGATAAGTGACACTAACCTTTCATCGTTGGAGTTCCCTTTTGCCCTTTTCGTCTTTGTCGAGGGGAGTTCAACAAGGCGGCCTGTAAAACATCAACATGGCTTGTCAGCTGGACAGAGAGCACCAAGATGGAACACATTTTAATAGAAGTAGAGCTAATTTCAAAAAAGAAAGAAGAACAGATCTCATATAATCCTATTTCTATAATCTTATTTCACTGAAATACAACATACAGATTAAATTACCTTGTACAGCTGGTTTGGGAGACGATCTTCATCTATTTCTGCAATAAAGAAAACAATCAGTTCAGTTCTAAACACAACAAAGCGATGATAATGAGAGATTCAAGGTGCACACAGACCTACAGGCAAACATGTTGGGCACCAAGTACACTGGGCCCACACACTGTGCAGGTTTCATAATGTTTTGAACAGAGCAGTGGAGCTGGAGAGCTGCTGTGTCCAGACAGTGCAGAGCAGAGTGGATCCAAGGTGACCTCCAGCCACATGGTCATCTGATACACCGGAAAAACACTGCAGTAAGTGTTTTTAACCAAGCACTGTGGGCGGAGTTACTTTTTATAACTTGTGAATAAAAACAGACTCTGGATATTATTGTACAGATGAACTGTCAAGCTCTGTTTACCCAAACTCCCGAAGAGTCGTAAAATTAAAATCACTAAATCCTCATACAAGTTGGGGCCATGAAATGCTGATGAACGATAACTTAAAAATAAAACTAGCTAATTATTTGTTTTGTCTGTTTCATTTCTATCATATTTTATAACCTATTCATATGTTTTGAATTTTGAGGTGTCAAACAATTGTAATCATGTAAAAAGTACATAAGCACCACGTACTTTGTGTACTTTAGTACTTCAGTAACATTCCACCATTGCAGACCCAATATTAACCACATGTAAGATCGTAGTGTGTGAATCATGACTCTGTGGTCCCATAGGAAACTACTGAAATAGAATAAAAATCAGTTGACTGGAGAAGAGTAAATCCATTAACTGTGATCAATAGTAAATGTGTTGAACCTGCATCCAGCACCATGTTCCAGCCTTGGAACTTTTTCTAGGACACCGCCTTGTTGCTTGGCAACCTATGCATCCCAAGGCACTAGGAGGGTTGAGTGTGTGTGTGTGTGTGTGTGTGTGTGTGTGTGTGTGTGTGTGTGTGTGTGTGTGTGTGTGTGTGTGTGTGTGCCAGTGAGGATGTGCATATATTATTCCAACTTAAAAGTATTCACCAGGGTGTTCAAAATGCCAGTGAAGTGCTTGTTTCTATATTCATCATTCTCTTACTCTTTTACTCTGCACAGAACACAAACCCAGCGGTCTTATGAAAACAGTTTGATTTCTTTTCGGGAATGATTCATTTTTATTCTGTGCATGTTTACAGCCATGCTTGAAACAGATTCTTATTTCAAGTGACTTCCACGACTGTGACAAGGTTCATATCAGCCGATATGGATTTTGTTACAAATCAATCCCAGGAAATGGGCCAGTGAAGAGCTGTCCTTCAAGTTACAGGGTGAAGCTTCAGATTTATAAACAGGTAATTGACAGCTATTGAAACGTGTCGGTCTAAAATTTGTTTCATCCCACCAGTGAGCTTCCCTAACTTCTGCTACACTGCCCCTACCGGTTAAGTGCATATTGCATCTGGCGTACGCTCCAAATCGACGCAGGATACACGAGGCAGCCTTCATGCGCACACGTATATGTAGTTAACAGCAAGTATAACTCCGGCTTTACTTCCTCCTTTGCTCCCGTCATACTTGCTACAGCCACTAGAGGGCTCTGTCACTTGAACATCAACATGTTGTTGTGCAGTATTTGCTGAAACGCCCACTCATGTTGTTCTTCGTGGGAGGACAACCTGAAACATACATGTGCATGTTCGTGTATACATGATGACACGAAGCCAGATATAGATGCATGTGTATGAATATGTAATGAATGACTATTGTTCATTACTACAGTTGTGCAACTTAGTGTGTATTGTATTTTTTTTTTGTGATAAGTGTTGTGTGTCCCGAATGGACTGTGATTGTTCGTTTTCAGCACCAAATATCAGCCTAAAGAAGATGAAGTTGTTTTGACCTTGAAAAGATGAACCAAGCATATGATGGAAAATTCTGTCATTTCAGTCTTAGTGATTCGACATTTTTACACGACATTTGTCACTTGAGTTCTATTGTCTATTTTAAAACAGTGTATATATGGTAACAGGGCAGCAGTGGCCTCATTTGAACAAACAACATGATGGTAACTGTTATAGCATTAGGAGAAGACATGGTTGAAATATCATTTGGGTCGAGAAACATAACGCGTGGGTTTCTGGCGGCTGATATTCAGATTGATTTGTCTGCGTAACCAGAACATAGTGAGAGAAGAAGCCAATAAAAAAAGCCATTTCAGCAGTGATGAGTCTGTCACAGGAACTCCCAGCCGACTGAGCGTCTGACACAAAGCCAGATGAGAACAGAGAGGGTCATAATTTAGCCCGCCTGCCATGGCTGTTGTCAGTTTATAGTTGCTACACTGCATTTGATGAAGAGAAATGAGCAAAGTAGAGAAAACTCCTGAACCGTGAGTTAAGCGACAAACAAATAAGGCTAAACACAGCCCTGCACCTAAAAGGGTTTATCTCTGTTCTTTTTGCAGTTGTTATGGCAAAAGAATTGGGATAAAAAGAAATGTTTTTTCTTCTGTTGTTCTTTCCCTTCACGTCCAACTTATGTGCAATTAAACAAGAATTCAAAGACAAATATTATCTCCTCAACAAGAGTAAATATATGCAAATTGTGTCACTATTTGTTACTTTCATAAATAATCTGTTGAAATTAGGATTGAGGATTACTGCGTAAAGCAAGATATCAAATTATGTATGTAATTATGTCGTTGGTGATGTTCAAGCAAAATGTTTGGTTGATTTTTATCATTATTTACTTGATTTAAACGAATAATATGAATATTTGGCGAGCAGCGTGGGATCATGGGAGTTGTTGTCTTCAGCAAACATCAATGAATGGTTGTGATCCATTACAATTGACCAATACAAACAGTGGAAGGAAAAAACAGCTAACTGGCTGGCAGTGATTTTTTTCTTCGACGTACATCGTCTTCCCCAGAAGTTATAGCAGAGATGAGCAAAGCCACAGGTAAAGCGGATATGACGCAATTCACAAGCGACTAAAATGAAACGTTCTGTTACCTTGAATATAATTGTGGATTTCTCTGGGTTTTGACATTAGTGGAAATGTCCAGTCCACCTTGGAAAGTTTGTATAGAGTTTCATGCATTTATGTGACAGAAGCCAAAGTGGGATCTTTTTATGAGAGCATTTGCATAAAGAAGCAGTGTTGTTGCTGGAGCAGCTCATCATCTGGAGCAGAAGGTAATAAAGTGATTTTATGAATGGCAATAAATGTGAATATTCTTCCTTTGTTGTTCTTTCTTTTATCTCAGTGAAGTTTGTTACTCTCCAGGAATCACTGCGGACATGAATCCTCCCAAAATCCCAGCCCCCTCTTCAGAGCAGGTTCAAATCAGGCCAAAACCGAACACAGTCCCTGCTCCCTCATTATTTAGGCCTCCGCCCCGGCTGTCTGTACATCTGTGGCTGCTCTTCTGATGTGCTGTTGGGGTTCACAGTGCACAGGACAGAGCAATCTGCAGAGCATTAAATAATGCACGGCTCTGTCTGATGAAGGGCACACCATCATTGCACCAGCACAGCTCCTCTCCCTCATCATCATATACAGTTCTCCCCATCCCCCTCATATCTGGCACATCCTCATCCTCGCACTGTAACTGTCTCGCTCTCCGATTGTGTCTCTGAGTCTGATTAGATAACTGTCTTCGCCTCTGTTAGTCTGTGTCAACCCCTTCGTCTCTTTTCCTTTTTTTTCATCGATGTCTAAATCTCTCCATGACATGCTGTCCTTCTCAGCATTTCTCATTTTGAAGAAAGACACGGTGCGAGATGCAAACCAGCATGAGATTGAATACAATCTAATAATAAACTTGACATGGACACACACAGTTCTTCTCCAATATACAATGCATTGTTCTCCAAATATTTCTGGCTGTCTCTGCCTGCTGATTTCAATAATTACCACCCTCCTTTCCCTGACATATATGCAAATAAATGTTTGCCAAGACCAAATGCATTTTAATTGGTGGGAGGTTATGATGCTTTTCATGTGCCTTGTCAGCTCGAAATGAAAAAAAGAAGCAATCAAAACAATACAGAAAGGTTCTGCAGCTGCCTTTTTAAATGTGATTGTGTTTATTGCCGCAGTTTGAACTTTAAGGTGGGGGGCTCACAAAGAATCTCGGGGCAAATGCGACGGACGGAAATTAATCAGAATATCTGCAGGTTCATTTTCATATCCCAAGTATTAAGCTCATTCAGTTCACTCTCACAAATCACAAAAACAGACAGTAAATCTAACAGAGGCTGCACAAGAGCACACTTCTCGCCCAAGCACGACAGAACCTGAGTGACAGATATGACTGCAGTCTCCCCGCCTATCACGTGAAAGAGGCACAATTAGACCCGAGGCTATGACGGGTTCTGGTTGCCTGTGAGGACGATAAAAACTTTATGGAATATTTTGACAGCACACAGACATGGTAGGAATTCTCCCAGTGCTGCCAATGGACAGAGATTGAATGACGCAACTTTGCAAAATACAAAGTTAGAGACCTTGTGTGTTTTCAAAGGTTTTGCTTAATTATAAAACTATAGCAGGCTGCCACAGTGGAAGTAATTACTGTAAAACACTGGTGTTATTATAAAAATTATAGATAATATTCATACATGCCTTTATGGCCACTAGGGGGCTAATTAAGCTCAGAGAACCAACGTAAAGTGCGCCTGTAGTTAAAACTCCCCTCTTGAGTTATTCACGACCTTGGACCTATGGGAATTTTGTGAACCTGGAAAGTTGTGACATGTTTGCTGATGTTTTCAGAAATCACAGATGCAAAAATATTTTAAAGTAAAACAATTATAAAGAAACGTTAATATATAATCTATTCAATAACACATTTTCTCATAACCCCTCAGGCATTCCCACAGTCTCTTCTAGTTTATATACCTTTCCACTACACACTGTTTCCTCTCCTCTGGTCTCTAATCTGGAGGATTATTCAGTGTTTCATCTGCACTTTCATTCAGAGATGAAAGTTGATTCGAAGACACTCCACATGCCCATTGTCCAATTAGTGCATCAAACACAGAAGCAAGCAACTCAAACGCACGTGCACAAAGACACACATCAAGCACACAGGATCGAAAGCAAAGTCAGCACATTTCTATCCATTTAGAAGAACTGTTGTTTTCAAGATAAAAACATGAAGGATGTCAAGTCTTAGTGATAGAAAAGTTGTGATTTGAAAATATGTGTCAGTGGCAGTCGCTGCTGGTATAAACAACACTTGTATTTATTCATACAATACAGAGAATACCACCCTCTGTTTTTCTCACCAGGTGAAAATGAGTCGTTCTGCCCTGTATTCCCAACTGATCATCTCTTACTGTAATTCTGCAGTGAGTTACACACACAGACGAGCAGCGAGTCATGGGATGACTCATAGAACAGGATAACTCTGGGGAGCTCTGCTGTGTTTGATCAGTAAGATCCCATGAGAGGAGACACACACACACACACACACACACACACACACACACACACACACACACACACACACACACACACACACAGACGTTGTTGTTGCTCTATCTCTTTTGATGCACAATAGGATTGAGATGCAGCATCAGGCCTAATACAAATGCGTAGAAGTGTGTGAAACATATTCGTGGCTGTAACTTGTTATTGTGCGGGTCTCTGTTCCTGCGTTCATCACATTACGGAGAGAAGCAAATCCCATCTGGATACAAAAACCTGGTCCCCACAATGTTGAGTGTTGTGACTGACGCTTAAAGGTTAAGTTTAGGTTAAGATTAGGATAAGAATCATTTAGATTTATTAAAATGTTATTGTTATTACAACTAGTGTCTGTTCTAAACCTGCCTGCCTGGAATGGACTGTTCTCTTGGTCTGTGCCGTCCTGTACTTGTCGTAAATGCGCTGCTGTCGTGATCGTCAATGTCACTTACGATAATGAGTCACAGCCGCCGCTGCTACAGAGCGGAAAGTTTATCGATTTTGAACGTATCCTATGTCCAGACTGCATCTAATTTAAAACTGCAGTACGCATGTCAAGTGTGAAGCTAATAAGATGAACAGTTCTCGAGATGTGCGTTCCACATACAGGCAGACAGAGAGTTTAATATACATTTTTGTCTCACAAACATTTCTCAACATTCAACTGAATGATGACACTTACTTCAAACATGAAAACTCAGAGGATCATTCACAGTGTGTGGGAGCAGTGCTTAAAAAAATGGTGTTGGTCTGAATAAAATATCTTGTATGCTTATCAAAGCCTGGAAACAGCTATAAATAAATAAAATATATGTAAAAATGAAAAACACTTTTTTTTAACTCACTTACAAAATAGGGAGACGTTTTTCATCTTCCCTCCAGACTCTTGCACTCGTCTAGTTTTGCAAACCTGGTGTGTTCCTGCAAAGCTCAGCATCAGAATCGACCCCTTAACTCCAATTATCTTTAAATCAATTCTGGACTCAACCCATGACCCGACCATAAACCCAGAGAAATACACTCTGAGCTGCTGCTGAGCAGAGCAATGCAAGTCTGAAAGAATGCAGGACAGAGAACTAAATTAATCATGAAAACAATAAACTAACAAAACAAGATGAATTGATAAAAAGATGTCAGCAGACGATGCAGGCATGAGGCGCTCTATAAGATTTCAGTCAATCCCTTCCACACGTGTTTCCTCTTCCTCAGAGCAGCTGCTAACATCACACCTCTCCAGAAATGCGTGTAATGTTACACACATGCTATCACAACAGGGATACCGTCATTAATTATTCAGGTCTAGAGACAAGACACCAGGATTTAACTGTTAACTGACCTCCCGTGCATCTCAGACATCAGGAAGCATTTCTCAAGTATTCACAGTTTACACAGAGAGGTACTCTAAACAATAGCTGCAGATTCTTCACTGAGGATATCATTTTATTTGGAGATTTAACATTTCTTTAAATAAGAAGATGAGAAGCAAAGCCACAGAGTTCAGAATGAAGTATTTCACTTGTATTAACACAGTTTGCAGATTTACAACCGGAGTCAGTGTCCGGGCCGGCAGCTGCAACAGCAAGTTAAACAAGAACTGTCTGTTCTCTGACTGTAGATAAAGATGGATCACATGACAGCTCCTCAACTTCAATATTTTAAACTGAAAATAAAATTACAATAGAGACAAAAAGAAATAACTAACTAAAGACCCTTTATTATCATGCTGTCACTTCGTAACAAATATCTTTTTAGCAATGTCACAGTTTCCTTGGATCACAGCAATGTGATAAAAAAAAGTGTGTGTGTGTGTGTGTGTGTGTGTGTGTGTGTGTGTGTGTGTGTGTGTGTGTGTGTGTGTGTGTGTGTGTGTGTGTGTTTCATTTCTCACCAGGTGAGGACTGATCGCTGGATGCCACTAAAGTAGCAGGAGTGGGTCTGCGTCGTCTGATCTGAAAAAAAGTGGAACAATGTCATGCAGGAGGTCATTTTATTCCTTGGACAAAAGAAAAACAGGTTGCATTAAGAACGTTTCGCTGCCAAGCCAAGAAGATATTTAAGTTTGAAGTGTTTTGAAGTATCTAAATCCCCCAAAACACTTTCTTGCTCTACTTTCACACAGATCCTCCATTGGGGTTTATTGGCTCCACCAAAAAATGCTAAGCAGTACACTGAAATGTGCATATTCTACAAACAAGACCAGTCGGGGAGTCGAGTCCTGTTCCCTCAGGTCCAGGATTATGGTTATCATTACACAGAGCAGCATCCACTGTCTCCTGTGACGCTGGCAGCCCGTAACACAGCCAATAACACAGTGTGTGTTCCATATTTTGGGTTTGGGGACTCAGTTTGCAGACGTCTGAGCTGTGAGCGAGCAGAGCTGGATCTCACAGTGCTGCACTGGGAGATCTGCAGGGCAAACTGCCACCACCTACTTGCTTCTTGGCTCATGATTAGTGGAGTGTAGCAGTTATAGAGCGTTCTGGGACCGTACATGAAAAGACGAGCACAATTCACTGAGCTGCTCAGCAGTTCGTGTTCAAACCTCAAATCTCTGTGGGTAGAAACACTGGAGCTATGATGCAAAACCAGTGTTATTTCAGGACCCTGGTTTCAATTAAAAACATGGGATCAAGATTAACAACAAGGAAAATTACCCTTCATTTTAAATAAGAGTTAAAATAAATAGTGATCCTTTAACTGTCATGACTTCATTTGCGTTGTAGGTATCCAACAGAAAAACAGCGATTCACCACTATTTTAACAACATGCAGTGAAGTTATTTATATAGAAATATGTGTAATATTTGCAGACTGTAATATTTATACAGTCATATTTTGTTTGCAAACTTTTATATTGGTGGCACACTCTGACCCACTAATGTTGCAAATCAACTGCTCCATGTGAGAGTTTACGAAATAAACTACTGCTCCATAAACCCTAAAAGGCTGTGATAGTGGAATTCAATTAGACAGGCAATTATTCAAACACACACACACACACACACACACAGAGACACACACACAGAGAGAGAGAGAGAGATGCACTCCTTACACAGAGCTGACACAGTGCTGATGAACACTGGAAGTGGTGCGAGCTCTAGTTCTCCATACATCTTTTCTAAATGCTGCTTCTGCACTAAAAATCAAAAGCTGTTTTACTTCAGCCGACACAGTGAAGCATCACACTCGCATTTTATGTGACAATTTAAAATTGATCATTTAGATCAATTTAGACCTTTGAGATGAGAAATTAATGATCAAAGTTTTTGGAAAAGACAGAGAGCAACAAAAGTTGGAGCTGTGCTGTGAAAATGACTTTATAATGGGAAGCTAGAAGACAGGGACTCCTCTTTATCGCAACCGATTTCAAAGTAAAAATCCGAAAAGTAAAAATAATTGGATTAATATCCCCAAGTGCGTGTTTGACTTTTAGGCTTTAAATATAATTCGAGAGGGAAATCTTGAAATTGCCCAAAATAGCAGGAAGCACACACACACACACACACAACACATACAGCCCGAGTGACGAATCTGATGTTTGAGCCGTGCACGGTGTGAAACCTGATCTGCTAATGGCACCACAGTCACACTATGACACTAATGACATGGAATAATTATGCAACTTCAGCAATAATGTGCAGTTATGAAAAACGAGCAGTCACTCCAATTTCAACAGCAAGGTCTAATTGCGTATTCAGATTTGAAGAGACTTCATTATCTTCCGAATCACAGCCTTGGATCACAGGGAGGCTGCGTGAATAACAAGCAGCGCCTGGTGCCTTTTCTTTTCTTGCACAGACGAGAGGAGATGTGGTTCTGCTTTGTGCTCTTGTCCATGAAAACTGCTGAACTCGCATCCGGAGATGCATGTCAACTCTTCAGTGTTGCCTGACAGGTGCTGTTTTCTCTTTTCAGCGTCCATGCACAGGGTCTCAAATGGTAATATCTGCTTTGCATATATAACCACGAATAAATCCAGGTATGCCCAGGATGCAGAGGTTAAAGATGGTGAATCCAGTGGCTTAATTGCACACAAAACTGAGTGCAGGAATCTGAAGCTGTAGCTGCAGCTGCATGTTTTGTGGGAATGTAAATGCATCATCACTGCATTGAAGGAAACTGGAAAACACTGTGTCCTAGAATTTATGTTAATTGAGTGAGTGTTATACTGCAGTAATACTACGAGGGGGTTATTGGAAGGCGAGATGGGATATTTACAAATGCTGTCTGTGAACATTTTACTTATGCGTTCACTAACAACATTTTTTGACTTGACATACGAAATACGAAAAATCTTCAATAATCTGCAATCCCATTTCTCATAACATCCATTTTCTGTGTAAAATGTGTTGTTGATAAACAGTTTCTAGGAGACGGGGTTGAACAGGGCACAAAACAGAAGGATTCTCCCAAACACAGATACGATTTTTCAGTCAAAAGACAAAAACTAAATGTCTTATTTTTTCTTATTCTGGTTTGCATGCTGGAGCTTAAATGTTTTTTTTTTGTTGAACAGAAATTTGAATCTTACCTATGGAGCCTACAACAGGAGATCATGTTGCGTTGTAATATCAGGTGTGATTTAGAAACAGTTTGAATATATATAGTAGCTGAATATGACAGACTGATTTGAACCATGCAGTCTGTTGTTTCACTTACACTTACAGCTTCAAATATTCTTCAGGATTTTTTTTAATCTTGTTACTTTGAGTAAATATAGATACTTTTGAAACCCATTTCGACAAGTTATGAGAACTTTGGTTTAAAAATAAAACCCCTTTAACTTATGATATAAGTCATAAATTGATTTGAAAAATCTCACTACCAAAATAACTCAAATCTACCAATCGTCTTGTCTAAAAAGTATATTGTCCCACGTTTTAACCTGCACCTGGTAACTACAGTCAGAGTATATGTTATATATCAGAGAGGTAAGAGGACACTACTACTACAGTCATCAAAAAGTTATACGAGAAACCCCTTCATGGATATAAACAGTCCTGAGGTGAAACTCTGTACAAATCAATATGTCAGTACACGATCATGTTTTTACTCTCCTGGATTCCAAGGTCAATGAACTCTAACTCTTGTGTGTACTCCAAATCTGTTTACAAATATCTGAGCCCTGTGCGTGTGGGGGGTTTTGTTCCATCATGCCGGCCCACATTAAAGCACAACGTCTGTGTAGAACTGATTATACCCAGAGTCATTGTTATTCTCCTCAGACGGCAGCGGAGTGAACCCCCCCCACCCCGATCCTTCGCTCACACAAATACCACCGCTCACTGGACAGGCTCAACCTTCAAACCATAATGCCTGCCTTTCAACCCACAGACCATTTAAATGCAGTTCCGTCACTCCGCACAGCAAACGGACAAAAACAGCCTTCAGAGTGATGGGTGGGCATGAAGAGCTGTCTATGCCTGATATCCTTGTGGCGCGTGGGCATTGGACAAAATACCCTTGGCTGGAAAATATAGGTCAAGCCAAGAGACGGCAAACTTTCCCAGCAGACCCCGAAGGTGTGCGTATCCTGTTTGTACCAAAACTTTCTATCAAGACAAAGAAAGCACCTAACAACAAATACTTTCAACATGACAAAGATGGAAAATATAAAAACCCATTGCATCTACCTTACTTTGTATGTAAATACTAAATACTAAATCTGCATTTTTATCTGACCTCTATTACAAACTTGTATTAGTGCTTGTTTAGTCTCTCTCTCTCTTTTCAGCTTTTAATCTTTTTAACACTATTCTTCTACCAATCGCTGGATTCCTTCTATCTTGCTGTGTTAAGTGTGCGGTTTTATCAATCGTTGTGTTTGGTGAGTTACATTAAGACCATCTATTATTACAGCTGTGTGAGAGTGGAATTCAAACTCGCTTAATTACAGTTAAGGAATATTATCCACCGCCTGGAGTCAAAGCTCCAAAAACAGGATAATCTGCTTGATGACTCTCTCTATAGCTGATACCCAGGCAAAACATATTTCCACCATCATTTCCCCGAATGATGCTGTCATGCTGCTCCTGGTACATGTTCCTTCACAGCACTCGCCTTAACATCACATGCTGGGCTCTCGTCTGCAGTCCCCATCAATCCCAATTAAACTCCATTACGTCTGGCAGCAACGGTGAAGGTAGAGTGCTTTTAATTCTATATGCCACTCTTGCTGTCAAGCTGCTCAAACACAAACCTCCCTGATGGTCTTGAATTCCCTCGCTGGGCTTGAATACTTGCAGTGGGAAAGTACTGGCCCACCAGGAGGGACTTGCATCTAAAGAGAGCGAACTGGAAGCAGTGGGATCCACCACTCCTGCAGGCAACCTGGACCCTGCAACACTGCAACATTTCAGCACGGACTGACCATCGCCCAATTTCCATTTACCTGTCATATACCTGTGTGTTATTCAGAAAATAGTCAGAGCCTTTCTTCTGATTGGCTGACCAACCTGTTGATGCAAGAGCTTTGTGACAGAGGAGATGTAAAACTACTATCAGATAGTTTTTGGTGCTTCAAACCGCAAATATTTATCTTCTGCTGGATATTAAAACTACAAAAACTACACTATTGTTCATGTTATATGGTTTGAAGTAGACTTGACCTTGTAAGCTTCTCATGAAATACCCAAACAAATGAACTGAGGTGAGAAAGGAGGGAAAGAGGGTTAATAGTTACAAATCCTGACGTGTACAGACTTTTCTTCCTGACTGTGATTTGCATTTGAGAAATTACGTGATAGTTCTCTAATCCCTGCGTTATCAGCTCTGTGACCTTCAGTGGAACATTGTGTTTGCACTGGTCAGTACGCCGAATGAAGACAGGACATTCAGATGAATTCCTGGGAAAAAAAGGTAAACGAAAACCTCCCCTAACCTTTGTATTGGGTTGGACAAGGCACCACTGAGCTGTCAAGGAATCATAAGAATTTAGAACAAAGCACCAGTCATTACTTCATCAGAGGATTCATGGGATTCTTCATATTTCATCTTGTTATTTGAAATATGATCTTGACGTTGTTCGGGCTAAAATCAGAGCTCAGCCATTATAAATCCTCACAGCCTCCAGTTTGCTCTCATTTGCTTCTGAATAGAAAGAATTATCTTATTCACAGAATTCTGAACCCTGATAATTCATTTTCCTCTATCTGTCTTTCTTCCGTCCTCAGGCCTCCATCTCATTCTCTATCAAGTGAGAAAGAAAAGTACGACTTCTATTTCTAAATTCTCTGTTTCTATTTCTATTTAATCTCTCGACCAGCTGCGGATGGAGAGCAGGGGAGTTAGATGCAACACATGCTGTAATCTATTCTCTGTAATAGATCCAAGGACATTTGAAACGTAAATACTAGTTTTTGCTGTAAAATATAACTGGTGCATTAAACATAATGTAAGTTATCTGCTCAGGCCGTAAAACTGTACAATCTGCCTGTCGTGACAAAAACAAGACCAAATGTGTACAGGACCTGTCAATTGAACCGACCACTCTATAGTCCCTCAAACCTAATGTACTGTAGAGGGAGGGCTCCTCATTTTGGGAAATAAATGTCTGTGCTTCCTTGCTGAGATTTAGATGTTTAGACTCACACTACTCTAATACGAGGAGCAGGGAGATACAGGTAGACTGTCTCTACCAAGAAAAAGTCCACCAGCACCATTAATTCAGACTAAAAATATCTCTGCAAAAGAAACAGTCCCTCTCATTGGTTCTAATGGGAACTGCAGGGGGAGTCCGTCAAAACAGAGCAGGATTCTCTTTGGTTTCAACCTGGCATCATTTTTGCTGCAATGCAATGTGACGTAATCCAGAAAGACAAACAAGTTCCTGGTGTAATAGTGTGAAGAGTGAACTGCGGATGTTTTCTGTTTATCTCTCAATGAAGGACAAGATAATATCTTTATTTTTTATTACTCATTCATTTGCAGCAAGCTGAACGATGTACAGATTTGATTCTGGTGTGATTCCCACCGAAGTTTAGGCATTTTCATTTGCTTTAGATTTAACAAATTGATATTGTTATTGATCTCATCTAAATGACCCATCTAACTCTGCAAGAAAGCAAAGGATTATATTCCCAAAATGTCAAGCTCTTCCTTCAAATACTTCAAACGGATAATATGCTACTAATATATTGTACAAAATGTAGTATTTTCTGTGAGAAACAAACACCATTAGGTCTCAGCCTCTATCAGTCAGTTTGTGCTCTTAGGTGAAGAGTGAGCTCTAACGGGAGGCTGTGATAACGGGGGACACTCTGTATCTGTGTGTGGATAAGAGGATGAGAGTGTGCTGCTGTGAGGATCTGACCTCGGGGGAGGCCGTTCTGACAGACGTGCAGTTCTCCACGGGGCTGATTCAACATGCTGGGAGGTGTCAGGTTGCAAGGATTGCTGAACCATGGGTTAAAGTCCCTCTGTGCGACATCCATAACTGTTCTTGCAAACACAGTGGTGTCTGAATAAATTCAAAAGGGTCCCAGTGCTAATCAGCCACGCTTTGGTCAGGCTCATTAAGGCTGAGACACTCTCTTGAGATTTTAGTTTTTGTAGAAGAAGTAAACTGAATTTTTCTTTGTGTACAGATAGAAGAACGACCTGTGTGTTGGTGAAGTGGAGGAGGTATACACAAGGCTGGAGGTGGTTAAGATCTGAGACAGAAGACACCCAGACACAAACAAGACAGACATAGAGACACAATAACAACTGGACCTTTCAAACAGATAAGTTGCTCTAGAGCTGCAGAGACAGATCAGAAGACACAAGCACACAACTACAACCACGGACTACGTACCAAATGTACCAGAGGCATCAATTTACAGAGAGCGTTCCTAATATCACTCAGCTAATTACACACCAACGTAATTATCTCCAAGCCAAACACAAACTAATACGACAATCCAACCTTCATGCTCATCCGCTGCTAGTTTGATTAAAGTTAGGATCCTAATTATCTCAGTCCTCCTGATTGATTTGTGAAGTGCTAATATGACAGCAAACACAACTACAACAACAGTCGAACAAACCAACGCTGTTCATCTCAATGTGAGCAACCATGAACCAACTCTCATGCCGCAGCTTTTAAAACTGATCCACTTTTACGAAATGCTCAAAATGACCATGTGCTAAATATTTAGATGATTGTCGGGTCAACACTAAAAAGGTGACACCTAGATTTTTTTTTTAATACATACAAACAACATACATCGCTTTCCCAGGATTACCAACCCTAGCTTTAGTTGAAAAAAATCTAAGAATTGGGTTTTATTTTAGAAAACTCTAAAGAATTCCGAGTGCTATAAATGCTGCTGTTTTAAGTTCTGAGACAAACATTTGTGTCAAACTCGTTCAAGTCATTATCTCAAAAAACAACTTGAGCGTGAAGGTTTTTTTATCGGCAAGGACATGATGCACCTGCCGATCTGTTTTTGAAGTTGTTTTTCTTTCTTCCAGTGAAACTCTCTCTCTGCGGAGTATAAACCTCTTCAAAGAGATGACAGACGTATTTAACCTGCAGTAAAAAGAGCATCTCTCCCAGTCACAGTGCAGCGTTTACATCCCTCCAGACTGCAGCGGCTGACGTTACAGGCTGAGGAGCGTCGGCTGACATTTACTGAAATTACACTACGATCAATTGAAACCCCTTTACTACACACGGGTACCATTCATCTTACTGTGTGCCTCCTAAATACAATTGACCTTTATTCACAGGAGACATTTTGGGTGTAATTAATAATAATTACAAAGGATGCATTATATTTAGTGCAGCTAGCTGGGATTTGTTATTGTTCATGCTGTGTCACTACCGGGACCTTCATGTATCTGAGCCATTGTTAATGAGATTTGTGCTTTGTCTGTTTTGAAAGGAATCTGTCAGCTGCACCTGATTTATTTATTGATTTGAATCACTTTGAGGAGATCTGTTTTCATGTTACAGTGAGTTTGTTGTTGTTATTCAGTAGAAATTTATGTATTTGTCGCTTATGACCTCCACCAAGGAGATTATGTTTTCGCTACCGTCCATTGGTTTGTTTGTTAGTTGGTTTATTTGTCAGCAGGATTATGCAAAAAACTGATTACAAAGAAATGTGGTGGAAGGATGGGACAGGAGCCAAGAAACAACCTATTCAAGTTTGAGGTAGATCATTTTTTTAATTGCGAGATGTTGGGCGTTTTTTGACATTTTTACAAATTTCTCAGGGGAATAATTCATAAATCTTGATTTTCTTTTTTTAATCAGGCATATTTAGCGGACTGATATCTATAAGTGTGAGCATTTGGTGCAGCTTGATTGAATTTAAAGGGCTGATTGGTTGAGTGTCATTGTAGTTGGTAGGTAGGTTGATTTGTTGTTTGTTTGTTTGTTTGTTTGTTTGGTTGATTGTTTGGTTGATTGTTTGGTTGGTTAGTTGGATTGTTTGTCTGAAGGATTACACACAAACTAAATGGATTTATATGTGGTTTCATAAGGTAGTAGGATTTTTCCAGCTGCTGTAAGTCAAAAAACTGTTACTACAGCCAATGTGTAACTGAGATAATGTGGAGTGAGGAATAAACTGTTTCTTTAATAGTTATGTGTCCAAATACATTTGAGGGGACTGTTGGGTCTTGGCGGAGATGTGTGAGTGCCATTCTACCTCCAATGTAAAACCATAGGACCTGAAAACTAAGTGTGGGCATGGGGATGGCTGGGAGAGCCCCTCCACCTGCACCAGAGGATCAGTCAGCGCAGGTGAGAGCTGTTAGCTCAGTGATCCCCAGGTTTAAAAGGCAGCCGCGGAGCTGCCAGAGGGGAACACTGACACACATGGGAAAAGACGCACGACAAGACTGAAAAGGTTTTAAGGAGGACAATTTATGTTTAGTTTGGACGTTATGTTTCCTCACGTGTGTCGGTGTCGCTGCTGCCTTTTGAATCAGGGAGAGATGATTGGCCAACTAGTCTCAGCTGTGCCAATCCCCTCTCCCTGGTCACTGAGCCACCTCCACACTAAGTGTGAGTATTTTTATAGGTACTGCAGAGTAAAATGTGACGTTACACTGAGAGCTGGAGCGTTATAGACCGACACGACAGGCCAAGGGACAAATAGCTTGAACAGTAAAAATCAATGATATAACAGGTTGCCCCGTGGATTTTAAGACTATAAACCATGACAAAGAATGTGAAAATGATTTGTGCGTTAAAGCTCTTTTCCTTTCTGAGGGGATTGAAGTTACTTCACTTAAGCACAAGTGAGTTCCTCCTTGTATGCAGAGGAGATGTGACTGATGGAATGACCTTTCAACATGGGCTGGAGGCTGAAGGTTTGATGTCATTCATGATATACCTCAGGTGTTTGTTCCCCAAGTCCTCTCACACTTGACTTAACCTCTTGCTCAAATGCATGTACACACCAACAACATTCATTCTCCATATCTGAGCCTTTCAACCCTACTGTCCGCACATTTGCTAACATCGCAACAACACAATTTAAACCTCCAGAAAATCATTCTCATCAAAATTGTCACCCATATTTAGTACGGGTACTTTTGATTTCTTTGTTGACGACCTAAATAGCCCTTTACAGTTACTTACTTGACGTTCTTACTTGATGCGAAACTAACCTTGTCCCCAACCATCCCACACAATGTCCTGACAGGGTCAAACTCATACACACACACACTGAGCACCATGCACAGACGAGGCCTCCTAACCTCCTCAGTCTCGGTGGGGCAAAGAGTGAACAGCAGGGAGAGAACGATAGAGAGTGGGCGGGGGGCAGACATAGACGGGGGGGTAGTCAGTTTACTTGAGGCTCATTCATAATGAATGGCCAGTCCCGGTCATATTATATTTATGAAAATGAGAAAGTGGGACACGTCTTGTCACTGTATTCTCCACAGGCACATGAACTGCACCCACACGGCCACCAATTCTCCTCACTTATGTCATAGAGTGACGATGGGTTTATAGGATCCAGAAACAAATGATAAAATTACTTTTTGGATCTTTTAATCTTTTCAAACTTCTGCTATGACAGTGGTCAAGCAACCTACTACAGAGCTTTGAGATCAACGTGAAGGAATTATCACATCGCTGATAGACATTTGATTTGTTTATCTTGTGATACCACACATGTTCTGTCAGTATCTCTCTGCCGTACAGTGCGTGCAGCTCAGACCCAAAACAACACCAAGCCCCTGGAGATGCGTCCGTGCACTGCAACACTCCGTGTCGACCCTGCTGAGTGTGTCTCTAACAACCTGCTACTCAGCGGCAGGAAGAATCAATCTTAAATTCATCATTTTCACTACAGGGCTGCATTTAAAAACACGCTGCCTGCTAATTAGGTGCGTGCGAGTAATAAGATACTGATGATGTGGTTTCTGTGGAGCAGCAATTCATCATTTGTACTGCGCACACTGTATTTTTTCCCATTCCAGTTGAGTTGCTGAGTAACTGCAAATGCTGAATTTGATGACTGAAATAAATCTTTGTCCTAATATTCTCTAAGTGACAGATTTTCCACAATAATGCCACTAAATGTTCAATGATGTCACAGATGCACGAAGCAGCCCTTAAGAGCCTGAAAGTCCCACATGCCCCCCCCTCCTCTCCTCACCTGTTCAGCTGCCTCTGGGTCCAGGTGGCTGTCCAGGAGGGGGACGGTGAACTGTATCTTCCTGGGGCTCCCGGTTTCCATGGTGGCACTGTCTGCTGGAGAGGAGGACAGGGCAAAGAGGAGGAGGAGAGGAGGATCCGTACAAGAGAAGAGGAGAGTAAAGAGCTCAGTGAAGCTTGGCTGAAACAGGGAAATGAGTGGGCTCCAGTTTAGGAAAAAAAAAAAAAAGTTTCAATGTGACTATTTCCTGCTCTTCAATTTTATCTC
Organism: Hippoglossus hippoglossus; assembly: GCF_009819705.1. Classification (NCBI taxonomy): domain Eukaryota; kingdom Metazoa; phylum Chordata; class Actinopteri; order Pleuronectiformes; family Pleuronectidae; genus Hippoglossus; species Hippoglossus hippoglossus. The sequence goes on from NC_047155.1 coordinate 10,317,333, forward strand.
TTGACACACTTTTCCCTGATTGTCTTGGCTTTTTGGCACCGGGTTTCTATTCTAATCTGTGCTCTCTGCTCTACCCTCAGCACCTGCCTCTGCTGTGGCTTCACTCTCCTTCCTCTCTGCCTCTCCCGGCTCACAGCACCGAGGCAAGGGCATTCTGGGCAAGGAACTCCTCTCCTTTGCTGTCATTCGCTGCGGCTGACTCCCTTTCACACCAAGTCCCACCCTCTCTTCATGTTTCTTCCTGTCGGTATTGGATGTCTGAGATCAGGGCTGTTCTGCGGCAGTGCCTGCACAGATGGGCAAGTGAGGATGACAAAGACATACTCTCTCTCTCTCTCTCTCTCTCTCTCTCTCTCTCTCTCTCTCTCTCTGTGTGTCTGGGATGAGTTGGAGAGATGCATCATCTGGCTTCTGCTTGAAGAGAAACTATTTTTATATCACCTTCCTACACATGCATAAGTAAAAACTATTTCTCACTCAGAATGAGTCACACCTCTCACACCTCAGTTGTATTTAGATGCAGGTTGTGTGGTTGTAAACCTGAGGATATTCAAGTAATTCCGCTAAATGTGTTGCCATGTTTAATGATGAGTAACAACAACTTCACCCAGATCTCCTCAGTTTATTTCATCAAATACAGAGGCAAACAGAAGGACACGTTTTACAACCCAAACTTAAGATAAAGCCTTGAAGTGCTAATCTGAGCTTTGTTCACGTCTGACCAAGGCTGTCCTCGCTGCCGCCGGGCCAGCTCAATCTTTATTGATCGTCTTCAGCCTGAGTGTCCCCCCAACTCTCGTCTACTGGGCCCTGATACCCGACACCAGCAGAGAAGCACAGGACATCTGTTTTGTTCATTTTAGGAAAGACCATTTTTTATCCAGACATTATCATTCTGAGGAATATATTTATTTGGTAAAAAAACATCGATATCACCAAAGGATTTGAGAGTAGAGTACTTATGCTAATACTCTGTTGCACTTTGTCATCATCACCATCTTTTTTTATTGAACACGCTCTTGTGCTTTGTCAAAACCTGGCATCAGGGGCGCTGCGACTGGGGTAGGCCTGGGGCCCCGAGCTGAGAGGGGTCCCTCGAGAATTGCTGAATGGCATTAGTCCACAGTAACACTTTGTAAGAACCCCCTGAAGGGTTGACCATACTTTCCGCGTTTCATCAGAGTTGTCATAGGGTTTGGTTCAATCTAGGACCCCCAGGTCCCTTTTGCCCAGGGCTCCCAAAGTCCCTTGAAACGCTCCTGTATGGCACCTACATTACCCACAATGCAGCTCGACTACAATTCAGTCAGACGCTAACATTTGAAGTTGTTCCTCCCAAGACCTGGTGTAAAAGGCTCGTTCCCCTTGACCATGACTACGTGAGCACATGGAGGGCTGTACATTTTTTGACTATTTATTTTGCAGGTAAAATGTTTTGCTAAATCTCAGACTGAGACAAACAGGAAATATCAGAAAAGCTACAAAGGTCCCCACCAGGAACAGAAACAAGGATGAAGCGCTTACAAGCCACACACTCCTAACCACTAAGTCACTTCCCTAAATTTGTACCTTTTACAATAAATTGAGAAACAGTTTTTATTTTGCCTACAACTCCTCATTTTATAGTCCCTGGATGGGCTGAAAAAGACTTAGAGAGAGCTTTCAAAAAGGTACATTTTTATTCCCTCACAAGCGACTTAACAACTCCCTCCCTATATATTCATGTATATAAATAAATGAAAACAACATCAGAAACCTTTTTCCTTTTTTAACCCAGTTATTATTTTGCTCTGCGAGAGCTGCACACAAATCCTCCCCACACAAAAGACATTTTCTTCTTCTTGTAGCTGAGAATGAAAGAACGAGTGGTAATAGAAAGCTTGTTTCTGTCTCGAGAGCTGTTTATGAATTATGTCCTTAAAAAATCGTTAACTGTATAATCCTACCACATACCATTGTACCACTGACCAGTCTTAATTAAAATCTGAATTGACTGTTGTTGTGCTTTGCACCTCAGGGCCTCTGTATAAAAGAAAGTAAACTGTTAATTTCTTTTTTTTTTAAAGGATGATCATACTGTGCTTAATGTTGAAATTAATCTCGCACTTTATGAGGTGAGCAAATCACCACTTGGTGCTTTTTAGTCATGCAGGAGAGTAGCTCTGCAGTTTACCCTTGACATTGCTTTGTATTTTCTTTTTACACTTTAGTCATTAAATTCTCTTGTGTGTGACAAATTGTGCTGAATCATGTTTGTGACCAGTAATGGACCTTCCTCTCTGCTGGTTCAAACATGGCTGCCTTTCAAGGTGATGACCAAGTGACCTTGTCAGTGAGACATGGATAGAAAGGTTATGTATCACATCTGTAAGATCAGTTCATGTAAAGTTAAAGGAGAAACATGATGCTTTTTCAGGGTTATTCCTCTAGTGTGTTGTACAGGTGAATATTAAAGTTGTGCAAAGTTAAAAAGCCCCCCCCCCCCCCCCCCCACACAGAAAACGCTGCACCCTTTGCTCCTAAAACGCAGCGTCAGTAGTCTGGCCGATACTTAAGGGGTACCGTGATGACATCACCATGTCCCAAAGTTACATAATGCACGACTACTCATGCTGGCCAATCAGAGCAGGGTGGGCTTTACAGGGAGGTGGGGCTTAAAGAGGGTCATGGCGATAATGCACCTTAATGTCGGTTGCCCGCCGCCAATAAACCGAACAGAAGCAGAGGCTGAAATAAGAGAAACCGCAGCCATGGACAGTTTCTGATCATTAGAGCATGTAAACCTTTTCAGGGAATAACACAAATTAAAATTATGAACCTGAATATGAAAACAATATGTCTCTGTGGAGGTGAGGGGGCTGGGAGAGCACCCTCACCTGCACCACAGAGGATCAATCAGCGCAGGTGAGAGCTGTTAGCGGATTGGTCCTCGTGCTTAAGAGGCAGCATCGGAGCTGCCTCAGGAGATCACTCTGGAACTCAGACACTCGAGAGACACACGGGACCCTGGCCGACTCAGGAAGAGACCAGAAGAGACTGAGCTGCAAAGCTAGTCGCCTTTAGTTAAAGTTTATTTATGTTTGTTCCTGTGTGTCTGTGATCGAATAAATATGTTGAAGTCCGAATGGTTCGTCTCTGGTTGTTGTGGTGAGAGCCCCGTGGCAAGGTCCACTGCCACAGTCTCCTTTAATGTGCACATTATCTCTATTTCTGTCTTAAATTGACAGTGTGAAAGAAAAAGCAGTAAATATATACCTGTGACTCACATGCTGTAACAATGCACCTTGATTAAACCCGGTCGAAACAGACCACGCTGACGTACAGTAGTGACTAAAGTAAATAAATGTCAAAAGTCTCCAATCAGCACTGGTTATTCTTCAGCCTGTGTTCAGAGGGGGGGGCGGGAGGTCGGGCTGGTGAAGGACTCTTCCTAAGAGGGATCGATGTGCTGTCCTTCCCACTAATTGGCTGCGGAAACGTGGAGTAATTGCATGTTTCTGTGTTTTAATTAGTGCTGAAGATGATTGCATGCTGCTTCCCCAGGTGGCCTGTAAATCCACCACACACAAACACACACACACACACACGCACTTACACACGCACTTACACACGCACACACACACACACACACACACAAGGACACACAAGGACACACACAGACAAGCAGCCACTGCTCCGCTGAAAATATATAAAATCAGGCTTCACTTTACATTAAATAGACGATAGCTGGATAAAACAAATTTGATATCAGGTCCTGAGACATGATCCTTCTCTCTGTGGTCTGTGTAGTAAGTAACTGTTCTGTGATATATATATAAAAAAAAAAGCTATTATTCATATATCTGAATACATATCTTTCATTCTGTGTCCTTAACTGACTCTGATGACATTTTGTATGTGGTCTAACAGACGTTCTTCACCATGTACCGATGCTGTAAGCTTGTTTGCAATTAGTGTTAAAATTACAATGCAGTTTTCATTTATGTCAAGACATTGACATTTTTATAATCGGAATTACTATTGAACGTACTGATTGATTAGTTAATTATTTGAAATATTTGTTGATAAAAGCTTCTTCAATGTGAGGATTTGGTGATTTTCCCTTTTTTACAATTTTCTGGCATTTATGGACTATTTATTTAATTGGCTATGAACATAATTGTTAGCCAGCTTCTGTAATTTGAAATTAATATTTCGTTTCTATCATGCCCCCTGCACATGTCAATCGAAGAAGCAATTCCATAACATTTCAGCATTTAGCCTTTGAAATGTTTGTGAGAATGATCCTTTGTGCAATATTCACAATGAACACACACATGCGTACATTTAGCTTTTCCAAATTCAAAGCTCTTTTATTTGACCAGAGAACAAAAGAATAACAACGAGATAGCGATCAATTTACAGCAAAACTCTGGGTTCTTGCTAACATTCAGGTCAGGAATAATAAGGTCTGCTCAGAGAACTTTAACAGGCACTATAGTTAACATGCTTTGAGGTGTCGGAAATCAAAAGAAAAGAAAACTGTGTGAATAAAGCTCCCGTCAATTTGAGTGGGAGTGTCGGGTCTGAAGTCCGGCCTAATGAGGAGTTTTTAATTGAAATCAGATTCATTCATTCAAATTTAGTCAATCCACATTTGCCCGTCTCTCTGCCTCGTACCAGGACGGTGATGTGCACATCTGACAGGGAGATTACTTCTTGCCAAACCTCTGGGGGACGGCCATACTCCAGATCTGACCGGGAGCCGCGGCGTCCCAGTTACGAGTGTGTATTTGGTCGTCCATCACCACCTGCCCTCTGGAATCACGGCCGAACCTGCAGAGAAGATTAACATGAGCAGGGACTGATGTGAGATATTTAAATTTCATGAAGGAAGGTAGGGTGGGATAGGGGTGGGGATACAATTTGACTAATACATAGAGAAGTCACTTGTTCCAAACTGCATTTAACAGGAATGGCTGTAACATTATAGTTTAAAGGTGACACAAAATTACAGGCAACAGTTTCAGTGAAACGTTGAAACCCTGGAGGTTGAGACCCACATTTCAGGTCAAAGACCTCATCTGATCTTTGCTGTCACAGGCTAATGGCTCCTCAGCCACTTTCACTAATGGACAGCTGAGGCACATCATGTTAAAAACGGGTTCATGGTGGTGATTCTAAAATTCATATATCTTGTGAATGAGTAAATGGATTTTCCACTTCAGCTGCAACGATTATGACTAGTTGGGTGAGAGAAATATAATTTATAACTATTTTGATAATGGATTCATTATTTAAATATGTTTAAACCAAATTACCAGAAAAATGTTGCGGCTTTTAAAAAGTGAATGTTTGCAGCTTTTTCTTTGTTCGTGTGCAATACTGTTGGTTTACATGTATATATTTCTATATGTTACAGTTCTTTGTGTTGATATTGTATTGTCACCTTTACTTTACTATTCCCTTTTTGCTGCTTTTAACTTACATTAATTCTCTGTGTGCATGTTTTTTCACTGTCTATCTGTTTTTGTGTGTGATCGATACCGACTCTGCCATGCGTCACTGACCTCTGTGGCTGATGCAGGACTGAGTTCCTGGTTTCTCTCTGAGGTCCGAGCAGCAGAGCTCTGAGCACCGAGGTCAGCAGGCGATCGTCAAAGCTGCTATCTGTGTTTTCACTCTCCTGTATGGAACGTACACAAACACACACACACACACACACACACACACACACACACACACACACAGAGAAATACAAAGCCTAGTATCAAAAAGATTCTTTCTGCTTTTGAATAAAAAACCCATAAACACATCTTGGGAACTTTAAAAGCTCTACTTGGGCTCTTATCCGGGCTGCAACACAAACCCTGGGGCTTGCAATTCCAGTCACTGTGTCCTGCTGTGACAGGGGACCTTGAGATGTACATATCTATCTAGGCTCATCCAAATATCCATCCACCTTTATCTTTAGGCAAAATAAACCCAGATCTGTCTGTCGCAGAAAGGAAAACAATTTTTTTTTAATAAAGATGTGATTCCTGTGCTTTTAGGAACCTCTATATCCTGCTCTGACTGTCTCTTCACCTCAGAATATGTTAATGTGTATTTCACACACGGTTGATAAAACAGCTAAAATGAATTGACAACTTATCTGAAATTGTTGGAATGACTACTGGCTATATGCTCAGATTGTTTCATGCTCAGATCACTCACACTACTCCGCTCCTCCGCTCCCTTCACTGGTTACCAGTGGCTGCCCGCATCCGTTTCAAAACACTAGTACTTGCGTACCGTGCTGCGAACGGATCGGGTCCAGTCTACATCCAGGTCATGGTCAAGTCTTACACCCCAGCCCGTTCACTCCGCTCCGCATCTGCCAATCGGCTTGTTGCTCCCTCACTGCGAGCTAAACACTCAACAAATTCACGACTGTTTGCTGTCCTGGCTCCTAAATGGTGGAACGAGCTCCCCAATGACCTCAGGACAGCAGAAAGTCGATACATCTTCCGCCGCAAACTAAAATCACTTCTCTTCCGACTATACCTTGAATAAAAAATAAAAGAAATAACAAAAAAAAAGTTTAAACAAAAAATTTAGTAGCACGTATATGGCACTTACCTATAGCACTTTGTAGTTTGGCTTTCTTGAAGAAAATTGTATTTTCTTGATTCTTGTTGTTCTGGGTTTGTACCCTCATGGTTGAATGCACTTAGTGTAAGTCACTTTGGATAAAAGCGTCTGCTAAATGAAATGTAATTTTTCATTCACTCTAATCGGTTTAAAAATTAGATTTTTATTCGTAGATGCCAAAATTATTTTGGCAAATTGAATCATGCGGTAGAAAATCAGCATAAATGTTGTTATTGTAATTGCCTTGCCGCAGGTAAATCGGTGAGCTGAGGTCTTAAAAGTCAAAGATTGTGAGTGATGTGTTGTCTCACCAGCCCCAACAGGCGGTCGGCCATGTTCTCCTCTGAGCTGCTTGGCAGGATGTCATTTTTGTCCACACCACCCTGGATGTGAAGAGCCTGACTGACGCCAGCCATCGCCACCAGCAGAGCCAGAAGAGTCACCACTGCAGCTGCGTCCATGGTCGTAGTCTGGACAGGAGGAGGTCAGATGAAGGCTGATGAGAAAAGCAGAAGATTTCAGTCGTCCGATTCACACCTGTTGACTTCAGCAGCTCCTGGAGAACAGAGGAAGGACTCGTCCTGGTCGGGGTTAGTTGTCCTCTGTGCGCGGTGCTCCTGGCTAACTTCAATGGTGGTAACATCCTTGCTGGAGCTTATATACACCCTATGCTCTCAGGCTGGAAACTCCCAGGAGAGCTGAAGAAGTATGCTACTGTACAAAGGGGAACAGGATGGAGGAAGAACAAGTCCCTAATATGAGACTTAACCAGGTCCATTTAGTAGGATCAGGGCATTAGTGATGACAGAGTGTGTTATTATGTGGCCCTCAGGATCGTCCAACACAACTCTCGCTGTTATTAAACAGATAAATCCCTGCAAATGGACTCAGATCCACCAGTCCCTTTTGACCACTGGTCCACGCTGCACGTAGGCAGACGACACCTATTAACCACTTAATGATGAGTCAACATTAAACAGATTAGAAAGCAAATCTTTATTGATCTCAGGCAACAGAGTAATTAACCTAAAAACGCTTTGGGAGCAGAAAAACATGGCAAACACAAAGCATGAATTAAAGCGACGTATTGATTTGTTTTTTAATATTTTTCTCCAGCGCTAATTTTATATATTGATAATATCCTCTAACACCTCAGGGTTTACAATAAAATGACTGATTCGTTCATGAGTGAAGTATCAGCTTTGGGCGTTTAGAATGATGCTGTGGATCTTTAGTTTTGTTTAAATAGTCATTTTGCAAATGTAATGTCTAAAATCACGTTTAAGGGAATGTGTGTAAATTAAATTTTCAGGTTGATATTTCATTTTTTTTCTTATCTCAAATATTATTATCGGGACCCTATAAAACTTTTACTTATGCTAGATTCAAACATGCCGTCTCCTGATGATTATTTGCATGAATGTAAAGCACACTATATTTCAACAGTAACGTTAGGGGACGTTCAAGGTTTTGCTTACAGAGGTTCTTATTTGACATGCTGACAAAGAGATTTCAGAAAGAGAAATAAAACCCTCCATTTGTGAAATGTCAGCTTCCCTCATTTAGTTCATTTTACACAAAGACAATTTTAGACTTGATTTATGTGAGTGACAGCAGCTTTATTAGTCCCATATGTGTTCACTTAGTGCGTCACTGAGTGTGTGTGTGTGTGTGTGTGTGTAATAATTGGTCACTTCTCCAATACTGGATGAGACAACAGATGTGCCTCATCACGGAGCCTAATGGGAGACAATCCGCTTTATCACACACACACACACACACACACACACACACACACACACACACAGGTTTGCGCAGCTTCCTTATCAGGACTTTGCTTTGACTTCTATTCATTGTGGACAGCCTAACGAAAAAACCTTATCCCTGACCTTACCCATGACCAATTCATCCCTAACCCTAACCATAACCTAACCACAATTCACGTTATACCCCTAACTTTAACCAGGACCCTAAAAATTACGTTTTGCCTCATAACGACTGAGTTTTGGTCCCCATGAGGGCTACTGGTCCTGACAAAGTCAGTGTTTATACTGGAAAGGTCACACACACACACACACACACACACACACATCCAGTTTAACTGCCATGGCAACCTGGATGACATCTGAGGGAGTTGTAATAAGTAATAAGATCAGAAGCTTTGGGATTAAGAAAATGTAATTTACTCTGACGCGATAATGGAAAAATAAATGTAAATGTCCAGCTTTATCTAAACTAAATACAGGAAGTGTAGAAAAGAAGATCCCTTCATGAAACATCTTTGAGTGTCATGCACATGAGGTGTTATATATACAGTCTGACCCAGATCTATACGTGGCTGACCTTTGTTTCTTTATGAGCCTGAGCACAGGCTGAGAGGCCCTGGCTGATGCACTACCTGATGATGATTGCTCTCATTACCGCTGCATTGATCGCCTCATCCAGGAGGTATTCAACACAAGCTGCTTTTTGTTACCCTGAGCATAAAGGCTTTCTTCATCACGTCATAAATGCTGTTATTTTTGTCTTGTAGCACTTTCTGGCTCAGTCCAATGAGGACCTGCCAATCTCCCACTGGGTCCTGGAACAAACAGTGCAGAAGAGAAGCAGCACACTACCTCAGCCATTGGTTTAAATTAAGTTCAATTAAGGACCAGAATTGCCAAGTGAAAAGAAAATATGAAAAGCAATATTACAAAGATTTCATGTTTTTTTTTCACTTGGCAATACCGACCCTTTTGTGCATTACAAAGCTTTTCAAAGTAGGTTTGAGGAAATGCTGTGAGGCTCCACCACTGAAACATTCTGTGAACTGCTGCAAAACAACCACCATCTCCGGGAATAGAGCAGCAGACGAAACAACTGACATTTTATTATATTGACATAAATATTCTTTCAGTCACACACAGACTGCAGTTACAAAGGTAAAAAATGAAAAGGTTCTTGCTGGAAGATGACGTGTAGCCACTGCTGCTGCCACAAGAGGCATAAAAGCTGCAAAGTCACGGATTTAGAGGCCATGTTTCACCGAGATGTGTGTTTCAGCACCGTGTACGACTGACATGGATAAATTGAGTGATAATACAAAACAAAACAAAGTTGTGTCCAGCACAACAATAAGCCAAAAGTATATATGAATTTTATCTTTTCATTATATTGAATTATTTGCTTTTTTAATTAATGTGAAAGAGAGGCAGATCACATAAGGTTATTCTTCTTTCTGCTCCTTTTCATTTCCTTTGTATAAGGAACGGTGTAAAGCAGCTTTGCATTTACTTGAATTCTAAAATACTTTTCACAGCAGGCAGCACCAGTTTATGGACACATTTTTACAGTGAACTGGAAAAAAGAAGAAACAGAAGAAATTAGTTTCAGATAAAAGTAAAATCAAGAGAATTTTCATCCTCTGATTATCAATTAGCACGACTACTATTAGCATACATACCATGAAGATGTTATTCTCATGTTAATGTCGCCCTCTTCAGGGCAGAAGCTTGAAGGGCAAATTGTCTGGAGGCTGGATTGCAGCTTCCTCGCTCTCTTCCTGTAACAGTTGTAAACACTTATTAACACATATTTAACGCCTCGACAGATTTTCAACACAATATTTTTGAATCTTAAGAAACAGCATAAAAACACTGCATTTGAGCGAATGACCAAGCATTAGTTTAACTTTCATTTCAACTCAAAACATTTTTGACTACAATTTATTTTTTCACCTCAAGGGGAAGCACTTGGATTTGTCGTAATTTTTGGATCGCTTCTTCCTCAGCAGCAACCTTTTGAAGATTCTTCAGGTGAGCGTTCTGCACCGCAAGTTCACTGTTCTGCTGGCTCTGCTGGCTCTGCTGGAGCTGATCGTTCTGCTGGAGCTCATCGTTCTGCTGGAGCTCATCATTCTGCTGTTTGCTGAGCACCTCCTGCATCTGGGCCTGCGTCTTCTGCCAGAGGGAGATGAGATAACAAGAAGGTATTGTAGAGAAAAACGTGGTAAAGCATCAGAGAAGATCCTTTAAACCAACCAGAACTAGCCACACTTAATACATGAAGTATTTCTGTGTTTACATAGAAACCTTATAACTCCTGCTTCAGCGATCTGAATGCTTGTCTTGTCCATGATCAGTTGGGCAAATGAAAACCTTTCAAAACCTTCAGAATAAATCCCATATTGTAAAGTGATTTTATGCTAATTGAAAATGTGGTTAAAAATGCTCTCAAAACAGCTATTGTAAAATGAAGAAGTACTACATTTGTACGCAACTATACATAAATGTTATTTGTATAAAAGTTACTGCAGATATTTTTATTTTATCTAATTCCTTACCAGCAAAGAATCCACCAGCTCATCATCATGTTTACCCTTCATCAGCAGGGTGGAAACCTGGTCCTTCAGAGTTTTCATTTCAGCAGACAAAATTTTATTCCTGGCTTTTGAGGCTTCCAGCATTTTCTTCAAATCTGCGTTTTCTTTCTGGAGGTCCTCATGTTCCACCAAGATCCTCTGTACAAGAGAGCAGGTCCTTCGTGCATTAACAAAATCATATTTCAAATCATTAAATACCATTAACGACATGTATACACACCTCAAACTCCTTCTGCTTCTCATTCTCGATTTTGTGGATGTAGCTGAGGTTCCTCTGCTGAGGACTGGTTTTTAGAGGGACCCCTGTGCCCAGACACCTTTCCTCTGTCTGGACACTTGGCTGTTGCTGCCGAGTCGACCGCTTCAGCTGCTGCTCGAGGTCCCGCACCTGTTGCACAAGGTCCAGTGTGTAAGATTAAGGTGAAAGGGATCGACACACACACACACACACACAGACACACTGAAGCACTAAGTGAACACATATGGCACTAATAAAGCTGCTGTCACTCACATAAATAAAAGTCTAAAATTGTCTTTGTTTAAAATGAACTAAATGAGGGAAGCTGACATTTCACAAATGGAGGATTTTATTTCTCTTTCGGAAATCTCTTTGTCAGCATGTCAAAAAAAATCATCTGGAAGCTAAACTTTGAACGTCCCCTAACGTTACTGTTGAAATGTAGTGTGCTTTACATTCATGCAAATAATCATCAGGAGACGGCGTGTTCGAATCTAGCACAAGTATAAGTTTTATATAAAATAATACTAGTGAGTTTCACCTAAATTGTACGAATTGTTGTTTTCTTTACCCTAGAATGGGTCCTTTATAATTAAATACTTTATATTTACATCGGGAGAGGGTCCTCTCTACGGAGGCTGCCATGTTTTTTACAGTCGTCCAACCTGGAAAAACTAAACACCTTTTGAGTTTTTATGACAACTGAAGGCTACCACAGGTTCTCTTTCCTGTTTGGAAGAGTAGGGTGAGGTGAGGGGTGTTCAGCTGCAACATGCACCTTCACCACTAGATGTGACTAAATACTACACACTGAACCTTTAAATTTGAGAAGCACATCACGATTAAAGATATAATAGAATTTCTATCTTACCCTCGTCTGAAGAGCCAGAACTTGTTGAGCGCGACCTCTAAAGCTGCTCGGGGAGCTCAGTAATTGCTGAAAGTTGACCTGCTCTCCAACCTCACTGATTAAAACCTGCAGCAATAGTAGCAGGACATAGTTTAGATGAAAGAGGTCACATATTATTAAATATATAAATATATGATATTCGACTCGAGCAGTTTGAATAAATAAACATTGTACCTTTTGAGCAACTTTTAACTCCTGTTTGACGGCTTGAATCTGGTTTCGGTATTCAACCACTTTCAGCTGGGCTGCAGCTAATTTTTCCTGCAGAGATTTCACTGCTGGATTTCCCTGCTTTTGAGAAACATGAGTCAGATTGAGTTGCCAACATTTACAGTTAGGAAGACATAAAATGCATTATGTAAATTTTCACTGTAAAAACTTCAATAATTACCTCACAGTCACCAACAAACTGGGATTTAGTTGTTTGGCCAGGGGGAACGTGCACCAACGCAGACCGCAGCTATAGAAAGGAGCAGAACATTACAACTGTTCATTCACTTATTTTATCTGTGATAAATCACATTAACCCACAAAAAACATCATTATTTGAAAAAATATATGGCTTAAAAAACTGTACAGTTAAAAAACTTTCATCCAACAAATCAAGTTAAATGAGAACTTTGTTACCTCTTTCTCAAGCTCTTTGATTTTGTTGCTGTTTTGCTTTGACTTTATCTTTTCTTGCTCGACCTCAGCACTCAGCCCTCGGTTCTTCTTGGACAGCTCAATAATCTTGGTGGCTGCTGTGTCTCCAGCCAAGTCTGATGTGCCTGAAGGGAGGAGTGGATGATGAAGACAGGGTGACGCATTGCTAACAATCTCTCTGCGTGCAAAGTGAATACAGGCTTATGTTATTAGTATTTACACCTACATGCTAAAGCCAGGCGTTCCTCTTCTCTTTTCTTCTTCAGGTATTTCATTTCAAAATCCTTATCTTCGAGAAGTTTGAAGAGACGACCATTTACATCTTGTAGCTCTCTCAGCTGTTCAAGCAAATTCTGACTGTCATTCTGCACAAGTCTATAGGAGGGTAAATAAAGTTGAATACCAAGATAAAGATTCCAAACCTTAAGCAATTGCACAGTAAAGTGTCAAGGAGATTTATGCAGCTATTGAGATAAACTACATTTAAATCAGCCTTCGCAAGACTCACCTGTTGTTTGCAGGCAGGTTTTCTTCCTTCAACTGATCCGAATCATCCTGTGTAACTTTGACATTAAGCTTATGTGCTTCTTTTGCTTTTTTCCTATCCAGCTTTTTTTTCTCCTGCTGTTTCTGTAGTATTTCGAACTGAAACTGCAACTCATTCTTCTCATCGCCGTGGTCCATGATCTATGAGAAATTATTTTTATATATGCCTATTATTACGTGACATGAAAAGTGAGTTATCGCAGAAGAGATCACAACCAAGGTGCAGTGCTGAGGCATCCCAAACCCTATCAGCCTAACCATATGGCTAACTAGCCTAGAGCTAGTCTTCAGTGGCTCCCCAGGAGGGTGCTTAAAATTTTGCTGCCCACTTTCTCAGTAAGTGGGCAGCAGACCCAAGACAAAGTCCTGTGCCACACCCTGAAAACGTACCCACACTAAAAATAAGAAAGAAAACATAATAAAGTGGCATGACTCAAGTCTGCCCGATGGCTAAATAATTAGGATGCTCTCAAACACCCAGCACGGAACTCAGCCCCCAGTCAAAAATGACAAAATGATCTAAACTTGCGCTTTTATGATGGTTTCATTACTGAAAGACACAGAGTTTTGCGGAGACCCTTCAACTGCACAACGCTTCTGATCAGTACATGCTTGCAGGAGGTGGTCAGTACAATGTCTACAGGTACTTATCATGACTTCACTTTTGTGAAGTAAAGATTACATGATGCACTTTATAATTGTGTTTTGAATTGTAAAGCCATGTTTGTGATGCTAACTACATTGAGAAAAACATGATATTCAATCACCAACTTACAATATGTTTCAACCACACCATCAGTCTGTCCTAAAGAACAACCGCACTCAATAGCAAACTTTAACTATTTCATATCAGTCTATGGACGTGTATAAAAATGGACGACATGACAGTTCCCCAAAGTAAAGAAAAAGCGTCTTGATCACCCTCTGGTGGCTGGCTGCAGTATAGGTTATTAACCATCTCTATGTTAGGTGATGGGACATGAACCCAACTAAAAAGTCAAAGTACATGTCAAACTAGAAAATGCTAACCTGCTGAAATGCTTTACTGAATCAAACTGGAAAATTATGATAGCCCGTGATTTGAATGTGGAGCTGCTGAAATGCTTTTCTGGATTAAGTTCTTCTTTGTTTAGTTTAACAAATGTACATTACCGCCAAAATAGGAATTTGACATCAACACATTGCCAAGATCAAAGGCATGTGTAACACTCCCATGATCAAAGGGATTATGGGAATGTGATCATGACAGGCTGATAGCATCATGTGATGTTTGTATTTTATCTAATTACTTACCAGCAAAGAATCCACCAGCTCATCATCATGTTTACCCTTCTACTGCAGGGTGGAAACTTGGTCCTACAGAGTTTTCATTTCAGCAGACAGAATTTTGTTCCTGGTTTTTGAGGCTTCCAGCTTTTTCTTCAAATCCGCGTTTTCTTTCTGGAGGTCCTCATGTTCCACCAAGATCCTCTGTACAAGAGAGCAGGTCCTTCGTGCATTAACAAAATCATATTTCAACTCATGAAATCCCATTAACGACATGTATACACACCGGTTCAGCGGGAAGATGTGCGCGAGTGGTGACGTTCACTACGTCCAATGAACCAACAACATGAACTCACTGAGCAGAAATTTAAATTCACTCATTATCTACTCACCACTATGCTGATGAAGGGGTGAGTGAAGTGTTTGAGTCCACAAAACAATTCATAAAACACGGTGTAAATGACGCTGTTTCCAGTTGAATATGAATGCTGGGGCGTGCCGACACTTGGATGACACCACACGAGCTGTATGGCAGCACCAGTTTATGGCCCAGTTTTGAAAGTGAACTGGAAAAAATAAAAAAAGAAGAAATTACTTCAAGATAAAAGTAAAATCAAGATTCTAACTAACAATTTGTATCCTCTGATTATCGATTAGCCAGCTACCATTAGCATACATACCATGAAGATATTATTCTCATGTTAATGTCTCCCTCTTCAGGGGAAAAGTCTGAAGGGCAAATTGTCTGGAGGCTGGATTGCAGCTTCCTCGCTCTCTTCCTGTAACAGTTGTAAACACTTATTAACACATATTTAACGCCTGGACAGATTTTCAACACAATATTTTTGAATCTTAAGAAACAGCATAAAAACACTGGATTTTTAGCGAATGACCAAGCATTAGTTGAACTTTCATTTCAACTCAAATTTTAGTGCGGCCAACCAAACTACAATTTGCTTTTTTTTTTTACCTCGAAGGGGAACCTCTGGATTTGTTGTAATTTTTTGATCGCGACTTTCTCAGCAGCAACCTTCTGAAGATTCTTCAGGTGAGCGTTCTGCACTGCATGTTCACTGTTCTGCTGGTTCTGCTGGCTCTGCTGGTTCTGCTGGCTCTGCTGGATCTGCTGGATGTAATTGTTCTGCTGTTTGCTGAGCACCTTCTGCATCTGGGCCTGCCTCTTCTGCCAGAGGGAGATGAGATAACAAGAAGGTATTGTAGAGAACAGCATGGTAAAGCATCAGAGAAGATCCATCCTCTGATTTCCGCGGCTTATTTAAAACTTAGAAATCGAACGTGAAATCCCCTCAAGATGTAGTGCCACTTCGAATGTGGAACAGAAACTGAATTTTGAATTAAATAAACCATTAAACTGACAAGAACGAACCACAATTAATTCATGAAGTATTTCTGTGTTTACATAGAAACCTTTTTACTCTTTCTCCTGCTTTTGTCTTGTCCATGATAATTTGGACAAATAAAAACCCGTCAAAACCTTCAGAATAAACCACATATTGCACAGTGATTCATCTGAAAACAGGTTGATGATGATTTACAATGTATTATATGCAAATTGATGTACAGTGTTACTGTAGATATTTTTCTTTTATCTAATTCCTTACCAGCAAAGAATCCACCAGCTCATCATCATGTTTACCCTTCATCAGCAGGGTGGAAACCTGGTCCTTCAGAGTATTCATACCAGCAGACAGAATTTTATTCCTGGCTTTTGAGGATTCCATCTTTTTCTTCAAATCTGCGTTTTCTTTCTGGAGGTCCTCATGTTCCACCAAGATCCTCTGTACAAGAGAGCAGGGCCTTTGTGCATTAACAAGATCATATATCAACTATTTAAACCCCATTTACTACTTGTATACACACCTTAAACTCCTTTTGCTTCTCATTCTCGATTTTGCGGATGTAGCTGAGGTTCCTCTGCTGAGGACCGCTTTTCCGAGAGACCCCTGTGCCAAGAGACTTTTCCTCTGTCTGGACGCTTGGCTGTTGCTGCCGAGTCGACCGCTTAAGCTGCTGCTCGAGGTCCCGCACCTGTTGCACAAGGTCCAGTGTGTAAGATTAAGGTGAAAGGGATCTATTGGCAGAAATTGAATATGAAATAATACTAGTGAGGATTTTACTAGTATGTTTCACCTAAATTGTACGAATTGTTGTTTTCTTTACCCTAGAATGGGTCCTTTATAATTAAATACTTTATATTTACATCGGGAGTGGGTCCTCTCTACGGAGGCCGCCATGTTTTTTACAGTCGTCCAACCTGGACATACTAAACACCTTTTGAGTTTTTATGACAACTGAAGGCTACCACAGGTTCTCTTTTCTGTTTGGAAGAGTAGGGTGAGGTGAGGGGTGTTCAGCTGCAACATGTACCTTCACCACTAGGTGTCACTAAATACTACACACTGAACCTTTAAATTTGAGAAGCACATCACGATTAAAGATATAATAGAATTTCTATCTTACCCTCGCCTGAAGAGCCAGAACCTGTTGAGCGCGACCTCTAAAGCTGCTCGGGGAGCTCAGTAATTGCTGAAAGTTGACCTGCTCTCCAACCTCACTGATTAAAACCTGCAGCAATAGTAGCAGGACATAGTTCAGATGAAAGAGGTCACAGATTATTAAATGTATAAATATATGATATTCGACTCGAGTTTGATTAAATAAACATTGTACTTTTTGAGCAACTTTTAACTCCTGTTTGACGGCTTGAATCTGGTTTCGGTACTCAACCACTTTCAGCTGGGCTGCAGCTAATTTTTCCTGCAGAGATTTCACTGCTGGATTTACCTGCTTTTGAGAAACATGAGTCAGATTGAGTTGCCAACATTTACAGTTAGGAAGACATAAAATGCATTATGTCAATTTTCACTGCAAAAACTTCAATAATTACCTCACAGTCACCAAAAAACAGGAATTTTGTTTTTTGGCCAGGGGGAACGTGCACCAACGCAGACCGCAGCTATAGAAAGGAACAGAACATTACAACTGTTCATTCACTTATTTTATCTGTGATAAATCCCATCATCCACCAACAAATCAAGTTAAATGACAACTTTGTTACCTCTTTCTCAAGCTCTTTGATTTTGTTGCTGTTTTGCTTTGACTTTATCTTTTCTTGCTCGACCTCAGCACTCAGCTCTCGGTTCTTCTTGGACAGCTCAATAATCTTGGTGGCTGCTGTGTCTCCAGCCAAGTCTGATGTGCCTGAAGGGAGGAGTGGATGATGAAGACAGGGTGACACAATGCTAACAATCTCTGTGCGTGCAAAGTGAATGCAGGTTTATGTTATTAGTATTTACACCTACATGCTAAAGCCAGGCGTTCCTCTTCTCTTTTCTTCTTCAGGTATTTCATTTCAAAATCTTTTTCTTCGAGAAGTTTGAAGAGACGACCATTTACATCTTGTAGCTCTCTCAGCTGCTCAAGCAAATTCTGACTGTCATTCTGCACAAGTCTATAAGAGGGTAAATAAAGTTGAAAACCAAGATCAAGACGCCAAACCTTAAGCAATTGCACAGTAAAGTGTCAAGGAGATTTATGCAGCCATTGAGATAAACTACATTTAAATTAGTCTTCACAAGACTCACCTGTTGTTTGCAGGCAGGTTTTCTTCCTTCAACTGATCCGAATCATCCTGTGTAACTTTAACATTAAGCTTATGTGTTTCTTTTGCTTTTTTCCTATCCAGCTTTTTTTTCTCCTGCTGTTTCTGTAGTATTTTGAACTGAAGCCGCAACTCATTCTTCTCATCGCCTCGATCCATGATCTATGAGAAATTATTTTTATTGTATTATCAATAAAAAGTGTATACATTATATATGTATATTATTACGTGTGTTTGGATTTGTGTGGAAAGGAATATTCAGAGCTAGAGTGAAAGGAGGTCTGAAAAAAATCGTAAACTTTTGTCTTAAAATTGCTCTCAAACCCACAAATGTAGTTCAAGCTCAAATCGAAGGAATATTTGTGCTAGTCGCAGAAATGGCACTGTGAAATCGAGCAGGGCTACACTTTTGGCTCTATGCGCTCAACCACGACAGAAGTACCACCGAACGAGCCCATTCACTCCCATAATGCACTTTATAATTGTGTCTTGAATTGTATAGCCATGTTTTTGACGTTAACTACATTGAGAAAAACATGATATTCAATCACCTACTTGCAAAGTGTTTCAACCACACCATCAGTCTGTCCTAAAGAACAACCGCACTCAATAGCAAACTTTAACTTCAGTTTAATCAGTCTATGGATGGTATATAAAAATGGACGACATGACAGTTCCCCAAAGTAAAGAAAAAGCATCTTGATCACCCTCTGGTGGCTGGCTGCAGTATAGGTTATTAACCCCACCTCCTCTATGTTAGTTGATGGAACATGGACCCAACTAAAAAGTCAAAGTACATGTCAAACTAGAAAATGCATCATCTGATGAAAAGGCTGTGTGAATGCTAACCTGCTGAAATGCTTTTCTGGATTAAGTTCTTCTTTTTTGTTCGGTGCAAAAAACATACATTACCGCAAAAATAGGAACGTGATGACAACACATTGCCAAGATCACAGGCATGTGTCACACTCCCATGATCAAAGGGATCATGGGAATGTGATCATGAAAGGCTGATAGCATCACGTGATGGTGTCACCAGTAATATGATGTCAACAAGTCAGGAAGAAGAGGCAGATCCACTGGATGGCGGTAATGTACCTTGACGCTTGTTGACACCCGCAAATAAACCGAACAGAAGAAGAAGGTGTAGAGTAGATGGCGGTAATGTACCCTGTCAAAGAGGAGAGCTGCTGTTAACAAGTGAGATTGATAGAAGCATCTCACAGAGGGGTTTCTCAGTTAGATGCTTCATCAGTGGAAGCAGGACACTTGGATATAGGCAGTTAGAAGCTGTAGGCGAGTCTCCTCACCACCAACTTAGTCAGTCTTAGAAACCTTATTAGAATAATAATCCATAGCGCTATAGACTCTGACCCTTCAAATGGAGAGCTGGACCAGCCACCCCTGTACTGCGGCAATACTGGGATCTCACGCTGCATTATGTGGCATTAGCTCATCTGGTAGAGCACTCGCTTAGTATGCTAGAGGTGGTGGGATTGATAGATGACCATTTTGCAAATGTCCCTATTGTGGGACTAATAAAAGATTATCTTATTTTATATCTGTGCCTGTTCTTGTATCTGTTCTGTTTCGTGTGTGCAGGAGTTGCTGCACCACTCTCAAACACACGCACGCGCGCACACACACACACACACACACACACACACACACACATACACACCTATACACATTTTTTACCTCACTTTACATTATTATCCTCTCTTTTTTGACTTAAGATTTGTGTGAAATCAATTCACATCCACACAGAGTTATTACTTAGTTATTACTATTGGCAGCATGAGAATGGAGGACACACACCAAGCATCAGGCACACACAAAATTTCTTGGGAGGATTTCTAGTTTTATCTACAATGTTAACACAGTGCAGCCAAACAAAAAAACATAAATAAAATACAGAGTCTTGACAAGGAAATCAGGTAAAATGGGGGAACGTCAGATCAGCAACAGGAGCTTCATGCAGCTAATACAAGATTGTCCAGCAATATCCAAAGAAACAAGCTGACTCTTCATGCTTTACAGCCACTTCATCCATTTAAAAAAAAAAAATAGTGTCTCGTTTTGATGAATTCTTCTCTTTTAGAAATCTTCTCCTCTCTTCGTGTTGTGTTGGAGAGACGTTGACGTCCAACAGATGCTCCAGGGCAGCATGATCTCATTTGCAGTAGCCTCGTGCTCTTAACCTGTAGCTCACAATCTGCCACTTTGACCATAAGGCACTTGTACGCAGTTAGAAACGTCAGTACAGAAATGAATGTACAATCTCACCCTGACTCAGGATCAGTGCTACGAGCAGGTTAATGCACTTCGACTAAATCTGGAAACAGAAAATGACGTCATCTGGTGAAACATAGTTACATCTCAGTAAAAAATATTGGCGAGTTATATGAGTTATATGGGTCATTTTCAATCATACAGAGTATTTCAGGGTTTTCATTTGAGCATAAAAGATGGTTTCACACATAATATTGTTATACATGGTGAGAAATGATCACCCTCATCAGCCAGGACATTCAAAAATCAATGTTTGTATCAGAAATTGAAATGCACATTTTAAATATTGCTTCACTCCTCTGACACATTTGGTTTCCATGCAACAACAGTGCTGCAGGCACTGGCTATTATGGGCTGTGTCGTGGTGTTCTTGCTCTGATGTACAGTGCATTTGACATATAAACAAAAAAATGCAAAGATACAAACTTAAAAAGGTTCTTCATTTAGAGGCCTTTCTTTTCCTTGAACAAGGAAATACAAAAACCATCAAGTTAACTTATTTATTTGCTTTTTTTTTTCTCAGCCAGCTCAGAGCAAACAGCAAGCCCCGAAAACAACATTCAATGCTTTTGCAGATATCTTACATACTGACATATCCCCCTCTGTTTACCAGTCTATGGTGCTAACTACGAGAAAATCCCCAAACATCCAATTTGTATAAAAAAATTATTTTATTTTTCCATCGCCTGTATCAGTCGTCAGTCTTACAGTAGTTAAGGCAAACAAGTAGTGTTGTAGTTGTGGAGGCAGTGGCGTCTTCTTCAACAGTGTCCAGTGTGTGTGTATGTGCATCTAATACTAAACTGTAATGTTGTGCATTCATGCAGTTCTTTGACGTGTGGGTTTCTTGTCGTCCTCGTTGTGCCACTCAAACTGATGCCAGTCAGTGTCGGCTGTGAGACATTCTGAGCAGCTGAACTGGTCGTTCTGCTAAACACTGGTTAAGATGCACGTTATAAATAGACTATCCAAGGCCAGCCATCATTGGGGTAGAGTATGGGAGAATATAGATCCAGTGTAACAGGCCACCATGATGTACGTACTGACGCAGTACAGTGTGCACAGGATTTCACGATCTCAGTCTATGTGCACTTTTTTTTTTTTTAGTCCGTTAGTTCCAATGCAAAGACAGAATGAGTGCCTCATGTGGTGATTTTTCTTCATGAATTCAGTCCGTCGGGGCTTCTAACAGAGTTACGAGGTCCCGTCGCTCCAGTGCGTTGACCATTCCTTTTTATGGACGACTCCCGACTTCTCAGTCTGGAACTGTGGCCTGTCCTCGCGAGGAATCTTCACCGCGTGGTACTGAGGCAGTTTTTCTTTGTAGTGGGCCCGGCGGAAGAAGCCACACTGTCGGCAGCAGGAGGAGGAGGAGAAGCAGGTGGGGTCGCAGGTAGTAGAGGAGAAGAAAGGAAAAAACAAAGGATTAACTGATCGCATACAAGAGACTGCAATTTGTTTGCCCTCATTTCACTTGATAACATGGTCTGCTTCCAATATCATGCCCAGTAAGAGATCTATAAAATCTATTTTATTCCTTTAAAGTAATGTCTTCTAGTTCATCTCAGACAGATGAAAGGAAAACCTGATTATCTTGTGATGACTTTGTGCAGTCACTGTGACATTTTAGTACAAAACAAATGCAACAAAACGCACCTCCACATGCTCTACATTTCTAATCCAGCAACAGAATTAAGTGACTTTGATTCACACGCCAACACACAAGCAAAGTGTGATTAAGGAAAATCTGCACACAAAACACCAAATGATCCATTTAACACGTGGGATAAGCAGTTGTTCATGAGATGCATGTGTAATGGTTAAATGAAGAAATTGAAAAGTGCATAACAAGCATGTCAGGAAATTGAAGTCTACATTGACTGGTGTCAGATAATGAAACTGTAATGTCAGCAGCACGCGGCTCTACAGGCATCTCACAGCCCAGAGGGAGAGATGACTGGATAGTGTTCAGGAAAAATAATGTTTTGAATCAATTTATTTTATCACCAAAACCCTAATTTTTTATCTTTAAGATCTAATAACAGAGAATAGCGCCACGGTGGCAAAAGTGTATATTGCAGGTTACTGTCGCTGTAACTATTACCTCTGCCAAGGAGGTTGTGTTTTCATCTGTGTTTGTTTGTTTGTTTGTTTGTTTGTTTGTTTGTTTGTTAGCAGGATTACAAAAAAACTACTCAACCGATTTCTATAAAATGTTGTATAGAGTTGGGACATAACACAAGAAAGAACCCTTAAGATTTTGGTCCAGATCTGGATCAGGAGACACAGATTCTCACTTTCTTTATTATTTTGTGATAGATCAACATTTTCTATGAATAATTCATGGCTCTTGTAACTGATATCTATGAGTGTGTGAAGTTGGATGCAGCTTGAGTGTATGTAAGGAGACTGTTGGGCCTTGGAGGAGATAAGCGCTCAAATTAGTGCCATTCTAATTCCTTTTTAAGTGGTTTAAACTGATATGAACATATTCATGGGTGCCTTGCTTTGTAAGACAGCTCAGTTCACTTTACATCCACAAAATATCAGGAAAACCAAGAAATATATAAACTGAAAAGCTGGACTCATTTGGTATTATTTCATGGTTTTAAGTTATTGTTGATGAACGTTTTCATCGTGAAGTTACATTAGGATGTTAATGTGCTCAGGCAAACACAGCAACAATAACTAAATAAAATAAAATTTGTTTAGAAAACTGCTATAATATTTCATCTGTATTTTTGTGATAATTATTGTTATTAGTTATTAATGTAACGAACACCACCAGCCACACCAGCGTCAGGTCGAGGAACACAGTGCTTGTGGGTGAGGATTTTTACCGCTTGGAGGGGGAGGAGGAGGGGAGAACAGGCCAGAGGGAAATATGTTTGATATTATAGTTCTGATGCCTGCTTCTCCGCCTCCGAGGGTTGGACCCCCAAGTGGGCACGGTAGAACTCCGTCTCATAGTGTCGGCGCGGTTCGCTGCGTTTGAAGAACCCACACTGGGGCAACAGATCACCATGGGGAAGTGAAGGAAAGGTAGAACAGGGGGAGAGAAACAATGAGAAACAGAATAGAAGAAAGAAGGATTTAGGGACGGAGAGTTCCCAGATGGGATTGAGAGGAGACGACATAAAGGGGGACGAGACAGAGGGAGGACAAACACAAGTAGAAAAAGAGGACAGATGAGAGTGAGCTGGAAGGAATAAAATGATTACAGGACAGAACAAAGCAGATAGAACTAATTGGACTGACATGGAAAGTGATGAGAAAATGTCAGAGTAATGAGGGAGACAGGATGAAGTCAGGACGTCTAACATCAATATTTGATATAAAGGGAATCTATGAAGATTGTCTGTACCATAAAAAAACAAATACTAACTGTTTTGGGACTTGCAATAAGAGTCAAGTAACCTGTGTGTAAGTGTGTGTGTGTGTGTGTGTGTGTGTGTGTGTGTGTGTGTGTGTGTGTGTGTGTGTGTGTGTGTGTGTGTGCGTGTGTGTGTGTGTGTGTGTGTGTTACCTTCCACAGGAGGCAGACCAGTAGAGTGAGCAGCAGGATGCCTGCCAGCACGGCTATGAGGATGATCCACCAGGGGATCAAGTACTGATCAACCAGACCACGTTCAGGGTAGATCATCACTGGAACCTGGAGAGGAAGGACCCATTTCAAATAAATATTTATCACTGCTGGATTGACACCATGTTTGCGTTTTTGTTAATTCCTTTAAAAGGGATAATGCGTGTTAATTAACGTGCATATTTGAGTCCAACATGTAAATGTGTGTATAAAAAATTCAGTAGTACATAGAGTGAGTGTCATGTGTTCAGTACCTGAGCAGCAGCATCCTTGAGGACCAGGTGCTTGATGCTGGACTTGACTGTGATGTTGGCTCTGACCAGCAGCTCCAGAGCACTGACTGCTGAGAACTCCTGAGAGACACAGAGACAGGGACCACTGTGAAAACTTTGTATTTTATAAGTTGTTTAGTTAACCGCTCGTTGTGCTGTCTGAGAATTCAAAACAGAAAGTCCCTTCTGCTGATGTCCAGTATCAGATCATTTGTAAAGTCACAATAATGTTCAAATCCACATATTGATTCACATGGAATAAATCAAACCACAGTAGAAAACCATGTTGGGTGCACAGTGTATTTCTTGTTACTCTTGGATCTGTCGCTGAATATTAAAGCTGCAGCTGCAGGTCACTCAGTGGTCAAAGCTGACAGATGTAATCACAGACTGCTGACTGCTTTAACCCCTTATTACTCATTCAGTAAATGCACTTCCTGCAGGTCTCCCTCGTTCACTCACATTACTTACTTAAATCAGTGTGAGCACCAGCAGCTCAGATTGAGAGTATAATGCGATAACACGCTGATGAATTTTTTTTACCTCTATGAAACTGCTGTTCCACAGCCGGGCGTGGATCTTGAGGACAGCCTGACCAGAGAAGCTGTGGAGGGGACACTGGAACAGGACACAACGTGCCGATCCCAGGAGACAATCCTGGAGGGAGGAAAGTTACAGCTAAGCACTCTGGGTATTTATTTGAATGGGACTGAGCACAAATATATAAGCAGTTACAAAAAGTAAGGAAAACCAAATGTCTTTTTGTCTCTATGCAAACATCAAATCAACATAACACCCCCTTACTCTTGTTCCTTCTGTCCTATGCCTCTTTTATATTGTATTATATGTCAATTGTATCTATGTAGATGAATGAAAGATTGCATGAATGTATTTGATTTTGTTTCTGT
This sequence comes from Hippoglossus hippoglossus, assembly GCF_009819705.1. NCBI lineage: Eukaryota > Metazoa > Chordata > Actinopteri > Pleuronectiformes > Pleuronectidae > Hippoglossus > Hippoglossus hippoglossus. Next base: position 10,342,590 of record NC_047155.1, read on the forward strand.
TCTGCAGACACTGTATTGTCCACCTGGGACAATAAAGTCTTATATTATCCTTTTCTCTTTCCCCTCTTACCAGTTTGAGCGACTTGCGTTTCTCTGAAGCTGCCACAGCTGGGGTGGTTCGTCCCACGCTGCCCTTCGTCATCACTTGACCTTCGTCCTCCGGGTGGGAGCGGCGCGCTCGCCCAGCCTGCTGATGCGTTCAAACAGGAAGAGATGGATCAGTCACTTGAGACGGTTCAGGAAGAAGAATTAAGGTCTGTGTGTGGACGTGACCCGTCCGTGAACAGGGCAAATTTGGATAAGGAGGAGGATGTTGCTGCCATAGTCGATAATCCCATGTTAGCTCACATGCTGCTGAGATGCTGGTGCTCTAGTGCGACCCCTAGTGGCAGTGGATATCTCTCTATATCCTTTAAAACTGCAACCAAAGTGCAACCACCAATTTTTGTCAGTATCAATCACTGATCATTATTTTGTTTCGTAACTGATTGAACACTCAGTGTAGAAAAAGTCAGAAAATAGTCAATATTTTTAATAGTTATTATTTCCTAAAACCCAAGTGAACTTTCACAAATGTCTGAGTTTGTCCAACCAACAGTCATTAACATAAAAATGTTGCGTTTACTATCGTATAAAACTAGCAAATATTCACATTTGACAAGCTGATACCAGTGATTTTTGGAAATTAACGGAATAATTTATTCTCTAGAGGACAGATTTGTTTCCCCTTGTCATGAAAATAATGAAACTGCCATTTACAGTTTGGGTCAATAGGCTCAATAACAGCAGAGATTAATCCGACCACGCCACTAGGAAACCTTTAGGACAAAAGAAACATTAACTGACTGCTTCTTTTTTGCCTGAAAAGTTGAATCCACACTGTGAAATATAAACTGTGCTCTGCTAACCTGTGGAAGCTCTGCAGGTGAGGACTCCTGCAGCCCCAGAGGATTCAGTGCTGCTGAGGGGATGCAGTGTGTGTCTGGGTGACCCTCAAACTTCAGTCTCGTGGGATACAGGAGCCACTTCCCATTGGCCAGCTCGTAGGGCCACATGATGTTCAGGAAGGCCGAGCCGAGCGTCTGCAGGGCTTGTCCGGTGTTTGCCACCTGAATAAAAATGGCAAACACTGCTGTCATGCACTGACACGCTACAGCACACATACAGATTGAAGGACTCACACATGAGCATCCTCTACACACACACACTCATTCCTCACCACAAACTCGATATCCACAGGGCTGCCGATGTCCTCCAGGCTGGTCATGGCACTCTCTCCCCTCACTGTGCCGCTGAAGAACAGCTGGTGAGGATGAGCGAGCCTATAGGGAAACACAACATCACATCAGTGTGTCAGACAGCTGCAAACACACTCACACACACTTACAGGCCTGTTGATTAGTTTAAACTGAATTTTATTTAGTCAAAAACAAAACTGATTTTTTTTGGTTTAACCCTTCAAACTCACAATAACCTAGAAATGTATTTTCTTTTTTAGGTTTCTAACAATAACGCAACAGTCGAGCTAAAGTTTAGAAAAAGTTAATAAAACAATGTACAAGACAACTGGATTTTCAGTTTGATTTGTTTACACTGGGTTTAAAATATTTACTTCAATATAAAACATAACCCAGCATCAATAAGGAGTTGAAAGAAATTAATGGAAATCATGTGTGATACTGTGGGAATAAGATAATTTCAACAACTTTAAAACTTAGGGAAAGCAAAGGGAAAATGTTTATATTTAGAGAAGACTGCCAGAGGAGGTTATTAACATTAGGTTATTAACAACTCACCCACTGACAGAAAGGGGGAGCTCTATCACAACTTTAGCAAATGCAGTGGCTGGGACCAGGTCAGGCTGCTCGCTGATGCTGAGAACAGAATAATGAACAAACACAAAGAGAGAGTGAGTGTTTTATCAGAACAAGTCAAATATCTGCGAGTCAAAGCTTGATGTGATGTGAAATAACAAACAGCTCCATCCTGTCTGGAAAATAACTTACGTTGTCAGTAGGAGATCTGCCGTCAACTCAGTCGTCTCAATGGTGATGTTGGATGTGCTCAGGTTGATGGAGAATTTCAGCTGATAGGCAAACACACACACACACACACACACACACACACACACACACACACACACACACACACACACGCACACACACACACACACACATTTATTACAACCAATATCAAGTGAAAAGACAAAAAATACACAAAATCAACAAAAAAGAATTTGATTTGAATTCTTAAATTGATGATGATGTGTGCAGAGCTGAAACTAACAGTTATAAACTAACATTATTTACTGACTAATCTGCCAATTATCTTTTTGACAAATAGCTTAATCACTTAGCATCAGTAAAAATTGTTTTATTTACACAGATACTCAATTACATTACGATTAGATGTGACTGTAGAATTAAGCGCCTCATCACATTTATGCAGCTAACGTTTGGGTTTTATGTTTAAAAAAAACCATTAGAATCAATCATCACAGTGGTTGCAAATCAATTTTCTGTAGATCGATTAATTGACTGTTTGTTGCAGGTCTTGATTAATTAAATGAGTGAATTAATCGTTTTGGTCACTTTTACTTTAGTTTCTTCAACAAACTGCTTGCACTTAGAAGTCTTGGAAAGAGAATTCATACATATATAATATCTAAAAATGAAAGTTGTGTTCAATGACAGTTTCTATATTCTTTTGTTCTGAAAGTTTGGACTGTATTTTCACAGATTGGTTTTCCTCACCTTAGTATCTCGTTTGACAGGGTTTCCCAGCTCACATTCCACTTGGGAGCCATTCTGGTTCGCTTGGCATCTCATCTAAACAGGGCATTTTAGATTTTTGATGAGTACAAGAGCCAATATCGTCACATGGGGTCGTCATCAAACACCAAATTTCCAAATACCTGAGGTGGGACCCTGGAGCCGGCGTACGACAGAGTGTTTGGCAGGGAGATAATCAGCTGAGCAGCGTGAGCGTCGTCTCCGTCCTCATCGGGGTGAAGGGGGTCAGAGGGCATGTTGGTGACGGTGACCTCCAGCACCACCAGCCGCTGGTCTGACAGGGAGAACACCTGGACATCGTCCTCATCTCTACAGAGAGGAAAAGAAGAGAGGAAGCAGGGATGGAGATGAAAACACACGTGCACACTGATCCTGAGTCAGGGTGAGTACATCAATGTACTGTGACGGCTGCGTACACATAATATTAAGCAAAAGTAAAACTGTATATTAATCATTGTATTAATGATAAGTCATCACTTTGCAAATAATATTCCCTTGACTTGTTTATACACATTATTTCCTTTGCAGAGGCCTAATTGGAGCTGGGGTGCAGGTTACTAAGCAACCGTTTGCTGGGCAACAGTACACATTATTCAATCCACCAGCTCACACAGACTGAGGCAGATACTAACTTTGGCAGAGGGGTGAAGAGGTCGGAGGTCAGGGGTCGTGTTCCAAACTGGTAGCTCAGCTTCAGGTTGCTCTGGCAGATTTTGTCACTGCCACATCCTTCTCGCAGGAAGTTCACCTTCAGGGGAGTAAACCAGACAGACAGGATGAATCAGAGTTCACGTTTTTGATTCAGAATAATGTAGAAAGACGTGTTTTTATTGCATTATACTTTACTATGTCTGTATAATTCATTTAATACATCTTTATCTATACTTAATGAGTGTGAAACTAAACTTATGTTGCTTATACAGATATGGTTGAATGTGAGAAGCCAACTGAGCAGTATGAAATACGTCTGCTTCCTGCTTGCTACTGACCTCAGAGTGCAGCGTGTTGGACGGGGACACACTCAGCACAGGCGCCAGCTTCTCCAGCCTCTTGGCAGCCGAGTGTCTGCGTGGCGGCACAGGCTTGATTGTATGGGTTATTGCCAACGAGATGGGACGCAGTTTGTCCTGGATACTCTCCTGCGTGGACAGAGATGATGATTAGCGGTAAAGCAAAGTATCTGGTCATGGTGTTAGGGTGGGGAAAATGTAGATTGACCCCTATTTGTTAAAATGTTGAAAGAAAAGAAGTATTTAGGGCACCAAAACTGCATGAAAAGGCAGATTCTTACCTTGTATACATTTACCTACTATTTAACTATTATTTACCTGGATTTTTGCAACCAGAGCAAAATAAAATAAACCATAAGCATGATGTATCTGACCAGGAACACACAATCACATGTTACTGACGTGGAGTTGGAAGACAGCAGTGGTGCACACGGGGTAACGCTGGAGATGCAGCTCCACTTCCTCCGTCTGCGTGTACTCGGGCTCGAGTGAACTGCGGCCCAGGAAGTTAACGCGGTGCGGGAGGCCCAGCTTCCTGCGCTCGGTGTCAGCTTCGAAGTGCACCACCAGGGCTTGATGGGAGTGAAGAAGAGGGTGAGAGAGAGAGAGAGAGAGAGAGAGAGAGAGAGAGAGAGAGAGAGAGAGAGAGAGGTTGAAATACAGAAATGTCGGGACACGCACACAGAGAGCACTTCAGGAGCCCACCAGGGGTAGAGCATATATTAAACCCCTCATCTCAGGGAATACAGTGTTACACAGCTGTGATTTAATCATAATAACGTCTAACCTTACCACAGATAAGGTTACTACAGCACTGTAAATAGAAAGGACTCCTGTCACTGTGCAGTGTGATACGAAGTCCCACGTGAGAGAACGGACACAAACGGTGGTGAAGACTGAGGTGCGACTTACTAATGTGTGGTGAGTAGTGCTCCGGGTGGGCTGTGAAGGTGAAGCAGGCCTTGACCTCCACACTGAAAGAGTCACATGGTGGAGGGTGGAAAAAAACAAACCGTTAGAGGTTTTAACAATCACAGCAAAAAAAATTGTTTTTAAAGGTTTCATATATATTAGATTTTAAACATTAATATAACAGCCAACAAATATTTTCTATAGAAAGATAAAGACGAATAGTGGCGACCTTGGTAGACAGTCGCTCTGCGTGTTGTAATCTGAGCTTCTTTGTTTTGGTTGCCAGTCTGGACACACGTTCATGTTAGTGCATGTACATGTGCATGTTAGTCCCCCCCCTCCCCATAAAACCATTGGCCCTCCCCACGTTTATAAAGTGACATGGCTAAAGGTCCAATCAGCAGTGGTATAAACTTGACACCTGGGTGAACAGGCTCTTTTTTTATTGTCTCTACTGCACACATCCATCATCCATTATCTGTACTGCTTATCCTTTGAGTGTCACATTCACACCTATCTAGAGCCTCCAATTAACCTAACCCCAATCTCAATGTGTTTGGACTGTGGGATGGAGCCAGAGTAACCACAGAAAACCCTCGCAGACACAGGGAGACCCTGGCAGATCCTGGATCACGCGGTTCTACTGAACACAGGGTCACTTTGTTTAGTTGTGCTTCTAGTTGTGTGTTTGGATACCACTTTCATTGGGCTTTGCAACACCCGAGGACCGTATACATAACACCTTGCTGAGAACACAAAGCCTGGGGAAGGTGTGGTTGACCATTTGTCCGAGATGCTGGTACCAGTGCGACACTTAGCAGCAGTTAATATCGTTTACGTAACCTTTGAAATCTGGGTTTGGTTAAGTTATACTGGATGTTTTATGACATTATCAGTTCTTACCAGTGTCCTTGTCTGCCCTTGCAGCTGTGCTGCTCCAGATCAATGTATTGCGGATCAATAGATATATCTCTGATTACATGAATGACTGGACGAGACCTAGAGACACATAAAAACACTTTTTAATTGGTAGCACAAATAACAACCAACTGATGCTAAAACAGATTGCAATGGTAATGACTGTGTTTCTAACATACGGCAACTTTAGATTCTGATCATGATTTTTCCAATAATTAAAATGGGTTTCACGTTGAATGTGCTATTTGATATTATTGACAATCTCATTTAGATGTATTTCATTTCTCACCTGAAGAGAACCACTGAATCGTTAAGAGAGCCCACTGCCATGTCTGGATATTGATTATTGTCAATGTCCAGACCACCTGAGATGGAGTATCCGAAACGTCTCACGTCAAAGTCCCGACCGTCCAGCACCTGACGGGATAAGAAACATGTATCAATAGTCTGTATTAGTTTAGTGTCATAATCACTGTGTTTCCTTAATGCAATCCTTTCATTTTCATCCCTCTTTTCATCTATCCATTTACTCACTCGTCTTGTGAAACTCACCTGAGCAGGTTTCGTCTCAATTCCAGAATCTGATCCTCTGTAGATGAAAACTTTGCCGTCACCATCATATGGCGCTCCAACAGCAATATCTACAGGATCAAAGCTTTATTAGAGACCACAATCTATTCAATTCTTTATATTTACAAGTAAATTCTTCCCACTAACATTTCAACTTCAATATCAAATCAAGTGCACGGCACGTTCAAATAGTGTTTAAGTTAAATGCAAATAAAATAATGATAGTATAAAATAAAATGTAAAGTAAATATAAAATAATCGTGAATTCCTACAAATTTAACCAAAAATAATACTATCTAGCAGTTTTGTAAAGTAAATAAATACACTTCCCTGGATGACAAACACCTTGATGTCATTAAACACTCTCTGGTTTTGTTGGATACAATTGTTCTCACCTCCATATCCATCCTGGTCCAGATCTCCGATGTTGCTGACCGTCATCCCAAACATGGAGTCATACGTCCCGTTGAGACGGATCGGCCGAGCGTGATCGTCCCAGTGACCGAAGGGGTTCAAGTACACGTAAACGGCTCCACCGATCTCGGCCTTACGGTCGAAAAAGTTGGGAGCTCCGACAATTAGGTCTGTCCAGCTAAAGAACAGGAACAGAAACAGGGTTAGAGATACGCTCTCAACATTTTTAATAGAAAACATAAAATATTCGGAAATAATTTGTGTACAATATTATTTTTAAAGGATTGCAAAAGGGTTTCAGCCAAAATTGTCAATGTCAACATTTCGTAAAGGGCACTTCAGCCCACATCTTTTCCTGCGAGTCCAGGGAATCGACCCAACAACCTTCCCATAGCCACCCCACTTGCCACCAACTCTAAGATCTAGGCCTCAGCATTTCCTCACCCGTCCCTGTTCAGATCCGTCGTAGCTACCGAGTACCCAAACGAGGATGCCAGCTCCTCCCCCCAGAAAATGTGTTGTGGCACCAGCCGGTACACGTTATCCTTCCTCAGCAGCACCACCGCCCCTGTGTGATTGGCCCGGGGTGCGCCCGCCACAAAAGTCAGCTCTCCGAGACTCGTTATCCCGAAGGCTGAGTCCACAGAAAACCCTGTAAAAAGAAGGAGGAGAAGGAGAAGGAAGGCAGAGTGGAGGAGGAGGAGGAAGGGTCATGGGTTAGTATTGAGCATGGGTCTCAGAGGCTAATCTCCTCTCAGTGTAGCGTGTAGTGCTCATCTTCTTACTAATGAAATGTGTGCCTTAAGTGACTATTGATTTTATGCCAAACTCATGAGGGGTATGAATGTCCTGTGTGCTGCGTTTGTCGGAGGAGAGCGAGCGGTTGTGCATCCACCAGCGAGAGCAGAAGGGCACAGGGAGATGTATGATGTCTCCTGAGATTCATGATCTTGTTGTTCTGAATCAGCTGCCTCTGGTGAAGACAGTGTGTAAACACAGTGAGTGGATATTAATCAGATTTATGGCCTAAAGCATCTCCTCCTTTGTGCGAGTGTGCATTATGGTAGTGTGCATCTGTATGCTTGTGTGTGTGTGAAGGAATGTGAGGATGTGTTTGCATGTAAATCAGGTAAAGTAAGGGATTGAACAAGTGGAAGGGGGAAGGGTTGGTGTGTGTGTGTGTGTATGTGTGTGTATGTGTGTGTGTGTGTGCTTCGTTGTGTTGTATTTTCTGATCAAGCTGTGAAAAATGGCACATCATATCAAACATTTCACTTTAGCAGAAGCAGTCGCATGCATTTGCTTCACTGGTTCAAAAAAGAAAAACGTGCAGAGGGTGTGAAAAAGGAGGATAATCTATCAGGACATTTGTTAGTGCTGAGTAAACATGCAGAGGGAGACAAAACAGAGACAAACAGTGGGCAGCTCCAGGGTGGCAGGTGTGGAATGCAACAGTCTGCATCTCAATTCCTGTAAAAGCCCAATGGACAGAGAGAACGGGCTATTTTTTCCACTCAGGGCGGCTTTTAACACACAGGCTTACGACAAGGTCGACACTGTAAAACTAAATAGCCGATGGAAGCTTTAGGGCCGCAGAGGGTTTTTAAAAGGGGGTGGGGCCGTGCATCAGCCTAGTAAAGGTGGGACCAACGATAGTGATTTCGATCAACTGTGTGGACTCACTTCATTTCACTGGCCTATAAGAAATCATTTGCAATAACTGGGTCCCATGTTATTCTTGCAGGGATTTTTTATTTGTTTTTGTTTTTTTAAGTCATATTGCAACTCTAAGGCAATACAAATCCATGTAATCCGTATTAATACCTCTGCAAAGGAGGTGATGCTGTCATTTGCATTTGTTTATTTGTTTAATTGTTAGCAGGATTACGCTAAAACTACACGACAGATTACCTAGAAACTCAGTGGAAGGGTGTGGTATTGGTCTGGAAAGAACCTATTAAAATTTGTTGCGGATCTAAGATTAAGAATAATTTTCACTTTCCTTAACATTGAGAGATAGGGCATTTTTCAACGTTTTCGTTCATTTCTATTATCCATAATAATATGGATATTGAGGGAAAAGGCGTATTTAGGGGACTGATATTGAAAACCTGGAAACAGATGCAATAAATGTAACAACCTCAATTGGTCAAAAAACTGGCTATTTAATAACACCCCAGTTAAATCAACACCCTATTAAATAGATTTTTTGTTTATGATTTGTTTAAGCCTTTACAGAGGTAAAAATAGATGTATGCCTTTTATATCCAGCGCTGCTCCTTGGATAAATAGACCAGTTGATAGATTTACTGTTTGTATACAAGCATAGTAAAAAAAGGAACAACTGGAATCCTGTGCCATGTGAGATTTAACAACAGTTTAGGAAAAGACTTCTGGAATATATACAACACTGTCTGTCATTTTAGTAAACATGCAGGTGTGGCATATCATCTGGTTAGGATCAATGGAAGCATGTGAGTTATAAATGGAGGCTAGAAGGTCATGTGGGAATTAGTGTTGTCAAGGAGACGGCTCAATATGGTGAGTGGGAGGGTAAACAGGCGTGGAGGTATGTGAATAAAGAGATTTATTGCAGATCCAAACACTTAGTCAAAAGTAGTGATAGGAACCACATGATAACTGTAAACAAATAAAAAACAGCCCGACGATGAGTCATTGCACATCGACAGATTATCTACAAAAAATGAGAAGAATACTTTCTTTGATAAAACAAATGGTAATCCACCACTTTGGTCCAGACTGAGGCCTTGTCCACACTACTGCGGATATTTGTTCTGACACAAAATACAATCCACTCAAACTAGCATGCCAGGCCAATAGGTGGCGATAAAGTCCACATCAACAATCCGTCAAATACAACAGAAGAACATTGTGAGCATGCTCAGTGAGCTTATTCTCATTTGGAGGTGGTAACTTCCAAAACGTATAAATTGGGCATGGCAGTGGCCTGCGAATGCCGGTAATGTGGTAGTGCTAAATTAAGCTGCAAACTTCTAATTAGACCTAGCAATGCTAAGCAAACGTAGAAAAGCCAGTATATACCCGCCTGTGACATCATTTTTGTATTTTGTATACAAGTTTTCTGAAAATCTGAAAGCATTTGTATAAAATCTGATGAGAGGCCCAAACGCATAGAAGAAAGTTCACTTTGCAAAATATTCCCACTAGTGTGGACAGGGCATGAAACAGGCTATGTCAACAACTGCAGGATAGATTTTTGTGATATTGGATACCAACATTCATGGTCCCCAGAGGATACCACTGAGTTTTGTGATCCCCTGACTTTCCCCCAGCACTGACGTTAGATCAATGTTCTCACTTATCCAATGAAAATATCTTGCTCCTTGTATCCATGACGATGCATCGTCATAACTTTGGTGATCCTTGATTTTTTTATCTAGCTTCATCATCAGGTCAAAATATAAAAAAATGTCCAGTACTTTGGTAGCGACAAAACTAACCTCCGCTATGTGTTAGCTTTTGTGTTTAGTGCTATCAGAAAATGTTAGTATTTTAACATTCTAAACTAAGTTAACACGGTAACCATTATACTGAACATCAGTATGTTTTCATTGAGAGCATGTTAGCACACTAATATTAGCTCAGAACACCAGACCCGTAGCCTTGTTTGTTAGTTGAACCCTTTTATAAGTAAAACGACGACAACCCACGAGAAAACCACCGCCACCTGGAAAGCTTCGAACCGACACACACATGCAGACTGACTCGACACGCGACAGATGACAGACATCTACAGACAGAACAGACAAACACCTGCTGCTATGAAAAGAGACAACCATCTTTAAAATTAGGCTTCTGGTTAAAGACGGAACCAAAAAAAACATCATCTTCAAAAACAATAAATAAAAGGGTTTATAGTAGATTTTTGGTTTTGGATGGTTGTCTCTTTATAACAGCGAAGGTGATACTGTCCCATGTTGTACACACTAAATTTTATACACGTAGACACGAGGTAGACAGGATTAAGACGAAGAGGGTGGGACTACTTCCACTACAAGCCCAGTCCGGTCCAAACAACAACACGCCACGCCTACAAACCTAAGTAGCTATTATGAGCTACGTCCTCAAATGGCGTGGGCCGGCTGGAGGGCTCCAGAGTTTTGTACAGCAGTGCATCTTCAACAGGGCTAGCCATGAACAAGAGCCCTACGGCCCGAGACAGGAAGAGAGAGACAGAGAGACGTACAGAGTGCGGGAGGGGAGTGATGGGGTGGTGAGGAGAACAAAAAAGAGTGAAAAGAGAGAAAAAAGGGGGAGAAGGGAGGTGCAGGTGAGACAGGCTGTGATTGATTGGTGTTTTGTCTTTGCGGTGCCGCAGCGGGTTTTTCTTTCCCCTTGGAAACCACTGGGTACCCAGTAGAGAGATGACGTTCATGGCTCAGACTGTAGCCTGACACTGGACACCACCCACATTACGTTTTGACATGTTTTCCCATGCTTCATTTCTAGAAGAGGGCGGTGGATGGCATGAGGGTGACATCATTGTTTTGTTTTTTTCTAATTCATGTCAGGCCACAATACGTTTGGACGTATTTGACAAGTCCACCCACATTCATATGAGAAAATGTTATAGGAGTCTTACACAAGGCCTCATGAGTCACAGCAGAAATACTTAGTAGGGAATTACAGGGACACTAAATCAAATTTTCTCTCCACCAGTCAAAAGCAGTTGCTTTTGTTGCTGTAGCCACTGTGGTTGTGTCCGTCCTGTTTGGGGTACAGTCTGAGCCCTGGTGTCGCCCCTCCTCCGGCCCTCGCTTTCTCTCCTGTGCACTGGCAGCAGTGAGCAGGGAGGGCAGATCCTACCCAGGTAACTGTGGTAAGGCACAGGGATGAGCTGAGCATTAAGTTCTTTCTGATCGGCCACCTCGTAGGGTCCGTCGTCATAGAAACCGAGGTCAAGCAGGGTCTGGTTTAGAAGCTGGACGCGCATCTCGCCTGGAATGGAAATAGGTGAGGACACAGCAAAGCAACAACAGAAGACGTAGAGCTACAGACCCTCACGCTCTTTGCTTCAAAAATACACGCACATGTGCATAATTACAGTTTCATATTGTATATATGCAGAGGAAAATATACAGTAAAACATAGCGTTAATCTTCTGTTGCAGACGATGACGATATGACTGAAGAAGATAAATCTCAGTACTTTCTTTGATTAACTGGATGCTGCTGCTCTGCATAAGTTCACTGTCCAATCACTAGATTGGCTATTGAATCAATGTCTTCCCCCCTGAGTCCTGTCAGTAGTATGTCTTTAATTAGATTGTTTACATGCTAAGATAATCAGCTGCTGGATGTAGCTTTATATTTACCATATATACATGTCATTGTTTCAATATAACTCTTTTTTATCTTAACAAGACACCAAATAAGTATAATTGTCTCATTATTCAGTCATAAATCAGAGAAAACTCTGAACATGGTGATGGCAAACGAGAGTAATCAATGCAAAGTACGGGGTTCAATAAAATGTAAGTATTTCATATAGATACCGATCAAACATCTAACATCGAAATCTATCTGCTGAATGTGGCCAATTTCTGACAAATGTATAACAAACTCATTGGCCATAACATTTAGGTGAAGACATAAAAGCTGGAAATATGCTTGAAGGGATAGTTCACCCAAAATTTGAAATGTACTCATTATCTAGCGCAAGCTCTCGCCTCTATGGTCTTGCCCAAGGGTGCATGCTTTTGAGGTGTGTGCATTTAAACGTGAATGCAGCTCCAGAGGAGGATATCATAGGGCATTTAGGCTAAAAACATGGTGTATATGAAGCCGTTTCGAGTCTAATTCAAATGTTGGGGCTTAAGGACACTTGGATGACACCACACAGGCACTATGGAGGCATTTTATATTTTTTTTACGTTTGAAGAATCGGTCTCCATTTAGGTATTGGATTTGGCTGAAACGCTGTTTACCCCTGAAACTCCAAAAGTGTTTTGTGGACTCAAACACTTCACCCACCCCTCCATTGGTATAGTCGTGAGTAGATAACGACTGAATTTTCTTTTTGAGTGAACTATCCCTTTAATATGCTTGTTGCTGCCACCTAGAGGTATAAAAATTCAAAACATTTTTCTATATTAATAAAACATGCCTGTAATGCTTTGCGAGGCTTTGTTTCTATGATCCACCCTTCAGAAGGCCAACGAGACACCGTACCTTTCCAGTTGTATGTTCCCGGAGCACCAAACAGAATGAAGTTGTTGTCTGGGGTGAAGCTGACAGACAGGCCCTGCTGACAGAAACCAAACTGCTCGTGTCCCTGCGGTCGACCCTCGCAGAACTTCCACTCGCCTCCGTCCAGGTCATCGCGCTCCGTCAGGTCCTCACTCAGGACGTAGCAGCGTCCAATGGGGTCACGAGTCTCCGAGGGTTGATTCACACGTTGCCTGAGCTCGTACAGGTGAGCGCAGGTCTGATAAGAGACAGGCAACAGCACAATATATTTATTTTCACAATTTTTGAGGGAGCGATGACAAAATAAGTTATAAAGGTTAATTTAATGGGATCCAAGGGAATGTATGTCCATGACTGACAGCAGCAGAACAACAAAGTAGATTATCACTCTTTGTGATTTACTGCACTAATGAATTTACATGATGTGGTCTTTACTCACCACCACCTTCCCTCCAATCCCCTGACTTTTCACAGTCACTCCCAGCCACTGGTTGTCTTTGCTCTCTCTGTCCAGATTCACTGAGGGAAAACACAGAAGGAAACAGCAAACATGGTCCGTATTGTAAACCAATTAGAATCCGAGCCAAAGCAAGCAAATAGCACGTTGTTATGAAATGGAGTTATACAAGTTCAAGGTAAATGTTCTTTTATGTGATGCACATGCAAAATGCAAAAGTGGAAATGTAGAGGAAATACATTTTATAGTTAGTTTTGAAAACAAAAGGTATAACAATGTGCACATTTTTCTGCAGCCACCCAGTGGACCTGAAGGCTTGCATCCGGATTCAACAAAAGGAAGTTGCATTAGATTCAAGGATTGTCTCAGTGGAAAAATTAAAAAAAACAGAGGGTATGTTTTAAAACTGCCTAAATCTATATATAATATAATAGTGTGCGAATATTCTTTGTACATTAATTGACTGATCATTTCAGTTTTACTCACCTTCTCCATCAATATCCACCCTCTCACAGTCATACTCCTCTGGTGTGATCGGACACCTGAACAAGGCTCCTGGTCGACTGCCCCGCAATTGACCTAGCCCTGCTGCCTGCGGCGCCCCCACCAGGATCCTGAAAGAACATCAGTGACAATTCATTTAATCATTTAATCACATGGTGTAATGATTGATCTACACATAGGTCTGCACCACAGATTGTAAACAAAGATGGACGAAATGACTGCTCTCCAAAAAGTGTCAAGGAGCTTTTCTGTCTTTTTAACTGTGAGTATATAATAGATTTTTTAAAACATCAAAATTAAAGTTGTTTTTTAGGTTGTATATAACCCCATCCATGTCCAGCAGTAATGTAGGCTAGCCTGTATATAACAGGGAGCAAAACTCCTGAAGATTATTGGTGTGAGTGCCAGTTCATAATCAGAGACATCAAATAGCAATATGTTCATTGACTCTTCTTTTATTGGGACTGTAGTGTTCAAGAAAACCTAAGTGATAAAAATACCCTGACACAACCACAGTGCACTGGACAACAACTGAATTCTGTGAGGGCGCCTTGCTACCCCATCTACAGAGGAAATTACAACCCATGGTTGTTTCACATGTGACTTTGGGCAATTTTCACCCAATGATATCCTGAACTTACTGAAGCAACGGTTGCTCCAAAATATAAACACTGCTGCAGCTCAACCTGAAATCCTGCTGACGGCGCCTACAGTCGAACTGTCCTGTTATCTTGACTCAAAATTGATTCAAAGCAGCTCTGTGGATTCTCTAGGTCCTGTATCTTACTATCAAGGGAAGGAAAAGTTTTATGCCCAGTGAGGTGGTTGCTGATATTCTGGGGCCAGTGTCATTGCCCTCTGCCTTATTAGGAGCGGCTGATTCAGACTAGGATGCTATTTAAAAACTGAGCGTTGAGCCACATTCCACCCAACACCGTCAGCCGTGGCACAGACTACCCTATGCATGGAAGCGAGACATGGGGAAACTGATTGAGAGCAGACAGAGCACAGAATGTAAAGATGGAAGAAGGAAAAAGAGCGAGAAAGAGAGGATTTAAACATATACAATAAAAGAGACCAATCCTAAATGTGGTGCTACAGTAGCAGTTATGATACAGCTGTGATTTAATTAAAACAATGACGTTGGCCAGGAAAAAGCTCAGCTCCACGACGTGGCCACAACTATCTGCACTGCCTGTATTAAAAGTTCCCTCCCTTCATTTCTACCTTGTTAGTTACACACTTAAATTAGAGCTCTCTGTGGCTGTGAAGTGTTTTTGCCTATAAATACAGAGTAGCAAGCTGATAGCATTGCACAGAGCAGGCAGGAAAACAGAGAGGTGGACGTCTGAGTGGTGTCAGAGTGGCAGCCATAACAGACACTCCTCTTCACTCTTGTGCCTGACAGTTGAGATGGTTTGGTGTTTGATAGAACTCATTATAATATTGGTTCATTAAGTGGATCACATTTGATACACAGGCAACAGGTGTAGACACAATACTATTTACAACAAGCCTAGTGGTGAGAGGATAATGAGGTTTCTAAATCCTCGTTTAATAACTGCACAAGTGTAAGATGCTGTCGTCATCTTTTTATGTTTTTTCGGTCAGTCAGTTGAAGACTTTGGTCCAAAGTAAAACAAATCAACTTTACTGAAATTTAAAAGTCCCCAACTGACTTTTCAGCTGCATGGTCAATATTTCTACTTTAAATGTTGATTTGAACATCAATGAAAACATTATAGGATTGCTGACAGACATTATATATCACTAGAGTCAAGAAAATACCATTTAGTTTTTACCCTTGGAATAAATAACCATATAATAGATTGTAATTTGTCTTAGTTACCATCTGGGTCAATTCAATTCATTACAATTCCTCTGTAAAGCATCAAATCAAAACATATATTATGTTAAGGCACTTAACATTGTAAAGTCACGACCCTGACATATGGAGAAACCCAACAGTTCAGACAATGTGAACACGAATGGCGACAGTGGAGAGAAGAAACTCCCGTTCGTGCTGCAACACAGCGTGATGTCACCTGGCAAGATGCTAGCATCGGCCAGTCTCATATATTCAGGCTCATTCCCACAACTGCACCTCACTGCCTCACTGGTACATGAAACAACACAACCACCAACCCAGCCTTTGGCAGTGTTTTAATGAAGAGCAAATGTCTGTCTGAATGTGGCCTTATGCTGTGTCCAAAATCACCCACTCATTCACTATTCCCTACTTCACTATATAGAGATAACTATATAGGGCACTACATAGAGAGCTCATCGGGAAAAGAAGGATTATGACGAGCAACAACCTCAACGTCGACCAGTGGAAAATCCATTTTTGAAATGATCATCTTTAAATGTAGAAATAAACTTGTTTGCCGCACACGACAGGGCGGGCTGTTCCTGATGCTCTCGCTCCTCTTGTCTCTCCACCATGAGCACAATGCTTGATGGTATATATTGCTCAGTTAGTGACCATCAGTTATACACTACTTGTCATGATGCATTGTGGGGAAAAAACGTGTGCACTATATAGGGTATAAAAGCTTAACATTTGGACACCAGTACAAAATGGTGTACGCACTATGTAGTGAGTGAATTCAGACACAGTGTTAGTCATGGAGTGATGTCCCAAGTGCTGAGGTCACAATTGGGCTCATGCTAGCTCTAATCCTACTGTTAGCATGGCCAAATCCTATGACGTTCCACAAAATCATCCACTTTTCATCTTGCCAACTTCTGACAATACTCCCATCCACAACCATTGTGGGACATTGAGCATTAACATTGGGGCCACTAATCACACAGAGAAGCAGCCATGGGAACCTTGACAGGTTGAGGGTGATGGGAAAGTAAGGATGGACTCTGGTGTTCTAAGTTACATTATTGTACTAAACCAACAGCAGCAGTAAATCTTGCTTTAATAGATACACAAATCAACTGTGATAACAACCAGACGGCCACACAGCTCTTTTCTCTTCTACTCCCGCCTCTCCTGCCTCTGCTGAGGTGCAGTCATGCATCAGGAGTGATTTCCCTATCCTTACTGAATGACAACCCAAAACAGTGACCCAAAGCAGAGACATCCCATGTGAAATAATGACCACTTCACATCTCCGGTGGTCCACATAGAAAAATACCATCCAAACAGTGTTGATCCAATGTAAACATATTAAACAAAAGGGATCTGATTAAGAGGAAGAACATATCGCTAAAAAAAGCTGATTAGATCAGCTCAGCATTCCAGGGGCCTCTGGTTTATGTTTAGAAGTTACGATGATACCTCTCTCTTTACCCCCCACATGTAGATACACAGGCAGGTGTCGGGGTGTGAGGGTGGGGGGTCTGTTAAGCTGTTATACCACCACTATTTGGATTAAGAAAGTGGAATGGTTTACAACACGTCAGTGCAGCAAAGCGTTATCTGTGGTCATCTGTACGACTCCAACAGATGGAGGTGATTCTTCCGCGAGAAAACATCTTATTGTAAAATAAAAAATGATAAATGCTAAAATAGGCTAAAGATTTATTCTAGTTGGCGTCACATTTAAGCGATGGTAGATGAGAACATGTCTGGTTGTTGTTTACTGCACATCTGGGCTTATCAGGTGAGGGACTTAACACAGGGAAAGACAGATGTGTGCTAATGTCTTTTTTGGTCCAAACACTATAAAGCATTACTTGCTGTACATGCTTTAGTTGTGTGTGCCTGCATTGGAAATATTTAAGTCTGTTTACTCCACTTAATCTCCAATAGAATAAAACAGATCTTTTTGTAGAAAGATGAAAAACATTTTGAAGATGCTTGGTTCAGGCCAACGTGTAACGAAATTTAGCTCCAACTGTTCCTGATTTATCGTGTTCACAAGAATGGGACAGACATGAGGTCATGGTGACCTTTGAACCTCAACACCAAAATCTGTCATCCTTGAGTACAAGTGTGTGAAAGTGAAAGGGTGTGCCAATCTGAAGCCATTTGTAAAGACATTCCTGAGATGTCCCACTCAAGAAAATAAACCCACTTGTCCAGACAATTGGGTTGACAATCTACTTTCTCCAAACCTTGCTTTTCACATAAGAAAAACGCAGCAGGAGATTGTCCAAGTCAGACACGTTCACAACAACAAGAACAAGTGTTCAGATAAGGGATGGTGTCTAGAACTTGCAGGAGGCAGGTTTGAAAGTCATGGCTGAGTCACGCTTTCATATATTTGCCCTTTGCCCACTGCTGAGTTCACTTCATTGTTCACGACTGAGTCAGATAGTATGATCACGATTTCCACTGCCAAGCTCATCTTTCAGCAAACCCACATTTGACATGGACTTACACAAGTGCTTGTGTGTCTGTCTGTCTGTGTGTGTGTGTGTGTGTGTGTGTGTGTGTGTGTGTGTGTGTGTGTGTGTGCGTGTGTGCGTGCGTGCGTGCGTGCGTGCGTGCGTGTGTGTGTGTCTGTGTAATGTGAGTGGTTACAGGTATGTTGTTGCTGCTGCTGCACACTGAGCCTGGAGGAGTTATCAGGATATCAGGGCGTTGAGTGTGAAGGTGATGGAGACTAGTGAAATACCCACATGGACCCAGACACCACAGGCACCAGCATGGCTGAAGCGCGCGTGTGTGTGTGTGTGTGTGTGTGTGTGTGTGTGTGTGTGTGTGTGTGTGTGTGTGTGTGTGTGTGTGTGTGTGTGTGTGTGTGTGTGTGTGTGTGTGTGTGTGTGTGTGTGTGTGTGTAGATAAGGCACCTGGGGCCTTACAAATCTGATGAACTGATTAAAACAGAGTCTGCAGCAATTCTGGTGGTGCAGTTGTGTTTTGAGCAAAATTCGAATGTCAGCATTCACTATGCTCTTCATTTGAGTTTAGCCTGTTGAAATGCCAATGCTAATACATGTTAATATTCTAGGTATTTGGTTTGAAATCCATTTACTGGACACATTTCATGTTTAACTTGATTATATCGCCAGTGGAAAACTTAGCCACTTGAAACAATGGAATATAGGATGTATCCTCTTGGGAACATGCATGTATGATTTCAGAATCAGAATCAGAATCAGAAGTATTTATTGCCAAGTAGGTTTACACCTACCTGGAATTTGCCTTGGTATATATTTCATGGCAATCCATCCCTTAATTATCAATTACAGTGACTAATGGATAATTTCCTTCACCATGAACTTTTCTATATGACCGTATGAAAGTACCGGTGTAAATTCACCGAAGACACATGAGAACAAGTTGTGAAGCTATCGGCCAAATCAACTCCGGAGATGGTCAAGGACGAATTGTGATGATGCTGAATGTGTAAAGGCATTTTCATTGTCAATAAACATAAACACATAAATGGGTAACTGCAAATAATCACATGTGACTGAAGTAGCTAAGCAGATAACAACCATCAGACAGTAGGTCCTCAAAGATCCTCAGTCTTCAATTATGGACGTTGCTCTGGACGATCATGGATGGAGTGAACAGGAGGCATATCGGAAAGCAAGCAAATAAAACAATCTCACATACTATCTCTTTTTTGGGGTGTGTTTTCTGGACCCACACAAGTGTCAGGAGGATGTTCTCCATGTGTGTTAGTCTCTGTTTTCTTCTCACGGTCAGAACATGCAGGTTAGATTTATTCGGGAATCGAAATTGCGTGTAGGTGTGAATGTGAGTGTGAATGTTTGTTTTTCTTTATTTGTCAGTCCTGTAATAGACTGGAGACCTGTCTAGGGTTTACCTCACCTCTCACACAATGTCACCTGAGACTGCGTCCAACCCCGTGCGACAGTTAAAGGACAGCTGATAATGGACGGATGAATGAATGCCATCAATCAATCAATCAATCAATCAAATTTTATTTGTATAGCCCATATTCACAAATCACAATTTGTCTCATAGGGCTTTAACATGGTGTGACATCCTCTGCCCTTAACCCTCAACAAGAGTAAGGAAAAACTACTTAAAAACCCTTTTAACAGGGAAAAAAGAATGTAGAAACCTCAGAGAGAGCCACATGTGAGGGATCCCTCTCCCAGGACGGACAGAAGTGCAATGGATGTCAAGTGTAAAGGAGAACATCAAGATAAAGGTTTTAGCAGCATTGATTAGGGTAAACATTTTGAAGTATAACTGAAGGTCAGTGAATTGGTGGATTAATGTCATTAATGGTCACTGAAGCAATAGCAGTGTCCTCTGTCAAAACCATGTTTGACAGTGTTTTATAACCACATCCTCAGTCATCATCCTCATTCAAACACAACACAACACACAGCGGCCTCATTACACTGCACTCACGCTCATGTGTTTTTTCATTCAGGGGTGTGTGCAGTGACCCCAACACACTCTTTCCACAACCCTGTCTGCCCCTCCCCCCCGGCCAAACCCCTACACACAGACACACACTCAATCCCATCTTCCTTCACTCCTCCCCCCCACTCTTATAGGAGTCACCTCCCTGCATAAACAGCCTCAGCAAAAGTGACAGAAAGACTGTACAACAATGTGATAGAATTTAAGAAGAACATCACACAATTCAGACCAGCATGAATTCTGTAAATATCGCAGAAGTGGACGAGAAAATAGACGTGTGTGTGTATAAGAGTGCGTGGGCTCATCTCATTTTAATGAATGACTGACAACCTTATAACATGATTAAGTCCAGTAACCTCCAGTCTGGCGTCCCCATACACTTGCAGCTTGTTAAAAACCATTTTGGTCAGGTTTTTTTGGTTTTACATTCACATGCTCCTCAAGCATTGACACAGCTCCCCAACTTTTGTGCTGCTAAAACATCACTTGATTCCCTCTCAGAAGTTCACTAACATGAGCCTGAAAACAAACTTACGTACACAGTCAAACAAAACACGCAAGCATCTGCAAAAGGATTTTCAGTAAAGCCCTTTTCCATCTTCCAGAAAATGTCCAGACACAATTTTCCAGACCTTTCCCGGAGTTCGCCTTTCACATATGAAGAACGCAGAAATTTCCGCAATGGACATTATGTTTTTTTTGCTTACAGAACATTGAACCTTTTTCATCCTGACATATTTGCTACATTTGTTTAGTTTTTTACAGTTTTGCATCTGTCGCGTGTCAGAAACATTATCAACGCACCCACTCACTCACTCTAGATTTTCCAGACGTTTCCCTGCTGTATTCTCCCATGGGCTCACGCAGACATTTTTCGGGAGATTTTACTTTGGGGCTGTTCAGGAAACGTTCCGGAAAATGTCTGAAGCAACTGACTCAGACATGTGGAGGTGGCTCGGAGAGGTGATTGGCCAATCAACTCTCCCTGGATTCAAAAGGAGGATAGACTTCATGAGAGCTGAGCTGCAAAGCTAGAAGCAGGCTAAAATAGCTGGCAAGTTTATGTTAAGTGTTTGTGAGCTTATCTTTGATTTACTAAAAATATCCTAAGAAAGGAACTGGTTTGTCTCTGGCTGTTGTGGTGAGACCCCGGTGGCATCGTCATATGCCACACAGCCCCTCCAGAAAATTGTCCGGAGTTCAATACGTGCCTGGAAGCAGCTTACGATATTTCATGCATGTTTTAGAAAATCGAAAAGAAAGAAAAAAGTAGAAAACACATCCAGGCGGTGACATAAGGTGCCTCGACATCAATGTGTAAAGGACTCAAATTTGCTTATTCACTCTAAATTTTAGCAGAAGATCCTTTTCAAGAGCAACTTAAACTGCAGATACAAACTTTTTCAAAAGCAAACCCTTCCTTGGAATTTTCCAGGCGTGGGTATTTAAACCACAATAAAGTTTGCGAAACGATGAACCAGTCACACCCCAAATATTTCCAATATTTCGTTTCCAAACCATCTCAGTCGATGCCTTCTAATCCGCCTGCTCACACCCTTTAACATCTGTCCATCTCAGAGCAGTGTGAGGCTGCGGCTCTTTACACAGTGGCTCTACAGGATCAGCATGGGGGCCAGGGGCTCTTTAGGCCTTCTGTTGTTGCCCTGAGGCAAGACCGTGACCTCTGACCTGCACACACAAACACACACACACACACTCACTTACACACTCACACACGCAACATGTGCAAGCATGCAGACATTAACAGAAGCGCAGAGTGTGCAAATAACCTGAATTTATATGCACACACACACAAATATGCCCATGTGCGGATACACACCAGACAACAGAAGGCTGTGCAGCAACTGTGTAAGCTATGGATCGACACGCTGACTGCAGCCTGTCCAACAACATCCACTGTGACAATCGCTCCCATAAAAGTGAGCTAAAGAACCCGTTCCAGAGAATCCCCGCTCTCACACCTGGCCCCAGCTTCTGCTTTCAGTTGTGCTGATGAGAAAACAGCAGCTGAGAATGAGGTGACCGAGCTCTGAATCATCTCGTTCGTAACATCTCAACTCTCTCCCACTTCAGAGGAGACGAGAAACAGGTTTGGTAATGCACAAATAATGTGCAGAGAGAGAGAGAGAGAGAGAGAGAGAGAGAGAGAGAGAGAGAGAGAGAGAGAGAGAGAGAGAGAGAGAGACAGAAACAGCTGCCAGTCCCTGCAAAAACCCCTTTGGGACATTGAGGTTCACTGCCCACGGCTGTGACTCAACTTCCTGCTTAAACGATTTGTTCAACGGGCATCGCAGAGGGCACTTTGGTCTTCCTTTATGAAACTTAAACATCTAGCGAATTAAGACCCTTTCAACATCAGCCCAACAGCAAAAGTGTATTTCAGGAAGGTTGAAAGTACAAACTCCATGTTTTCCTGTGTATTAAGAGAAGAAAGGTAACTCCATCCTCACTTCACATGCATCTTTAACAGCCCCTGAGCTCACCACCTGCCCCACGACTGATCAATACATGAAGGGCGGTTTCCAGGCAGAGCTGAGGTAATGATTGGCCTTCAGGTCCAAAGTGAAGATGACACAGCCCTGACACCGTCCCTCCCCTGTTTCCTTCTAATCTCCTCCTTTTCTCCTTCCCCCTTATCCACTCATCCATCTATTGATTTGACTGTATAGATACTTACTCAGTTCTCAGATTACACCTTCGGTTGCTCTGTCTGTCCTGTTCCTAATGTCTTTCTTTAAAAATAGGCAATTACCACATGGTTCAGTTCAGGTCATGTGCATCATCCATCCATCTTTTCAGGTTTCCACATCTCAGTAAATGAGAGAGAACAAAGAGCAGAGACAGCGAATCATTTCTCACCCAATCACAAATAAAACCTGAAGTGAACGTCTGCTAATTCCCTCTTTAACATTCAAGTCATATTGACACGGATGTGGCTTAATAAAAACCCTGCAGCTCGCCCCTGACCAATATTGGGATTATTATTTGTAGGTTGACAGTCATGTTCCCTGTAGCTATGGTAATTCTCCTGGGTCTACTTCATGTCTACTTGTATTGACTTCAATGAGATGGAAAAGCTACTTAAATAATGTATTTACCAAAACATGGTGTATTTCTGTCTGTTCCAAAACGACCCAGACAATAATTAAAGGTTTTGATTAAACTATGAGATCTATGACAGATTTGACACCATGTCCACAATTCACTTAAAACCTGACACAGTTTTATCTCACATTCAGCTGAGATAATTCAGCCCATAGCTGATGGAGGAAATTAGAAAAGGGGCTCTTGCACAACACAAAACCACAAACCTCCACAATTGATTCTCCCAGCCCATGTTTCCTGTCCTCTACTGTCCAACAACAGCAACTTGCCAAAAAAGGAATCTCTAATGGATGCAAAGGGAATATATATATAAATAGCTTTTGAATCTTGACCATTTTAGGTTATCCTACAAAATCGAGCAACAAATCTTTTTTTAATAAATATAAACAAAAAGCCTCCACATTCTTTGCAATTTCCTGTTTCTTTCTGCTTTTATCTCTGATGTCGGTTCAGTATCAGTTCCCACTGAAGCTGCCACCCGCTGATTGATTAACCTGCATCTTTATCAGCCCGATTGCCTTCGAATGCACACAAACACACACACGTGGGCACACTTACACACACTCGAGGGCACACATTCTCCCTCTCACACACACACACACACACACACACACACACACACACACACACACACACACACACACACACACACAGAGATCTTTAATCAAAGGGACGGCCTGCCATGATTTATTCATCCCTGCAGCCCCCGTTCCCATCAGACCCTCTCCCCCTCCCCCACACACACATCATACAATATTCATAGTCATGTCAAGGTAATGCATTAACAGCTACTTTGTCAAGCAACAGGGAAAGCAAGCAGCACTAGCACAAGCAATTCACACCAAACATAACGATTAGCTGTTCTGATAATGCAACGAAACGCCGGCAGACATCGTAACATTCTCAGATGACCCCGTGTGTTCATCTCCTGAAGTGGAGATGCAGAATCTCACTGCTTCTCCTGTACGCTGCCAAACTGTGCATTCTCTCTGCATCTCCATCAGGTCTGAGTTGCATGTTTCCCCCTGACTCTGCAGATTGTCCCTTTCACTCCAGGGAACACGTGGTCCGCAGAGTAATATTCCTGAAAGCTCGGGGCCAGGCAGCGCTGCTCCCCATCGAGCTTTTGTCCAAACCGAGGCAGTGGAGGAATGGGAGAATGCTAAATAGACAGAGAGTAAGTGGGAGGTAGTAAAGAGCATTAACCGTGTGTGTGTGTGAGTGTGTGTGTGTGTGTGTGTGTGTGTGTGTGTGTGTGTGTGTGTGTGTGTGTGTGTGTGTGTGTGTGTGTGTGTGCACGCATATACTAGACTGTAAAGCCCATGCTATATACCCTTTGCTCATTCTGATTTCTCAAGCGCTGCGACAGGGTGAGTTCCTACATTTACGAGGCTTTCACATGAATGGCCTGAGACATTTAGCAACAAGAGTTACTGTGGGACAAACTGAAAAAGGAAAGAGAGAGAGAGAGAGAGAGAGAGAGAGAGAGAGAGAGAGAGAGAGAGAGAGTCATGAATTGAATTAGGGAGGAGAAAAGGGGAAGGTTCATTCTCAACTGTTAAGCCGGGTGCTTAAAAAGCAGCTTTTATTTCGCTATTTTAATGCAAATCAGCAGAAATTCTTCTTTGTGATATGAATGTGAGACGCAGTTATGCTGTGTCCCATTTAAACACAATTATATATGTGTGCATATGTAAAATGTAGGGTCCAGAGGATATTGAGTTTGTCCTTTCATCCATCTCCAAGAAAGTGGAAACTATTGCTTCAATACAAAAACATGTTATCTTTAAGTGACTTAAAGTGTCAATAAGAGCACTGCTGTGTTTCTTATCTTTTGCACTTCACTCCACCTTGAATCTCTGTAACCTTTCGGAGGTCATCCGAAAATCACCTCCATGCACCACTCTGTTTTTTTAAGCTGTGTTCATCAAGCCTCTAGTTCAATAAGAGGATTTGTTCTGCTTCAGAAACCCTATGGTCGATTCTTACTCAGCCAGTGAAACCGAACTGCAGACTACATGTCTGGGCTCAGCTACCTGCGGCCCTGCTACCAGTGAGACTATTCTGGCTCAGAAAGGAAAACCAGGTCCAGAGTAAACATGAACCTTGTTGCAAACCTGAGACTTTCCACCTTCTCTGTGACAGCAACACGGCCAGTTCTGGGTCTACTGACGCACTGATAAATCACAGTCTGACAATACTGTCAATGACACGTAACATGATGGACCCCAAAAAAAAAAATCATTGTTTAAAATGTATTAGTTTGCCTCAGAAAGAAAATATTAAGGGAAAGAGACAAGAACCAGCCCATTAGGTTTCTCTCAAGGCGAAAGAAACAACAACAGATGATTTGTGTCCTCCATCAAACCATCAAAGCAGACCTGCCTTCCCCCACCTTTGTCCATGCACTCTCATACAGAAACTTTACATTAAATCACAAGATCAATTTAAAGAAAGACATGAAAATGGAAAAGCTGGAGGTTTTCCAGCCAGTAAGAGTATGTTGGATACAGTATGATTTACACGGCCATGGCATTGACCTATACATTTATATCTGCAGAATGCATCATGCTTTATCACGCTGCCATGGGGCTGTGGTATGTTGATGTAGGACATTGAAGTCTGCAGTACTATCTGCTTATAGTGAGTATCTGTGTTTTCAGGCAGAAGAGCAGGGTGGTTCTAGGGACTGAAGTGTCAATCTGTTGGGAAACCACTATGGTCCTGACTAAAATATTTCAACAAATATTAAATGAATTACCTTGAATTTCCTCACAGAGTGATGATGCACCAGAGGCTGAATCCGACTGACTTTTCATCTAGTTGGAAGTTTTATGTGAAAGGTCTTGAAAACTATTTAAGGTACAATAATGGTATGGACATTAATGTTCTGTCAGAACTTTGTTGATTTCATTATGTCAATTTTTCTATTTGTCCAATATTTTTGGTTTATTACCAAATACCATCAAAGCTAATGACCTATCAGGTTTGCTAATTTACGACAAAGACGTCAAGAGAGTTTGTTGAGATATGAGCCGACACCGGTGTTTGTGTGTTTTCAAGAAAATCACGTGATCTATGCAGCAGAGTTAATACGTCACTTCCTGCCTCTGTCTGCTGCACCTGACTGATCCACCTCTCACCTGAATAACGTGGAGGATTTGATGCTGTTGTGAACGCGCCTGTGCAGAGAACCTCACGATGTGTTGTGCATGTGTGAAAGGCAAACTCTGGGTAAACTCCATAGCCACTTCTTGTGGATTTTACCAACAGGTCATGTCTGAAATCGGCTTTATTCTGCTCTTAAGACCAGTCCTGCTACTGCCCACGATGCAGGTCCTGAAAAAGGTTCTATTAAATCCAATATGAGGAAAATACTTCTGAGCTAGTCCAGGTCAGAAATCAAATCATTCTCGACCAATTTAGATTTTTTAATCAGATTTTCCTCAACCCAGTACACAACATCCATCTGGCTACAGGAGCCCTTTGGCTCAAACCTGCGGAATATGCCTTTTACTTGGGTGAAATAGAGTTTGGGTCACGTTGCCACCACAAATAAACCGCTCCAGCATTTCTTTGTGACTAACCACTAACTGTAAAGGGTCTGAGTGCAGCTGCTTGATTTGGTCCACACCCAAGTACGATTGCTGCGTTCAGATCTGCACAAACACTACGTGACAAGCAGGAAAACAAACCAGAGTCTGGTTCAAATGAACAACACAATCCGCTTTGAAGTGAAAATGTAAGCACAACATGCACATAGACAGTGTTTATCCATTGCCACCACAACTTATTCCGCTTTTTCATTAGTGATCGTATATAAACCGGTATTTTCCTGTTACACGTTATCTGGCAGATTTACGACAGAACAGAAAAAAACATGCAGAAGCTGTGTTAAGGAACACTGGCAGATGAGGGATTAAGGTCATGGGGGCTTCCTGTCTTCACCAGGCAATGAAACTATTCATGGAAGCACATCTCATAGCAATACAAATAGCAGACCCGCACATAACTCAGACTCAAATACCCTCTCATCTCATCCTCTGTCTGGCATCAGCAGTAGCACAAGAAGCCCCCTAAGTCCAGCTTGGGGCCTCAGCGGCAGGACGACAACAACGGAGATGGATAAAACAGAAAGTTTGCAGAAGACTGAGATGCCAGATCAAGGCTCTGTGTGTGGCATACCCCTACTTCCTCCTGACATGTCACTGAGCGGGATCTCCTTACAGGACGGGTTGACCTTTGCCTTGGTCTTTGGTACCATATTGAAAAGGAAGCGGAGGGAATAGAAACAACTACAATCCTGTACTGAGCAGATACTGTAAAGCTGAACAAAGACGCTCATTCCATAGACCTGCCATATCTGTTTGTGTAGTTGACTTTTTCCGTTTCCGGATGTTGTGTAGCTTTGCATAACTTCTCTGAGGCTTTAGTATGACGGAGTATAAGGGTCACATTGAAGGAAAAAAAGGGAGATTTCAAGAGTAGAGTAAAGTTGTAATGTTACGAGAATAAATTGCAGAATTAAGTTGCGATTTAGTGAGAAAAAAAGCCACATTTGAAGAAAAAGAAAAAATCTGAAATAACCAGCATGGATTCCCTAATATTCTGACTTTCCCCCTCTAAAATAACTCATAGCCAAAAATTACAAAAATGATCTTGTATTATTAGGACTTTATTCTTCTCCTTTAAGAGGCTCTACTGTACTGTCATACTTGAGAAATCAGCCTCAAACCCTAAGAGTGTGTAACTCTACAAGAGCGACCGTATGACTAAGCTGATCTTTACGAGCACTTTAACAATAAAAGGCTGCATGATACAATCGTGAGTCAGCACAGGACAGCACATCAAAGCACATATATCATTTTCACCCTCGAATCCGGTGGCCTGACACAATAAGCACGACATAGTGTGGCCACAGGCGACGGTAAAACAAGCCTCGAAGATACAAAGAGAGAATGAGTCCACAGCGTCTAATTACAGCAGGTTTCAGGCAAACTCTTTCATGACCGTATATCAGAGGAGATATGAGCAGAGATGACGGGACAACCTTGGAAACTAAACTCTGATCTGAGCTGCAATAGCACAGAGAGGGTACTATCATAATGCTTAATGGAAAATGTATTATTCAGACAGGAAACATAATTGCTCTGTTGCATTACCTGAATAATACATTATCTGAAAATGTAACAATAGAAACTCCAAAAATATTCTGCACTCCAAATTGTCCATCTATTTTTACCGGGGATTTGGGGGTTTGAGGGGCCTGCAAAATTTTGATTCTATATAAGTGGTTGTTTTATGATCTATAATCTTTATTTTCACACTCACTGTGTTCATTTTTGATGTCTTTTAAGCCAATAATTAAATGAATAAATGAAAAATAGCCTATTTGTCTATAGAGTCATTGACAACTTCAACTTGCAGTAGTTTTAATCGATATGTTTTTGTATCAAATTAAAATATGAAAAGTACTATGACAATGTGAAAGGGGTTTGTTTATGGTGAGGAATCTAGAAATAATTTTCAGCTAACTGTTAACCTACTATTCTTTAGACTTTTGTGTTGTTTTCAAATGCATCATGAAGCAGTTTTCAGTGAACTAGCACTAAAAATCAACTGTTCATTATGTCTCAGCACCAAACAACAGACAGTGACTGGTAGCAACTATAGCAGGTGAACATAATGGAGCATGTAGCATCTAAAGATTCAGAAATGTCCCTCAGTTGCTGGTGGAGACCAAAAATAAAGCTAAAATAGGCTGAACATTGGACTTAAACTCACCGAGGGATGTATTTATCATGATGCTGGATATTTAATCAAAAGCATATGCTAATTTGCCACTTCAACTTATAAGGTAATGATTTATTGGTATGTGTTTAAAACTTCTAACTGCTGCTCCCAGAGAAACAAAAAGTAAGTTATAGCTCATCAAATGTTCCTCTATCGACTGAGAACACAAGCAAATCAGACTCTTTCTGAATGAAATTAACTGAATCACAAAAGTGAAAAGGGAAAAGGGTTTTTCCTTGATCATGAGAAGTTGAGATGACATTCATATTTTTTACAGAGCAGAAACTTTCAAGTTGGGAAAAAGGAATATTTACAGTTAATGAAATGAATAAAAAGTTAGGAATGAAAAAAGTTTTTCAAGAATCAGGCGATGTAATAATTTTGGTGTCAAATGTTTCCTGGGTAGGGGGCACAATGACCCATGACCTCAGTATTTCTACAGCAAATCATGTACACGTGCAGCAGCAGGTGTGATGTCATCGCGTACTGGAAGCAGAATTATTCACACCACTCTCTTCCAGTAGGTGCATCACATCATCACATCGGGTTAGACTCATTTATGCACCATCTCCTGGCACTATCAGCTCCTCCGATGCAGCGTGGGCTGTTTCTCTGCTGCACTTTGGAAGAGGCTGCAGCAGAGAGTGATACAACACTTACAGCTCCTGGTCAGTTTTTTAAATAAGTTCCAGGAATGCTGCTGGACGATGAGCAGCAGGTTTCAGAGCGGTGACACGACTCTCACTGACTGACTGTGTGACTGCTGATGTCATTCCCCCGGTCTTACCAGGCGACAGGGAGACTGCAGCCGCGGTTAAACTGAGGAACCGACTGTTAAATCTGGAGCTCTAAAACAGGGACCTGTAGTAAACTATCTCCCCTTTTGCTTTGAGTTATACCACACACCAGTGTTGCTTTTGTTTTACTCACAGGTGGAAATACCTATGTGCAGTTTTGAGCAATTTTAAGTAACTTTATATTTATTCAGCATCACATTTCCAAGGGAAACATTGTACTTCAAACACTTATTTCACAACTATGATTACTAGTTAGTGTGCAGTTACAGATTTTACACAATAATATAATGTATTATATAATTAAATATCATAATTATATATAATAAAAATGATCATTATAATATTTAAAGTGATAATCTATAGTTTAATACTCACTAGGGCCATTTTGTCTGTCCAATAGACTTGACTTTTGATACTTTGTAATGGAATGTTTTATATTTTAGTGCTAAAGGAACAGACAATTTCTTCCATCACTAGTTAGAATTATATACATATATGTATATACAATATGTATCTATGCAATTGTATGCCTCACTTGTGACGCTTATTTTCTTCTCTTCTGAAGGTTAAAAAATTGTGAGCTTTTTGGTGTATAGGGATGTGCATGATAACCAAGTGAAGTTGAAGTGAAAAAAGCAACACAGACCTATGTGTTTTTGAAAGAAAAACATTTTGTATGTAGGCCAATTACAAAATAATTCTCCATAGAACTTAATCTGATATATCTCCATCCCGATCAAATATTTGAGGTAAAATAAGGTTGACCTTTTGTTTTCAGCCTCGCAGTAAACACTTCCAAACATTTACAAGCAAACTTATTGTTATGACTAATTCCTAATTTCTGGAGGACTTGTTCCAGTCACACTGAAAAACACATACAAAATAGCTGTTGGCGAACAGCAGATCAGAGAACTGGGGACGGTCACATGGACAAGCAAACAAACATGCACCAGTCAGCCAACACACACACACACACACACACACACACACACACACACACACACACCCACACACACACACACACACCCACACACACACACAGTGGGACACTTTAGAGTCTCCTCTCTTTGTCCTATCTGAGGATCTTCAGCATCTTCACCTGAGCTGCTCTGGGACGATCACACATCTTTTTCTCCCTTTTACAGAAATCACTGCCCCTCCGGCTGATTCAGCAAAGCTCCTCTCATCCACTTACTATAAATCATCATCTATTAACTCAGAGCTCAGGCTGCTCCCTCTCTCTCTGGACGTGGCTCACATAAACATGCTAAAACTCCTGCATCCAGCTCAGAGTTACGACTGTGGCAGGGACTGAGCAGATCCAAGGATTGGTGCAGCATAGAAATGCTGACTGTAGTGGCCACACATCTAAAACAAAACCTGCTTTTACTATGAAAACTCATGTTATTGGGTGAATTTTGTATCGTTTGTGAAGGAGCAGGTGCAGATACACGATATCACACACTTAAAGTGAGTGTGTAACCACAAAAAGTCAGAAATCACACATGGACACACACTCAAAGCCTCATCATCACTCACCAGCTCTGAGGCTCAGGGGTAAGCTGCTGGTGGAGTGCTAGAGAGAAACCAAAGAAGGTGCCGTGGTCTCCCAACTTGTGCAGAGTGTGGGTAGTATCCAGGTTGAAGCCCCGCACTTGGCTCGTGAGGGTCAACAGCAGCCAGAGGAGGGTAGTCCAGCCATGAGAGGAGCAAGATGAGAGGGAGATGGTGTTCCCACGTCCCACCGGTGCTGCCATAGCTGGGTGCAGGTCCTTCAGCAAAGCAAAGTTCAGCTCAAGAGGAAGCACAATGGAGAAATAAGGGGGCAAATCCTGTGTGAGTGTCCTTTCCCTCCTTCCCTCTCCCTTGTTTCCAGTCCTCCCTCGCTCGGCCGTGCTGGCTCTCCACTCCGTTTGCTGCTGTCAGTCTGGAGAGCAGGCTGTGAAAATGTGGCTGCTGCTAGTATGTGTGTGAGTGTGTTTCTCCCAGTGCATGTGCGCCTCCCCCCTCCTCTATGCTCACAGGGAGACAGAGGACAAGTGCCTTGAATAGCCCGCTCACTCCTCCTCCCCCTCCTCTCTCTCTTTCAGCCTCCCCCACCCTCCATCCCTCCCTCCCCTTCTCTCAGCTGACATCAACACTCAAGGGACTGCTGCCAAAATACCAGGCAAGGTTGTCAAGATACTTGGAGGCTATTGAATAAAGAGGAGGGAGAGAGCAGACTGTTTTATCTGTGGAGTTCACACGGTTCCAAACTGCGAATCTCCTTCTGAGGCCGCACGTTGCTGCAGGTGCTCGAGGGAGAAACACTGAGGGACAAACCTGGAAGTTAAAAAGCATCTGAATAATAAAAAGGTTGTTTTATTGTACTCCAGGACTCTGGAGCTTGAAAGGCCTGATATCTGACTTCTGGTGGCAGCGATCTGGAATGAATGTGGGAGACAAAAGGGCCCGAAATGTGCACAGTGACCCGGGAAACTTTATTACAGACCTTTTCTGTAAAGGCAGAGGGGGAGAAACGGATGAGCTGTGACAGAGCGAGGTTTGGACAGACATAATCAGGGAAATTGCAGGATTATGATACAGCAATCTCATCTGATCTGACGTGAATGATGTGTCTTATCTTAGATAATAGCTCCAACAGCAGAATACCAGACTCTCTGCATTGTCTCCATGAGCTTCACCCACAGCTGCTCCGGTTTAACCAGCTGATTCTTTTTTGTTTCTCCCGAGTCGATCTGTGTGCAGCTGTCAGTGAGTCACCTCAACTGTCCCACACTATAAAACTCACACTCAACAGTTGCACTGACACAAACAGGTGAAATATTTAGTGTATGGGGGTTTCAGGAGGGTCTATTTCCTGCAGCTTCTGGTAACTCTCTTATAAACGAGCTGACTGTGGTTTGAAGTCATCAAGGGGGATGTGACTTGAGGTTTTTGGGGTTTTCATACAACAAAAGAAGATAATAATCGGCAGGCAAACCTATGGTGAAAACAATCACAAGAGTCTGCCCAGTTGTCATAGAAGTAGTCAAATCTTTATTTTCAATTTCTAAAATAGTGTCTTCTATTGAGTCGATATACTGCAGCCTATATTTAAAGTTGACCTTTAGAATAAATATATTTTTTCTCAACAAAGCCTTTTGGAAACTGTTGCAATAAACATTAAAAGTTAGTGAATAGCAAATAATAATCTGGAGAGAAAAAAATGTTTCTAAAGTGAGATTTGGTTTTGACTGTCATTAGTTATCTCTTATCAAGCTGACTAAAGTGAACTTGTTCCTTTTCAATCTCAAACTTATTAGAGGAGAGGAGGGACTGATTTATTTCACTGTATAACTGGAACCTTGGTGGAAAAAGTCCAAATTACTCAAAACCAAGCCAAATAATCACAATCTTCGCAAATCTATTATTACCTACTCATGCAAATACAAATTAGTCCAATCTGGCAACAGCAGTTTAGATTTTAATTTAAGTGTTGTCCTGCTCGATCAATATATCTATTATTCAAGTGATCCCAGGTGTCTGAATAGTCACTGGAAAATCCAAATGAAGACTCAAAGATTTAGGATTAATTACGGAGCATCAATTGCATGAACAGAAATAATAAAAAAGCATGAAAAAAAGCCTGGTTTTACAGCGACAACACAAAATATCCCAGAGACCATTCTGTGGAGCTTTAGTGGCATGTAATATATGTGGTGCATTGTAGGTGCATGTGTTTTCAAACAGAAAAATGGTATTAAATAATGAATTTACTGAATGAACTTAGTTTGAGTGTTGACAAAAAGGCAAATCTGCACATTAAGGAGGTTTAAATTGACATAAGATGAGTGTCTTTCCTGAATGTCTACACTCACCAGGTTCCAGGACGGAAGAGGTAGATCTCCTCATGTGATCTGGCTGGCATCATGAACAAGCCTCTGGTGTCTGCCCCCTGCTGTACTTAAGTGGTATTTAAAAACAGCCAAAGAGTTTTTATCTTTATTCACCATAATGAAAATTCTGTACATAATATGTTTGGTTTGGATCAAAAATCAAACTCTTCCATCTTCTTGTTGTGTGTAACGTCTTGTTTTCAGTGAACCTGTCTGCATCAAATTATTTAGTTAATCATTTTAATTAATTAGTTTACCTCAATGGACAATTTACTTCAATTCACTTTATTAAAAAACACAAACATGTGCCTAATGCTTATAAAAGTCATTAGGATTCATCCACTGGGGACCATGAATATCTGCACAAGCAGCCAGAGCATATAAAGGAAAACAAGACTAAGAAGTTCAATCTTTTGTGACTGAAACTTGTTATCAGGTATATTTATTATATTTATTTATATTTATAAAAGATTTAAAAATATCGAGATATAAATAATGGCTTCATGTCTGTTTGTGTTTCCATGCATGAAGGAAAGTCTCTATCTCTTTGCAGCATCATGGCCGGAGACACACTGGGGAGTTTTTCCTCTGTCAGCAGCTGCTCCCACACACAATTCACCAATGCAGAGCCCTGAATCTAAAACCTGATCAAAAAGTAGATTTTAAACTGATATCCACTAACACACTGTCTTCCTTGTCCATTGTCTGTGTGCCCGGATGTGAGATATTCTGTAAATACCGCAGAGGAAAAAGGATAAAAGGAGAGGAATGGCGTGGGATGTCGAGAAAATGCTGAAAATATCGTAATGGCTCCTCGGGCTGGAGGCCAGAAAAATATCGCCTTCAGACAGAGGACAAGGAGGAGAGATAGAGGAGAGAAGAGAGAGGAAGACAGGGACGTGAATAGAGGAAGAAAACAGCGATGGTGGGATGTAAAGATTTTCTGCCACGCTGGCCATGACTCGGACATCTCTACACCGTAGTGCTCATTAGCAGTTTGAGCCACACTTCAAGGAGAGAGCTTATTTTAGACGACAGGCAGGCGGCAGCAGCACATGTTGGCAGGGTCATTTTTCCCGTTAGGAGCCCAGTCACGTCGATGACTGAAATAGCCGCAGTCAGCACAATTACTGTATTGATTAATGGATATAGTGCGGGATGCTTTAAGAGGGAGGGGCCGGGGTTATTATGGAATTAAATGCAAGCATGGCCCCTCTGGCTCTTTAACCGCACTTGATCCCAGAGTAGCTTTTTCATAGAGTAGGTGGGTAGAACTATAGAACATTATGGATCATACAACAAACCCTGATTTCATTATAAGATGATTTATGAAGTAGGCTAATAGATTACAGAGTTTCTCCACTGCTTTGATGCACTGTTAGAAAATACATTCGTTTTTTACGGAGTGACACAAACACAACAAAAAAAAATTCCATGAGCAAAACTGCAAAGCTTCTCTGGATAGTTCTGATAATGCATTTGCAGTTGAGATCACTGCGTTGAGAACACTTTATAATACAGCCTGTGATTTACAGTGTACTTTTGGTGTCGTGACATACCATAATACTGCTCATTTCAAACAGGTACTTGAAAAGTGGAGGGAAACAAGAGAAAACACTTGAATTACAATTGGAGATTTAAAGGAAAGAAGAAATTAATTAATTATTTAAATATTTAAGAAAAGAGGAAAACTGCAATATATTCGATTTGATAGAGAATAAATGGAAACACCTCATTCTCACACTTATATATTTGTTCTTTATTCTCACAGGTTGCTATTATAGTAAAACCGTTAACTTTCTTGTTGAACTGCAGCTTCCCTAATGCTCAATTACATAATTAATGTATATAAAGTAGTTAGGAATATTTACTCACAGAACTTTTTATCACCGATACACGCCTGCAATGGGAAACACATTGCACATGTTTCAAAACCTAAACATCTGTCACGTCTCTGGTATTGTGCATGTTGGCTAAGTCATGTCTCAGAAGAAGGTCATTGTTCCTCGTGAAAAAAAAATGTCCACTGTGAAGAAAGGCCTATTTGTTCATTTTGTACATCCCCAGTATCTTTATGAAAGAGACAAGAACTTTCAGAAATCTGTTCTGCAGTTATTTTAAATGAACTAAAATGTTATGTGACTACGACACCAGGAACGAGCCATAATCACCAGCGTCATTATCAACCTCATATTATTAGAAGTGCAACTGTTCCTTAATGTACAATCACACAACCGAAATGGACTCAGGACGACAGGATAAAATGTTCGTTTTAATAATCCAGTCTACGTACTTGGGCTGAATAGGCAAAGGCTTGTATTTAACGATCTCTGGAGATGCTTTAGGTTACACAGCACAGAGGGTGTTGTTGGAGCCTGTGTGGCTTTCTTTTGTTGTGCTGCAGATTCATCCAGTGTAAGTGCTGCATCATTCTGGTAAAAATTGCTTAATTTTAAAGCAATTAAAGGCATCCGATGATTACGCTGTGTATTTCTGTTGTAGACATCAAACTAAAAGTTTTAAGGTGGGAGTGTGTCCGCCTCCATAATTATTCCCCTAAAGTTGAAACAGAGCAGTCAACCATGTTACCTGGTTCATCAGGTGGTTAAAATGAAGTCACCTGGGATTTTAATCCTGGATCTTTGCAAGAAAATGAAACAAATGTTTTTTGTCAGGTTTATTTATTAGCATTTGAAACCACAATCCTGTGTAGCAACAGGTTAAAGTGCACCCTTCTCTATACAGAAGTGGGGTGGTGGCGACCTCTAGTGGCAGTTTGAGTTCATTAAAAAAAAGGTAAAGTGGACTCGTAGTTCAACTGAGAGAATCTATACTTCAGGGCATCAGTTTTAATAGTGATTCTAATAATATTTGCCAGAGAATATGAATGTAACTGAGTTGTACTGATGAATAATTATCATTATTATTGACCTAGATGTTTGTGCTCTCACTGATTTGAAATGTGTGTTTGATCTTTCCTTTTTTTATACATTCAACACTAAAATATATACATGATCATATTTAAAAATTGGACACTGCTGAACAAATATACTCTGAATAGTTAACCAGCAGCAATACGCAGCAAAGATTTCTGGTAGTTAAGTTATAAAATTGTACTTTTCCCCAATTGAATATTTTGAACATGAATGTGACATCTAACAAAGCAGCTCTAATACAGACATCCACTCACACAGTCCCATGAGAAAGGTGCTGCAGCCACACCCGGTGTCTTTTTATCTGGTAAGCAGTTCAGGCCTTTGGGCCATATGATGGGTTGTAAGGTGGATGTGCCATGTCCTCTGAATATGGTGGCGGTGGTGGATAAAACTGGCCAGGAGGTGGAAGGAAGTTCATCGGCGGGCCCGGGGGAAATTGAACTGGAGGGTAAGCTGGATGAGCTAAAGAGGCAGAAATACATATTTAGTTTATTTTTAGCCTGCTAAAAATGTATGAATTTTTTTTGTTCTGTAACAATCATAATAAAAAAAAAAACATGAAAGGAGCAGGGTGTTGTTATTGTTTATTTTTGCTATTGTATATAAATCTATAAATTAATTTAAAGATTGCCTCAAACACCTGGGCACTGTAGTTCTTTTAGAAAATATGACTCTATCAGCATTAAATAGTGAAGTTGTTGGGGACTATTTTAAGATGCAGATGAATACATATTAGTATTATGATGATATAATTGATATATCAGGCTTTAGTTACACAGGCAGTAGATGTTAGTTGGATCAATTTATTTCTGGTTTTGTTTGTTTGTGTGTGTGTTTGTGTGTGTGTGTACGTGCGTGTGTGCATGTGTGCGTGTGTGCGTGGATTTGTGTGCGTGTGTGTGTGTGTGTGGATTTGTGTGTGTGTGTATCGACACTACAAAGATATACTATATTACCAGGCCTTTATAACTTAGTGCGTGGTATGCAACACCAACACTGACTCATTAATGTGAATCAAACAGCACTCACCTGCTTCCATGTATGAATGTGGTGGTGCTGTGGGTCCAGGCATGCCTCCATATCCATGCAGGCCAGGCACAGGCTGGTAGCCTGGGTAGGATGGATGAGGGGGGTGCGGCTGCACGGGTATGTTGACTACATGGGTGGTGGTTGTCACAACTAAAGGTGAAGTCATAGATTTAGTTTGACAATAGGGTAAACTGAGATACACTGTCATTTGTTGGAGAGATTCAACATTTCGGGAAACACCCAACTATATCTGCTTTCGTGCCAAGTTCCAAAGGAAACAAAACATTTCCTACTGGCACCACTGAAAGTGTATTAATCAGCACTGTGTTTTACATCTGGTTATGATTGGTTGAGCAATTGATCCAGCTTCTCCAAAAATATGCAGTATGTACTGGTTTGAAATGATATGACATGAATTAAGCATGACTTAAGTTAGCACCTACAACTATTGGCTTTAACGTCATATTTAGCTTAGGATACTGGCAGTGGAATCCAACTTTTCATGTAGTATTTCCCAAAATGTTGAACTTTTCCTAAACTGTAACTGTGGTCCCCATAGATTCTATTTAAAGATGGATGACGCCTCTCCACTTCTTCTCACTATCCAGAAATAAAGCCAAAATAAAATACGAATGCTACCATCTTACGGAGTCTCCTGCCAATACACGCCATAACATTTTTTATAAAAACTAACCCTTGAACACACAATAGTGTGGTAAGAACTACCAAAATGACAGTAACCATCTTTGAGTAAAATGTATTTTACTTCTCCATATCCAATCCACTAATGTGGAGGAGTACATTATGACGTTTTTACAGTGTAGTTGCCTGCACAGAGTAAACTTCAACAAAGAAAGTTGTCCTACTTTGGTTTGGTCTTCTTCGACAGCTTTTGTAAATCAAGCAGCAAGGACACACGCAGCAGATGATGAGAACCAAAAACAGGACAAAGGCAAAAATAGATCCAAAGATGACTCCAAGGATTGAAAAAGCAAAACCTGATGACCTGGGGGGACATTTAGAAATGTTACTGAATGAATTTGATCTTTTTTTAACCCTTTCACGCATGGAGGTCACTACAGTGGGCAGCTATTCAACAGATATTTTATTGCATAAGCCACTACACTGGACGCTAGTGCATCGTCCTATGCACTTCCAACCATTGGTTCTTTAAATCCAGACCAAGATGGCAGACAGGCAGCCAGAGATGCCAAGTTGCTCCTGAATATCCGTCTAATTCTTCTATGTTAGGAGACCCTCACAGTTAAAAAACATTTATCACGTCAAGTAACAACCAAGGAGTCATATACTTGTATTGATTTGAGATTTGGAGTAGATTCTGATCTGCAGCAGTATCTTGTGTCAAAGTCTCCACAGCAGCACCACAAGCCACATTGCTGAGTTTTATGGTAGAAACCATCCGTGTCCAAATAGCTACTACAGTGATTCATTGGTTTGTTAAGTACATATTTCCTTCAATTGAGTACAAACATGTACATGTGGAAATCTCTTTGGCAAAGCTGTTAAATGCCCAAAGAGGAGTAAAAGCATCTCGGGAAAAAAGGCTGTCATTATTCATGCATGAAAGGGTTAATACTCAGAGTAGCCAGTGAACCGACAGGAAAGCATATTCTGTGAACTTTTAAAATCGTTTAACCAAAAAGTGACACCAATTTAAAACCGCAACACACCTTCGATCACAGTATTCTTGTTTTGTATGAGTTAGGCGGGTGCTTTGTAGTCCACTGCAGCAGTGTATTGTGTTACAGTTTCCACTACAGTACCACAAGCCACATTGCTGAGAGATTACAGAGTTACAGTGCGACTACACAACTTTCATTCACATAAAGTACATGTCAATACAAGCTCAATTACAAGTGTTAATGGTCCTCCTGTGAATTAAAAGTTGAAATCGCAAAACGTGTCGCACCCGATTATTCACTCACATTGCTTCACTGGATCCTTTCCCCTCGGTGACTCTTGACAAAACAGACAGAGCGTGTCCCAATACCTGCTGAATAAATACCAAAAGAGAATTCACCCCATACAGACGGGAGAAACTGCTATACGATGTATTAGGATACGGAAATGACTCTGACTACACTGAGGCAACCATTCAGCCTGTCTGCCTGCAAGTGACCCAACAACATTCCTCAGTGCATGTGAAAGACACACGCTGGAGAGTTTGTTCCAACACCCATTGCAGCAATAAATTAATGTAGGTAGTTATAGGTACAACAGACCTAACCCTCTTTTTTTATTATTATTCTTTAATTCAGAACTTAATAAAATGATCTGAAGACTTGAAACTGAAAGCAACTACGATTCAGTGGAAACTCAGTTCAGGGGTAGGTGTAGCATTTTTGACATTTCGGTTTCGTTTCCTGTAAAATTGAGCAATAGGGTAAAGTAACTCCACCCAAATTGTTCTTGTCTGCATCACCCACTCTCCTCTAATTCAAGCACTAAATCCTATGCATCAGCTCTATTCTTCATATACTGTCAAATAAATTCACTATTTGAACCTGTTCAGTTTACCTGCTCTGCTCTTGCAAATGAAAGCCTCTTGGTTACATGTCTTAATTAATTAAAATAATGAATTAATCATGGTCTCTATAATTATCATTTCATAACAAAGTACTGTATGGTTGCTTTGTTTTTATATATATATTCATGTGTCTATTTTTAATTTATAGTGTTTGCATTTTTGTTTCTAGTTTTACGTTTGTATATATTTTGTATCTTTATGTTGGTATATATTTTATATTTTTAAGATAATATATGTTGTTTTATGTTTATGTGTATGTTGCATTTCTTTGTAACTGTCCTAAAAGCTGCTGGATTCCTAAATGTCCCTCTGGATCAATCAAGTACTTACATGTATCAATCAATTAATCAATCTTAAACTACAGAGCCCGGAGATAAACCCTTGTCATATTCTGTTCTTCTAAGATTCATAGAAAAGAGACGTTCATTCATGGTATTGCTGGGAGAGTAATTCATTCCCTCAATTTCTGTCTATTGCTTCAGGTTTTTCTTTTATCAGAACAAATCTGTCAATTCAGATTTGTTTATGTTATTTGTTTTGTGTAGTGTTTATACTTGACACAAATATACTTTCTCGTCTATGCTGAACATTCAATGATCAAAGTTTGGGGAAGCTGAAAATATATATTTTATTGAACTCTGCAAGAAAAGCAGTGTTTTAGTTTTTTTACGAAAGAAAAGTCGCACACATATTGTCAAAGTAGCATCAACAGCAATTATTCTTCAATGGGAAACAGAGGGAACAAGAATGGCTACAATTCACAAATACAAGAGAGTCACCTTGAAGAACCAACACTGGCCAAAGGACGAAGTTCACAGGCAGATTTGACACAAGGCGAATCCACGATGAGATACAGGCGAATCGATTGGTCGATACAGGGAACATGCACACTCTTCACAAATAAACTACTTTGGATATGTCACGATATTAGACCCTTGTCATTAGCTGATGTCTGGTCTGGTAAAATAAGCCACAGCATAGATTTGACATTCTGAAGACAATACCTGGGATACGAACATATAATGGAATTCTACTACTTTCTTTGACCACAATCAAAAGTTGAACAGTCAGGCATCTGGTCTGTCACATGAGCTGTGACTTCTTACAAGAAAAAAAGGTCACTTTAGTTAAAAACTATATTCAAGTCATTTCAGTGGGCAGAAAGCAGGAGAGGGGGCTTTACTGCAAAACACAAACGAAAACAAAAGGGACAAAGCAAGAAATACCTTTTTTTTTTACGTTTAGTTTTTAAATCTAAACAATAAAAAAAATTGCTGTAAAATCCTCACTGCAACATTGGTACTACCAAATAAAAGCTACGGTGAGAAAACAACTTAAAACAGATGTGACGTGGTAAATAACGGAATACTGCTTAAGAAAAGAATCCGAACAGTTTGGGTTGTAACTAAAAGAGCTGAAAGGCTTCGTGACAGTAAAGTACACGCTGAACAGGACACACTGCAAAATATTGTATGTTTTTTTTTTTTATCTAAGCCTTTATGAGGACAGTTAAGTACAAGTAACAGAACAATATTAGAAAAACAAAACCAAACACTCGAGAATAAATAGAAAATTTGACTGTAACGTGTTCTATACGACATGCACACTGTTAATAAGGTAATAAGGCTAAGAAGGCACAGTTGTTGAATTCGTAGATGAGCATTTATGAATGTTTGGTTGATTGAGTAAAACGTGCCGATGCATTTTAGCTCAGTTAGACACGCACGGCAGTAAGATGAGCGAATTAAAGTGATTTAAAATAACTTGAAACACATAAACACATACAAGTTCAATGTAAAGTTGACCTTCCTTGTGAGCAAGGCTTATCTTTGTATGTTGAATGTTCCCTTTTGCGAAGCAGTTAAACGACAACCCTGAAACCTCTGAATATCG
The DNA here is from genome assembly GCF_009819705.1 of Hippoglossus hippoglossus. NCBI lineage: Eukaryota > Metazoa > Chordata > Actinopteri > Pleuronectiformes > Pleuronectidae > Hippoglossus > Hippoglossus hippoglossus. The sequence goes on from NC_047155.1 coordinate 10,384,704, forward strand.
GTAATTGACAATGACACGATTCCTTTCTACATCCTCCAGCGAGAAATAATACCTATTTTGCCGGTCAGTATTATGTACCAACACGTATGAGGCATTACACCAGAGAAAGTACATGAGAAAAGAAAGGCTTAAAGCGATTTATCGGTCTGCAGTGAGGTCATGGCAACAGACACCAAAACTTCTTCTCCCAAATTTGAATGTGACGGCACTGAGGGTGTTGGATTAAAGAGGTTGAGCAGGTTCGGCTGGTGCACGTCACAGACAAGGACTAGGAGGGAGATGTTGAGGCCTGTTCAGAAGGCTGGAAGATTGACAAAGCACTTCATATACTTTTTTCTTTTTACAATCAGACTCAGTGGTTTTATGTTTAATTCACCGAGATGACTAAGTTGGAGCCATTGAGAAATATAAAAACAAAAAGTAATCTCACCACTTCTATATCAAGTCGATCAAGACGTGTCAACATTTTCACCTGGATACTCTTCTACAGCACTTCTACAACGACGGATTCCCATATTAACACATGGATGAAGACCCTCTGGGACAACTGTCATCTTGATCTAGATCACGCATTTCAAATTATGCAAAGTTCCTGAATGCTGCAGCATGTTTAAAGTGGCTGAGAGTGTGGCACTGTGGTCCATTATCCAGTCCGGGGTGCGATATATTCTGGGTTGTATGCGGGCTGCGTAAGGAAGTCTGTGTGGGCGAGCGGAGCATTGGGCCCCGGCTGGGCAGGAGGCTGTGGAGGGTACGCTGGCTGGCTGGGGGAGAACGCAGCCTGGCTGTAAGGCATCGGGTTGGGAGGGTAGGTGGGACCGGCTGCACAGAAAAAGGAAACACAGCATGAGGATGAAAGGGTTGAAAATGCTTACAGAGTAACCACAAGTTCAGTTTTGCCGAGAAAAGTCACCATAAATGTGTAATTTTCCTGTTTTACAAAATCCAGACATGACTAACTGCAAACCATCAGCAGTTATTCCACCTCTGCTTCCCCGAATGCAGCTATTTAAGAACCAAAATTGCAGACTGTGCTCAACGTAATGTGACATTACCTTGTGTTAGAGACTGCTTTTCTATAGCATGCTGTGCGTTACTAAAACACTATACAATCATCAACTTTGTGTAATGACAATCCTAATCCTAAAACTAAAAGCATGTTTTCTGTTTCTGTTTCTGTTTTCATTCCCCGTTTGAGAAAAACTTCCCTCTTAAATAGGTTTAAGCGCACAGACAGCGATCATAAGAAACAAATGTGTTTTAACTGAGGAACATGAGTTTCATTTTGCTCCATCATTTGCAACATTAGAAAATCCAAGATGTGGCCACCTTTAAAAGAGTTGAGAAGTAGGTCCTCATTCATACTGTAGGTGGAGCCCAAGTTCAGAGGCCATTCTAATTTAAATTTAGTTGTAGGCATTTCACAAAAAGGCAAATAAGCTTTAACCAACAAAACAGCAATCAGTTAATTTGTCCATTCATCAATCTTTGGCATCATCATTTAGTTTTTATTTATTGAAGGAAAATGTAAAACGTTTCACTTTTGTTCTTGTTTTTAAAAGCATTTTTGTTGTTGTTGTTTTAATCTAATCAATGAATGATTATCATCGTTGTTTTTGCTTATGTGTAAACAGGAAGGCGTCTTTACCAGGACAACAGGCTGTTGTCACAATCATACCGGTCACATTTTAACTATAATCATGAAAATAAAATCCACACTCACTGGCTTCCTGATATGTTGGAGGTGGCCCTGGTGTGAACGGCTGTCCCTGGTAGGGTACTGGGGGCATGGGCTGAGCTCCGTACGCCTGGGGCATGGGCTGAGCTCCATACGCCTGGGGCATGGGCTGGGATCCATATCCTGGCTGCACTGGTACGGGCTGGTAGGGCTGGTACTGGGGCCCCTGGAAGGACTGAGGATGGCCGGGTGTTGCAGTCGGCTGCTGAGGGTAATTCAGAGGCGTGCTGCTGATCACTGTTGTGTGGGTGGTGGTAGCTACCACAGCTGTAAGTAAAGACAAAGGAGCAACAAGTGAGGACATACATTTTGGAAATACACGCGAGCTTAAAAAGATCACTGGGGCTGACAGAATCAAAGTACCCCACACTGTCTGCTAAAATATGTAACTAGGTTGACCAGCATTTGAAAACGGGAAGTACAAAGTCTTACAATATTACAAAGAGAAGTTGAGGTTTCACACAGAGAGCTCATCTTGTTATTCGTAGGACTTATTTCAGATGACTTCCACATTAACTTAACCAATTATATTACACTTTAAGACTTTTTAAGACCATAATGAATTCAATTTAAGACCTATGTCAAGTAAAACATACGAAGGAATATCAGTCCCAGAATTAGCTTAGTAGAGAATAGCCCCCAAAACACAAAATTATCTTGCAAAATACAGGAAGAGACAGATATCCATAGTCTTTCCCACAGCCACAATGAGTGCACTGCGATCAGTTCTGACCGGGGTGTTTGTAGTTTTATTACAGCGTTTTAATATCTGTAGCGATGAGAAAGAACTACAATTTAAAAAACTATTTATATTAAGGCCTTAAATTCAAAGGATTGAATTTTAGAATCTTAAGACCCATATCAAGTCAACAAGACTTCCGACAAATTGACTGTCCTATTAATGTTAACGATCACTAAAATTATATCACACTTTTACAGTTTCATTTGAATTTATTCTCTAAAATGTATACTCAACGTGTATACAGTGATCTGAGCTTTATCTGCAAGAGGAAGTGTGTGTGTGAGGTGCAAACTGTCCAAATTTCATCTGTACAGAACAACAAAATGGAAAAAAGAGTGTGTTTGGATTTCATTTTGATTTGTAAGTTAATGTGAAACAGTCTCTCAGTTTGATAATCAATTCACACGGTTTTTCTGTTTTGTAATATACCACCAGTCAGGGAAAGCATGTTACTGGAGTCATAAACATGCATATAAATTCACAACCAAACCAGAAGAGAGAGAGAGAGAGAGGGGGAGTCAGTACGACCACTTCCTGTAAATGACGTGGGAAGTTTCCCCCGCTGCAGTTGTCATGGAAATTATGAGTCAAACGAGGTGGAGCTCTCACATTCCTAGATGTGATCCCAACATGCATCAGCCCGATTCAGGGAATCCACAAACTTGCTTGTGTAGCATGTGCCAGAGCGAAGTGTCCGCATGGCACAATGTGAACAAGCTGGCTGAAAGAGCAAACTGACAGGAAGTGCAAGAGTGTGTGTATCATTAACAGGAGTTTACATGATAGAGAGCCAACACAAATACACACAACGTTCAAGTGCTTTCCTCCAGTGGGGGGGATTTTGAGAGGAGGGTCAGAGGGGAAAAACAAATGATATCTAGTTGAATAACTGAAGAGAAAAGATTAAAAGCAGCTCTCTGGAAACTGACACAGAGCTCATAAAAAATGAGGCGTCTCTTTATTATTATTTCTCACAAATCATCACACAAATGTAAAACTCCATGTGAGAATCTCACCCTTCATCGGGTTAAAATAAGGGATTTGAAACTTTTTGGTCTGGCTTGTGAATTAGTACTTGGACTCATATACGAGGAAATCTCTCTGTTTACGATACATCTATGTAAAAGTTCATGTGTGTCTTTCTTAATATGTCAAACTCTTCAGTATGAAAGAGATTTGATGGACAGAGACAAAAAGAAAATATATGATCTGCCTCTGAGACGTAGATGAAAGTAAGAAAGAGGCTTTGTTACAAACCTCGAGGGAGTAATTTTAAGATTTTTCACAAGTCACACTTAATGAAGGGGTAGGTTGACTAGTTTGATTCTGACGTCTTGTCTAAAAAATTAAAAAACCTTCTTGTGGGAACATGCAAGTTGCACAAAAGCAGGAGTGGTCACAGCCAACAGCAGCAGTAGTTAAACCATAATGTCTGTTCAGATAACAACCCACATGCATGAGAACAAGAGCACCAACCAAAACGCTGCGGCAGGAAGATAAAAACAGAGTGTGTGTGAAGTTTGGTGCACTAATGAGTACAGTGAGTTACAGACAGTGTGTGGGATTAACTCGATATACAGTAAACTACAGTGGCCATGTTCACTGCAATGAAGGAACATGTCGTTCCTAAATTATGTGATTAATCGCAATTTTCACATTTTCCGGAGTTTGTCTTCCATGTATGAAGAATGCAGCAGGAGATTGTTTGCGTTAGATGCATCACAACAACAGAAAAATGTCCGGAAATTCAGAGGAGGGGGCAGAGCCTGGTTACAGCATGAGGGAGGCAGGACATGACGTATTAATTCCACTGTGGAAGTCACACTTTTTTGTTTACAGCACATCACATGTCCATCCGGCGTTAGAAACGTCAACAACACAGCCACTCGCTCGCTGTGAGTGAGTGAGACATTTTCCTGCTGTATTCTCACATGGGCTCTCTGTGACATTTTACTAGGGCACTGGCAGGTAAAAAAATTGCTGGAAATGTCCAGAGCAACTGACCTGGACATTTGCGTTCTCACATACAGCTTCTTGGAAAAGTTCAGGAAAATGTTGAGTGCATGCCTGAAAGCAGCTACAGAAAGGAATAACACCCTGGCTCTGACGACACAGATGCTGATGTATTTCTCATGGAATTTGTTAACTCTAAGAAAGATATGGATAAAAACAATATGTTTTAAAACCCTCTCATATCACAGCAGCAAAAAACCTTAAAGTTTGATCTAAATCCAAATCTAAAACTATTTATGATAACTACACAAACATGAAATAAGGATCTTCACAGTCCTTGACTTGAGTGAAAAAGATATTTTTTTGAATTGAATTATGCTAGTGTCTCATATAGTTGTGATTTAAGGAACATTAGACCAGTTTGTTCTCTGCGAACCCAAAGTCGGTGTTGTTAGTAAGACCTAGTTACTGCAGTAATAAAAATCATGTGGTGGGTGGGCCAGCATACCTCAAATGAGTTCCCTCATGTTCCACTTTTAAAATGAGACAAATACTCCAACACACTGGAAACCAAGAGTCTGACTCCTTCTTTTAAATGGACGAGAGAAAAAAAATCTGACACTTCATGTAGGTTGAGAAGCTCTCAACACCCAGACAGCAACTCAAGAAATATGCTGCTTGTGTGCAAGAAACCAGCACGTGTGTAGCAACATGTCGCTGCTGCAGTAGCAGCACATGTCTAGAAGCTGTCAATGTATTTCTGTTGTATCTCTGCTGTGGGTTAGTATTAACTGCCTGTTAATGTCATCGTTTAAGTTTTGGCACATGTTTGTCACTGACTCTAGACAAATGGTCAATGCTCAGACAACTTTAACATTCAAATGAAAGTGAAAGTGGTCTCACACTTTGGACTAAAATCTTTTTAAATTGGTCATTTAATTCAAATATTTACATTTGAGAAGCTGACAACCGTATTTTGGGGTATTTTGACTCACTGACAAACTGTTTCAGTTTAAAAATTCCTTGATTTTGACAATAAACTGCTGACACTCGAATAATCCGATTATTGTAAGGTTTAGACATAGATCAGTGCTACAAGAACTACCTAAAATCACAGAATTAATCTTTAAGAAATAATTATATGATCTTCTAGTTTTAAGTTTGGTTCATGTCCCATCCACTGACATGGAGGAAGCAGGCTTTATGACCTATACTGCAGCTAGCCACCTTTTGGCGATCAAGACGCTTTGGCTTCACCCTTGAGGAGCAACCATGTTGTCGATCATTATATAACGTCTATAATAGCATGCAAAATTATAACTTTCTTACATCCCTCTACATTATCTGTTTTGGTGTTTACAGTACGGCTTACAAATATCGACACTGCTAAGAAAATCCAAAGACAATTCGACACCAGTGCCTCACTGATACAAAAATGTTTGTGTGTATGTATAAAAAAAAAAGAAACAAAACCGTTCTTGAAAATCTAACTTTTGGCCAAAGAACTAACAACAGTCAGGATGAATTGTTGGTGACAGGCTACTTACGTCGTGGCTTGCGGCAAATTTTGTACAGGCAGCAGCAGGGACAGACACAGCAGCAGATGAGGGTGAGCAACACGAGGACGAGGCTGACAATACCGATGATCATGTGGAACGGTGAAGTATAAGTCACAAGCGACGGGACATAACTGAAAAAGAAAAAAAATACAGCAAAATTAATCACAAAAACATTGAAGCTGCCATTTCTTTACAGCTACAGATTAGTAGAAAAGATGCTGAATAATGTCAATCCTACATCATGGATATAAGCTACACAATCTAGCACTCCCCACATCAGCTATGCCTGCTGCTGCACACTAGAGAACAATCGTCCTGACACTTCAGCGTTCCTGACTATCGGCGTTGCTGATTTTGAGGCTGATCTGAGCAGAATATCTGGCCAAATGATCCTGAAGATTGAAGGGGTTGAGAGACATAATCTTAATATCATCTACTGAATCGGGGGCCTAACTGATTTCGAACATGTTTGATATTTAGGACTTGAAACCAGGGAGACTGATTTAGTTTGAAAGGAACAGCGACTGGGCGAGTGAGCTGAAACCCACAATAGCCAATAAAGCGAGCTGACTGTGAAGCGCCACCAACAGCTGTTGTGCTTACGTCCTTGTGTTTAGAAACCAAAACATGGCGGCCTAAGGCATAAATAAGGCTGTGCCAGGTGTAGTGTAGACAAGGATGACAAACTTGTGGAAATGTGGCAACAGTTTGAGGGCTTGTTTAATATGTCCTAATGTTCACGCAAGACATTACACAAACAAACCCAACTACCTGACGACACTGGCAGCCCGGCTGCATGTTTGTTTTTTACCCAAGTCACTGGAATCGCTATACAGAAAAAATGTGTATAAACGCCAAGTGAGTGGTCCTGCGTCTCTCGACGGGATCCTCTAGCGTGTGCATTATCACAATTAAAAGATTACAAATCGGTTACATCTAACATTATGTTTGTGATTTCCAGTGATTTGAAAAATCACTGGAGATTTGAGATTCCTCTAGTGTGAAGCAGGCATTAGAAAGGTCGTGACTGCTGGAGCTACATTTAGCTGGTTCACCCCAACTTCATGCTGGTGGTCGTGCACAGGAAGACACTACTTCCTGTTTTATAAGTGCAATAATCTTTGCATAATGGGTTGCAACAGCAACATCTCTATTATGATCACACAGGAACAGAGAGAGCACACAAAGACAGTTCATCATCAAGGAGAGAATAAAATACAATACCAGTCTTCTTGTTTGCTCTCAGAAAGGTAACTGAAAGTATCTTGACAACAGTATCTGTTGTAGCAGGTACCACAGCAAAACCCACGGTAGCACGTTTTGTATGCGTGATAAACGTTGCTCAAATCTGTGTAGGAATCACACTCTGAGTCCCTGGCTGTAACAGAATAGAAGAAAAAAAGAGAAAGGTTAGCCTCCGTTACGTTACTGCCAAAAATACCGGGTCAGCGAATACACAAATATATGTACAGATCCAATACCACGTCAAAGTTTAAAAGTTTCTCCTTAATTAAAATGCAACTTTCTGTTCCCGGAAATCACCTCTTCTTCACTGCTCAAAAACAGCACCTGCACTGTACTTTCACCGGCAAGTACTGTTTTTCAAGCGGTGAAGAGGAACTGTTTAATACTAATAAAAGGTCTTTTGTTTTCATTAACTGTGGCTGCACTTTAACAGCCATGCAAAGGAAGTAACTGTTGTGTATTCTTAGATGTATTTATCATTCAGTTGTGACTGCCAAACTAGATAATAAAAAAAGTTCTATTCATGGCATTCATTCTCTTGTTGTATTTGTTTTTACATTAGGGTTTAACCTGAGCCAGGCCATACAACAATGATAGCGATCATCACTTCCATGCCGGGTTAGACAGGGTTAAAAGGATGTCATAAGGATGTGTACACATGTATTTGTGCGTCTGTTTTAAAAAAAAATTATTTCTTCACTATTCCCTGTCAAGTTGATGTTCCCCTTGTGACTAAACATTTGAAAGATTTTGTCTGTATATAATAAACTTCTGATCATACATTTTTTTAGCTTGTACTCCGTATCGACCAATACCAAAAGGATGGAACATCTCTTATATTTTGAATATGTTGCCCTGGACCCTGGGAAATAATAACAGGCATTAACTGGTAAAACAAAGAAATTATAATACAACGGCAACTACATCACTAAAACATATCACTTTTGGTGAAACTGTTTTAGAGACGTGTCAATTAAACGTTGTGGTTATTTTAGAGGATGTAGTCCTCGGTGCTGTTGACCCGTATCATGCTATACACGGACGTTTTCTTCCTGTATTCCCCTCACGATCAATACAGCTTCGATCCTTTGTTCACCCTGTTTACACTAAATTACAATTTCATTAAGCACAACAAGCTCAAACTTATAACAATGCTACCTTCATGAAGCTTGATTTTAGTTTGTGGTGCTGTAAAATATTACTTTAAATACTGAATATATCACAGCGTAACCCAATGAATCAACACCTTTTTAAAAAATCTAAATAAAAATCAAACCTTATACCTTTCATAAGGGCAGGGTTTGTTTCATGGCTGCTTCAGACTTTGTAGGCTCTTTGTTTTATTTATGTTAAACGCAGTGTTATCTTCACTCTTTTGTTTCTCATTGTATTTTTGTTTATCCTCTATTTAACTATTTTTACTTTATCGTTAAATGCTTCTTCTTTGTATTGTTGCTCTCACAGTGTGCCGTGATGTCTTCATGTTGGATGTAAAGCACTTTGAATCCCCTTGTTGTTTCAATAAGGCCCAACAACTAAAGTTGCTGTACTAGTAACTGTAATAATTGATTGATTGAAGTCTCAACACATCATCATTTCTACTTGAAGCGATCAGATCCCAGTGATGAAAAGGGGACAAGCCCATTTGAAACAGCAGCAACACTGACAGCTAGCTAGTTGACTCGTTTAGGGTTAAACCGGTTTTCTTTGTTAACCCTCGGGTCTCAACACATGGAGCTGGGTTCGGTTGTTTATTAGTTGCCAAACTAATGTAAAATATCAAAATACCATTACAGCTACGTTAACTTTTCCCGGACAGCCCTGGAGCTAACGTCACTGACATCGCCCTGATTTTAAATAAGGAGCGTTTGAACCCCGAGCGCTAAAAAAAACCCCACAAAGCCCGAGTTCCCGAAGCAGCGTCGATGAAATGACGATAATTTACAGTTTTAAATGTCCACAAATCGCACTTACCGAATACATTATGGGCCAGAAAGGCACAGAGGACGAGCACAACAACACCGCACAGGCCTGACGCCATGGCTTCTCCTCCAGATTCCCGGATCCGGGCGCCGAGGTGGGAGTCTCCGCGGAGAGCCGAGAGGAGGAGCTATGTTCCAATGAGCTGCTGATGCAAAAGATCGTCTATACGTAGAGGTGAGTCACTCCGACGGAGTCCCGCCCTCTTCCTGGAAGTCGCTTCTCTTTTTCTTGTCTTTCTTCTTTTAAAATAAAGAAGAGAACAAGAAAGTAAACATGGGGATGTATACAATAAGGAACAGGGGACATATAGACATACAAGCCAGGGGTGTTTGTACAATATACGTATAAATCATATAAATATCCTGTAGAAATTAAAGATACTCAAAGTAGTACAGCTTTTTCATTGGATGATTTGGAAATTAGGTTACATATTGTTCAAAGTCTTTCAGAAAAATGAAATAAAACAGGGTCTTTTATTGCTATGTTTGCATTTATAGATTTGCGTATATAAATTTGATATTATTAAAAAATGAATAAATAAAACACTTTGTAGTTTGAAAAGTGGTTCACCTGGCTGTAGTTCAATGCTTTGTGGGGTTATTGAAGTCTGCTACTGGTGAGTGTTGATGGAACTTCAAATCCATCTTTATTTATTATTTACAGTGTTAATTTATCATTTTCAGATTTTCTTCATTTGTATTTGGAGTTTTCTGTGGAATTTTGGTTGGGTTTAGGCAAAAGAAAACTACATGCCTTACTGTGAGAAAGCTTTTTGGATGACACATAAAAGACCTTGCAGGCTGATTTCATAAAAAGTAATAACACGTAAGGATCTCTTTGTGTTTGTTTTCTGTTTCTATTGTAGTCATGTCTCCTTGTATTTTGTGTAGTTGCTGGATGAGTCCCTTTTCCACACTTTATGTACGCATAAGTCACTAGTTTGTAGTTAAAAATTAGATTAAAAGTATTTGTTTAGTCAAAGAAACATAAAATATGTGAGCACAAGAATAATAAAAACTTAAACCCACATTTTAAGTCAGTGCTTTAGTAGAAGAACAGGCCTGAATGTAACAATGTGGCTGCCACTTTGAGATTCATATTGTGCTTTTTACTCCAAACTAATTTCCACATAGATAACCTGATGCCTACAGGCCCTTCAATGATTTAAGGCCTGAGAGCAGTTACTCAGTTTTCTCAGCAGATCATCCAACCTTGTCCCAAGGTGACATCTCTTTAAATTTCTGTTTTAATTTACCTAATTTACCCGACCAACAGTCCAAAGCACAAAGATGTTAAAGTTGTACCCAATCACGACCAACATTTGCTTGATAGATGACTTTAAGTGTGTATATGAGCTCTTGCACATTCAAACAGCAGCTAGCGACTGATGGCTCCCTGAGCTGTGAAGTCACACATGTAAATTGTAATTCGAGCTTCTCTCCTCTGCGTTTTTGTAGCCGCCGCGCGTGCATGTGAGGTCAGGTGTTTGTTGTCAGATGATAGTGATGATGAAGCTCACAGCTTGTTCCTCATTTTTTCGGTGAATGTTAAATAGCACTTTTCCAGTCTTATCGACAACACAATGCACTTTACAGGAGAAGTCACATTCACCTATTCACAAATATGCTCATACAGCACTTCACCTACCATGCTTATACTGTCGGCACAGTCATCAGTTGAATTTTAAGTTCAGTATATTGCCAAAGAGCACATCAGAATGCAGACTGGAGTGGCCGAGGATCTAACCACTGACCTTTCGGTAACTGGACGACCCTCTGTACTTCCTGAGCTACAGCTGCCCACTGCTCAGTCAGTCTTGAGTGGAACCAAGTCTTTGCAATTGTTAGTTATGAAAAGAACTACTCACAGGTTACCTCAGAGATGGAAGCTTCAGTGCTCGTCTCCTCAGTGTGGAGACATCAACAGTAGCAGTGTATGATCTGACCAGACGGAGGTTGTTTTATTTTGTTTGGAGTTACTTGTTGTTTTGGAGCTCAGTGATATAGGTTGTCATGCAAATCAGCTAATTCCACCTAAGACAGCTTAAGAAACATGTTCAGACTTTTCATGTCCTGAATCCTCTCACCAGCTGCGAAGAGTATAGTTTTGCACAGTCACCCGTTTATTTGGATGTCATAGCAGGCTTTTTGTTCTTGCACAATTCGAAAATGATTCACAGTGTTGGTACACAATGCACAATTATTAGCAACTCTGAAGCGGCATCAAGGCAATCCACAAGTTCCCCCTCATTTCAAAAAGCAAAACAAGTCAACTAGCCTACATGAGATTTATAGGTTTCCCCTATAGTGTATGAAAGGATGCATGTATATAGTATGCTGGATTTATCTGTATCTGGATTGCTGTTAATTATCATTCAAAATTCTCCACCGACTGTCACACAAGTAAACCGTTTTCAGTCTGATTGAACTATTCTGGTGAATTTCAAAAAAATACAACCTGCCACAGGTCGTCCAGGTTACATAGAAGCCAATTGTGCAATTGCCTTAAGAGATCGGTAGGGGGCAGCAGAAGACAATGGCTTTCAATGCAAAGGCCGTAACTTGGAGGTGAAGTTCCAAACACACAAGACTCCATTAACAGATCCAGAGAGACTAGATCTGCGGCCGCGGGGGACGGCGTTCGTTTTGTGCATCGCGGGAAGCGTAAACACTTCACTTCTGCGTCCGTCACGCGGCGCTGGACCACACCATCACGCATTACGGTCCAAGCCATCAAGAGTAGACCACACGGTGAAAATGTTATGTACATCGAATTTAAGTTGTAAAACGAGGCTTACCTCCTCTTGGCAGTAGGTGGTGCTATCACTATCTTTACATACAGACTAATAGATCTGTTCAGGTCAAAAACACTCTTGTTTCTCTTTAGATCGTATAAATCTTTCACTTTTGCAACAGGCTAAGACATCCGAGGAATCAAGACATCAAATATTCCTTTGATGTCCTGACCACTGACACTTTAAAGACTTTAAAGCAACCTGACGACAAGGACTTATTTGCTTAATGAATCCTTTACTTGTTGTTTTATATGATGCATGGGTGGAGTTAAATAGTAAGTCACAAACAAGTGTTATTCTTTCAGCTTTAACCGTTTGATACACAACATTGGTCAAAAGGGACCCAGCTCAGTTTTTATTTTCTATATCTTTGCAGTGAATGAATTTCATCATTCAGTATTTCAGGTATTCCCCAATTAACTTGTTTTAATTTTTCCTTTGTTACTTTTTGAATAAAAATATTTTTTGTATCACTACCCTTCTAATGCCCAACATGAATTCGTATTCATTTCCTGTGTTATTTCATGCATGAGTACTTTGCTATATGTATGAAATAAATGTATCTTATCATTTAAAATTCTAAGTGTTCATTAAAGCCTGACGCGCCCATGAAGTTGGATTTGTTTTTGAGTATGTTCAGGCCGTCAGAAATGTGACTCATTTTGAAATAGTTTCTACAACACACACACACACACACACAAAACCCCCCCAAAAAGTAGCATTTATGGCAGGGCCGCTGTGTCAGACTCCATTAATTTAAGCAGTTTTTACTGGGCATAACTTATAAAACGGTAACTGTCTCTACTCTGTTAATGCATAGTGAGTTTAGCATCATAATGCGTGTAATTTGAACATCTTGGATATATTGTAGATGCATATAGGCTTAGTCTTAGGCTTAGATATATATAGAGTTTGATATCCACACACATTGTACTGTCTGTGATCAAGAACCAGCTCATGCAGCTTCAGTGACTCTGTTTCAACACCTGAGGTCTCACGTGCACAGGTAATACATATAGTGTTGGAGGATTGTGAACTGTAGTTTCTGTCAACTTATATTAATCATGGAGGGGGGGGGGGGGGGGTGCTTTAATTATTACAATTATTAATAAAGAATGTCTAAAAACCACGATTTACAACCTTCAGCAAAGAGTCAAACGATACATTTATTCCAATTATCACCCTGTTTCAAAAAAACAGGGAAGTCTGCAGCAGCTTGTACTGTTTTAAAATATAAAGACGTTTTTCAAAGCGTTAACAATGAAAGCATGAAGATTTATATTCATTATTATAATAATGAAAATAACCTGTATTTATATAGCACTTCAAAAAAACTGAGTTAACCAAGTGCTTTGACAGCAAAGCAAGAAATGTAAATATAAGACAAATAACAATCAGCAGGATGCAATGTGACAAGGAGGCCAGGCAACCACGTTTAGGTGGTCTGAAAGGAGTGGTGTCCAATTTAAATGAATAAATATAGAGCTATGAAAACTTGAACACATACAAGCATTATAAATAAACAAGTAAAAATAAAAGGTGAAAATAATACAATAAAAAGACATCACATAAAAGCAAGTGTATAAAAACAGGTTTTAAGAAGTGACTTATTCATGTTCTTTCGTATGTGTTGTGTAATTGTAATTTGTTTATTAAAATGTTTAATAATTCACCTGAACTGAATTGACCTTTAATTTTAACTGAACTGGAATGACCGGTCCCCCCCCCCAACCGCACATGGGCCTGTGACTCACGCGAACGGGAATCTCGCGAGACTCGGGTTTGGTAACCCAGCTCTTATAAGCGCAGGCGCGTCCTCGTCCCCTTCGTTCGTCCTCAGTGCAGGATAACGACACTGCTGCCCCGGCTCTTCACGCCCACCACACCCGAGTCTGTGGTTATAACACCTCCGATCGGCTGCTGCTCCCTTCGCCGCTACACGACCGATAAGCAGCCCTGTGAAGATTGTATCCTCTAACGGGTAAGTTCCCTCTTAACCACCGCTTCATCTCCACTTCTGGTTGTAGCTTCCGGAGCTAATGCTAGCAGCCTAGCTAAGGTGAAGCCCGAAGAAGACGAGCTAAGGTGAAGCCGGAGGAGACGGGCTAAGCTTCGGGCTAAGCTTCGGGCTCATCTTCCACCAGAGTCTCCGTAAAAACGATTTAACCGCAACGTGTAATGTTTATATTTTAAATGCCTGTCTACGTTGGTAAAACACACGAATCGTGACTCCTGCTCTCCTTGTGCGTAACTGTGCGTCAGAGCCAAGTCGCTGGTGAACGTGACTGATATTTCTCAGCTTTTTATAACCACAGCGACTGATCTGCTCTCAATGCCTCTGTTGTTGTTGTGAGGATGGGAATTACACCTTTTGATCATGAGCATTGCATAAGGACACAGTTTCCAGGGGAACACATGGGTCGAGTTAGTGGAAGGAAATCGGTAAATATGATTAATAGGAGTCTCGAGCTGTCTGGTCATCTTATTGGCTCTTGTTTAAAGGAGTTAAACTGGTTACCATTGTGTCTACGTGTTGTTGTTGTTTTTTTTAACTTGTCCTCGAACACTTCCCCATAACTTGAGATTGGGAAAAAGTACGCGAGTGATTCCTCTGTCGAGGAATGTGTGGACCTGGCTCCAACTGGGGGAAGGGGTATAACAGGGTCATACGTAAGCTTCCAAAGTTTCCCTTTTTACGCAATCAAACTCAAGCCCTTACTTGCTTGTTACACTGTAATGATCACACACTTTTTCATCTGGTAATGGTTACGTGGCCGAAACTTGATACTCACTAAGCCATAGAACTATTCAGAAAATGCATTAATCATGATTTATTATCAATAGGTTGCACGACATTCCTGTAATTTATCTCAAAATAAAAGTTCTCATATCAGTCGATATCGTTAATTACCGCCAACAATGTCTTAATTTCTTCTGCATTTAAAAACAGATTTTTGCTCCTGAGTGAAGGTTGAGGTTTTTGACATTTCTGTATTAGCAGGAATTAAAATAATACTTCAAATAACATTTCACAAATCCGAGCGGGATCATTCCTGTGTGATGACACCTCACCGTGCCTTTCCAATGCACAAGCAATATACAGTTTGTATTTGACTTTGGTTGTTTTGCTTTTGAGGAAAATTCTTTTCTATTCTTATAATTATTGATATTGTTTTATTTCCCCGTCCTTCATTTGAGATCAAATTTCTCAACTGCAAGCTGCTTTTCTTTATCACATGTGATAATAAGTTTCATATTAGGAAAAAAAAAATCTGTAAATATACTTTGTTGGACTTTAAGAAAATATTTTTTTTACTACTTTTGTTAATCTTAATACTATCTCATTCAGATCTCTGGACAATCATCACGACTATGGATGTCATTGTGCGTCGCTGTCCGTTCTTGGCTCGTGTGCCCCAGGCCTTTCTCCAGCAGTCCAAGAAATCTCTGGTGGTGTATGCCCAGCGATGCCCCATCATGATGGAGCTGGCCTCAAAGCCTATGGCTCCGGCGATGGTACGGGCCCTCTGCTCATCCTCCTCCAACCACAGGACTGAGGACACCATGTCTGCTGTTGGAGGTATGTTGCATTATTACAATGCAGTTACATTATATGTGAAGTAGTGAACAATCCAGTTAATAAACGATTGCTGGCTATTATATTGTTATTAGGTTGTAAGTTTAGATAAACCTGAGGTCTTAACTTCCCTTTGTCAATTTGCAGGCCCCAAACAAGAAGTGGAGCCCAGCCGGCCTGCTGGTCACCCTATGCCCCCCCAAGGCCAGGCTGTGGCCTCCAAATGCCCTTTCCTGGCTGCTGAGATGGGCCAGAAGAACAGCAGTGTGGTCCGCCAGGTCGGCATGGAGTTCCAAGAGGATGTTCAGGAAGTCCGCACTGTCCAGAAAGGTAAGAGTTGTTTGGAATTGATTAGACTATTTCGTTTTTTCCCCAGTATTTTCCCCAGTATTCAATGCTATTCGTTTTTTTCCTCTCTTTGCCATTTCCAGAGGTTTCCCCTTCCCAGCTGAAGAAGCCGTCCTTGGCCAGCAGCATTCAGGGCAGTGGAGGGGAGCAGATTGACCTAATGAAGACCCTCTTGAAACAGAGACCTAAAAGGGTTTCCCACTTGCTGCAGGACAACTTGCCAGGAAGTCGTAAGTTCTATTTAGATTGTTTTACAATATTATAATGGAAAGGTATTGACACAGACCTGCCATACCAGTTTGACAGGCAGGGAGGTTTATTTAACAAACCCACTGACTGTGGTCATACTTGCCACAGCTGTTAGCAATTTCTTCACCCGTTGAAATGCAAGCCGTGTTGAGACACATCAACCAAACTTTTGTTTCCGGTTCTCACAGTGTCCCCCTTCCATTATGATGAATTTTTCGAGAAGAAGATCGAGGAGAAGAAGAGTGACCACACATATCGCGTGTTTAAGACCGTGAATCGTCTGGCCAGCGAGTTCCCCATGGCCGACAACTTCACTGGCTCTCTAGTGGAAAAGAGGGAGGTGTCTGTGTGGTGCAGCAACGACTACCTGGGCATGAGTCGACACCCCCGGGTCGTGCAGTCAATCATGTGAGTATTTGGGATGGGGGGGGTTGTTTGTGTTTGTGATGCAGGGGAAAATGCACTTGAAGCAGTCCCTTGGGTTCAGATGGGTTGACATGTAATGGAAAAACCTGTTGCTTTTATACCTTTTGTCCCACTGAGAGTGCAGGTGGAAAGAACCTGATAAAAGAGACCCAACAACTAATAATTGAATACAACCTGACACCCAGTCTGTTGTTTGTGGGGTTTAGAATGTTACTTGGCCATAGTTCACATCTAAACCCCAAAGGCCCCCAGTGAAGGTGTTTTGTTTTTCTCACCGCTTGTTTGAGCTTGCTCAGATCGTATTCCCTGTGCAGCAGTGACTCCTTTTCTTTAATCATGGTGTCAATTACTCAGCATCTCCTTTTTGTTTTTTTTATCTAAACTTTTCCACCAGGTACCCTTATCGCAAATCTACATCTGACTTTAATGTGTGAACCATTTTCCCAGTGATGCCTCAGAAAAGAAGGTCAAAAACATTGTTTGGTCCTCCTTTTTCCAGGGAAACTTTACGAAAACATGGGTCGGGGGCCGGAGGCACCAGGAACATTTCTGGGACCAGTAAATTCCACGTGGAGCTGGAACAAGAACTGGCCGACCTCCACAAGAAGGACGCTGCGCTGCTCTTCACCTCCTGCTTTGTGGCCAATGACTCTACCCTCTTCACCCTCGCCAAGATGTTGCCTGGTATATAAATATTACCAAGTGTTTGCTGTACAATAAAGCGGACATTTCCCTAAATATTTACCGCCGCCACTCAATAACGGTTGTCCTCTATGATTGAAATGGTCACATTAATGCAAACCCTTTTAAAAAACATTTCCCATTCTCACCAGCTCTCTCTACTTTGACCTATTTTAGGTTGTGAGATCTACTCTGACGCAGGCAACCATGCCTCAATGATCATGGGAATCAAGAACAGCGGTGCTAAGAAATTTATTTTCCGCCACAACGATGTGGCCGATCTGCGAAAGATGCTGCAGAAGGGAGATCCCACCAAACCGAAGATCGTGGCCTTTGAGACCGTCCACTCCATGGATGGTGAGTGTCAGATGTTTATCCATTTTGTCAACGAAACCTGTTTGTTGATGAATGTAAGAGATGGGGATTTACTTTTTTATAACTTTTCTCTTTAACCCTCTTTTTGTAAAACAGGCGCTGTGTGTCCGCTGGAGGAGATGTGCGACGTGGCCCACGAGTTTGGTGCTATCACGTTCGTAGACGAGGTTCACGCTGTGGGCCTGTATGGCGCCAGGGGCGGGGGCATCGGAGACAGAGATGGTGTCATGCACAAGATGGATATCGTCTCAGGGACACTAGGTCAGCATTTAATCTCTACTCAATTAGATAACTCATGGTTATCTATGAATCTGTGAGAGTGTCAAGCCGAACTAAAATGTTACAGAACCATTACTAGTTTTGAACGTGCACAAATCTATGTTTTTTTTAAAGTGTTCTATATTCATATATTTCTATTAACCAAAGAAAATGCTCTCAGAAATCCAGTAGATGGTTCTCGAGTTTGTTCCGACACTGTAACAGCTTCCGCTGTGTCACCCATTATGCCAGAGGGCTTAAAGAAGCTGGAGCAGCTCTGTTGTTGCTAGGAGACTGTGGGCTTTTGTTGTTCACTTATTGAATTACCCGCTGTCGCTGTGTGTCTTTCAAGCTGAGGGGACAATTATTTCTGACTGAGAGCTCCACAGCTCTTGTACTTCTGCAGCATCCATTTCACAGATCTGGTGTGTAGGATCAGAGTGGGAGATTTTGACAAGGACCACTACAGTGACCTCTTCAAGAAGCATAGTTTGAGGGATAGAAACCCATGTTTTGTGGTTCTGTTCCATCAATCAAATGAAATGATAACCACCTTTTTATGTCCTGTCCTCTTCCAGGCAAGGCTTTCGGCTGTGTAGGCGGGTACATCGCAAGTACTTCCACCCTGGTTGACATGGTGCGTTCGTACGCCGCTGGTTTCATCTTCACCACCTCACTGCCTCCGATGCTGTTGGCGGGAGCCCGGCAGTCCATCCAGGTCCTCAAAGGGGAAGAGGGTCGCACTCTGAGACGCAAACACCAGCGCAACGTCAAGCTGCTCAGACAGATGCTGATGGACTCGGGGCTGCCCGTGGTGCACTGTCCCAGCCACATCATCCCCGTCCGGGTAAGTCTTTAGTAAATCTAGGGCCCAACTGAACTGAGCTTGTAGACAGAGCCACATTTCAATTTAACAAAATTATGAAGATTTAATTTGTGTGTCTTCAAAATGCCTCCAGCCTCATTACTCTATTTGTTTCATTGTAATTTTCAGGTGTCAGACGCAGAGACAAAATACTGAAGTGTGTGACATCATGATGAGTCCGTCACAACATCTACGTGCAGGCCATCAACTATCCCACCGTTGCCAGGGGAGACGAGCTCTTGCGTATCGCACCAACACCTCACCACACTCCTGAGATGATGAAATACTTTGTTGGTAAGATGGTGTTTTAATCTTGTTAATATCAAACACACTCAGAAATGTAACCACGTGTTAATTTACAATGGCATAAAGTTTGCTTTTTAGTTATGGTCCTGTTTAAACAGTGCACCTTTTTAATAGCAGTAACTGTAGTTGTCTGTAGCTTTATCTTGATGATGTTAAATTAACCTCCCTTCTTCTCTGTCTCCCCTCCTCAGAGAGGCTGGTGCACACATGGAAGGAGGCGGGTCTGCAGCTGAAGCCCCACTCCTCGGCAGAGTGCACCTTCTGTCAGCAGCCGCTGCACTTTGAGGTGATGAGCGAGCGAGAAAAGTCTTACTTCAGTGGCCTCAGCCACCCTATCTCAGCCTGTGGGTAACCATGCTCGCCACCGCTGGCTCGAGACGGCACATATACACACAATACTCATTCCTCTGTCACTGTCATAGAATGTATTAATTATCTTTGGGATGTCCTCCTACACATATTATTTAAAATATTCTATGTTCAGATGTTCTATATACCCCAAATAAAATATGAGAATAAAAAAATCTGTGGTGTTTTTTTTTTTTTTCTCACGTTTTAAAAAGCAAATGTAACCTAGCAGAGTTGATGAGGAACCATGAAAAGAATATAGGACGAGATGGTGAATATCCCTTGTATCTTCTACCGCCTAAGTTCTTAATGCCTACCACCGGTTGATGTTAGTGACATGTATTTCTAATGGTGGAAGGTAACATAGCTGAGGCTAATTATAAAATGAGTTCAGATGATTGAAGATAATTGATGTAATTATCTTCTCTACTGGGTTAATGATGTTATGAACATATCACAACAAGGTAGACAAAGTTACTGTGCTGACAGATTGACCACTTACCGGAGAAAAAAAATTGGAAGCGACAAAAATAGGTCAAAACAATTTGTCTGATTCCGCACAGACAAAATCTTTGCGTCGCTGTCTGAGTTGGTAACCCAAATATTTTTGATCCACTGGCCTACTTGTGCTTTTGAGACATTTAAAAAGATTGTTTGCTACTGATAAAAAATGTTTTGGTCATTTGTAGCAAATTGGCAATGGATCCATTTGGAAAAGTTCTGATACACATTCAGGAATTGTAATGAAATGTATTAGGCTTGCATATGACTGCACACCAAAGTTAGGTTTGAATGGGACCGACCGACATATAGTTGTAATCCTTTTTCTTAGATATATGCTTTATAATCTCCGAAACACAACACAATATAAATCCAGAACAGACAGGTTAAAATGTTTTTTTTGTGAGTGAGGGAGACCTACTAACCCACTGTCCTTTAAATTCAGATAGAAGTGACATAAATGCAGCTATGACACTTAATATGACGCAGATCCACAATATAAAAGGCTCCACTGGTCAGAGCCAAGCAAGCACACGTCCTCCAGATCCACATAATCCTCACAGCGACTCAGAAGGCTCATGTTCGCCATCAACAGTGTGTTTGGACATGAAACCACACCAGCCTCATCGTCCCCCACCACACGGACAAACTGTGATTGTTTGTCTCTCGCTCTTATCAGCTCTTATTCATTCAGATCACACACGAGTACCGAGAGTTTGCATAATTCAGATCAGGTGTCGTAAAAAAAGCCACAGTTGCCTCAGAACTACTGTGAAAATGGAAGTGAGACTAATACTTGCAAATGCTGTGTGTAAATGAGGTGACTTCTGCTTTTCAGATGACTCTTCTAATGCGTGACCTGCCTATAACATCACAACATTTACGGGGATTTATATCGTAGTGAAAGAACAAAAAAAAGATGATGCTTCACCTGTTTCCCTACATTGTAGAATTTTAAAATAATGATTTTATTTATACACCAAACTACTACACAACATGTTTCATTTTAGAGGAACATGCCAACAAAACAAGGCAAAATTCAACACTGAAGACCTCTACTCTCTGGTTCAACAGTAACGCTGCAGTGTGTAATTTGTATAAATATTCAGATTCACTCGTGTCACAGTTGTAATTTTGAAATACAGCAGTGTGACTGTGTACAGTAGAGTCGCACTAACGCAGTATCTCAGTATCATCTGGTTAATTGACTCCTCAGCTATTTTTATACTCTCAACTATGTGACTCACACCACTCCTCCTTCACACATTGATACATAAAAATAAACCCACATGTATAATACCAGCATTTAAAAACAAGATTCAACACATTTAATCATACTCACAGTCGCCATGAAACAGTTGTTTGTTTGTGCAATAAACAATCATACATAGAAATAGTGAACTTAATATTTATAATAATAATGATAATGATGCTAAACTTTATTTTTTTCCCCGACCCCATGGGAGAGTGTCCTACCTACTCTCCCATTTCGCGCTTACTGTTCTTTCAATAAAGTCAAAAATGCCCAAAATATATATTTTTTAAATGTGTTTTACAAGGGGGGGGCTGTGGTTCAGGACATAGAACAGGTCATCCACTAACCAGGAGGTCAGCAGTTCAATCCCAGTCCCAGTCTGCATGCTGAAACCCCAATTTGTCTCTGACGGCTGTGTCGACTGTGTCTGCATGATGAAGTGCTGCACATAGATGCACTGTAGATGAATGGCAAAAAACACTGAACAAGCGATTTGAGTCGTCATCAAGACTAGAAAAGCTCCTACAAGGAATTGTCCTTTGCTCCAGTGGGGAGGATCCTTCGTAATCCTACTAGCTCTCAGTCTTCAATCAGCAAAGACACCTATTACAAGAAGTGTAGAGAAAAGGATGTTCGGACTAAGGGGCGGGTCCAGGATTGTTATATTTTTCACGTTTTTTCAACATTGTCCTTGAATAAATCAGGCACATTTAGGGGACTAATATTTACGAGCATGTGGCTCAGATCCAAATGAAAGTCTGGATCTTGTGAATTAAAATGTGGTTTCATAAGGGCATTGTTGCGCCTTGGTAGAGGTACAAGAAGTGCTATTCTAGATCTGTTCCAAAACTGAATCCACGTTTTTCTGAGAGATAGCTAGTGTGGCTGTAGTGTCTTTGTTTATTTGCAGCAGAGTAGAAACTAGGCCCCAGGAACCAACTGTCCTGTGTTGCAGGCAGAAGGAAACAGCCCCTGGCTACTGAGAAATTAACCGTGAAGCTCGACTAATTGAAAGATTGTAGTCTCTCTTAGAAAGGTCACTTCCTCATTACACAGAGACAAACAGATGCCATCTAACGAGGCTCCACTGTACATTTAGCAGATGCACACACACACAAACATCATGAATACACAATATATAAAATGTATGAATTCTCTGCCTCTGTCCTTGTCATTGTGTGTCTTTGTAGTTCTCTGGTGCCGAATGAATCTGATTAAAAAATATTTTTTTTCATCTCAAGGATTTAAACATTCCTCCGGGTTTTTCAGGGAGTCGCCCTGGTCGCAGCTGGGTTTGGAAAACAATTCATCCCTTATGAGGATTGCAGAGTCATCTTTCAAAATGAATTTAGTTTGAAATGTAACATTAGCGTCTCATCCCTCTGTGTTCCCCCTGTGGCTTTCAAAGAAGTAGAGGGAGGCGTTTCTTTATTGGGGTTAGTAACCTTAGCTCTACATTTGATAGCTTAAAAATAGCTGCAGGAGAGTTTGACAGGGACAAGCAGACAATACAAATATGACATAAAATACAAAATGACAGTGATGCAGAGGGTAAACTTGACATCATTTCTTCTTTTCAATGATTTAATAAATTACTTCCATGGCTTTATCTAAATAGATATGACTGTTGAATTAATATACTGCTATAGCTATCTACTGTAATGGCAGATTTGCATTTGTGTAATGTTTAATAGAAGAACAGATATGTATTTAGAAGAAGTAGATAACAAATGTGTTTCTGTGACTTACAAGAGTTGCAGAGGGGACTATAAGTGTTTATGGCCCTCACATGTGTGTCTTAGCAAATGCTTCACTGCAGGGGTTACTTAGTGTGTCTGATAGAGATGGGTGAGGGGAACTCTGCATTGTATACAGGACTTGAGTCTTATGATGTTGTAGATCTAGATAGGGGATCTCGGAGACAGATTGTCTCACACCAGAAAGGCACACCAGGGGGCTGAGACGGAGATCTGAGACAGGAACTCTGCCCAACCTGGTCAGACATCAAGAGGCTGAAGAATACCTTTTGGCTCCTCGCGGGGAGGGGCTTCTGATTGTATAAGTGAAGTGATTCTCCTATGCTCTGTGCTCATTCTATACACGTCACACTAGGTGGCTGTGTGGGGTGAGCCCACCTGCAGGTGTTTTAGTTGAACTTTCCTAGAGACAATGTTATGTGTGTATTATTATACAATAGAGTATGATTATTAAACAGAAACTGCCACCACACTACTCAATGTAGGTTTTATTTTAATAGGAATAGTAATTCTATCCGGTCTCGTGCTTCAGTTTTCTTTGGCACTGACCTCATCGCTCTTTATCTGCGTCAGTGCAGCCGTCAGGGTCCAGATAAGTGCAGGTCCTTGAGGCCTCCTGGAATGCTACCATGTGACTGACTAGTTTGGAAGGTGAGGAGGGCATGTGTCTGCACAAATTGCGTGCAGTCATATGCATAGTAGAAAATGCTCCAGAAGGATACACGAGGACTGTGCTAGTGTTACAAAAGCTGTGTAACCTTGTGTTTCTATAATGCATTAAAGACTATGGAAGCCCAGGCAGTCTGATTGTGTTTGTAATTCACCATGTACATACAGCACATAAAACTATTTGAATCTTAACATTAACATTTTGCACAACGATCAACTGTGCATGTGTTCACAAATGATGTGCTTTACAGTTTATGAGTTATAGAATATTGTTATTGTACCAAAAGGTGCCTGTATACAGCACAAACTCCATTCATATTCAAAGCTGCACACTGAGCAGCCATGAATAGTTTGATTGTGGTGACACGCACAATTATGATTTAAATATACGCTGATGTAGGCTATTAAATGTGTTTAAGCTTCATTTATTCCTGTTGCATCAGAACCTCAGCCACTGCATTAAAGTTAAATTAGTTGATTATCAAATAATCAACTAAATACATCATCAAAGAGACATCAGTGTACGAAAATATTATTACAAGCCGTCACCGACATGGCAGTAAAACTGAAATCACTCAATAATTTGTCCTTGCATGTGTAAATGTGTTGACATTGAGCACCAAGGACAAGCGGTTATTGCACTGATGGTTGCACAATTACAATCTGTTGCGGAGAAAAAAGAAAAGATCACAAGAGACATGTTGGTTCTTGCAGCACTGCAGCAAAGAATGAAAAACCCCCGGAGAGCTGTAATTAAGACTTCCTGTTTAAGAAATGGGGAAGACAAATTTTCCTGAAACTCCAATTTGATGCACGTAATGATAAGAGCAAGTTAAAAAGTTACAGCGACACAATACATTCTCACTTTATAGCCTTGTTTGATCATTGCTTACTCGTCAAACAACTGATACCAACTGCGTGCAACATGCAGTATTTACTGGGTGCAGCCATGGACTGTATGTGAGCAACACACAACTACGATGACAAGCTTTTTCATTTACTGTAAATCTTTTTGTTTATGGCAGCAGAAGTTTCCTCTTTGGCATGGGACCACAGAGGAATGAAACTCTGAATTCTGGCTGCTCAATGAACCCAACCCTGATGTTTGTGGAATGAATGACAAGTATCTCTTTCACTAATTAAGTGAGGCTTTCTTCAAAGTTCACTGACAACTGGCATCATTAATTCAAAGAGGAATGTATTTGTTTATTTTTTACTTAAGCCTAGGATGTTGTTGTTCTGGGTTTGTACCCTCATGGTTGAATGCACTTATTGTAAGTCGCTTTGGATAAAAGCGTCAGCTAAATGAAATGTAATGTAATGTAATCACCACTGTCCGTTGGTTAATATTTCTTTTTGTTTTTGCTTGTGAGCAAGATTATGCAAAAACAACTGGACAGATTTCCATGACACTTGGTGGAAGGATGCAGTATGGGTCCGGAAAGAACCCATACAATTTTCTGAATTATTTTTTTTATTGTCATTTTCACCAATTTCCAAGGGAATAATTCATAGATATTGACTTGCATGGCAACTTATTAAAAAAACGATTATAGAAAATATCAGAAATCACGGAGCCATAAAATTTACTTTTACCAATTAGTTCCATAATAAGTGTAAAGCCTTGTAGCTTGATAATCGGTCCCAGAGCATGAGATTTAAGGGTGTGAGATTAAAGCTGGCCTCGTTCCTCACTCAAAGACATGGACATAGAGGGCCAGTGTCCAGAATATCCAGCTGGACATTCCTCTCCCTCTGTGGCCTTTCATGTCCACTATCCTGGTTTAGAAACACCTCCACAGACACACAAGGTCATGTTAAAGATGAGGGCAAAACAGAGCAAACCTGAGGAAAAGAAAACCAACTTCTATTGCTTCTCAGTTTCATATTTTCCAGTAGTAAGTAATTTGTTATTATTATTTGTCAATGACATTTTTTAATGTTTACCCTTGAGTTTGGCCAAAGTGAAATTGTATATTAGTCTGTCTGTGTTATTATTTGTAATGGCGGTAGTAGTTGTCAGACTTTTTTCACATCAGTCTGAGGCCACACCAGGAACAAGGATGTGTAAAAGTAATGCAACTCTGGTAAAGGCCACCACCTCCGTCCAACAGTGCTGGTAACTTTTCATGATTTAGTCCACACCTTCCTCCTCAGACTTCTGGTGTTCGATTCCCATCTGTTTTATTTTGGTGAACAAAAGGCAATAGTATTTACTCATTCACATAAAAAGTTTTGGAACTTATAACTGGAAAAAGTTTATGGAATTTGACATTTTACCTACAAAAGTGGGCGAAATCTGAGAGTCAAGACATTTCTCCTATTGCACACAGCCAGTAAAGTGGTAAAACGATATGTTGTGTATTAGATTGTGTGTTCTCAATGACATAAAGAGCAGGAGTATTGTTTTACAGTGTACGTGCATGTCCGTGACACCATAGCAGAGGCTTGGTTAAGGTCAGGCCAAGCAACACACTGGTCTTCCTGTGTTTCATAGAAGCCCTGCTGATAAAACATCAGTTCATTAAACAAATCTGTCACGCAACTAATGCCACTCCAGCAAAACAAGAGGATAGCATAATCATGAATGTTTTAGTTTGATTTCACAAAATGTCCCTTCAGGGCCACATTTATCTGTGTTGGTCCTGTGATAACGCTGTGGGTGAGAAGGCATCACAAATATCAGCAGCATCATGACTGCATCTCCGTGACTTGTTTCCATGCCATGCAGGCAAAAGGGTAATTGGCAGGAGAGGCTGAACCTTTGCTCCCATAACAAACAAGGCCGCAGGTCAGTGTGTTGAATCATTGAATGACTTTATTTAATTGCTTTGATCTCCAGGTAGCCAACTGTGCTTCCGTCATTCCTTCACAGAATTCTTAACAAAGGTTAGAAGAATCTGTTACTGGAAAACAGACATGAAACTATGCCTGCTTGGTAAGGCGACGCCCTTATTTTGCACATTAATTGCCAAGTTCAGTGTTTCCACTGCCAGTATTTACTTCTTTCATCAGCTCTCGATGTGGGAATGAGAAACTGCTCAAACTAACTTCAAAGTACAAATCATAATTCAGTTCTGTACATTTCACATTATTTTTTTGCACAAGAAGCTAACTATGCTAACTAAATCTGAAAAGATTCAGCATGACTGTGATGCAACTCATGTGTTTTAGAGACAAAAATAGATCCTATTTTGGGGTTGTTTGTCATTGATTAGTTTTTGCTTCTCACTTCGACAAAGCAGAATCACTAAAACAGGAAGAGTCAAAAGCACATTAAAATTCACGAGATCCAGATTTTTATTCTCATAAATATCAGTCCCCTAAACATGCCAGATTTTCTTCATCAAGATCCATGAGTTATTCTCTGATAAATCAATGAAAAGGTTGAAAACGACCTAATTCACAATGTTAAAGAAAGTGAAAACAAAATGCCTGGGTCGGGCCCCTTATCTAGATCCACAACTAAATTGAATGAGTTCTTCCCTGACCCATACTGCATCCCTCCACCAAGTTTCATGGAAAAGGGGTTGATCCTGTCTAATTTCCACTTAACACTGAACAGCTGGCCGCAGAAAATACTAAAACAACAAATGAGGCTCATATTCTTCCTAGTTTTCTTGAATTTCAAAAATTGTTTCATGTCAAATCCTGTTCACATTATGCGTTTTGGAGTCATCCTCAGCTTCAATTTACACACATCCTTCAGACAAAAAGCTCTGTTTGAACTTCATGAGCACTGAAAAAGAAAAACAATACTTTATTACCTTACTTAGACAATGCAAACTGTGTTTATGACACTGGAAACAGTTGGAGAAGGTCATGCACTGAACAAGAGTGCTGTGAGTCTGTAGGGAACACGTACCTACAGTATATACCTTATTTTTAAGTTCATTTCCTTTTGTGTTGCACAAGCACTGAAGTAAACCGTGTTGTGACAGACAACACTGCAACAGCAGGTCTGTACCTAATCCGGAGCAGTTTAGTGCGTCTGTGAGTCTTTGAATTTCCTCATTCTTGAGTTGTTTCACTTTTGTCTCTGAAAAATGAAGCTAAAATAGATCACATTGTTGTGCTTGTAGGCAACACTCATAACTTAACACTATGGAACAATGGAGTGAAATTCCCTCTCTGCATTTGTCTGGCTCTAAAGGAGCTGACATGGGTGAAGCTGCCTTTGAGCAATCGAGGAAGACGGATGTTGTGGAATTCTTCTCTTACGTAACTTATCCATTACATGTGAGGCTATTGTTGGTTACAAAGCAGCTGTCAAACCCGGCAGATCTCTAGTTTTCCACAAGAAACCACCACGGGTGTGAGTCAAAGTCTGTTTTGTGAGACTTTATCCCACACACCTCATCACCAACATGCTGTCATCAGTAGACACTCATATGACACACATGGTTTCACACTGATTATTACAAAGTGAGATGAGTTGTTGTTTGAAGAACTACCAGTGAATAACATTACCTCAGTCTCAGTAATAAAGACAACCTTTGTTTTCACACCATTTTGTCTTCTTGTGCCTTACTATGTCTGGCCATACTATCAGAATTTCATTTTGTTTCTTGATGTCATCATTGCATCTGACAAGATTGTATACTGAACTAAAGTTGTTTAAAGTAATTGAGACGTATCATCAGCGTAGGAATGGTAGGAAACATTGAGGGAGCATGTATTGATTGAATTATATTAAGTTTCTGCCCTATATCCTACACACTGGCCCTTTAAAACAAGATGTTGACACAGGGTCCTGCTACAAGACAAGGCCGCGATGGGGGATTGAGGACCCATCGCGTGGCCTTGTCTTGTAGCATAGTTGACACTGGACCTCAGTGTTTCATCAAAATATTTTGATCTGAATTAATTTGGCTTTCCTCCACAACATGATATGGAGCCAAGCTGACATCTGGGTGTATTCACAGAATGTGAATCATTAAATTGTGGTTGACAAGGTTCCAGTTAATTGACCTGCTCTTCCTCGTTCCTCCTGCTCTTCCTCATTCCATTCATCATCTACTGGAAATGAGTTATTTACATTCATTAGTCAAAATTATTTGCTTTGAATTATCTGTGTGAGGCTGTTACAACTTTATTTTTAATTATTATAATATTATTTCTTCGAGGCAATTGTATTGAATAAGCCAAAACCGATTATGATTATTATATGTTTGAGAATGTCTGACACTTGTACGTCTCATCAGGTCAAAACAAGTTCGGTAGGTTTTGTAAATGTCATCTGCTGAAGGCCTCAGTACCCTGAAGGACTTTTTTTAAAACGTAGAAAGTATCTTCTAGATTGTTAGCAGATGCAGCTTGTTCCTGTAAATGTATCCTACAATCAGACATGACTTGGTGTGACGATAACATGAAAACAACCTGTGAGCCCACAGTCTGTCATACTACACAAATGCGGGCAAAGGAGGTTGACCTATTTGTGGTGTGTGAACTGTTGGATATGTGACATAACATCCCTACAATGGAAAAGGCCCACAGGGGATTTAGTTAAAGAAAGGGTTATGTTGCACAAGCAAACAGATTTGATCATTTTCTTGAGTGAGTTACATCTGAAATACCACACATCATGTGTTTGAATGTGTAGTATTAGTATACCACTTAAAAATTGACAAAGTGCACAATGAGAGCAGAATATCAGCAGGACATGATAAAGGCTTGGGTCCCACTAACTGATGTTGAAGTCCTGTCTTGTGGAAGATTTGATTGGGGCTCAGCAGCTAATAGTTTTTGTTTCTGGACTTTCTCGTATTTAACTTTATTAAGTACTGTTAGCGAATGCTGGATTGCTGGAATGTAATCTTTCAGCAGAGGATGAACTTATAGCGGCTGTGTGCTAAATAACCTGCTGTGCAGTAACAGAATCAAAGCAAACAGTGCAAAGAAAGGCCACTGTCAGTTTTACATTATGTTACTAGAACTTTCCCAACCAAGGGCCTTACGTCAGTGAACTCCTGACATCTGGCGGTGAAAGTGTGTCACTACACTTTGAAAATGGTCCGCGCGAGGAACTTCAATCAATTAACCTCTTCATTGGCCGTGCAGCACTTTAATGTCACCACGCGTGATGACCTGTGTTGTGTTTGTCGCCAGGGACGCTAAAGGTGCAGTGTTCCCTTTAAGAAGTCTGTCAGCTGCTCGGCGCGTGATCACGGCGCGTAAACTGAACTGTGTTGTTGGTGGTTAGTAGCTAGCTGTTAGCTGTTAGCAGTTACTTAGCTCACATTAGCGCTGCTCTCGTTCTTTAGCACCACTTTGTGGTGTGATTGTTATTTTTAGGTAATGTAAATCACTGGAAATGACATGAACATGGAACCAAGTTCGTTTAGACAATACTTTTATTTATTTACATTTACTTGGAATATAAAACACAAAAGCATTTTAGAAAACAGTACAAAACTCTGATAAACAAAGTGGCCCTCTCCCACCACAACCAAGTGGCAACCTAGCGTGACGTCACCCATTGGTTTGTGAACTTCCTCTTGATTGTTTGCCAGGAGCCGAGCGGCCTCCAGGTCAGACAGCGGACCTGTGCAGTATCCGTACAACTGGCAGCGTCCGAACGAGTCCTGGTGCCACACCTGGAGGTGAACCTTCGGCCAGCCCTGGATTCCCTTGGTCGCGTAGTGCAGATCGATCGGGTGGCTCCAGAACGCCATGTCTCCGGTCTGGGGGACATCCACCTGGGTCTGACCCTCCTTCAGCCCGGACAGAAGCCGCCATGCTCCTCCCGTGTGAACTCCCCATTTGCAAAACAGGCTGTTCTGTGGGAAACCACTTGCCCCTACGATCTGGCCAATAACATGCAGCTCCGCCATGTCACAAACTTCTCTTCACACAAAAACATGCGGCGACAGAGATCCCCTTTTCCCGAGTCTAACCGCTAACTGAGATTAGCAGCCACAGGCTGAGGGTTTAGGATCTCCGCGGTATTACACTTTTAAGCACTTCCGCATATGCTTCTTCTTTTGGAGCCGGAAGCACCGTCCATCTTTTATTTACGCTCTATGTACACAACACGCAGTCCATAACATTGTTCAGGGAGTCCCTTTCATTTCACTGCATTAACTCTCAAAGCCATATTTGTCGAAGTGTCTCATGATGATGCCGAGCTCTAGTTCCACGGTCCCCATGGCTTTGGTGTGCAGTCTGTATCTATCCGCTCCGCTGTATATGAGATCTGGGCTGCGGAGCTGGGCTCCTCCACCAACGAACATTTGTGCGACCTGCTCCTGCCAGGAGCCGAGTGGCCTCCAGGTCACACAGCGGACCCTGTGGTGTCCGGGGCTGGACGGGAAGTGGCAGTATCCGTACCCGAACAACTGGCAACGTCCAAACCAGTCCTGGTGCCACACCTGGAGGTGAACCTTCGGCCAGCCCTGGATTCCCTTGGTTGCGTAGTGCAGATCTATCGGGTGGCTCCAGAACGCCATGTCTCCAATCTGGGGGACATCCACCTGGGTCTGACCCTCCTTTACCCCGGAAAGAAGCCGCCATGCTCCTCCCGTGTGAACTCCCCATTTGCAAAACAGGCTGTTCTGTGGGAAACCACTTGCCCCGACAATCTGGCCGATAACATGCAGCTCCGCCATGTAACAAACGTCTCTTCACACAAAAACATGCGGTGACGGAGATCCTCTTTTCCCGAGTTTAACAGCTAACTGAGATTAGCAGCCTGCGAGCAACACAGCTCACAGTAAGGGATGCTCAAATCGTGGCAGCAGTAGCTCGTAGAGGCCCTTCCGGTGTCAACAGAAACTGCCACCGATATGTGAAGGCAGCGGCCTTTGTTGCCACACTGTTCAAAGGCAACTGCCTTTGTTTCCACACTGTTTGGCATCTGCCCCTGTTGCCACAAGTGTTTGGGGGCAGTTGTCACTGCTCCAGTCCACACTGTCTGAGAGGAACTAAAGCTGTTTGTGATTTATTCAATGAGATATATACTGGTTTATGAAGGTTTATTAGATAGTTTGTTAGCTCTCAGGGGGGTTGGACTCAAAATGAATCAAGAAAAGCTCCACATCTAACAGATCCATATGCATGATCTTGGTGTCTATGGATAGGTAAAAACTCAAAGACTGTATTCCCAGTATCAGTTACAGTGTGACTGATACTGTGCCTTTATCCTGTTAAAATAAA
This sequence comes from Hippoglossus hippoglossus, assembly GCF_009819705.1. Lineage (NCBI taxonomy): Eukaryota > Metazoa > Chordata > Actinopteri > Pleuronectiformes > Pleuronectidae > Hippoglossus > Hippoglossus hippoglossus. Next base: position 10,416,487 of record NC_047155.1, read on the forward strand.
GTGAAATGTACTGATATTGAACTGTTATTTATACTTTCCTGGCTAACCAGTAATTTCAAGTAAATCTCCACCAAGGTTACCAAGTACAACTTGAAAAATAAAAATAATGTTGCTTTTGATGACAGATAGACATTCATAATGTGTAAATAATCACCTTTTATCTTTTATGTTTGAGTAATTTATGCAAATGCAGGTGCTTTACTTACTTTATGTATGGTGCATTTTCCAAAGATATATGTATTAACCATACAACCTCACAGCAATTCTGGGTTGGGTGGTTTTCAAGTATAGAAAACTATTCAAATTGCACAAAGAGTGTGAGGAATAGGGATTTAATTGGGGCTCAGCTGCTAATAGTTTTTGTGTCTGGCCTTTCTCGTATTTAACACTGTGGCATTATGATACAATCTGTTGTCATAAATATGTGAGCACTTTATTAAGTACTGTTAGCGAATGCTGAATTTCTGGAATGTAATCTTTCAGCAGAGGATTAACATATAGTGGCTGTGGAGGAAATACTCCAAATCTTTAACCAAAGAAAAAGTTTCATCATCATCATCATCGTCATCATCATATCACGCCAGGGCCGTATCTATTATAGGGCAGTGTTATTTGTCTCATTTAGGGCCAAATATGGGACCCAGTGGGCACCCACAGAGGATCAGGGAGTCTCGCCAGAGGGACACTGAGCATTGGTGTTGATTCCCTACTTTTGTAGGTTATCCTGAGTTTTGCCTTCTTTCGGCAAGTAGCAAGCGATCTCACGGTGCCCCTGTTAATCTCTCCCGGAGACCAGTTGCTAGAACACCCACTGCGCCAAATCCAAACGGGTGCTGAAAGGTTTAACCCTCGGCACCTGGACAAGATTTTAAAGTTCAAAAGAAAGTAGCAAAACCCCACTCTAAAAACATCTGGGTGCAAGTTCTTTGATCCAGATAAACATATCTGGTGTGCAATAATAGAATCAAAGCAACAGTGCAAAGAAGGGCCACTGTCAGTTTTACATTATGATACCAGAACTTTCCCAACCAAGAGCCTTACGTCAGTGAACTCCTGACATCTGGCGGTGAAAGTGTGTCACTACACTTTGAAAATGGCCCGCACGAGGAACTTCAATCGATTATCTAAATGGATCGATTGATTAGTTAGTTAACCTCTTCAATGGCCGTGCAGCACTTTAATGTCACCACGCGTGATGACATGTGTTGTGTTTGTCGCCAGGGACGCTAAAGGTGCAGCGTCCCCTTTAAGAAGTCTGTCAGCTGCTCGGCGCGTGATCACGGCGCGTAAACTGAACTGTGTTGTCTGTGGTTAGCAGCTAGCTGTTAGCTGTTAGCTGTTAGCTTACGTTAGCGCTGCTCTCGTTCTTTAGCGTTAACGAAGTGGGACGCAGTTACATTTCTGTTGTGACGATCGGACCCGACAACAAGAGGCTCTCACCGGGTTCGTCTGCAGGAAACATGACGGTGAGTGTGGTCACGGAGCTGAAGCTTGGTTTGTTACCGGTAGTTTCACTACTTCAGCTCTAATGGGACAGATTCATAGTGATGGAATATAAATGTGGGAGCTTCCTGTTCAGCATGAGTTTCCCAAGTGCTAGACTCATTTGTTTACTGTCTTTAATTAATATTTCAGCAAATAAATATATCATATGTATTCTTTTGTAACAATTATTAAAATTACAATTATTTGGTTTTCCAGGGAAATACATAAGATTGTGTTTAACAAACAGTAGGAAACAACTTTAAAGAACCAGCTCACTGCAGCAGAAAGCCTGTTGTCTATGAAGATTATCTTTTTGGAAATTAATCAACACAATAATCAGCTTAGATCAGATTGTTAACAGGTTTTAATCAGTTGTGTCTACATACCGTATGTTTACTTAGGATTGTCAAGGTCCGTTATTAATACACAAGTGTAATGTACAATAAAAACATGCTGATATGTAAAGTTTAATATAATGTGTTACAAAGAAAAGCATTAACTCCTCATATCTGAGAATATAGAAACATAAAATACTTGATAATTTTAATTAAAAAAAGGATTTAAATCAGAATTCAATAATCAAAGTAATTGTTGTCAAACGTTTAATCAGTGCACTTCAATCTGGACACTTTGTGGTGTGATTGTTATTTTTAGGTAATGCAAATCAGTGAAAATGATATGAACATGGAACCAACTTAGTTTAGACAATAGATTTATTTATTTACTTGGAATATAAAAACACAAAAGCATTTTAGAAAACAGTACAAAGCTCTGATAAAAACAACATGATCCTCTCCCTGCACGACACACAGTCCATAACAAAGTAATAACAAAGTCCCTTCCATTTCACTGCATTAACTCTCGACGCCATATTTGTCGAAGTGTCTCATGATAACACCGAGCTCCAGCTCCACGGTCCCCATGGCCTCGGTGTGCAGTCTGTATCTGTCCGCTCCGCTGTAGACCAGCTCCGGGCTGCGGAGCTGGGCTCCTCCGCCCACGAACGTCTGTGCGAGCTGCTCCTGCCAGGAGCCGAGCGGCCTCCAGGTCACACAGCGGACCCTGTGGTGTCCGGGGCTGGACGGGACGTGGCAGTATCCGTACCCGAACAACTGGCAGCGTCCGAACGAGTCCTGGTGCCACACCTGGAGGTGAACCTTCGGCCAGCCCTGGATTCCCTTGGTCGCGTAGTGCAGATCGATCGGGTGGCTCCAGAACGCCATGTCTCCGGTCTGGGGGACATCCACCTGGGTCTGACCCTCCTTCAGCCCGGACAGAAGCCGCCATGCTCCTCCCGTGTGAACCCCCCATTTGCAAAACAGGCTGTTCTGTGGGAAACCACTTGCCCCGACGATCTGGCCAATAACATGCAGCTCCGCCATGTCACAGACGCCCCTTCACACAAAAACATGCGGCGACGGAGATCCTCTTCTCCCAGGAGCTAACTGAGATTAGCAGCCTGCTAGCTACACAGCTCACGTCTCCTTGGCAACTCTATCATCCGGTGTGCCCTCAGTTCAGTCTGTCAGGCAACACTTCCTGTCAGGCTGTTTTCACTTCAGGTACTTTGAGATGAGGTTTAAAAGATTTGAAGCCAAATTTGTGCCACATTTACTGAGTCTTTTTCACATAAACATAGTAAATTTGGCTGATTGCGTTCGTTTGGGGCAGTTTACATTTTTTTTATTGTACCTGACAGGCAGGCTCAAGGGCAAATTACTCCCATCGCTATCTGGTTTCCTTGTTTTGCACAGTTTCTAAAACAACACACGTGGACTAGAGACAAAACAACACATCACAATTTGTTATGTCTTTATAATTGAAACACTAACTTTAGCATCAGTAGCAAATTATTGCCGGTTTCGTTTAAACAGCCTTTGATCGAGCATAAGAACAAATGCACTGCAGAACAGCGCCCCCCCCCCCCCCCCCCCCCCCCCGCGGCTTCCTTTGCAGCGGAAAATGCACAACACATTTGAATGCAAAAGTTTGAATGAATTATAAATGTTCCTCATTTCTAAGAAAAGAATTTGTAATAAATAAAAAAAGTGATTGCTTTAAATATTAACGCATTGGTCCTTTATTTATTTCATAGACTTAAAAATTACTTTAAAGCAAGCAAACAGTGATTGTTTCACATGTAAACGTTTGTTCAACCTACTGAGTCAGTACTTATCAAAAAATTAGAGGAAAACTCATATCCAAACATAATGCCATGAAGAATCCAGGTCCAGGCACTCAAAATGTAAAAGGCCTTTTGAAGCATTAAAATACACCTACGTGTATCGGCTTATGCCTTCGTCAGGGTGAACTCTAAGCTGATACGCGTTGGTGTATTTTAATGCTTCAATACCATTTAAATAAAGGTATTTTACATTTTTCAAACCACTTTGAGTGCCTGGACCTAGATTCTTTATGCCATTATGTTTGGACACAAGTTTTCCCTGTATTCCCTTCTATGAGCACCAGTGGTTTGAGGGACACCAGTAGCGCTCCTGCCCCCTCTCTCTTTAAGTCAGTACTTAGTTGGAACAAAGCTTTCTGTCTTGGTCTTTCTTCAGTATGTCACTACTGCAGTCTCTTTGTCTCTTTTTCCACATAGACCGATCCAACACTCGAGAGGCATTTCAAGGGTCACAGGGACAATGTGACAAGTGTGGACTTCAGCTGCAACATGAAACAGATCGGTAACTGTTACCTCTTTCTTTGTGTTTGTGTCTGCTTCGCTGTTGTCTTCTTGTTTTATTTTGTTCAATGCTATGCTTTATTGGTCACACACCGTGTCCTGCTCCCTCACCTGTGCCTCCTGCTCCACCAGCCACAGGCTCCATGGACTCCTGTGTGATGATCTGGAACATGAAGCCTCAGATGCGAGGGTATCGCTTTGATGGACACAAAGATGGTGTGACTTCTGTTCAGTTTTCTCCCTCTGGCCACCTGGTGGCCTCCGCCTCCAGAGACAAAACCGTACGTCTGTGGGTGCCCAGCAGGTACGTTTGTATTTGGAACTTTCTCTGTTAGAAAACTACCACGGATGACAATTCTTCTAACTCATAAAAGCTACAAAATTTGATGGTCTTGCCTAATACAATTCCCCTGTTGCTTCTACCAGCGCAGAGGAAGGCTCACGTTGCAGAACACTCACTGCTTTTTATTGTTGTCTTAAATTTTAATGTTGTTTTGGTGTTTGTGTGTGTGCACAGGAAAGCTGAGTCAACAGCTTACAGGGCTCACACGGCTACTGTGCGCAGCGTTAACTTCTCTGGCGATGGACAGACTTTGGTCACAGCCTCTGACGACAAGACTATTAAAGTGTGGACGGTCCACAGGCAAAAGTTCCTGTTTTCTCTCAACCAGCACATCAACTGGGTCCGCTGTGCCAAGTACGATACGTACACACATGTGCATACATACTGTTTTAACAATTATCCATCAACTGCTGCTCCAGATATTTGGACTTTACATATACTAAGATTCTATATATTACGATTCTGAATTGTTTTACACCTTAAATGAATAGACCTACGTGTAATTAATAAAGTCAGTTTTTGATTTTCAAAATGTATTTCTTGCAGGTTTTCTCCAGATGATCGTTTGATTGTGTCATCCAGCGATGACAAGACTATTAAGTTGTGGGACAAGAACAGCAGAGAGTGTATTCATTCTTTCTATGAACATGCCGGGTGAGCAGTTAAGACCAGGCTGATGTGTATCTGTGTGGGAGAAAGAGAGGCACGAACAACAGAGACCAGTAAAACTCTGTATTCTGTGTTTATAAATGAATAATGTATAGGAATATATTATGTACTGTAGTAGTAGATGTTTAGGGACACTATCATTTTAGATGATTTCATAGTAGTTGCTGTTTTTAGCTCCTTTAGTTGCAGCCAGGACATTGTATTTTAAATAGACTTGCATTAAATCACATGTTTCAGCAACATCAAGGAAAAGAGATGACTCGTGATCATACATCCTCTTGTTAAAACACTAATGATCAAGGCAGTAAACTCGTACTCACTCATTACATATTTCTGTTTAAATTGTTAAAAATATTCCAAGTCAAAATATCCTCTGCTGGTGTTTTCCATCAACATTTCAGAATAAATGGTTTATGTTAGTTGAATTAACCTACTGGAATGATTAATGTTAGATCTGTAATAGTTTGACTAAATGCCTCACTACATTATATCTTGTGTTTTTTCTTCCTCTCAAGTTATGCAAACCATGTGGACTTCCATCCCAGTGGAACCTGCATTGCTGCTGCCAGTACTGACAACTCTGTTAAGGTTTGGGACATCAGATCCCATAAGATGCTACAACACTACCAAGGTAAAGCAATGCAATTTGCACACAATCAAAGCATATTTGTAGCTTTATTTATTTTTATTTGAAGTTATTATTTATTTTAACTAGTGTCCGTTCTAGACCTGTCTGTTTGGAATGGGCTGTTTGCCTCTGGTGATGCTGGTTGCAGCTTTATTTCTGAAACTGCAGTAATTGAGCCATGGCAAATAAAGACCTACTGCTGGACTCAGTTCAAAGAACCCTGATGCACAAAGCTGCTCACCTGCGTATTCACAGTTTGGTGAAGCTACAGTTTTTCAGTACACAGGACCTGCACTGGAGAATCAGCTGTGCGTGTCCAAATTGCACCAAATTCCACACTGCACTTTCTTTGGCCTTTAACAACACACATGTCAAGTGTGAAGCCGATAAGATAAACCGTTCTCGAGATATCCGAGCCACAGACAGACCAAGAGATTTGTGAACTGTTTAGATGGTTTAAGTGAGAGATTAAATAAGAAACCACATCTACCTTGGAGATTTACTATTTTATTTGCTAAGGCTCTCAAATTATTCAACCCTGTTGCCTTATACTTAATATATTAATGAAACAACACAAGTTACTTTTTCAGATGGCTATTATATGCTGGATCACTGCCACGGTAAAGAAGGCAGCTGTCTCTTTGATGGTGTCTCCTTTTCCCAATCCCACTGGAGAAGTTTATGTGGTCATCCACTCTCACCATCCCATTTGCTTACTAGAAATAACTGAAATAACAGCAAGATAAAATAAAGATTAAAGCTCACGACTAAAAGTGGTTATCGATCAATCAATCGATTAATTTGTCTTGCATATTCAATGAGGCAAATGTTGATGCCTTTTCTAATCTGCTGCTCGGCCTGATTGTTCTAATCAGCTCTTTTAAATGGATTTAAGCAGCAAGATCTAATAATGCGTAATCACATCTGTCTGAGGAGATGGAGCATGAAGTTAAGAGCTTTTCCTCTGCCCTCCCCTGCACCAAGCTGCACTTCACATGCTGTACTTAATTATCTATTTAACCAGCCTCAAGTGTTAAATTGTGGATCATGTGTGGTGTGGTTACTGTTGGATACTCACGGGAATTATAAGTAATTGCGATAATGGCAAATTAATGTGTGTAATGTAAGGTTAAAACCTCCTGATTAGAAAAGCCTTAAAATACTGCCTCTTTAAGGAGTCTTGTACGAATAGTCTGTGTCGTCTTTTCGCCATCTTAGTTTGCTGGTGGGTGATTACTTCATCTGGTTTTGTGTTTATTGAACTACTTTGCAAGGAAAACATTTTTTTGTAGTGAGATATCATACACAGAGGTTATTCAGTGTGTTTTACAGACATAAAAGAAGCATAACATGCACAGAAAAAAAGCACAGTAAATACTGTAAAAAGCACAAATTATGAAACCGCTTATGTCTAATTTAAGTGCAAGATTAAGTGAAGGCACAGAATAAGCCATTTCATAGACTTTTCAGACTATTCTTGCAATTAGAGGAACCAGAATGTTTTATGTTTGTCATAGCATGTTGCGGCCAGCAGAGGGACCGTGTCGCTTGTTGAATGTCTGCTGCTGTCCACATTTATTTTGTCTCCTTCCAGAGGTCGTTCACCACATGTTAGAATAACCTCAAGTCTGGATCACTTTCAACAGTACTTCACCTCTCAGTGCCTGAAGGGCTGGATACAGCTGACCTGGTCCTCAGATTTCCTGTAAATTAGCGTGAAACAGAAGCAAATTACTCCACGAGAATCGATAAAGTATAGCTCTACTTCAGGTTAAATATGACCTACACTATATTTTTATAATATTTTAAAGGATATTTATGATATGATAATAATAACAATGACAATAATAACCTTATTGATACTGCACTTTTCAAAATCCACATTACAGAGTGCATTATAATGGGAGCAAAATAAAACCGACTACTCATCAGATCCTCTTTATTGATTATATGATATCATAGTCAAAGCATTATTATCCCAGTAAAAGTAATCTGTAATGATTAGCGCTTCAATAATTAGTTGATTAAGCCCTTTGATGTATTCTATTTTTTCCTAATAAACGATTTAAATAACCGATTAATTGTCTAAGTCACTTTTTTCTGTGTGTGTTTCCAGTCCACAGTGGTGTGGTGAACAGCTTGTCTTTCCACCCGAGTGGTAATTTCCTCATCACGGCATCCAGTGATTCCACCATGAAGATACTGGACCTTGTAGAGGGCAAGCTACTGTACACACTGCACGGACACCAGGTAGATACATACACAAACAGAGACCCACACAAATGATTATTGTTAAGTTATCCTACAGGTTTGACTGCTGGTTACCCAGTCGTGATCATGATAGGTCATGTCTGAACTCTGTTCTGTCCTGCTGTACCTGAGCGTGTGTATTTCTGTATTTGTGCGTATGGACAGTTCCGTGTGTTATGAGTGTTTTTGACATCTCCTTTGTGCATGTTTGAATCTCTGAAGTTTGTGTGTGACTGTGTGCATATGATGCCTTTTTTGTATGTGGTGTATTTTAGTACTTGCCAGGCGAGCGGGCGGCCCACTCATGATGACTCATCTCAGGGTTGTTGGAAGGAAGCAGCACTGTGTTTGTGCCTCTGTTCTCCTGGATCTTCTCCTCCTCCTCCTTCTCTTCATCCTCCTCTCCGTTTCCGTCCCAGCCTTTTAACACACCTCTCTTTCGGTCCTCATGTTTTCTGGGGATGTTTCATTGTTGCCACCTTGATTTTCCTCTTTATCGTCGTCTATTTGCACCTACAGTACATCCTCGCTCTCTCCTACATCTGATGTAACTGTTTGGCCCCCTTGGACTAATTGTCTGGACGGCTCACTGACTGTATCATTTTGTTTGAACAGCTGATGAACTGGCTCGCTGGCTAGTTTGGAAACCAGTAGCTTGCCAGTACCACATGTGGTCCGTCTGTTTATCCATCCCTCTGTACACGCCGCCTCTCTCGCGCTCTTGTTCAGTCTTTTTAAAAAAAAATTTGTCTGTGTCACCTGTGTTTCTCTCCGTTTGCCAAGACTCATTGTCAGATAACCAAAAAAAAGCTATTTTCCCCTTTCTTTTTCCACACCTCCAAATTTGTCATCTCCTGCATCGTGTCTCCGTTTCTGTTTTTGGCCAAGTGGTGACTCCGCCAATCTGTTGGTGCTGGGAGCTCACAGGGTGTTAATTGTCTCTCCAGTCGCATAGCTAGAGATGGAAGAGACCCCCATCTGTTCGATGTGGGTATGTGGATTTATGTGGATTTATGTGTCGGCTTGAACGTGTTCTACTGTGTTTGTGTGTTGGCCTATGTGCATGAAATTTCCAATGAGACACACAAGGGCTCTGGGGGAGTGTTTTGCTGTTGGATCTGACAAATGTGTTGTTTACTGCGCCTCAGGAGGACCTTACCTGGCTGAACACAATCCTTTTAATCTGGGTTTATTTGTCTCTCTGCCCCTCTGTCTCACAGATATCTTTACAGTATGATCCCGATCTTTTCATGAAACTTAAAAAACATAAGTTCACTCCAGCTCTGAATTAAAATGGAGATGCTAATAGGTTTCCATACATAAATGTGGTAATAGGGTGGGAGGTCAAAAACAGATCAAACTTGAAAAATGCTGCCCATAGATGCACTGTGTTAATGGGTGAACGGCATAAAACTGTACTGCAAAGCACTGTGAGGGGTCATCAAGACTAGAGAAGCTCTATATAAATATAGACCATTTACAGTTCTAGCAAGACAATAGATCTTCCCAATTTAATCTTTGCAGATATTTCTTTTATTAAGAAAGGTACATGCACTCCATTGAAATTTGCCCCATCTTTAGACTTTTCCTCTTCCATCCATCACACACATTACAAAGGAGATGGAGGAGGATAAAGAAGAGAGACATGATTTTAAACCAGGAGTTGGCTATAAAGTGTGTTTGACTGGTGTGCGCACACACAGATGTTGATAATGTTGGTGATATACTGTTGTTAGCCAATACGCATACAAATTTCTGGTATAGAGTTTATAGTATTGTCACGTTCAAGGTACCGATGTGACACTCGTGCTCTTTGTTCTTCTCTTTTCATAACTGTAAATGGAGACTTTAATAATCATTTGTTTCTGCACTTCTCTCAAATTTAAGCATTACATTTAGCATTACAGCATTTTTGCAACATGGACGGCGAAATTGCATTTCATGTGGATTAGTGATAAATCTTATTTCGTATATATAACTTTTGTTAGACGTATATATTATTTCACATATATAAAATAACTTGTTATCGTTTAAGTTAGTCACAGTTTTATGGAGAACAGCAGGTGGGGCCTGTCTTGTTTCTGTAAAACCTGTTTATCAGTACATGACATGTGCCAGTTAGGTTCACTGCCCTGTCAGACTGCGTGTGTCTGTGTGTGTGTCTGTGTGTGTGTGTGTGTGTGTCTGGCCATGGCGAGTGCCAGCCTGGCAGCAGGCATTAGTCAGAGCAGAGACAGAACATGCTGTCTGTCAGACCGTCGCGTTGCCATAGTGACACTGTCTGCTTCTCTCAGGTGCTTCTGGGAAACCATTCCTCACCCAAACCAGCCTGTCTGAGTGCCAGCCACAGGACACGGCTGCTTTTTCCTCCCCAGCAGAGTCCCTGTCCATTTCTTTCCCTTCCTTTTGTTTGCTCTCTTCTTCATCTTCTCTTTGAACACAGCCAGAGAGCTCAGGCTGTAACAGTTGACCCCGCTCTGCACTGTGAACAGGAGAAAAGAATAAACCTCAAGCGTGTGCGATTTCGGAGTTCTTAAAGCCCAATCCTGTCTACGCTGCAGGTTCAAGCGCGCACATTCAACCACACGCGAGCAGCATGCCAAACTCCTGACATCCCCAGGTGATCCTTTTTGGCTCTGACCAAGTGTGACCTTACCCCACCTGAGTCGCTATCTTCTGTTATTGATTGCTCTGCTACAGTCTAGCACAGACACACACAGACACACTTCTGTTTAGAGCAAATTCACTTCTCTCACATACTTTAAAGAAGTGTTTCCTAGATTTCATGAGCCACAGACTCAGAAAACCTACCTTTTTGAAAATGTTGTATTATGTATTTTGTTAAATTATGTATTGTCTATTGTCTTGCATGTTTGACATTGGCCCCTACACTTGAGCAGCAGCTGTTGTAAATTACTTGGCAGAGGAAAAACATTTAATTATTCATATTAATCAAGGTCACTGTGTAGAGCTTGAAAATCAATGAATAGACCGAATTCAACACGTTAACGGCACCACTCCCAAGGCTGTTTTCAGTTTTAGAACTGCAGTTAATCATTAGGTCTATGAAATGTTAAAAACCAGTAATATAACGAATGTTCATCGCCATTTCCTAAAGGTCAAGGTGATGTTTTTTGAGGTCCGTGTTTTTTTCTCACCAACAGTTCAAAACCCCAAAGATATTCAGATCATTTTCACAGACAAAGGCAAGCAGCCAATATCCAACACAGCAGCAGTTTTCTAATGAGTTTCTGATTAATGAGTCTGTCGATTGACTCATCAGTTATTTCAGAAATTGTTTTAAACCTCAGCCTGAGACTTTGTACTGGCGTAGTACAAATGAGGTTCATGTTCTTTTGTTCCTTACGATCTGTTTGACATTGTTCTGAAACTCTAGACATTGCGACAGTGAGATTGCTTTTTGTCTCCAATTTGAACATTTAGTTTCAGGTTAAGAAAGATAATGCGGAACTGGAGCATAATTCTATTTTTCACCTCCGTTCTCCATCTCTTTGTTTCTCTTGCCCTCACTTCAGGGCCCCGTGACCTGTGTGGCCTTCTCCAGGACAGGAGAGTACTTTGCCTCTGGAGGCTCTGACGAACAGGTCAATGACTGATCATTTTTTTCTAACTGATCTTAAAATATCGAACTTCATATTCCCAGAGTTATTTGCCTGCTTGTGTCTTGGTAGCCATAGATCCTGTGCCTTCCTCATAACACTAGTTCACCCAACAGGTAATGGTGTGGAAGAGCAACTTCGACAGCAGCGACTGTGGAGACACCGTCCGGCTACAACATAAAGCTACGTCCAGCATTCAGGCACCACCAGCCAGCTCCACGGCTCAGCCTAACTTTAGCATGCATCCACATGTGCTCCGCAGCCAGGTGAGTTTAAACAGCTGGAGACAAACACGATGAACTGACAGCAGGTCTACTTTGATTTGGATCCAGCATATTATGCATCCCTCTTGATCTTTTACATGAATAAAACATGTTTTTAGCCCAGATGCCAACACACATCAGTCAAATAGCACATATCTATTCCTTTCCCTAACATACCTAAGCCATTTATTATCACATTACTAATGTCCTCAGTTAATTATTTTAATTCACTCTATGTAGAGTTTATCTGGCCAAACATACAGTTTGTATGTTTAATTCAGTTTTGATTGTTTACCAATTTAAAAATGAGGTTTTGTCAGATTTTGACGTTTGTAGAGCAGAATCGTTCAAATTATGTCAGGAAATGTTAATATGTTTTTGCCCCTTTGTACTTCATTGGATACCCGGACAGTGAAGATACAGTACACACTGTGGGTTGTTGTGCTCCTCTTATGCAGACTTTTTACTCAGATAGCTTTGAAACCTTCTCCTCCACACCTTTCCATCATCCGATACAGGGGTTCTGTGTCGGACCATTTCTGTGACTTTCAACTACAGACGATCCCACAGTCACATCCGCTTCACTCAGTGACTGGTTATCTGTGTGAATGTGAAATAGGAGCAAAGGATTGAACTTTTTTCGTTTGCTCAACTATTTGTGCCACATGTGAACAACCAAATGCAACAATCTGAAAGTTTGTGCCTTTTATTCCTGCTTACAAGCGATGTCGCATCTCTACCCTCTCCAGGAGGCTGTTTTCATAAAAACATCATGTCTTTTAAACGAGTTCTGACAGACCAGGAAGTTGCCTTTAAAAACATATTGTCTCATATTTTAGTTGATTTAGTTGTTTCCAAAGTTTTCAATGTTGAACTTTCTGATTTCTAGGCCAAGGATTTCCATAAATGCAGCTGTTCTAAGACCAGTTTAGACCAGACACTTGAGTGTGTGTCTACAATAACAACCAACAACACACTGATGATTTACATATACTGTGTCTTAGAGTTACTTATAGTGCCGCCAAAATGTTAACTTTACTTTGAAGGCGGCTCAAAAAAATCTCTCAATGAAGACTTCAAAATGTTTTGTGAGGGTCACTTAGTTGTTTGGTTTAGTTTGTGTGTTCAAACAAATGTACACCCACAGATTACTGGAAGTATGAAAGTGCTCACTTTAGCACAAGAAAGACTAATTGAATCATCATGTACACACATTTTCATGCCTGTGTGCCAACTTGGCTGAAAAACAAACATAAAGAGACACGTGCACAGATGCCCCTCAGTACTTCATGCTGCCAGTGAGGCTGGCTTATTTCCTTATTGCATTTCCTTCATTTGCAGTTTAGCCCAAAGCTACATTCTTATCTCACATGAAGAGCTAAAACATACCTAATTTATTCCGATATCTGCACTTTGATACGGAGGAAGTTTCATTTCATCCATCTGACCACAGACTTTAAGGACTCGTTACTGTTGCTAAGTTACTCCCTATATTTATTTATTTATAAATTGATTGATTTATTGTCCTATACAATCTCATCTGATCGTCTCTTTTTCGGCATTTGCAACTTAATAATACATTGTTCTTATTCCTAATGTCACTCTAGTACATGTGACACTGCACTATCCTTAATCCTACTGTTTTTATTACATTTGACATCTAAGAGGTTTAGATAATATTATGTGGGTTAATAAATGACAAAGTCAGTTAAACTTGAAAAATATTTTCCGATGGAAATCGAGCCTTCCGGACTACAAAGCCCATTTTCGCGGCAGCATCTCCTCCATTTTCATGGCAGTAATTTAATCAAACATCATTCTGTTTTTTCTTTTAAGGGTCTGTTCTTTCACTCACTGCTGTGTAAATGTGTCCGGGGAGAAAGAGTAGTTAATTTACTGTCCAACAACTTCCTGTGGATCCATTCAAGAAAATACAACTTCTCAAACATCTGAATGATCACACAGTTTCAAAAAACATGGGTTAAAGAAGAATTTTGTATATATTTGTGATTCAATTCATTGTGATTCAGCCCATTTCTTTGGGTTTATTTCAGCTATCTTCAAGCTGAATGTAATTCCAGATTGAGATGGGCATGGTTACAGCCACTGTAGGTAGCTGTAGGTGTTGGGGGGGGGGGGGGGGGGGACTGTCTTGTCAACACACAGTACGCTAACATGCAAATTCGATCCACAGCCGCTGAGAACTGTTTACTTTGCGTAGCAACACGCACAGCGAAGGCAATATAAAGTGATAACATTTAATTGATGGTTTGATTTGCCGTGACTAAGTATATTTTCTCAAATCAATATTACAAAAGCATGTACACACACACACACACATATGTTGTCATAGGTCACCTTTACATATTCACAAACAAACGCACAGGGTTTCAGAGGCTAAGTAGGAAACCTCAAGGAAAAGTTTCAATTTCAACCTCTTTGACATCTAGAGTTCTACTTACATCAGCAAGGGCAGAGCTAAGGTCCTCATGCACACGCACACACACACATGCACACACTCATCCTGTCTCTCCTTTCTGTTATTGATCGCACTGTTAGACGTATGCGTCCACCCGCTGCCTTTCCTGATCACTTTATCGGAGATCCAGACAAGCCCCGTAATGACTCATAATCAAGTCATTTAGGATGGCTTGACATTAAACTGGCATTGAATCTTAATTTCTCTCAACTCCTTCAGGTTAGTTTACGCCTCAAAAACTTTGGACTTATCAGCAAATCCTAAAGAGCATAGTACATGGTGCAGAGAACGAATCAATATATAAACAAAAACCTAATTTGATTGATGTGGATGAAAAGCAACTATAAAGGGAAGATTCCTCTTGGTCAGACTCATGGATTGTTGTGGTTGCTGGAGCTGCAGAACAGCGATAAAATGTTACATCGACTCTTAACTGAGAAATTACAACATTTTTCTTACAGAGAACAGAATTTGGTATTCCTCAATAATTTTTTTTACCCTTGGCTGAACCAGTGATTCAAAGACAAATCAGACATTTTCGACAGTCATCAGATTTTTTTAAGCATGTGTTGAAACAGCCATGTGATTATTTCTAGCATCTCCTTAAAATTGACTTGTTTTCTTAAAGCCATCTGTGGGGCCTGTGGGTTTTGTCTTTTTTCGTGCTGCTGTGATACAGGATTGTAAATGGATTTTATTAGCTCCTGCAATTGACAGCGTTTATTACAGCCTTGGCTCAAAGGCTGATTATCAAATTGGCAACTGAACCATGTGAAGAGAGATGATGAATGCAATGTTTGAAACGTATTCTCTTATTCTGAGAACTACTGTTCTTGTAAAAACCCCACTGAACCCGAACAGCAGTCTGAGCCTTCAGTACTAATGGGGAAAAAACAGCACTTTACATCTGCCGTCGTCCGCTCTCTGTCTTCTAAAAAAAGATATGCATTGACCAGACACATGCTCCATATTTTTTACTGTATTTGATTATCTCGAGTTTTACCCTAAGTACCAAATAATTACATTGAATGTTTTGGCAATGCAGATTCAGGGATCAATATTCTTTAAAGCCAGCCAGAAAGTCGATGTTACTACCAAAGCGTAAAATTGCTATTAAATTGCTGCCATATTCAAGGCTACACCGTTGAAATATAGTCCTCGAGAGTCCTTATATTTCCACTACTGTTTATAAATGAGAACATACTCAGACAGGTTAAAAGGAAAATGTAACATTAAAGGAAAATTATGCTTCTGCAAATGGGGAACAAAGTTGTTTGAACCAAGACACAAAACCCCATTCCTGTAAACCGGCAACAGGGGGCGTTCCTGCTTGTTTGCAAAGGCTGAACCAGATGTGCTTCTCTGCTTCTTCCTCTGGTTCTGTTGGCTGCTCTTTCTCTTCCCGATTCTCGTCTTTGAGCTACTCCGTGATAGTAATAAAACATAAAAAAACATCAGACATTTTATTTTGCCAACTTCGTATAAAAATATTTTTCTCTTTACAGCAGCTGTCACATTTTGTTCCGTGGAAATTACAGGTCTTCATCAGTGTAATTAACTCGTTCCACTTTTCCATTACAGTTACACCACAGTAAGAAGAAATTATAACAATCTCAGAGATATAATGGAGAAATATTGCCATGATTTTTTTCTATTAAATTAGTGAAAAGACAATGTTGCTCCTTGTATCACTAATGGTATAGTGTTCATTTCTGTTACTTGTTAAAGTTACTTTCCACAATGTTACAGATACAGAGACTATTTAAATATTAAAAGTCCTATTGTCACTTTCTACAGTTGAACAGTAACACGCTAACTTATAGTACCTTCAGGCTATAGACGCTCTGGATTCCACCATATTTCATCTCTAGACAACTAGCCCTGTAGTTAGTGTTGTGGGTGATATGTGTTCATGAATGTTTTGGGGTTTCATTGGGTGCCTCAGATATGAACAATATTTCTCCTGATTCAGTTACTTTCTGTCAGTAAATGTGCCCATGTGTGTTTTTTGGAGGTTGATAATTTCTTTCATGATGGCTGGTGCCACCAATCGCCAATAATTCCTAAAACACATCATCTCGTTCTACTGGCAGAAGTGTTTTCTTTCTAAGATGGATATTTTTTTGCAAGGTTGAAACTACACTAAACTTTTTAATTAATCAGTTTTTTGTGGATTTTCTGGTCTGTGTCAAGTTTAAACATTGATTATGATATTTTATACATTGTAATGTGTATTGCACCAAAAACGGTCAAATCCCATTTGTTTTCAATCTTGATAGACAGGAAAACTTGCAGTTACACAATAGCAAAATAAATTTAGTCTCATGCCTGTGATGATAATGATGTAGTTTTTCTTCCATGTGGATAAGACAAATGAACGGTTTGAGGTAAACAGACACACAGAGCTATGAATGCATAATGTGGAAAATTAATGACTGCAAAAGCCACGTGTAAACAAAGTGTTTGTTTTCAATTCCATACCCATTTGAAGTTAATCAAATTTCTGCACAGAGCATTCCTTTCGGTGGACCTTTTCCATGTGTTGTGTGATTTAATGTGTAACATTACTGTGACTAATGTTCCTGTCACCATGAAACCTTTCTTACTCAGTGGCAGGCAATATCCAAACACATCCTTCAGCTTTAACTGAAACAACAACATCATAAAACATATGGTTAAATGATTGATACAACAATAATAGCTCCAGCTTCCTGACCAAGACCCAAAAGATACATGAACTGCTACTAGAACTTCTGGCATAATGTTTCAATAATACTGTATCTACTAATTTTACTGATTGTAGGCACACACACTGAGATACACATCGACCTCGTCAACCTAAGTTGTTATTGACATTTGTTTCATCCTCTTCCATAAATTTTAACGTGCAACTTGTTACAGATAAATAATGTTGGCACCTGCATGTGGAAGTGGCAGCTTCCTAGATTGGTCTTTTCATGTATAATTTATCCATCCATAATTTATTATTAATACAGCCCGTTTCATCTCTCATAAAGTCACACACACGTCTCACACACGCACGTGTTGCCTGAGAAAAAGCAGAGAAAGAAATGCTACCAGCTCGTATAAACGTGTTCATTTCCTTCTGTCTTAGAAACAGTTTCCAATGGTTTTATGCATTTATGTGGAGGGGAAAAAGAGGAGAGGTAGTCTAGTATAGGAAAAGTGGATCTAATGTGCTGTTGTAAATGACTTATTTTCAAAGAGGTAGAATATAGTCAACAGGATGTTCTTTGGCGAAATGGAACCATGAAAAGACTTTTGGGACACGGCTGCCACACATTAAACCGAATACCAGCCTGATGTGGCCCAATTAAAGAGACACACAAAACTGAATGTTAGTCTGTTTCCTCTCAAGATTGAGTTTTATATCAGAAATCTGTTTGAATTCTGTTTTCTGTTATCCTGTTATTACAAATGAACAGTTTGGCAATAAATTCCCCAAAAAATGTCTAACTAAATAAAGTAAAGAGCGTTTTTTTACAGCTACTGTCTAAAATAGGCATTATTTCAATTCCTTCAGCACATATTCGAAATCTGAAATGTCACGCTTTGATGGAAAAACAAATAGAAAAAAGTTATAAAAACAAGAACAATATTTCTTTCTACCGTTTGCACTGCCTTAAAGGCATTCTGGGATACATGGTTACCCCAAGTTCTCACAAGTTACCGCCCAAAGTATCGTTGATAATTTGAGTGGCGCAAGAACACTTCATATTGGACTCTACTAATTGTGGGCTTTGAATTGAAGCAGTACTCGGGCTGTGACTGTTGACATTTCACAAGTCTACGAAACCGATAGAGAAATGACCAAGTGCATCTACTTATAACACCTGGCAACAAATTGAGCATGGTGTGACCTCTTCTCTATTCATAATATTTTCCCATTTATCAAGAACAGGATTCAATAACTACGGCTCCCACCACAGCTCAGAATCATGGAGTATGTTGCATATATATGCTTGTATTTTTCTTTCAGGAAGTACAGTGATATTTAAGTCTATAAAAACAGAAATCATAAAACAAATGAGATAATATTTACCCGAGACTTGTGGTTCAGATGCAGGACTTTGGCTCTTTTCTCTGTTTTCTAGGTTGTGTAATGTGACCTAGGTGTTAACACCAATCCCTCTCGCTATGCCGAACATCCACTATTGCACATTAACGCCTTCGGCTATAATTCATTTCACCAGGAAGAAATTGACAGCGATGCTGCGTCTATTCATACAGAAGCAAAGGCCACCCATGTCTGCTGCCCTGTCGGAACCGTATCTACAGGGAATGTATTAGTGGCTAATTTGATGTGCTGAACCCTTAACATACCTGGAAGCTCACTAATAAGTTGCCGATGATGGGCACTATACCACAAAATGTTGTTGAACACAATAAGGCAGCTTCAAAATGGGGTCTTTGTACCTAAAGACTGAAAATTGAGTGAAAATAGACACATAGGCATTTATGTGTGTGTTTGTGTACACGTGCGTGAGTGCCAACCATTGCTGACAGGCAGATCAGCGCTCTCTGATCACATCCGCCCTAATCCCTCTATCCCCCCCCCCTGTTTCATCCCCTCCTCCCTTCCTGTCTCTAGCTTCACATCTGGGTCTTTCTCCCACTCACGTGTGCAGACAGACGAGCTGCACACTCGCAGCAGGCATCCCTTCACAGCTCAAAACACACACACACACACACAGACACACATGCAGACACACATGCAGACACACCACTGCACTGCACCGCTCAGCTTTAGGATGTGGATTGGAGAGAGGGGAGGGGGCTCGGAGACTGCAGTAGCTGTGTGAACTTCTAACTCCTTTACATGTATTTTATTTATTTACAGGAGCTCATATGCCTCCATCACGGCGCTAAACATAACAGACACTTTCCTTAATTAAAGACAGAACCGCAGTGGAAGCAATTACACCAATCATGGATTGCATTTGACTGTAAACTGCAGTGTCTGATATAGTGTTTGTGGTTGCAAGTTTGCATGTTTGCATCTTTATGGTACTGGTATGGAAAGGCAGGTGGTATTGTTCTAACAGTGGGAGTTGAATCCGTGACAGCAGGGGAAGGAAAGAGCAAGAGAAGGAAAGGCAGGGGGTGTGACAAGGGAGTGTTGAAGACAAGATAGAAATGGAGTTAAAGAGGGCCTAATGGTCTAGTGGAGCGAGAGAGCAACAGCGAGGAAGAGTGAAAGGTAGTGAAAGTGGAAAAACAGGGTGAGCACGTGAGGGAGCCAGGCCAAATAAGAACACGGAGCCATGGAAAAAATGAAGATGGGAAGCAGAAGAAAGAGAATTAAAAAAAGACTAATCTGAAAGCCCTTACCAGACACCTGTTTTTACACCGTGCACAGAAGATCGTCAGAGCAACAAGATCTGTTATCACCAGCTTTACTATCTGTCCAGCTATCTTATCTGTGCAATGTAGAGAAGGCGGGCCTGGATAATTGGCAGGAATTATTAGGAAAACAAAGACATTTATCTTTAACGGACAATCGGGGGGGGGGGGGCAGACCAAACTGATGTTAAACCAGATCTAACTGTTGGAAACTGATAGATTGTAAAGAAAGAGACAAGATTCTCCTGCTCTTTGTATAATACTGATAAAGACACAGGCCATTAGAGTCTGTAAACATTAAACATGTTATATAAAAGGTTTTTTTTTCTTCCATAAAACCATATTAGTCAAATGTACAGACACATGCATGCATCCACAGCAGACATTTTTATCTCTTTATCATAGAAAAGGCACAGTGAACCTAAAAACTGAAACAGCTAAATGGAATTCAGCCATTATTTGATTATTTACACCTGTGTTTTTCCTACTGTGATATTTCAAATACACAACGGCAGCTCTGGAGTTTCAGGATGGATTCAAAAATTTAGCTTGGCCGATGGTTGCCGTTACATGAGGTTGAACTTGGCCCTTCAACTATTAGCACATCACTCTTCTGCTGCTGTAATGTGAGTGATATAATATATTAATATAATGTTATCAGTGTCAGTCCTATATTACCTTGAAATGTCTTTATTTTGTAAGAATTGTTTAAGGAGAATTTCTCTTCAATCTGGTTCAGATACAACCAACCTTTCCCTCATACTCAGAACAAACCTTGATAAATACATTAGCTGCTGAAGCACATTAGGGAAATTTCATATTTCACTTCTCTTCACTTTCCTGCTTAATTCTCTGAACATTTCAAGTAGGGTTCTTCTCCGTGTAGAAAGTGTGTAGTTAGACGAATGGTTTTTCGTGCAGCTTGCAGGATGTATTGACGGCCGGCTGTGTCAGTCCAAGAGTTTAATTTGGGCCTCAGGAAATTTTCCACTGTGGTTTTTTCCACTCAGGTGATTCATTAGGAGGGTGGCTACAGTGTGTGCTGTGTTTGCTTGAGCATGTGTGGACACTTAAGCATATCAGGGTTTTCCCTGGCCCCACGTAACACTACTACGGGACAGGACGTGTTGAGTTTGCAGAGCAATATATTGTTTATCATTGTCACATTGTCAAAGATGCTATGTAATAAGACCAAATTAGACGCCCAATGGTATAGTCAGTGTATTTTACTGCATAATTGCTGATGACTGCTAGAGAGGATTACTTTTATGACTTATCTGGAAGACAGTTAGTCATGATGATAAATTTAATTGTGATGTTAAGCATACAATTAAAAAATCTTGTCGACTTGTGGAAAATGTTTAATCTAACCAGTGTGAATCAGGTGGAAACTTTTTTCTATCGAGGACCATTTCAGTTTTTACGACATCCTTCAGGGATCATACAAAATTATTGAAAACATTAAAAAATTATCTCTCTAATGTGATGTTTGGAAGTGAAACACTGATCATTGGTGAGGGGTCTGATGTCAGATGGTAGTGATGGTGCAACGGATGCTGAATTCAGCCAAAAAGAACTTCCTCAAACAAATCCTCAACTTTGGTAATGCCATGCAATGTTATAGAGCGCCTAACCTAGAGCTTTTGCATGACAATGGCTGATTATATAGGCTCAGAATTTGAATATAGTCATTCATTTATATATTTTGAATCTTGTGGAATTGCCAATGAAGTGTTTTGTGATTACACAGTTCTAGTTAATGTGTATTGTTGTATTATTTTCTCACATTCAGGTGTCGCATTACGGCATCTGCACTTCTCTAATATACTCCATCTGTTTAATGCACTTATTGAATTGTCTGAGATATTTCGGCATTAAATCTAAATCTATTCTATTATTAAAAAATGTACAAATCTAAAATATGAACAGTTTCAGCATGATAAATAATTAAAATATAGGCCATGAGGAGTGAAGTGCTATTAGTTATAGTGCTGTAATTATGATTGTATACAAAGATGCACAAACGCAGATGCTTAAAAAGAAAATTCCCACGAAATACTCAGAATTCAGAGTCTGGTGACACAGCTGAGGCTTTCGTGACAGCGGCACAAAAACTGATGTACACAGTGTCATGGATACATTTTGATTTGACAAAAAAAAACTCTTGCTGAGTGTTTGGACAGTTTCCTTTCCTCTTAGAAAGTTAGAGCTAACTCCTCTGTTTGCTCAGTCTAGGCATGCACCGGGCACTGAGACAATATTGAGCGCTGAACCGATTGCAACTTGGCTGCAACATATTTGAGGGCAATGAGTTCAGGTTCTGCCATTTTCTGCCCCAGAATACTATTGATTCTGGCCCTGTCATCTCCTTTCCCCATATTACACATTCTGCAGAGTTTGCCTTTCTACAACCAATCTTTATATAATCTGATTCTTTGTCACTTTCATGCAAAATCAAAAGGCTATGGTTTTATACTTTTCTGGCCATGTATGTTATCATGGTTTCAGTCACTGAATGCCACATTTAGTAAAATGTATTTCCATGACAATTATGTTATCTTTATTTTCTTATTTTGCCAGAAATCTCAAAAAAGTACTATGATGTACCAAGAAAAATGTCACAGCACAATGTGTGTGGCTGATGGGATCCACTGCTCCTTTTATTGTGTATTTATTACTTATTGTCTGTGGCGTCTGCTGATGGCTGTTGGAGGTTGCCTTCAATCAGAGGCACACACACACACACACACACACACACACACACACACACACACACACACACACACACACACACTTTTTTAACAACTAAACAGAGGTCTCCGAAAACAAACAGAAAAATGGAGAAACCTATAGAAGTGTGCTCCCAGCTCACGAAGACATGGCGATGGAGAGATGTGGTCACTGACGCTCATGTGTTTATGGCTCATTGAATTAATCACAACACAAGCAGACTGAGTGGCAACTTGTGTGTGTGTCACGCGTGTGTGTTTGTGTGAGACTGATTCAAAAATGTTGCCGCCTTTAGATTCAATATACTTTCTCAAATCAGAGTAACAAGCTCCTTTACTGAAACAAAAGCAATTAGATTGGTTTCCATTTGCTGGGCACATTTTAGGTTCTATAAGAAAAGTGAATATTTGGTATAGGGCTGAAAAGTCAATCGATCTGTTGATGGAAGGAAAATAGAAAATTAGGTTTGAAATCAATTCGGCACCAGGTCCAGGTTCTCAAGTGTAAAACGCCTGTGTCTTATGTTTATGGTTAATATTCTGCAATTTCTGACAGAAAGGCAACTACATTATAATTTGGTGAAAGTTATTTTGGTTTTATTGTCATAGCCATTTTCCATACAATCTATTGGACATTTCCTCTCCAGTATTATGCTTATTGAACATTAAAGCCAGTCCTTTGGCAGATAGTCAGTCAACAGAGTTCCCAAACACTGACACATGCCAGAATTACTGTTTTTGTTCATTGTTTTTTGATTGTTTATTGTTTTATGTTGTTCATGAAAAATAAAGTAAACATGCATTTAAAGAAATTCACAAATTAGGTTAATTTGCCCAGGGGTGGTCAAACTTTTGATAATAACTATGTTGATGACACACTGCTTTACAATTGAGATGTTCTTTTATCGATACCATATTGTATGTGAAACACTTCCGACCCCATCTGAATTTGAACAGCTCTTAACCCTTCTTCCTCTCTGTTTTCAGATCTCTGACCCATCAGAAGATTTTAACAGACAGGATTTCCGAACTTCCACCCATCCCCGGAGCAGCAGTCGCAGCGGCATCCACAACAGAGCGTCTCAATCCCACACCTACAGAGATCCCACCTCTTCCTCCACCCATCAGACACAGACCCCGGGTGTACCGCCGAATTCGTCACATGTTCAAGAACAGTCCCAGGCCTCAGATGGAGGGGTCCACCCTGGTCTAGCCAGCACTCTGGAACACATCATAGGTCAACTTGATATTCTCACTCAGGTGAGTGGAATAAGAACAGCATACACTGTACTGTTCCTCTGCCTCCCGCCCACACTGTCAAGAACACAAGCTTCCTTTACTTTTCAACCTGTGGGCCAGAGAAACACAGAGACACAAAAATACTAAAAACAGAACCACCTTTTCCCTGCTGTTTGTGCTACATTAGACGGAGACAATAAGTCACGGGCATGTGTGTATCTCTCTACTAGTATATTCTACATCTTCACATTTATAATAAATTACTTATTTCATCAGGAAAACTTTCTACAGATGGTAGCAAACATTAATATAAAATGTTCATCTAAGTATTAATGTAACGCTGAATTGCACAAACACTTCATTCGTTCATTTATTACGTGACATAAATCTAGTGGACGTGTGTTAACCTAATGTCCTTCGGTTAATTTGGTTATCGCCACAGCATTGCACAATTATTTGTTTGTAGAATTTCTCCTTTTCGTTTCTTACTGAATCCCAAATAACTTTATTGTATCTTTTCTGTAATAACATGCAGATTTGCTAACTATATTAATGTCATGATTCAAGTTGAGACATTACACCGAGTTGACACGTTCTAATCTCTTTTTAATCTTACTTTATATTCTTAATCATGATATAATCGAATAACCCTAAATAGGATATTGACACACTTGGGACAGAAGAAATTGTTATTGTCTTTATCCATCATGGATGTCATAATAGATGTACACAAACACACTCTCTCACTAACGCCCCCACACACACACACACACACACACACACACACACACACACACACACACACACACACACACACACACACACACACACACACACACACACACACACACACACACACACACACCATGCTGGCTGTGTATGCTATACCCGCAGTGTGAGTGCTCTTGTGGCTGCTGATGTCCAGACTCAATTGGAAGGCAGATCAAACCAGAGTCTGCAGGACTAATAATACACTCTTGACCAATAAGAACATAAAAAAACAAAACAGCAACCAGTTAAGAACAAAATCTGTTTCTTCAATTTTTGTCTTTATAGATGTAAATTTGTGGGGGGGGGGGAGTGACCTGTTGAATGCATCTTTACAGTGAAGCATTCGAAGCTCTGCTCTTGACAAACTGAAATCACACCTCAGGCCTTTAGCTGACGGATCTCTCCAGAATATGCAATTAAATTATTGGCAACTTTTACTAATCAATCAATTCAGTAATCTTTCAGTAGGATTTTCCCAACCTATCTGCTATATTAGCTCTGTGCAAGGAGTTCCTCATTTTCCTACATATCATTTTATATTTTTCTGGTTTCCTTGCTTGTGTTCAGATGCAGTAAATGAAACTCAACACTTTCTGCAGATGATTAAAAGCCATGAAAGAATTATTTTATACTTGTTGTCGTCACTGGCCATTCCTGATTTAATCCCATAAACCTACATTTTTGACGCCAATTCAAAGTTGTATACCAGCTGGGGGAGGGCAACATTATCATGTAATTGCTGCATGTTCTGTCCCGAGTATTAAGTTTAAGCTTGTTAAAAGAATGACCGAAAACTGAATCACAAGATGTGTGATGCTTTGCCAGGAACAGTTCTTAGATGTCTAATCTCAGGGCAGCATCCATGATCCAGTTCTCACCAAATACCAACAGCTTCTTGCACAAATCTTTGTTCTTTATTGAACTGAGGATCTGCGTATTTTTAGAGTTATGTGTGCTGTTTGTCCATTAAAAATTAAAACCTCACTTTAAAGTTATACCAATACACATTTACAACGTTGTGTTCTTTCATAGTATGAATACCACAGCAGTAAAGGACTTGGTCAGAGATACACTTACTGTAAAATAACATTTCACTCTGCCCAGGCACAGGAAATAATAAATATACATCATCTATAATATACAGTGATAGTAAATATGGCGTTGCAGAGATACATACAGAGATACAGTCTTGATCAAGCTGCAGTCCAGCATGTGGGAGCAGTCAGTACTGGCCCTGGGCAGCCAGGCATCTAACTAAGCTCTCCCAGGGTGGTGGTGCCAGCCTCTGCCTTTCAAGCCCCACGTACCCCAACCCTGATCCCAGATGGACAATCTGCATCTGGTTCTAACCGTCAAGTCTTTGATTAACAGGTTTCATTCCTCGGTGGTAGATTCATGCATGGTATATTTTTTTAAGGTTAGGTCAATAGCCTGAGAAAACAGGTAGATAACTATGTGAATGCAAACTTCTGATAGCAATAGTTAATCTGCAGGCTGTCATTGAAAAAGCACTGTACTTCCCATTTAGTTGTGTCATACCTGTGCGTCATATCTTCTGTGGCGGTCATCCGTTCTCTCTCTGTTAGTTATTGCACATTTGCTCCAAGTATTTAATTTGCTCTTGTTGGTTAAACCACCCGACTATCCACGAAGTAACACTGTGCCAGAAACATCTATTCTCAGTGGGAAGTCTAAGATACATTTTCCTCGAAATTACCCACAACTTAGTTGCCTTGCCTCATTTAAATACACCTTGCATCTGTTTCTGCCTTTTTCTCCCTCCTGTTCACTGTGCAATCGGACATTGGCATGAAAATACCTCACAGACGAGCAAAGTGTGTTTCAAGGTCGGGGAATTATACAAGAAAACAGTTAGAGTGCTTCTAGCGCTGGTTGTTGCACCGCTGGAAGAGTAGGACCAATAGACATATAAAATGAAAAGGGAGAAAAAAATAATAATCAGAGCAAAATACTATAGAAATACTGAGAAATGAAATGAAAGTCTCTATCTTAAAGGTTACCTTGGGGAGTTGTTTAATCTCGGATCTCTTGATTATTGAGAAGTTCACAACTGTTTGACTTGTGCACGCGCGGTGTGTGTGACGCAATTTACACTTTTGGCAATGACTGCACATTACTCCGCTGATGAGAAGGTTTATTTAGAAGGTTTTATGTATAGAAAGAGTTTTGGTGCTCGACACTAGAAAACTCTATAGGGGCTTTAATTCCCTACCTGTCTAAAGTGAGGGACATGAAAATATATCCTGTAGAAATCCTGTAAAAATCAATATCAGTAAAAATGCAGCAAATAACAAAGCAGGCACAGGATTTGGCACCTAAGCACTGGCAGGTCAGCACCTGATGTGTTTCATACAGGTTCAAGAATAGTTATTAAAATGGTTCCTATTGAACACAATGTGCTTTAGACCCCGTTAGTTACATTTGATCTGTATTATACTATGGGAATCAGCATGTAACAACCTATTCAGACAACTGGAATTTTAAATAGTTATGTAATATAGCACAGCACCTAAGAAACAGTGCTTGATGAATCACATAGTTGGCTCTGAAATCCAAATCCTTAATAGTCTGGAATCTTAAATTGTTTTGTGCTTTATTAAGCTTTCCAGGCAAAGTGTACCCCATGATGTATTATAACCCCTAAAATACAGACTCCATAAAACACTTACTTTAAATGCAACCCTGTAGAAGCATTTGTCAGACTTTATAATGCACTCGTGCAGGTTTTTAAAGCACAACAAAGTGTGACGAGACTCCAGCTAAAACTCGTGCTCTAATTTCTGGCTAATACGGAGGCTTGAATTACCGCTGCCCATCCTCTGGAGATTAGACTAAGGAACGTTATTTATTTCTGCACTATATTCCTGCTCCTTTTATGCGTCTTTTCCGCAGCATTATTTTTCAGTTTTATGGCTCTTTGTAACCCTAATAGTCGAGGAGACTGAGAGGTAAGGCGATGAATTATTCAGCGTTCAAACTGAGTCTTCCAAAGCCACAGTTTGCTGTGTGAGCTTCTTTTCGTTTCTCTAACTCCCCAACCCTCATCCACCGGTTCTACCCGGTTTCTTTTTCATGTTATTATTCATTGCTCTTACATATGAGCCTGCAGTCCGGACACGTACCCCCTTCTTTCACACCCCCACCCTTAATTATGAAGAATATTAAATAAAGAATGGCTCTGCTCAGTTTAATTTACTAATTCCAGTGCAGTATCACCCTTTCTTCCTCCATATACCATGAGACACGAGTTCACTAAAGTAGAGTTTGTGACTTTTCTCTGTCACATAGCTCACGGGAGAAACCGTAGCAGAGCGAAAGTGCTGCATTTGAGTTCACTCTTCGAAAACAGCCTTGCAGTCTAACTGCCAAATTATGCAGCAGCAGCTCCACCTTTTCTGCTTCAACCATGTTTATGTGACGATAGATATGATAGATACAGACTATTCCACTGAATTCATCTTCCTGATAGAACAGCTGTATGTGGAAGTGCAAGGAACGTGGCAGAGAGTGAAAGAAACGTATTTCATTACATTGATGTGTTGCTTCTAAATTTTTCTAAAAACCCGAAACTGCTCGCCGACCAAATGTTCCTCTGAAGGATTGCAAAGTTTAAAAGGTGTTAATGATTTTAAGAAACTGGATAACTCAAGTCACTTCAGATGCGAGATTTGAAAGAACCGACATCGCCACCCATCATCAGCACCACTTTGTCTTCCTCTGACGTATGAGGCTATTGTAGCGAGGGTCATACCAAAGCTATGAGACTTTGTAACACAGGCCAGTAATGCTCGGGGCAATGGAGAGTATAATGTGTTCTGGAGAGAAAAGAAAAACAGCTCACTCTATTTTTAGGAGCATACAGGTTTGGTTTCTACTCCAGATGAAAACTATAGGCCCGTATAATGTTGCCGTTGCCTGGGGACAAGTGCAGAATCAGACACACACCAACCCCAATAGCTGGCTGAGCTGAGGACTGGGGAGCCATATCAGGTTGGTAAGACAAACAGGGTAGTATTGATCTAGAAAATGGAGACAGGCCCGACAGAAGGAGAGAAAGGGGAAATATAAGACCCTTCTTTCCCATGATGCACGAAATAGCAGGAGATGTTATCTGGCTCGGTGGCTCAAAAGAAAACACCACTCGCTCACACTTTGTTGAATTCATTGTCGTGCGATGTGTATGTTGGACTATGGGATTATCTGATTCAAAGATTGGCGTCACTTCCTTCTTGATTACAATGTTTGTAGAAGTGCAGCGTGTTTGGATGATTTACAGTCATTTCTGATTACTAGATTTGCGGAATAATCTGTTGAAAGCTGAATTGAAAGCAGAATTTCTTTCTAGAAGTAAGAAAATCTCTTTCGCTATCCGAATGACTGTAGCACAAGGACAATGGTTTTTTTTTTTTTTTAAATTGTGTGGTTTATTTGATATTTCTGCTTTTTTCGTGGACTCTCACAAACACAATGTCCCACAAGGCCTGTATGTGTGTGTGCTGGTTGAGCATCACATCTTGATGGATGGGAAGAGTCTACGAGCGAGTGGAGGGGTCATGGTCTGTTCAGACATGTCTGTGATAACAACAAGACAGAGAGGAGTGAACACGGTGAGACAGACAGAGACACAGATTACAGGATGGACTGACGAGAGAAATAGAAGATGGAACAGAAAAGAGGATTGCTTGCATGTGACACAATAAGTTTTGATCTCCATTCGAATGGATCTTACATGATGAAACGTTGATGGATAGGTTGAGTGGTTTTGGAATGGATGAATTTGGTCCAAAACCTATATTACATCTGTATTGTAAATGTTAGAATGAAATTGAAGAATTGACAAGATACTTTAAATAACCAACTGAGTCCTTTAACCTGAATATCCACTGCTTGTACAGTTTGTTTTCTTGCTCCACTTGTGTATTTGACTTTGTCTCCTGCTCTGTCTTTTCAAATGATCAAAACTATGGAATTTCAGGGGCTGCCATCAAAGTGTTTTTCTTTGGCATGAAGACGTGAACATGAACTTCATTCTTCTCCTCATCAAACAATAGATCTTGATATACAGTAGATCTAGATTTTTGTTCGTTGAATCGGTTAATCAAAGACGCCTTAAGAAATAGAACAGTGACTTGAATTTTTTCAATAGATGATATTATTATAAGCGCTGGCCTGGTTGTATCAAGTGGCCATTAATTGATCATAAATAGAGACGTTCCTGGAATAGAAAAGAAAAGAAGATCCTATTCATATCATATTATAAGACGTGCATATCGTATAATAGTGTTGAGTTACCCACCATGTAGTTGAGATGAATTAACCTATAAATGGGTTCTTTTTCAATGAAACGATGTTGACCTGAAGCTGGTGAGAGACGATGACTTCTGAGGTAAACTCGTGAGTCCACACAGGACTGGTTATGTTTTAAGAAACGCTCTGGGAGTCATCTCTGCACTGCTTTCTAACAATTTCTAAATTACACTGACTGGCACAAGGCAAGTTTATTTATATAGAACATTTGAGACACAGCGGCAATTCAAAGTGCTTTACATCAACATAAGTCATTTATAAAAGAGAGGAAACAAAACAAACGGAGACAAACTGTTGAATTACAGTAGATTAAAACATTTTAAAACAGTGTAACATCTTAAAGTGGCATCAGGAAATGCAATGGAAAGCAGAAACGTTTTAAACCTTCATTTATAAGTGAGGTGGGACATAAATACTACAGGTCAATCCAGAGAGCATCATCTGTCATGGGTTGATATTTCTTTACCGTTTGGTGGTTCCAGTCGCAAACGAAATATATTTTGCCAAGACAATCTATCCAAAACTGCTCACGAGCTGGAACTGTGTTTGTCACGACGCAATATTAGCTCAATATTAAGCAATTATGTCAGAGATGCAGAGGGAGCTGTTGCCACTTAAGTGTCTGCAGAAGAAGACTCATTTAAATTACTGCCTAATCCCTGAGGATGCTCTGGTGTGGAGATATTCTCTCTGGTTAATAAAACTATTGGAAACTGCCAGGAGGTGCATGTGGAGTAGAAATGTTACCTCCAGATTCTTTCATCAGTTCCCTTTTGCGTTGGAGAAATTTGGGCCCAAAGCCGTTTTCAGACATAACCTGCATTTTGCTTTTATCACATGCACAACAGCGCAGGAGGTTTTCTGCACAGACGCGTTCACAACAGCAACAAAGTCTACGCATTATTCAGGTGGAGCAGCCGGGTACAGCAGGCAGAGGCAGGAAGTGACGTATTAATTCCAATTTTTTTATTTTTGTGTCTGTCGCATGTTAGAAGCAATATCAACCAATCCAGTGGCCAACTCCTGCTGTGTCCTCACATCGGATTCTCCCGACTTTCTGCTATATACGAGGGGGCCTGGCTGAGACAGTTCGCAGATAATCTGGAGGCTCTCACTCGTACACTTGCGTTCGCACTTTTCCCTCCTCCGGAGAAAGTGAGGATAATGAGTTCAGTGCATATCCGAAAGCAGCGTTACACAGTTACATTGTCACATCAACAGTCCTGGCTAACACAAGTAATGTTAACTAGTTAGCAAGGACAAGTCATCACCTTACAGACACATGAAATAAACAAAAGCTACACAAACATGACTGATTTATTTCTCGACTGTCAAAACAGCATCTCTTCAAAGTTTCAGGCGTGTTTATTCAGCCGTGTTGCAGTCATCAGCCACCAGGGGCAGATCAAGATGTTTGGGCTCCACTTTTGGGAAGCTGTGTAGTTGTCCTTCTGTATTTACTGTCACTGCTTTAGACTCATGTCTTTGTGTATTGTTTTAGCTTCATAATTATAAATACAAGCCTACATCTAACTCTATAAAGTGTTGCTGTTCATTTACAGATTAGTCACAGAATCACTCTGCACCAAAGCAGGACTGTATGCTTCCATTTCATGATGAAGAACCGCTGCAAGTGATAAGTCACTCCGGTCACATTGCTTTTATTGCTGCTAAGGATTTGTAAATAAAATGTCCTTCTTAAGACCATTATGCTGCCGATACAATTAACGTACTCAATCCTCCTGCTTGTTGTCGGTGATAAAAGGCTAATTTAGTCGTCCTCTTGATGCGTCTGCTGAAGCGTCGATGGAATTTAAGCTAGAACAGACGGCTCTGTCCTCGGTGATCGGTTCATTCAGACAGCGACACCAGCGAAAATTACACCTGGAGGCTCGTCTGATAAACAGGCAGAGATGACACGGTTGCTCAAATGTACAAGCCCGAGTAACATAACAAACGCTGCACTGTCGGAGGATGCTGAGAGGAAAAGTATGTCGCTCTGTGATCTCACTACCCACACACGCCGGTCCTGTGTCGGAAAGTGACTTTCTTGTGCTCTTTGTGAGCGTAAGTGTGTTTATGCAACTGTGTGAGAGAGAGAACAAGAGAGGGTGCGTGCCAGACACAGAGACTCCGCTGTTTTCGGCTCAGGCAGCAGATCTCGCTACGATAATCAGCTGGATTGTATTGCACGCACAACATCTGTCCCAAACACACACTAACTGCCTCTTTCACACACACAAACACGGCCATTATGTAGTCATTACTGTCAGGCTGATGCTGTGCAGCCCTCTCTAACATGCTCTGTCTCTCTCATCCATCTCCTTCCTTCCCCCTTCTCCCTCTCTCTCTTTTCGTCTTGTTCCTCTCCTCAATCGTCGCTCCTCTCCCCCCCCCCCCCTTTTCTCATCCAGACGGTTTCAATCTTGGAGCAGCGGCTGACACTGACTGAGGACAAGCTCAAGGAGTGTTTGGAGAATCAGATGGAGATCGGTCTGCATCTCCAGAGACGACAGGGGGAGGAGGAGGTCTAAAGATGGCGGCGTCACGGCGAGGTTGAGCTGCGGTGTGAGGGAAATGGGGTCACATCCTCACCCGAAACAGAAACTAACATCATTGTTGTTGGATCAAAGTAAAATGTGAGATAAAAGTTCACAGACAGCGCAGGGACTTGGCGTGAACAGTTTAACTGACTGGACCTTAAACGCACCTTGAGCCTGATTTACTGTGTGTGGTTATTTTGCCAAGAGATATCAGGAGTGAAGGAGGTGAATATTAGAGAAGTTGTTCCTCTACAACAGTGCTGAGAGTGCAGTCCCCTTTTCTGCTGACGAAGGACCTGCTGCTACCAGTCACCGTGGGTGTGTGTGTGTGTGTATATACAATGGCTGCCTGTACAAAAGTGTAGACACACGCAAGAGACTTTGTTACTTGCCTATGCACTGCACATGCTCGTTTTTCTCTCTCTCTCTCTGTGTGTGTGTGTGTGTGTGTGTGTGTGTGTGTGTGTGTGTGTGTGTGTGTGTGTGTGTGTGTGTGTGTGTGTGTGTGTGTGTGTGTGTGTGTGTGTGTGTGTGTGTGTGTGTGTGTGTGTGCAGGCTGGCACAGGACGACACTAGCTAAATGATTTATTTGCACTCAGGCCAATACATTGATTTTAAATTGCCGACAGAAACTCAAAGCTTTTTTTTTAATCCGCCTGATATTGACCTTATTCACTTTGTTGCCTGCAGATACTTTTTTTAGATTTTTGTTGATTCTCCTCACAAGTATAAGTACTCACAGTTTTAGACTAAGTAAAGCATCACTGCAGAGGCAACACGGTGCCTTTACTTTGAAACTTCTCTGTCCAATGGTAACTTTCAGGCAGTTTTTGAAGGATTGAGCTGGTGATGTTCTTTATTTTTCTCGTCGTCAACAAATCTCAAAGACCAAAAACCAACATTTCAATTGAGCCAAATCCCGATGTGTCAGTCAGCTCCACAAAAACAATTAAACGCACTCCTCACCATTTATGACACGTTCCTACATTACAGGGGAACTGTAGTTTATTGTGAGTCATTAATATGCACCGGTAAATACCAGGGATCAATAGATTCCATTTGTTCCACATAATTAATACACATTAAATACAATGTTTTTTGTACATGGAAATATAGATTTTATGGAAAATATTTTTAACTTCTGGAAAAGGGACCACTTTCTAGGATAAGGGCTCATTTCTGATTTGCAAACCGCTATCAATAAGGACACATTTTAATCAGTGCATCCCAAATTGATATTTTGAGATTTACTTTACTTTGAATAACATTTGTTGTAGTAGTGTTGTATATAAAAGAATATATATAGAAGCCTATATATGTATTTGTGACATAGGTTTGTCAGTAGGAGCGACCCGGGCTGAGGGCACAGACGAGGTGGGACGGTCAGAACGTGCTGACAAACAAAGTAGTTCTTGGTTTTGCTCTCTTATGATTTGTTGACAGGGAAAATATTAAGTACAATACCAGTCATATACTTGAAATTTGTATAATGGTGCTTTTTGCATTGGATTTGTTTTACACTGTAAAATCCTGATTGTAATAAGTGCAGTCTGGAACTTTTATACGCTGACAGTAAGTTATTGTGTCCTTTTTTAATAAATGTTTTCACTCTTTTATCTCTGACTTGAAATTGGTTGAT
The DNA here is from genome assembly GCF_009819705.1 of Hippoglossus hippoglossus. Taxonomy (NCBI): domain Eukaryota; kingdom Metazoa; phylum Chordata; class Actinopteri; order Pleuronectiformes; family Pleuronectidae; genus Hippoglossus; species Hippoglossus hippoglossus. Next base: position 10,450,523 of record NC_047155.1, read on the forward strand.
AAAACTATTCCTCTTCCTCTTTCACAACACTGGGGTTTGTCTGCGTATCTTGTGAAAGTCGGTTTATTTTCATAATCGCTGCCAAAAACAATGAGGTCACCCTTTAATTTTAAGAGACCCGTTTCCACTCTGATTGGTCCACAGAGCCCGCGCGGTTACCCGACAAAACCGTGACTTTCCTGTCTTCATTGTCCTCGGCGGAGACGTGAGCTGTGTCATCCATCGATTACAGCGAGTCAGCTTCAACCCGCTCTCTGCCAGGTCCTGACGGGTTTGTTACAAAAGCTTGGGGGCGGCAGCGAAATCTTCCTGCTCCCGCTCATGTTCAAAATCCTCATGTTTCACCCCCTGAGTAATTTACGCAACCTGACCACTGACGCTGGATCAGTAACTCTTATTTTTAGAATCTTCAATGAAAATGAACCCGAGGCTGCGCTCAGGCGCTCGCTGGGATTTCTCGAGGAGCAGAAACATTTGAGCCATGAAAGAGCTACACATTCATTTGAGTTTTTTCTTTTATTGGGCAAAGTGGTTCTATGTTTACATACTAAAGTAATGAGTCACACCGAGGCCGAGTGCAGAGGACTCACAGAACAGTGTGGCGTCATTAAGAGGGGGGAAAACTATTAATGACTGTTTCTTTAAGACCCGGCTCAGGCTCCGCACTGATGGAAAAAGAAGAAAAACAAAACCGGAATTCTGGAGCTGTACGGCCGGGCCCACGCTCTTCCTTCCTGTCTGGGGCCCATGGACACACACATGCATATATACACACACACACGCACACACACATACACACACACAGACAGACACTCATGCCAGAGAAAAACGGTTCCCTTTACTATGGGCCTCAACCAGACAGCCTGCCAGGAGCTCTAGTGGAGGAGAGGAGGGGCGTGTGTGCGTGCGTGTGTGTGTGTGTGTGTGTGTGTGTGTGTGTGTGTGTGTGTGTGTGTGTGTGTGTGTGTGTGTGTGTTAAACTAAAGGGTAAATCTTAGGCTTATGTTTGGTTCAGTTTATTTCTGGATAATCAGTCAGTGGCAGATTGTTACTAACTTTTATCAAGTAGTTTAAGTACAATTTCTAAGTAACTACATGTAGTAACTATGTTTCTACTTTGTTACTTCATACTTCTACTCCACTACATACAGTCTATTGGAAACTGTATGTATACATCATAAATACGCTGAAGTACTTCAAATTATCCCCAGCTACAACTTCATACTTAATGCTCACACTCAAATGCATCAACAATTATTAGTGAATGACAGCATATCATATATATCATCCTGAAGGGTTCTGCATTATCAAAACTCTTACTTTTGGTACTTAAAGAATATTTTGACGTCAATACTTTTACACTTTCTCTCAAGTAAAGCGTATATATATATGTATTGTATTTCTACACGGTTAAACTTTCAAACTGTCACTCAAACGTCCTGAATCCTTTGTTGTTGTCTTGAACACGACTCCGACAGAGCATCCTGCTAATGGCTGGGCTCTGTGATTTCCATGTGAGGGTTCTGTCCTCACAGGTATAGCTGTGTAAGTGTGTGTGCCGTTGTGATCATGACAAAGAAAGAAAAGAGAAGTTGGAGAGGGGGCCTCTGTAATATGTAGCCCATGTGTGGCCCACAAGTGTGTCTGTGCGCATTTGCCTGTGTGTGTGTGTGTGTGTGTGAGGGGGTTACTAATCCTATGCGGAGAACATCTGGATATGTTTTTCCTGGTGTGCTGTGGTTGCAGCCACTGCCTGTGTGTGTGTGTTTTAGTATTTTACTACTTCAGTGTGTCAGGCCTTTGTACTCTCTGGCTCGTCTTGGCTTTTTGTTTCCTCAAACATTTCGTCATAATCTGTCAGATTTATGAGATTGAGATGATACCCAGCCGCTGCTGTGGCCTGGTGCAGCAGGTGGAGGTTACACATCCACACACATGGTTTCACCGGGGCTGAAAAACAAGCAGTTCCAGTGTGTATTCTTAGAAGTACAAGTTGTACCAGCCTGCGTTATAAACTGTCTCTGCTGACCTAAACACTGCAATGATCACTTCATCAGCGTGGTGAAAGTACTTTTAGGGAATTTTTGTTGTCTTTGGAAGTAAATCAGAGGCGGTGTGAGGACACAGAATACACGGAACAGTTTTTTGAGGAACGTAGGACAGAAAAACCGTGTTTCGGAAACTATAGGGTGGGATGTACAAGAGTTTCCAGTGAGTCATCGCAAAGTCAGACAGGGTTGCGTAGATGTGTATTTTATATGTGAGTCCTCGAAGCAACATGAGCCAACTAACACAGCTCCAGAGAAACCACGAGACGTTTGACCAACGTGCAGGTGTGTTGTTTTAAAAAGGTCAAATTGATTCATGTGTTAGTTGCAAAAATCCAAACATGACACTGATACTCGTCACTTTTAAGCTATATCATCATGTCGCCTTTTTTGAGGCAAATTTTGCAACAATTCCCGAAAACCTTTTTTACGTAAAAACATTCAAGATAAGAGGAAAACTGGAGAGAAGCTGCTTCAAACATCAAAGTCTGTTCACGGAGTGTGGCTGTGCTTCAGACCAGGGAGTCCCAAACCTTTCATGTACGCTGTGTAGTATTGATGGGGGTGGAGCCGCGCTAGCAAAGTTCTGCTGATACACGCACTCGACCAATTGAGATAACTGTCTGGGAAAGGTCTGTGTGATTTTACCTAAAATGACAGAAAGCATATTTGAGAAAAATATATGTGACGTGTTTGACTTTTTAGTTTGGACCATGTCCCACCCGCTAACATGCAGGAGGCGGGGTCTGTGACCTTTTACTTTTAGCCAATTTGGCTTCACTTTGGGAGCAGACATGTCGTCCATCTTAATTTGCAGTCCATAATCGTCACACTGATTTTTTCGTGTACGGCTGAACGAGGAAAGGTGGTGATGATGGACTGGATACCTCACATACTGATAATTAAAAAACAATGTGCTGGGAGTTTGATGTTAGGATTCAGAAAAAACTGAGCTTGGTTCAAAAAAAGGCCCCAACTGCTTATGAAGTTTAATACTTTTAGCTTTTCTGCCATGTCTGGTTTCCTCTCTGTTTAAGGCCGTCTACGAACTAAATCACGAAACATCTTTATGTCTTTATGTGAACAGCCTCCACCCAAATATGGTGTTAACATCATGTTGTCTATCATCTGTCTTTCACTAGATATTAGAGGATGATCAAATAAATATATATGTGTATAAAAATTAAAATGATGAGTCGCATTAACATGAACCTGTACATGTGTTTGACTTTACACAAAGTCTTTACAGTTTTGTGTTTGAGCCTCTGTCCACCGCTGGATTTTGGCAAAACTCCCCCGTGCCTCATTTCCTGCTTCACCCCTCGTCTCCCCTCCATTCTATCTTCTCATCGCCTCCCCCCTCTGAGACTGCGCCGTGGTTGTCGGCAGTGGCTGAGGTTTGGCGCTCTGCTCCTCCAACCCACGCCTCGGCTTCTGCTCCAAAACCAGCTTTTCCATTCGATCCCAATGGGAGTGAATGGATGGAGGGAGTGAGCTTTCTTTTTCTTTTTTTCCCCCTCTGGTGTAAGATGATACAACAAGAAAAGGTTTTTAATCTTGTTGACCAAGTTGAATGGCAATCCGAGAAAAGAAGCCGCAGTTCATCTTAAAAGCTTCTTCTGTTTGTATTACATTAGATCTGTGGGTTTATATCAGTGGAGCGAAACATAACTTTGTTCACATGCGTCTCAGAAAAGAATTTCATTCTAAACACATCTGTAATTTGTCATTTTGATTCACTAAATATATCTCCAGTTCTGAGAATACACAGTGGAGCATGAAAGTTTAGTGTCAGGGCTCCAAGGTCAGTTCTAAATCACACATGACTGCAGAGCCACCGCTCAGGTAACACAAATAAAACCAGCTCGCACACGCTTCGAGGTGTGTAACTGTGCTGATGGTTTCAAATTGATGACCTACTTTACAACGGGCCAACCCATAAAACAAACGCGGCGATAAGTCGAGAAGGCCCGCACCCTTCGCCAAACCACGGCTCACCTCTACCTCACCTGTGTCCTACTCACACCCCCGCGATTTAAAGTGGCCTCCAACCGGAAATCTGAGCTGGTGGCTGAAAGCGAGATGCCGTGTTCACAATTCTATTCTGCTGTTCTATTTCTCCTTTCTGGGGCAAAACTTGTATTGCATAACAATGTCATAGTGATGTCTTGAAAACAGGAAATAATATAAGGTGTGTGCGGTTGCGTTTAATGGGCCGTAGCATGCAGGAGTAACTTTGAGCTTTGAGGATGTTGAACCATGTTGAGCTGCAGGCAGATTGTGATTTGTGAGTATGGGCTACACAAATCAAATTTGATGATCAAAATGTCAATTTTTCGAGGAAATAACTATGTCTGAGTCAGTGTCCAAAGTTCCATATTCTCAGTTGTGAGGATTTTTTGTTCTTATGTAACAGCAAATGTCATTTTAGTCATTTGAAGAAGTCAGTTTTGATTTGCGTACAGTTCAGATATGACACACCTAAACCGTGATGTTTTACTGTAAATCTGTAGTGGAAGTATTTATGTGGTCATTTCTATAGTTTTAACACTGCTTTCATAATGTGTCGATGTTGTGTGAGTCAACTCCTGCTCGTCTGGAACAAGCTGAACTGAAACGGAACACGAAAGTAGAAACTCCTCAGGAGATAGAACAGATCATTTAGTGTTATTTGACCACCTTTGACCATCTACCTTTATGGCCCCACCTGTTAGCCGTCATAGTGATATAATGGGGCTAGGATGAAGGCTTTGTGTGTGTGTGTGTGTGTGTGTGTGTGTGTGTGTGTGTGTGTGTGTAAGAGAGTTCACACACGATGACTCACCTTGGTGCTTTTACAATCTGACCATACGTAGGTACAGTGTGTTTGCTCTGCAGGTTATTACAGTCGGCAGGGTGAGGATTACAGATATCTTTTAAAAGAATACGATTTCAACGTTCAAATAAAGAGTTAAACAGATTCAAGCTTTTCTGTTGTTGGTTCAGTGATTTATTAAATCATCACTTGGACTGAGAACCAGTCCAATGTGTTTCCAGGAGCTGATCCAAACTCAGAGCAGCAGCGGCACCGTGATTTTCGGACGACAGGTTGGGTGACTTGGTTGAGTTTGGATTTCTGAAATTGAATCAAGGAGACGCACGTTCAAACCCTGATCCAGATCAGAGCCCAGTCAAAATAGATTTTTAGGAAGTGAAAAAGTTGTGAGACCATCATATCGGCTGATTATCACTCAGTAGAGCACATACCTCCACCAAGGCCCAACAGTCCCAATTGCACACACTCAGATATCAGGTCCCTAAATATGCCTCAATTTATTTCCATCAAAATCCATGAGTTATTCTCTGGGAAGTAAGTGTTGAAAAAATATCTCACAATGTTTCAGACTGTGAAACAAAATCCTGGTTCACCAAAAATTCTTCCTTAGGCCAAGTTTCCTGGTGATTCATCTCATGGTTCTTGTGTAATCTTGCTTCCAAACAAACAAACAGGGGTGAAAACAATCTAATGGTGCAGATAAAAACAAAAAATTGTCAATGATTTCTAAGATGACGTTATCAAACCCTCCTGACGAAAAACAATGTCATTGATATTTTACATTTTTTAATTAAGAAAATATTACCTCACAGTTATTATTGTTTCATTGTCATTGTTCTTTTCTTCCATTTCATCCAGATGTTCATCCTCTCTCTTTCATCCCTGTGTGTTATGTTAGTCTCTCTATCGCTTTACATCTTTCTAGTTTGGTCTTGAATAATGAATTCAGCCGAGAGACCGAGAGCACGTGTTCACAATACAAACACACACACACACACACCATATTCAACCTATCCACTCGCTGCCCCACCTGGACAATCTCAGGATTCCTGAAAAATTCATGGCCCCCAATGTTTGCACGCTTCCACTGTCGACACCAGCGATGACACTGGCTTTTCTTTCCACTGGTGTGAAACCGTGAGCGCTGCACCAGTTCACCCCATGATCTCATCCCAGATGTTTCAGGCTGTTTCAGCAGCTGTCCTCGAGAGAGAGAGCGTTCTGTTCTTCCATCACATTTATCCAGAATGAAAGCATCAGGTCCATGATGTTAGCTGCCTCTGGTTAATTTATACCAAAACCTACATGCACACGTCAAATTATTGTTTGGCCTAAAACATCCCTGTACAAATCTGAGGGTAATAATAATATAATCATGAATAAATCTAGAATGGCAAGCAGACAGTGTATACTTCCACCAACAGTCCCCTTATGAGACCACATTTAAATTCACTAGATCCAAATTCAAGCTCATAAATACCATTCACAAATTGTTCTGGGAAAAAAATGTCTGGTTATGCTCCTTGATTCAGTTATGCAGAAAAAAGTAATGGCTCCTTCCCTGACCCATAATGCATCCCTCCGTCAAGTTTTGTGAAAATTTGTTTCAGAGTTTTTGTTTTATCTTGCTCACAAATGAACCAACAAATAAACAGACAAGGGGGAAAACCTCCTCGGCGGACGTAATAAAATAAAAAAGGAAATCTGCACATCCTTTTTTGAAGATTAATGAAAAATAATGAATTATTATTGACGTTTGAGTTCCTGGAAAGTGAAATTGATATTAATGATCCGATTACAGCCACTCTATGTTTTCATATCTGAGTTGAAGAATCTCAAACTGATTCTGTGTGTGTTGGAGTAGATTGTACGATTTTAATGATCCCATTTCTCCTAAAGTAACGCGACATGTGCACAAGCGTAGCCGGAGATCTTCTGGTCGCTTTTTATTAATAAATCCCAGAGTGAGGTTAAAAACCAGAGAAGCTTTTTACGTCCTCTCTGGAACCACACAGACTCGGTCTTTATCTCTCATTTCATTTCATAAATTTTTACCAGTAAGCTTTATCACTATCAGTCCCAGTGCCTGCACAGGGTACGTCTGGCATATTACTGAAGAGATACAGAGCACAGAACAGCCGAGCAGAGACGGAGGCAGATCTTCCTGATACATTTTCCAGGCCTGTGTTTTTTTTTATGTGTTGTCGACCTGCGTGTTTGGGGGCAAAGGAAACAGCAGAGGAAATGCCAGCGTTAGCGTGGGAGAGGGGTGGCCACCTCGCTCCATCACTGAGGTGAGTGGGTTTAAACCACAGTCGGCCTTAAAGAGACATCAGACACAAACAGCGAAACGAGAAGAGGAGCTCAATGCCAAGTTGGTATTTTCCCAGTTTTCTTTAGGAAACAAGGGAAAGAACTTAAATTGTAATGGTGCAAATACAGGCAACACATTTGTATAAAATGTAATTGATTTTCCCAGGATAAAGCACAACAGATTTTGCCGAATCCGAATAAATTTGAGCTACAAATGTCAAACTGAACAAATACAGTTCAGTCTTGTGCACATGAAGTTTAAATCTCTGCGGAAGCCTGAAACGAGAACATTTTAATCTCTGAAAAAATGGTTTTGGAGCCGTTCCACTGACAATGAATGGGAGACTTTTTCTGAACACTGGATACAACCCAGGGTGATTTTCCAGGGATATGGGCAGATCTTCTGGTTCAGAAATCATCAATTTACTGCTTTTCATAGGAAAGAAAAGACCAAACGAGTCCACAAAGATCAGATAATTCTCCCATTCAACCAGTCGGAAGTGCATTTTATTTCCATAGAGATTCATCAAGGCTAAGCTGAAAGTTTAATTCTCCTCACTTTTTTGCATAAGGAAATGTAAATTATTAAAATGCTGCAGTTATCACGCATACTCCAGGCGGGTGCTGCCTGGAACACATCACAGCATTCACAAAGAATTCTGCTACTGGATTAAAATAGTCACACTGCAAATATTCAGCTGTTTCATATGGAACATGGGAAGGTGCAGTGGCTACCAAAGCACCTTTTTTGGCCTTAAAAGAAGGGCGTACAGGACGGAACAAGTTGTTGCAATGCTCTGTTTAATAAGCACCATATGTCGGGTGGTGTTGTAAACGTGTGCAGCCGTCAGGTGCTTATTAAACCTTGCTTTCAGGCTGTAAGAAGCCAGATGAGGTGATGTAAAGAGCGACAAAGTCTGAATGAGGGAAAGGTCATGGTGGATTTATGGTTCAAGCACTGGACCTTTCCTCAAGAGCAATACAAATATGTAAATATTTTCCTTTGATGCAATGGATCAAAGGACGTTACTATGATAGCTAAACAAGTTGTTAATGTTATAGAACAATCTTGCACTTTATTGATGGCATCAGCTGCAGAAAACGTCATTCTGTGCCTACGATCCTGAAGAGAGCAGAAGCATTTTGAACTCTCCACGATCCTCAACCGAACTTGAGTCCACGTTTCTGTCGTGCTTCATCGGGAAGTAGATCTGCTCCGTTTGTCGACCATGCAACACCAAGACATTGTGGCGAGCCTCCGAGCCGAACTCCTCCAAGCCAACAGTGAGATTGAGGCTCTCAAAGAGGGAAACTCATCTCTACAGGAGCAGGTCGAGCAGCTCCAGGAGCAGCTGAAAGTAGGAGAAGTTCTCTTACAAAAAGAGACGAAGAAGGAGGCCAGCCTGCACCAGGAGCCGACTCAGCCTGAAACAAGCCGAAGCAGAGAGGTGGAGGTCGACCAGGAAAACCAGGCTCTGAAGGAGGAGGTCAACCTGCTCAAGACCGGACAGAGGAAGCATGAAGATGAGCTGAAAAAGAAGGATGAGCTCATGAAGACCGACGCCAACAGACGGCGTCTTCAAACCACCGCCTACCTTAACTGCCTGGTCATGCTCAAGGTCAAGGAACAGGAGGTCAACAAGAGTCACCTGACTTTTGAGATGCAGGAGGCGAGGCTGCACCAGGAGCCGACTCAGCCTGAAACAAACCGAAACAGAGAGGTGGAGATCGACCAGGAAAACCAGGCTCTGAAGGAGGAGGTCAACCTGCTCAAGACCGGACAGAGGAACCATGAAGATGAGCTGAAAAAGAAGGATGAGCTCATGAAGACCGAAGTCAACAGACGGCGTCTCCAAACCACCGCCTACCTTAACTGCCTGGTCATGCTCAAGGTCAAGGAACAGGAGGTCAACAAGAGTCACCTGACTCTTGAGATGCAGGAGGCGAGGCTGCACCAGGAGCCGACTCAGCCTGAAAAAAGCCGAAGCAGAGAGGTGGAGGTCGACCAGGAAAACCAGGCTCTGAAGGAGGAGGTCAACCTGCTCAAGACCGGACAGAGGAAGCATGAAGATGAGCTGAAAAAGAACGATGAGCTCATGAAGACCGAAGTCAACAGACGGCGTCTTCAAACCACCGCCTACCTTAACTGCCTGGTCATGCTCAAGGTCAAGGAACAGGAGGTCAACAAGAGTCACCTGACTCTTGAGATGCAGGAGGCGAGGCTGCAGCAGGAGACGACTCCGACTGAGGGAGTGAGCAGCAGAAAGGTGGAGGCCGTCGTAAAAGAAAACAAGACTCTAAAGGAGCAAGTTCACAAACTAAAAGGTGAATAGAAAAAGGAGGTCAGCTGTAAGGACGAGCTGGTGAAAAAGGAAAGCAGGAAAAGACAAGCTTCTACCAAGTCGTACCTAGCCTGCCTGCACAAGCTCAGTGACATGGAGAACGAGCTGGAGAACTTAGAGAGGATTTGGAGGAGAAAGGTGGAGCAGCTGGAGAGAGTGAAGGTGGAGGACTAAGATGAACTCCTGAACCAGGAGACGGATCATCCTCCAAAGATGAGAGGAATGATAGGACGTTTGCCCTGAAACCACTCACCCTTTTTCCTTCACCCCTTCTTACCCCACCCACTACCTACTCCTCCCCTCCTCCCCCCTGCCACCTTCCACTCCCACCCCTTTCTCTCCCACCCCTCACCCCTTTCCTACTCCCCAAAACAAACCCCTCAATGCCCACCTTCCACAAATAATGTATATAATAACAGATGTATAACATCTACCTGTGTGTGTTTTTTCTGAATATAAAATAAATGATTAATGCTTCTAATCAATTACTACAGTGTTGTTGTTTTTTCTTTCTATATTTAAATAGGTCACAAGTTGACAATAGGAGTTCACATATCGTTAATTAGTGTGTGAATCACTGTGGTGATGAGTTGAGTCTTCATGCTCTTAAAGGGCACTGGGTCAACACCAGTGCTCCCTTCACGTTAATTTTTACCATTAACTATTAATTAATATCAATAACTATAGCGACCTGTTACACATAATGTTTGCAGGTTTCCTCCAGGTACCCAGAACTCTGATGTCTCTCAAATACACTGTTTTAACACCATTGTGAGATTTGTGGAGCATTTCCCACTGAGTATTTTGTGCAAACATAGTAAATATGTTGATAGTTGAAGTAATGTATCACACCATATAACAGTGATTTCAGACACTTGTTAAAAGGATCTGTCACTGTTTCTCTGTTTCACTGTTCAAGGGCGCTGTCACAGCAGAAAAACATGGATAAAACTTAATTAAGTTGAAGTCAAACAAAAATATATTTGAATTCCAGCTCAACAGAAGATTCAACAGTTTGTTTCTGGATGGATTTTCACTTCGTCCACATTGTGGTAGTCTTTATTTCCTGAAGGACATAAAGTGCTCCTCTAATCCCTGATATGAAAACAAAATCACCAAAAGTATCTTCACTTTCAGATTCCGATTTGTCCGTGTGGTTTAGGTTCGGCTTGGACTTGTGTAATATCTTTGGTGGGAAATGTGGCTTTTCATTCAGAAAACCAACTCGTGAAACGGGCAGGGGGGGGGTTTCAGTTTCAGGTCTGGATTTACAAACGCGACTCGTCTCAACAGCGTGCTTCAGAAAATGACATTACCATCGTGAAGTATAGACTTCAGACGAAATTAAAGGCTCTTCCATCTGGCAGGAGTCTTTGTCCGCCGGTGAAAAATGGCTCTCTGTGTCAACACAAGATAGATTCATTTAGCATATATTGCTTTTCTGCTTGAATGGCTTCTGTTCTACAGTTCTATTTCTATGTGTGGCTCTTCTTTGTATTTCATTTCATTATGAGAACAATAAAGCTGATTAAAACCCTGTAGAGCAGCGGTGAGCGGAGGAGGCCGGTTTTCTGGAAACTTGTCGTTTTGAAAACACGGAGTAGAGTTATTGTGAATCAGGAAATGCATTCGCTGAGGCCGACCTGAAAGGCTCTGTGCTTTCCATAATGGCAGATTAAAGGCTTTTGATTCATGGATGAGCCAGAAGACTCACAATGGTGGGTAAGACTGGCAGCGGCTCTATGTCTTCTGTCATTCAGACACTGGTGAATATATTCTGTTCTTTACATATAGGCTTATCTTATTCTGCTTTTATTTGTAACGCATCCTGCTTGGTACCACCAAGACGCAGACGAAGAATTTAAAGACACTGAAAATGTATTTTCTCAGTCAACTTCTCGGTATGACTGACGAGGCCCCACATGAACTCATGTCTCATTTGGAGAAAAGAAACTGGCGTCACATGCTTCTGATGATGTGATGATGGTTGTTTGTTTACACATCAGATCAACCCACTCCCACACAGTCTCACTGAAGAGATTAGTTGTGTTTTCCAGCCTTTAATTCCCAGTAATATCAAATTGCTCCAACTTTCACTTTGAATGTTGGTTGAGAATATTTGAATATATTTGAATCATGACAGGCGTGAAATCAAATGAAAACGGTGGTTTAAGATTTATTCTGAGAAAGTTTTGCTTGTCTCTTTTATAATGGAAGTTTTCTGGGACACATGATTTGTTTGTTTTTGTTTGTTTTTGTTTGTTTGCTTGTTTGTTTTCAGGATTACGCAGAAACTTTTCAACCGATATCCACCGAACTTTGTGGATGGCTGGGCCTGGAAAGATTTTTAAAAGAAAACTATTACCACTATCAGGCCACTTTCTTTTTTCTTTTATATTTTAACAATGAGATTTGAACATGTTTGTGTGTAGGATTGTTCGGCCGTGGCGGAGGTTGCAGGTTGTAGTTGACCGCTGGGACAAAGCCTGAGTCACACCCAGCCATAGACTATATATAAAGATGGACGACATGACCCCGACAGTGAAGCCAATGCGTTATTAAGTGTTCGTTATTTGCTGATATAATAATATGGTGAAATAATCATGATTGGCAACTGACACTGACTCCTGATTGGTTAAGCACACGTTTCGGCAGGACATCGCAACTGTGGCTCCATCCCCGGATAACTACTCTGGCTCCGTATTTGCAAAATGGCAGCGTGAGACGTGTCGTCCATCTTGATATACAGTCTATGCACCCAGCCTGTTATATATATATATATATAAAACAAAATATATAATATAACATTATAACTGGCGCTACAACCCAAATAACACAGAACCCACTGGTACGCTAACATAACGCTACTTAGCAAAAACAAGCTGATGTCGAACTCACTTTGCAGAATCGTGTCGTGTTGTCGTCTTTTCTCCCGGCCGTGATCCAGCTCCACTCTCTGCCAGCGCCAAAGCTTGTTCATCGTTTTGCTAGGTTTTTGAAACACGAGAGAAGTGCAGATGAATAATGGCAGTGGATGAAATGTGTCTGCGTAAATCAGTTTTACCGGTATATCGTGGCACTAAGGTTCACCATGCATTCATCTCACATAGCCCCAAAATTTATATCGTGCACATCCGACGCAGATGGCGACTGAGACATTATCACCCTGTCTACTGGTGCCTTTAAAGCGACAGGTTGGCTTCCTCCGACGAATTCTGATGGAGCGACACCGTAAAGAAAGTCACAGTCCTCCGTTGTGAAAGTTTCAGAATAAGTAATGATAGTTTTCTTTACCACTGGGGTGTAGACAAACACAAACACAAACACACACAGTGTCTACACACACTCTCAGAGAGCCTGTTGTTGTCCATGAAGGGAGCTGAAACACAAGAGGCCTAAAGTCGGTGTGTATCCGTTTGTGTACCTGTGTGTATGCGTCTATGTGTGCGTCTGCGTTTTGTTAGTGAGTGTGTGCATGTGTGTGTTTGCGCGTAAGTCACTAGGGGGATAAAGAGCCATTGTCTGCAGCTGGTGCATCCCCCGCTCCTCCTCTCTGCAGCTGTGAGGAAATCAAACACTCCTCTTTTCCTCGTTTCCCCCTCTCTGCCTCTGTCACAACCTGCTGATGTCCCATTAGGTCATTCATGGTGAAACATAGCGATGACCCAGTGGTGGTTTGTGTTGTGCAGCGGCTACACAACCCACCACTGAGCTGTGACAAACAGAAAGAAGATCCTGCACAGCATCACCATGATACCTGATGATAATGAGAGTTAAATCATGTGGGATAGCCGTCGTTTTTTCTGTCCTCAGATGGCTCTGACTATACAATATAAATGTCATTTGTCTGGTTAGGGACAGGATTTACAACTATTAACTCATTAAAAATAGTTGGTAGAATGAACTGATTGACAGAAAATGTATTGCCAACCATTTGTACGATCTATGAATCAATCCAAATATATCATCAAGTGGAAAACATCGTTCCAAATCTGAGGAATCGCTGCTTTTCTGTGACAATCTCCACAATATTGTTTATATAGTAGAAAATTATTTTCCTGATCATAATTAAGATGATGGATAATGCAACAAAATAAATAATACATGGGCAAAAATAAGTTTGATGGACAAAAAGCTTTTATAATCAAATCATTAGGTTAATTATTCCAGTAAATTTTCTGGTAAAAATGTGAAACATTCACGTGTTACAGTGTCTCACGCGGAAATATGTGTGTTTACGGCTGTTGTTTGGGAAAGATCATCAACGTAAAGACATGACTTCGAGCTCTGGACACATCATATTCATCATATCATCATATTTCTTTTGCATGGATTTAACACTTTTCCATTAATCAAAAACACTTGAAGATGAATCAGTAGCTGCAGCAGTACTTTCAGCTCCATGACCCTGAACTAGGATGATACTGTGAAATCAAGCTAACAGGGACACCTGTGCTGCATTATGCATTCTCCCCAAATGTGTTTCTAAATAATTCATGTTCTTATTTCTTGCAGCTCTGATTTGGAAAGAATTTTGTTAAAATAAGAAAAAAACTAATTTCCACTGAATGGCTTTTACGTGATCGTTTTATTATTTTTATTATTTTAGATTTTTTATTATATCATTTATTGTCGTTGATTCTAAACGCTATCATTTTTTAAAAAGCACAATACAAATACATTTATTATTATATAATTATTACTATTATGAGATTACTATGTGATACAGCGTCTGTTGTGTCATCAAGGGAAAAATAGCAGGAGGAGAGATTTGGCTGAGGTTTTCACTGCTCGACAGAGACATCAGAGTTTCTGCGAAAACACTTTGGAAGTGTGTGTCGATTTGTATCACTGTATTAGTTCCGTGTGGTTTGCAGCAAAAAAAGCAATTTTCAGTTGGGAACGTGTCCAGTAATTGATTTGTAAGTGAGTGTGTGGAGGTGTGGATGAGATGTAGGTGTTTTCGATTGAGTGAAGGTTGTGAAGAGACTTTGGAGGAAAATGTACTTTGCACTCCTGCTAGTGTGAGCCAAGAATTCTGTGTTACACCACTAAAACAGTATTACATTTAATGACTGTATTAAATTAACATTAAGGTAACAATCCCACCTGATACCTACTGCTTAGTGTTGAGTTAGGAGTTAAGACGGAGTTGGGATTACAACTAAATACGTTTAAAGATGCTGAGATACAATGTGAAGTCGAGTCGATTTTAATCTATTTCACATACCAACAGCAAATATTACAGATTTCCAGAGAGGCCTTGACAATCTAAAGAATATACAACGCTCTGACCCTTTGACCCTCGGTTCAGATAAGGAAACGCACCAGAGAAGAGATCCCTGCTCCAGTGAAGACACCACACTGTACTGCTCCACATATAGCAACAGCATAGGTCGCTATGTATCCTGACTTTCATTTGCTTTTACCCGATTTAGTTTTATTTGGCATAAGCAGTTAACACAGGGTCAACAGAACAATGAAAGGTGTTGGACGAGAAGAACCCGGTCAGCTCAGCAGTGCAGTAGTTAAATTAGGATAGAAGCAAGGTAATAAGAGCTTACTATAAAAAAAAAGTCAAATACAAAAGTAAAACTATATATTTTTACTATCATCTTTATCATCATTTCACCATCATCATCATTTTTATCATATTATTTGGTTTTTAATCATCATTTATTATGATCATAGTGATTATTTTATCTTTATTATGTTTCATTATTACTATATCACTAACAGACAGTGCTGTGTGGCCGGTCAATGAATGGACAGCAGCAGTAAAGTCCTGGAAACAGCGGGTTCGTGTGGCCGCTCTGCGCCTTTAACTCCCTGCTCCTCCCTCCTCACAGCAGCTCAGCCTCTTGAACGCATCCAGACTCGGGCACAGACCAGAGAGGCTCCTCGGGCCAGCGTGCGGGACAACAACCGGAGTCATGGACTTTAACGGCGGCAGCTCATCCCGCACAGCGAGCTCCTGAGGCGCTTACGAGGCTTCTTCGGGGCCGTGTCGTTGGTCTGCGGGACGCCTCGGAGCCGGACGCCCGGATGGACGTCAATGGGCTGGAGTGAAAGCTCCGCTTCTCCTGGCGGACTTGAGGAGGGAGAGAGAGGACACCTCTGCATGTTGGAGCCTCCTGCTCCAGCCAGAGGGGCATCGGTGCGCGCGTGTTGGATGTGTGCGGCAGCGTGTGCTGGGTGCGTGTGTGTGTGTGCGCGCCCTCAGAGAAGCGGCGGTGTCCGGGAGGCAAGTTTTAGCGCCGTGATTTCCTCCTCTTCTCGCTGCGTGCGGTTCTTCATGTCACGGCGGCGGAGCGGCGGAGTCACGTTTCCCCGATGGTCATCACTCACCCGTGGAGCGGCTCCGTGATCGCGACCACGACGATGATGCTGTCCGGTAAGAGCGTGGAGTGGCTGCAGGAGGAGCTGGAGTCCGGGGCCGGCGCGCTGCTGCTGCTGGACTGCAGAGCCCACGAGCTGTACGAGTCCTCGCACATCGAGTCCGCCATCAACCTGGCCATCCCGGGCCTCATGCTCCGCAGGCTGAAGAAGGGCAACCTGCCCATTCGCTCCATCATCCCCAACAACGAGGACAAGGAGAAATTCGTCAAGCGCTGCAAGTCGGACGTGGTGGTGCTGTACGACGAGGCGACCTCCGAGCGGCAGGAGTCCGGGCTGGGGAGCTCCGTGCTGGGGCTGCTGCTGCACAAGCTGCGGGACGACGGGTGCAAGGCTTTCTACCTGGAGGGTAAGACTGCTTTTATTCAGTGAACACGAGGGACTGGATGTTTGTTATTGTCCATTTAACACAGAAACTGAGAGACAAATGGTGTCCGAATATTGTCCCAATTAGAGGACATATGTAGATCAACATGTTAGTGTCACTTCACCTCAAGAACTCCTAGTATGGGATTATAAAGGTCTACTTGGATTATTTATAATGAAATGAATGGAAACCTGTATTGGGTTTCATCTCCAGATGTTTGCTGTGTGGGACAAAACACTTGAGAGTCTGTCTGCTTTATAAAAAATATACTAAAGCCACTAATATTAGCTTTTACAAAGTGCTATGACAGATTATAATAAACATCACATGAATCCAGATGCTTTATCCAGAGCTGTTGTTTATTATTAATCATAATGAGGCAGCCTCACTTGTGTCTGTTTATACTAAAGAATTATTATGTCATCACAGATACACTGTAACAGCGTGTGGAGTCATAACGAACTTTCATGTTCGACAGGATCACTTCTCTTATCATAAAAACGTCTTGATTCTCAGTGTTAATTATTATCAGAGAGAAACATTGAGCGGTTGTTATGGAGCTGGGTCAAAGATGTTTTCAATTAAATGCTGCAACAGGAAAAAAAAAGAAATGGCCCCGCCATGTTGTGTGTTCCTTTAGGAGAAGACTGGCTCTTTTTTTCATGAATGAACAGGGAAGCGAGGAATCATAGACACACTCTGAAACACTCCGCCAGCGTGTGAAGGAGAATGAGTTATGAAAGCACCACACACACATGACATGGAGCAGTAGCAGCAGATATGGGTTTGATTGATTCTAGAATATCACAGCAATGTTTGAGTGGTGTCACAATCCCAGCTGCCATTCACAAATAGTCCACAGAGCAGAGCTGGGATGAAGCAGAGCTGACTGACTGCTGACTGACTGACTGATTCTCCCCGGGCTCAGCTTTTCTCAATGGAGCACATCTGTCCAGCCTCTTTATTCAGAATAATGTAAATGTCACGTTGTTTGAATATCATCTGCCACATCAGTGTGTGAGGTAGTGCTACATTAAGCTACGGTAGACTAAGAGGAACACGAGTGGGGCTGGGCGATAAAGCAATAACAGTACTTATCGCAATATATTTTTCATCCATAGCGATATAACAAAAGGTTCAATCTGTATTGATATAATTCTTATGCAATAAGCACAGTGGGGAGGTATAAGACATGACTGATCTACCTCAGATTTGTACATTTCACTTAAAAGAAATAATAATGTGACCTTTAACATGATAATTATCAATATCGACTGAAGTGAAATGTTTTATCTTGATATCATTTCCGTCCATAACGTCCAGAGTTCATTTCAAGTGTGAATTTCATTTGACCTTCACTTCTGCCTGGTTACAGTTAAAACATGTGATGTTATTAGAAAATGTTTTTTATTTGTAGTAAAATGTGTGTCTATTTAAAATATGAGTATATATTTGTATTGTTTTTTTAAGTATTTTATTTACTAGTAGTGTTAATATGTTTTTTTGTTGCTTCTTGTTCATGGTTTCACCTCTTGTATCATGCAGCTGCCATTTTGAACACGTTCAGTTGTGCATTTTACCACAAACACACAGTAACACAACTGTGGGTATTTACATTTTCTTTTTACCATCCAAATATTGACCCTCTCTTCTGGTCCTCTCCTCGTCCTCCAGGGGGCTTCAACAAGTTCCAGTCCGAGTACCCCGAGCACTGTGAGACCAACCTGGACTGCTCCTGTCCCAGCAGCTCCCCGCCGACCTCCGTCCTGGGTCTGGGGGGACTTCGCATCAGCTCCGACTGCTCCGACGGGGAATCGGACCGTGAGCCGGGCAGCGCCACGGAGTCGGAGGGCAGCCCCCTCCCCAACAACCAGCCGGCGTTCCCCGTCCAGATCCTGCCCTACCTTTTCCTGGGCTGTGCCAAAGACTCCACCAACCTGGATGTGCTCAGCAAGTACAATATCAAGTACATCCTCAACGTGACGCCCAACCTGCCCAACATGTTCGAACACGAAGGCGACTTCAAGTACAAACAGATCCCCATCTCCGATCACTGGAGCCAGAACCTCTCGCAGTTTTTCCCAGAGGCCATTTCATTCATAGGTGAGTAAAGGTGGAGTGTGCTCCAGTTAATGTTGTGTACGTCAGATTCCTTTGTTAACAGCAGAACCTCGATCATTGATTGATCTGCTGATAGTTTTCTTGATTAATAGAGGATTTTTCTCTGTCTGTAAAAAGTCAAAAGTCAACTATAAACATAGTTTAGGGTTAAACTACATAATAACCTTCATGATATAATGTAATGTTATATAATTTCAAAATAATGGTTGTTTACTACTTTAAAACAAAACATGATGTACTCATGTTACCTCATCATCACCTGTTTACTGGCTGGGACCAGTTCACCCAAAGAAATATAAGATAATAATGAAGGGAAATTATACAGTAATTTACACAACAAAAGTAAAACATGTGAGAGTCTAAAAATCTGCATAATTGTGTGCATAATATAATTAAAATGTTCTGCTTCTCTTCGTCAACTCAAGACTTTCGAGCAGATGTTCAAACATCAGAAGCAGAAACCAGTGAATATTTTGTATCATTTCTCCGAAAAATGATTAAAATGTCAAATGAATTATCAAATCGCAGTAACTGTAGAGACGCATTCAATGGTAATCTTCTATCGATTTGTCATTTCGTTTATAAAAATGTCATAAAACAGTTTAAAATGCACATCGTTGTTTTTGCAAAGGCTACGTTCACATCTTAAAATTGCCTGTGTTGTTCGACCAACAGTCCAAAACACAAAAGATTTGATTTTCTGTCAAATAGAACGAAAAAAACCAACAGCGCTTTTCGTTTCGACTCTAGTTATGTTAGATTACGTTTACCCTCCTTTATTAATTCTATATAAATCAAGACAATGTTTTTTATTTACATTGAAACAGTTTTCTGGAAACAGTTTCAGACAGAATTTAGAGCATTTCTCTGCTGCACTTTTACTGATAAAATATTTGAATTTAAAATCACAAAACATAAAACAAGGTCTTGAGTAAAACATGGAAATTGATTTTCGGGAGAACGAGACCTCACTGAAGCCACATGACTTTCATCCAGCTTTTTCTTCACCGTTCTCTTGCATTTCCCATCATTCCCCGTGACTTAACTCCTCGGGAATGAGTGAATTCCCTCTCTGAGGACTCAGTGCCAGAGCTTTTATGTTTGTCTTAGATTGTCCAGACCCCTGACCTTTCTTTTTCTTCGAGGGGGGGTAATGTTTCTGCGTAGGTGTGAGGAAGTGTGACATATGCCAGAGCCAGAGGTCGTGGCAGATTGGGGTCATGCTGATGTTAAATGGCGCTGCCTGACTGGCTGTAATGTGCAGGAATTACATCACATCTTAACTGCAGGGTAATTATGGGTGAAGGAGATAAGCTCGGGGTTGAAAAAGATATGACCTCGCGCTGTGCTGCTGTAAACTACGGATTCCTTAAATGTCTGAAATTATTATCGAAGCAGGTTTTTAATGTATAGAGGGAGGGGGTTGGTGTATTCTGTTATTTTCCCAGCCTGACAAATGGAAGGATGTTGCAGTGACGTAATGCTGCAAACGTCTAAAGATCAGCTCATTGCAGATTAACTCCTGGTTACTTATTCGACTTCTGGGCCTCGTATTGTTTGGTTCAAGTCTCCCGATGAGGATTTTTGACCCCTTTCTTTTATTGTTGAGAGCAAGAACACATCACATATGAATTTAATTTGGCTTCCGCTTGGCAGCCTGAGCTCGTGAGCCATCTGACCCCAATCCTGCAACAAGAGATGCAGTCGGAGCGAGAGTGAGGGGAGGCAGAGAGCGATAAAGGAGAGGATGAAAGAGAGTGAGAGAAGGAAGAAAGAAAGGAAAGAAGCACTTAACTCTCGCCCTAATGGCCTTTAGTGATGCAAGTGCGAGGGCTCGAAAAGGTGGATGGATGTAGCCTGTTAATAATGTAAGATGTTTCTTTTTTATTCATGTTTTTATACAGACTGAGAGCTAGAAAGCAGAATGGAGCACGACTGGCTGCTGTCATTGAGAAATGATATTCTGAATTGTATTTATAAATTAAATGAGTCTTCTTTTCCGTTTGAAAAAACAAGGTCAGATTTTCTTTTTTCCATATTTTGCGTCGGAGTTCATGTGTTATACAATAGATCGTGTTGAATCAGGGCTGGATGATCAGTATCAGTCGTCAGTGACCTTCAGTGACCCTATTTTTTTTTACTTAAAAACGAAAAAGAGAAAACGTTGTTGAGTGATGTCTTTAAAGTGATTGTTTTGTCTAACGAATTTTCCAAAATCCAACTAAATGTAGCATGTGATCATTCAAATGATAATTCAACTGTCAAAACTTGCCAATTGAATATTGGTCACATTGCTACTTGCTATGACTTTACTTGTGACCACATTTGAGCTGCGACTAACAAATCGTTTTAGTACAAAGATGATTTTGTCTTTATTAATCATTTGGTCTTTAAAATATCAGGAAAAAAAGGATAAAATAGCATTCATCACAGTTTCACAGAACATGTCTATAGTCGTCCTGTTTCATCGCAGTACAATAATTATTTAGATTCTTCATATGATCAATGATGTTATCCTTCTGCATATTATGTTGCTTAAAAAGACTAATAATTCTTGTTTGTTGACACAGTAGAAGTGTTTGTTTTTGTGTGAATGAAGTCAAATCAGAGGTCATTGCTTTGATCAGTTTAAATAACTCACATCTCGTTATTTATATTGATATTTGGTTATATTGAGGAAGATGATGAAACTAACGAGTAGCTTTACCACTAATTTAAATGTGCTTGAAATTTCAACAAGGGCATTCGATTGAATTAGAAAATCTTCTGGCTCATTAATAATTTAAAGTCTTAGATGTATGATACAGGGTTTTATGGGTTTTAACAGTTGTCTAATCCTCTTTCTCCTGCTTTCTCCTATTCTCATGGTTCCCCCCCCTCTCATCCTCAGACGAGGCACGTTCGAAAAAGTGTGGCATCCTGGTCCACTGCCTGGCCGGGATCAGCCGCTCGGTGACCGTCACGGTGGCCTACCTGATGCAGAAGCTCAACCTGTCGCTCAACGACGCCTACGACTTCGTCAAGCGGAAAAAGTCAAACATTTCCCCCAACTTCAACTTCATGGGCCAGCTCCTGGACTTTGAGCGGACGCTGGGCCTCAACAGCCCCTGCGACAACCACTCGACCTCCCCGCCGCACGACCAGCTCTTCTTCACCACCCCGACCAATCACAATGTGTTTCAACTGGACACGCTGGAGTCCACATGAAAATCAGAGGGGGGGGGTGGGTCAAGCTGGTGTTGTTACCATGGTAACAAGTGGCTGCACTTGAGCCTGCTTTACGCAGCCAGTTTTAATGAATGTTTTAGCCGCCTGAAGCTCGTTGTCCGAGAGTCTGGCCACAGAGCAACGTTAGACGGACAGCGGAGGTCACAGATGCCACGTTAACAGGGGGAAGGCGAGTGATTTAAAAAAAGAAACCTAGAGCGAGGAACTGACAGACAGAGGCGTCCTCCTCAGAGTTGACTGAATCTTGAGGATGAGCTCAGAGAGGAGGAGACTGAACTGACTGAGTAACTGAGTGAAGGGTGACAGCTTCATACAAAAGGCGGGAACGTCTGCGGCGCTCGATTTGTGATGCGACGGCGTCCTCTGGTCCTGTCGTTGTTTCTGTCTCGGCCCCTGAGCTGAGCTGACTGGTGCCAAGTGGAGAATCTGGGATTTACTCGTAGGAAATCTCGCTCTACTGAATGTAGAGTTTTTAAAAACCAAGGAATTAACACACACACATGCGCGCACACACATAAACAAAAGTATGTATGTTTGTACTGTATGTATGTTAACGTACATAGCAGAAATTGTATGGGCAGTCCTTAACAAGTATGTCTATATGCATTTTTGTATATTTTTGTGTACATTTATGCACAAATCTATACGATATATAAATATTTACACAGAAATTTTATCTTTGTCCAAAAAAAACAAAGTAATCCAATCCAATAATGGCTAAAGAGATTGTAAAACTAAAGGAGAGTGGGTGTGGCGACGCCATCAAAGGAACATTGTTGTGAGTTGTCTTCTTTTTTTTTTAGTTTAGTTTTTCTTTTAGGTTTGTAATGACCTAATGCAGTTTGCACAGTGGTGTAGCCATTGACTTGTTGGCACTTGGAGCCGGTGCTGGAAGCAGGCAGATAAAGAGACATTCAGAGGGGAGGAGGGGAGAGAGGAGAGGAGAGGGCCAGTCCCAGGCTGCGACGAGTCCAGACAGCTGCACCGTGCAGTGGGGAGGGAGCAGGAGCTGGGCCCAGGGCAAAGGACCAGGGTTCAGGGTTCAGGGATGAGTTAGAGTCAAACTGTGGGTTAGACCAGACACGGAGTTGCCAGTTGAATTGTGGTCGGGTGTGCGACCAGATTTGATGTTGGCAAGTGTTTTCAAGTGCAACTTCCCAGTTCCTACTTCCTTCCCCAACATGACTGTTCATCCAGTGGCCTAAGTTGTTTCATTTCAGTCTGAAACCAGACTCTTAACTTCCTTGGTTATTTCATCACAACGTATTGTCTTACTGTGTTTTTGCCAAACTGGTTTTCTAACCGCCGGGACTCTCGTACTTTGAGGCTGGGGCGTGGGCGAGAGCTTAAAGTTGGGGTTGGAGAATCTTGGGTAGTGTTAACATTTCTGGGCAGCTTATTCCAGCGACGTCAGGCAAAGAAGTGCCTCAACTCTCATGTATTACCTACACTGCAAACTTCTTCTTGCCCAAGAGGAGCTGGTTTGATTTGTTGGTCTATCTTCGGTTCCTTTCAGGTACCAAATAGATGCCAAAAAAAGGGTCTCATGGACAAGGGACTGTGATTGTAACTTGGTTTCTGTGTCAGGGTTGTGGTGTTGTGGACGGGGACTCAGCTACAGACTGCACTTAACCTACTTAATAGCTTCACGTCCCTTAGCTGCAATGGAGAAAATGGAAAGGAAGGTCTTTCTGGCGGGGGAACACCTATTTCATCAAAGAATCAGTTGAATTACCCTTAAGCCTCGGGTGTATTCAATGAAATAAACACAAAAATGATAAATAGGATGATAGAGGTTGGATGTTGATTTACCGGGTTGGGAGATGAACGCTGAGGACTGTTTTTTTAACTGCTGTCGCTGCTGAACATGGCGGCGACAGCATGTGGTCAGGGAGTTTTCTCAGACCCGGTCCACGTTAGTAGCACTTAAACTTGTTAAATATGATTTGAAAAACAAATGACAGAATCCTGCAGTGATTTCAAGAAAAAATATCCAAAAAAAGTTCAAATTTCCTTCTGCTGCGTTAATTGTGTTGGTAATGTAGGTTAGGGTTAGGGTTGTTTTAGGGTTGCAGCACATGGACTTAGGGCAACGTCTGGAGATACACTCGGGCTCATGCAAGAACATTTTCATTTTCTTATCCAAATTTCTTTCCACAAAGTCGGATTTAGAAACTATTAACAAAGAGGTACATTTTCGGAAATTGTGGCCATTACCTTAATGGGCACCTAAAAATAACCACGTAAAGCGACCTGTCTCGCTCCATTTGTAAAAAAGTTTAATTCAGAAGTATGTCATTGCGATTTAAAAAAGCAGAAGTTCATACTGAGGACCATATCAGAAATCTGGAGACCAAAACACATCAGTCAGTCGTGCTTAGGGACCCAAAAATACAGACAAGTAGGTTATGACTGTGTTTATTCTACACTGTCATCGTAGATATGAGTTTGATGCCAAAAAATATCTTGCTGCAGCAAAGTGGTTGCTGATATTTAAAAGTGAGACAGGGAATACCACCAGGCGACAGGTGATGTTCTGTTCCAGATGGAACATCAGATGTTTGGCTCTGTGAACAGCAGAAAGATGCTGAGGCAGCTGAGTGTGAACTCCCATGCCAGTCAAAACTTGAACTCAAGCATTTACGTAAGTCTGGAACACATTCAAACCTTCAATTCATAAAGATTTATACGTCAAACATGTTTCTCTCCGCCTGGGGGAGAAAAGCAGACTGTTGGTGACTCACACGACAGGTCCAGACTACTCATGAGTTTAGTTTGTATTGAAGAGGAAACAAGAGGTGAATGTAACAAGTTAGAGACGTCGTGAGCAAATCCAGAAAACCTCAGTGGAATAGGTGCTGGATTGAAGCACTAAAATTGCAGAATTCCAGCTTCTTTTAATTTTATTAGTGACCATCTACAGGTCTTCCTCAGGCCTAAATCCAACTTAGTTCTCATAAATTACTCACGTGATAATAACGGACCTGTTTGTGAGTGTGGTTTTTGCATGAGGCCCAGTGTCTTACAGCAATCTACAGAGCGTTAGTTTGAAAGTGAAAATGTGGACGGGGTCAAAGCAGAAACAAAGAACTGGGTTTCCGAGGGGACAGCAGCAGAACAGGGTTGGTTTCAGCTGGCCTTATATAATCTTTCTAACTTGTTTCTAATGCTGACTGTTCAATACTCTTTGTATCTCACTTTAGAAAAAAGCATTGTGTAAAAGAATAAAAATAAATGTTTGTTAACTGTTATTTGAATCAGAACATGGTAATAACGGACAGCCAGCTGTCGTTTTACCGTAACGGGTCACACGAGGTCGTGTTTGTTACTCTGCAATATATCAAAACACCTTTTTTGCAGTATTTTGTAGACTCAAGACCTCAAATTTTTTTCAATTCTTCTTCTTTTATACTCTATATATCTCTTCTATATGATTATACAACATCCAGTTCGATTATGGCTTGTGGACTGAAGTAACATTTCTCCTGGGGTGTCCAAAAATGTAGGGCCGCTGTGCCCAGTATTAACCTGAAAGAGGCCCTCTTTGACACACACACACAAACACAGACCCACACGGACACACACACAGACACACACTGCTTCACACAGCCAGAGCTGTGGTTCAGCATGCCAGTTATATTTCACAATAGAAGATTACACCACCTGGCTTAAATAATTACAAGGTCTTTTTCCGTCTTGTTTTGATATAATGTGCTCTATGCTATTCCTGTGGCCTTTCTATATGAATATATATATAAGTATATATATGTTATGAATTTATATGCAAAAGTTCCTCTCTCATTATAGCATCAGAGATGAAAATAATACTACCATGCTTGAATGGACTTCCCTCGTCCGGAGTCATATCCCACTTACAATAAGAAAAAAACGCTGAGGACTTGATCACTTGCACCCTAGGATTGAAATATATTTCAGTACGGAGCTTTTCTATTTAAAAAAAGGAAATGGTTGATTTCAAGCTGCTTTCTTGAGTTTTTGTGTCTTTGTAACAATGAAAGAGAAATCAAGTCTTTTTCTCTGTTTGTAAATTTGCCAGATCGCGGGAACGGCAGTTTCTGTGTCCTTAAACTTGTAGCTACATCTCGGTAAGAATGTGCGCGGGAGGTAAAGACATGAGCGAGCGGGAGCAGCGGGAGCGGCGGCCTAAAAACACAAAGTGAAAGAAAAAGTGAATGATTTAAAAATGTTACCTCAGTGAGGAATTTTTCAGGGATTTTTTTGACAATGCATCTTGCATCGTGTTACAGCTTCAGACACATGTTGAATAGCTGTTTCGTATTGTGCTGTAAACAGTTTTTAAAAGAAGATGCAATCTGTCTGTGTATAAAAACAAGGGTGCGTGTGAACCGAGGCAGCTTCACCTTTCTGTCCTCTGAAGGAAATACGACTGACCCTATGTATTGTACAGTGTATGGAAACAACATGAGACATGTTTATACCGCAAATAAATATTGAAATATTTTTTTCTTTAATATGTGTTTTCTTCGTTGTTCTTACTGCAAAGTGACATTTAGAGCTAAATCCAGTTAAAGCCGAAGAATTTGTTATCTGTTGACCAACACATCGACAGTATCTATGGTGCAGTATTCATCAGGCCATTGATTTATCAACACGTCATTTTGTAAAACAATGATTCCGATGATTTCGCAAGAAAACGGAAAATGGAAAATGAGAAGAAAAAACTATTGCGACACAAAGTTGTTCATATTTGCATTTTCCTCAAACACTGACCTGTAGTTTGTTGTGTAATTTTATTGATTTAGTTTTCTATAAATTATTTAAAGAACTCTTAAAAAATTGATAAAAATCACTCTCAACATATAGACAGATAAATGGTAACAATGCATTGATTAATAAGTTAACTGCTTATAGCTACATTATAATAATGGAATAAGTGTAGTGGTAGCATTATCTGTAGTTACACAAGTTTGTTCGGTTTTACTTTGCCTAAGACTTCCCCTTAGCTTCTTTAACACACACACACACACACACACACACACACACACACACACACACACACACAGACAAAGAGTCATTGTCTGGTTGCGTCCTCACTGTGGAGTTAAAGGTTTCTGACCGCCACACGTTGGATTGCTTAAACTGAAACTTTGCCACTTCCCTTCTCATACACCACAGTGTGTTATTGTGCAGTAAAGAAGGAACATGTTTGTGTTTGTCGTCAGAGACAAGAAAATACTTCCTCAACCACTTTGATCACAATCCAACTGTCTTTATAGATCAATTCCCTTACGTTCATGTTTATAAATATGAAGCTATGGCCTGGAAACACAGGGGGAAACTGCTACTGCCTGGCTGCAGTCAAAGGTTTGCAAATTTGCTCACCAGCACCACTAATGTTCCATATTTGAAACATTATACTAAATCTCATGTGTTTAATTTGGGTGTAGGGTTAGGCTCAAAGGTTACCCTAACTTGTTTAGACTTTCCATTGGTTTCCTGACAACTATTCCGAGAATTGTCCTGGCACATAATCGCCTCTTAGAAAGCTATGGAGGCGTTAGGGACAGCTGCTCTGTGTTTGACGATCCCCTCACGCTACCTCTCTTTGGTGCTGGCCGGTTAATTCTGATAATGAATGAAACGAGAGGGACAAATGGAATTCCCCCCCCACAAGATTGAGCAATTACAGATCTTTGATGCCCTTAAACGTCCGGGGCTTCACACACATAAGTGGATCAGCGTTTGTCTCCCCTTCGCCGAGACTCATGACCAGAATCGGGGATTGTAATTATTTTCCACGAACGAGGAATTCCCAGTAAGCAGGGGTCATATGCTTGCGTTGATTGGGTGGGAGCGGTGTATCTTTAATCAAATGAGCTGTTTCCCAGTAGTTATGCTAAGCTACGCTGAAAGGCTTCTCACTCCAGCTGCATTTTTCCCGTACAGCGGTCAGAGTGGTATCGATCTTCTCATTTAACTGTTGGTGAAGAAGGTGAATAAGCTCTTCTTATTCTTATATTCTTCTTCTTCTTCTCCAAGAAACAGTGGTTCTCTCCCTGATTTCCCTGTGTCGTTCAACTGTGTTCCAATATAACCTCTCCTGTCTTTTCCCTCTTCTCAACTAGTGTGTAATAATGGCACATGTGCAGATGAGCCGACAGTGAAGGGGAGAAAGAGAATCAGCAAAGTAAGGAAGTGAGAAGGAGGGTTGATACAAAAAGAAGAGCATCTTAAAGACGGCATCACGAGCCGAGCGGAGCTGAGCCGGCTATAAATATCTCCTCGTCTCCTCCAGTGTTGTTCTCGCTTCTCGTTCTAACCTTGAACAACGGCTCTCCTTCATTTCGGCTACAACGTTCTCCGCAGTCATGTGAGCCGCTCACCTCAGTGTAACTCAGACAGGATAGAAGCTCAGTTTTTGTTGTTACTCATATGTAGGTGCGCAATGGGTCGACAGTACAATATAAGAAACAGGTCAGATCAACGACTAGAGCACTGGAAGTATAAAATATAGAATATAGGATGACAAAATAAGATATAAACAACAACACTCTGTGTATATATGGGGATTTATGTTTAAAAGTAAAGGTTGAGTATGTAGCAGTCCTGGTTCAATGGCGGAAGTAATGGTTGCCGTTTATTTCAGTGACGACGGAGGTGAAATAAAGGATTGCGTGGCTCCACCCTCTCTGGTGCCCAGGAAACACAGTGACAGGGTTTCCCACACGTCAATCATCCTCGTGATATTTCAAGTAACTGTAAATGTTTCCCGCTCTAATTTGAGGTAATTAAAGCAGAGGGTTTAACAAGAGCCGGGATAGTTAAAGGAATTAATCGAGGGCACTGTGCCACTTTCTATTTTGTCTACTGAAGAACGTCTGGGGGTTTGAAGAGCTCCAGACACAGCACTCTAGTGAAGATACTTCACCCTGGTGTCCGGAAAGGTGTAAGATCTGAAGACTAAAAGTTATATCATCACACATTCAGTCACACCTTCCTACTCATTCTAGGGAGTTCAATGTAGAGGACTTTATCATTATCTGTATATAAAGATGGACGACGCGTCTCCACTTCCTCCCACCATCCACTAATGGAGCTAAAATATCCCGGATACGAAGGCTGCCATCTTGCTCATTTGGAGCCAGAGTCTGCAGAATAGCGATCAGGGGAAGGAGCTGCTGTGGTGAGATCCCGTTGATGCTTGTGCTCTACCAATCGTGAGTCAGTCTCAGCTGTCAATCATAATGTTTCACCCCCTTATTTATAACATCAAACAACTAATTAAAAACAAATTTACTCGAGTGATAGTGTACATTTATTTTCTAAAATCAATATGAGTAAGTAAATGAAACATGGCAGCAGGAAAAAAAAAACGTAATCATCTACCTGTCAGTCAGTAATGAAACTTTGTCTTTGTCTGTTCAGGAATGTGTTTGATTTGCACCAGTTGTTTCAGACGTAAACCCGCTGGGTGAATGAAGGGTCACAGCAGAAAGTGCAGAAGCTGCAGGTGCCGACTCGCCCTCCACAAGGTATGTGTTGCTGTTGAAGAAAATCCAAATCTGCGTCTATATGTAGGTGTGTGTGTGTGTGTGTTCTGCCGGCTGCCATTTTCACGCCCCTGAATGCAGCACGGACCTATGTCAGGAATGGCCTCCATCTTTTTCTCTTCAGTGATTCTGTTTGATTGACAGAGCTGGAATTCTGACAGATAAGTCACATAAGCTGCTCTGATGCTGGCTCTTTGATTGGCTCAAATAATTACAGAGAAACGCTGCTTGCTTGCTGCTGCTGCTGCTGCAGTACTGAGGTAAACACTGTCCTCCCACTGTGAGTGCTTCTGTTACTGATGCACTGGACTCTCTCTCTCTCTCTGTACACACTTACATAAAGAACCAGTGCAGCACTCTCTCCAGCGACTCACCACTTCAAGAGCATAAAAAGAGGGGGCTATGGGAGAGGAGGGAGAGAGAGACGGGACGGGAGGAGTGAGGGAGCAGAATGACGCAGATGTTCATGTTTCATCATGTTGAGATCCACATACCTGTCGAGTGGAAACTTTGAAAAAGGACAAGGAAGCTGACGAGGCGGCCGCGCTCGTGCCTTCATCACATCGACACCGTCCTCTTCTTGGATTCTGAGTGTTATTGTCTTTGTATCAGTGGATTTATTTGGTTTTCTAACCAAAGCACCATCAAGCCTGTGTCAGATGCTTGTAAGGCTGCAGCTCAGGGGGAAGAGAGAGTCGACCACTAACCGGAAAGTCGATGGTTTGATGCCCAGTTCCTATAGTTCATTCCTAAGTGTCCTTTGGCTTCATTTCTGTACAGTGGGAGATAGTGGAGATGCGTCCTCCATCTTTATTAACAGTCTATGTTTCAGGCTCAATATTTCTATTTCATTTATCCTCACAAAACAAAAAGGCTAAATATTGAGCAGATAATAAGCAAAAGAAAGAAAAAGGCAAAAACAATCTAAACAACTTTACTGAGGTTACTGAGCATATTAATAATACATGATAAAATAAAAGCCATACTGTGGCCCCGTCTAACCTCCACTGTACACAGATTCTGTCTAAATCACCCAAAACAAGCTTCACGATTTCTATTTGTCACTTGAATGCTTTTCGGCATTTGCTGAAAAGACTGAAGCATTTCTCAGGGGATCAGTCTCATTACCTCTCAGCAGGAGATAACAAAGTGCCGCCAGGTGTAGTGTTTTCTGGCTGCTGCCTTTCAAACTGAAGTAGTTCGGCCTCAAGTTCAGACGGTTAAACGCCAACTGTGTGTGGAGGGATTTATTTGTGAGGACAACAAACTATTGTATTTGTCTGATTGTTGAAATATTCATTGTTGTCAACCACATGGAAAAGATTTGACCTTTACCCTCATCTCTGCCATCGGTTCAGTAAACTTCAGTTCAGATTCAATCCAAAACACTTCTAAATTAGATCTAAATTAGTATTTTAGATGGACTTGCAAAAGAAATTCTTTAAAGTGACACTATTTGTTTTTAAGAAACTATTAGTTTTTTGTCATATTTGGCTAAAGAAGAGTTAAATGAACAATCAACACTGTGACACAGGATGAAAACTGGGGAAATGTATTCTTTATTTTGTGAGGCTTTTAACATTTCAATCCCCATCTTGGGTGGTGGAGCTCCAGATACAAACACTAACCCTGAGACTTTCTAGAGCCATTCTCAACCTGTTCTTTCCAAGCATCAAAATAGAACAAACAAATTACTGTCATCTCCACACCTTTCGCCATACATGACGAAAAGTTGTGAAATAAGTTATTACATGCAGTTCAGTGGAATATGGTCAAAAACCGCTGGTATGTCATAGAGTTTCTGGAGAATTCACTCATGGTCAGTTTATTTGTGTCAGCTGACGGACTTCCTGCAAGCTCATCACAAACACACACACAAACACACACACACACACACACACACGCCTGAACAAAGTCCTGACACAACAGGTCACTGACATCATCTTTAACAGAGTGATTGGCGCCATAAAAGCAAAACATGGATGATGATATGACCTCAGCCGTTGTTCCATCAAGTGTGTGTGTGTGTGTGTGTGTGTGTGTGTGTGTGTGTGTGTGTGTGTGTGTGTGTGTGTGTGTGTGTGTGTTGTTACATCCTCACTAACATCAGACCAGCATTGAACTCTTGATTGAAAGTCTTGATGAAGATCTTTCTGGGTTTTTATTCCGTCCTCATTACGATCACTGAATGTTAAATCCCACAGTCACCGACCAAATGACTCAGGGTGTTCGATAGCGGTCGTGTTGTTCAGTCAATTCAGATTAAGGTGCAGTCACTAGTGTGGTGGGATTGTTTGTGGCTGTAAGGTGCACGTTCAAGTTCAAATCCTGCCTGGGTTTGTAGCACCTGGTGCTTCATTACCAGTCTTGCTGTGGGGGCGTCTGGCGCCTGTGGGTGTGTTCATGTGCCCATGTGATTGTTTGACTTTGACCCCGTCTGTGCAGAGCAAACACAGTCTGGACTCTCCTGTTGGACACGACCTCAGAGGCCACTGTGGTGTTTGCTTGTGTGTTTCATGGCAACAAATTTACTTTTTAACTTCTAGGGGGGCATTGTTTTAAATATTGAAACCACGTGTTTCACTTCTAATCCCTTTCAGCTTGTATTGCGGTGGTCCATGTCTTACTCTCAGTGTAAAGTCTCTCCAGTATCTCATGACCTGGGGTAATATGGCTGCAGACAGAGTGAGGTGATCAGCAGGATACAATAAAGTCCCGCTGGTGCTTAAAAGTTAAACAGTAACAGTAGGTGATTACCACATTACAGTCAGTGGCCATCGTGTGTGTACAGTATGTGTGTGAATAGGTTTAGACAAGCCCCATATAAAATCTATTAGGATTATTTATTATTCAAGGGATTTTGAATAATGGGCTTAATGGAGCTTTGGAGGTTTTTCAGGAAAGCTCAAAAACTGCTGAACTGATTTCCATGAAACTGTGGGGAGTGTTGAGGCCGGATCCATTAGAAAACCCCAGATCCAGATAAATGATTTATAGACAAATTTCCCTTTACTTTTTCACTGCGGGTGATTTGTGCAAGTCCTGTTATTTTCAGATTCAATTGAATTCTGAGGTCATTTTTCAAGCTGTATTTTCTTCTTTCTTCTTCTTCTTTTAACTGGTTGCATTATATTGTCAAACACAAAGTTGGGAAGTTACTCATAAGTGTGTAATAAAAACTACTTTCAGTGCAGAAAGTAATCAAGTTGCTCAGTACTATACTTTCCTGTAACTTTCAAAAGGCATAAAAGTTCATCATAATAATGGCATCATGTTAGTTCAGAATCTGATTGACTTCTACAGTAGATAAACAGGATTTAAATGACCATTCTATTCACATGCCTTTTCATTTTACCACTCATATGGCTGGAAATGTGCCTGTTTTATATTGGATTGCGATATTATGATCAAAGTCCATGGAATATTTTTTGCAGTGAGTTAAACATGACTTTATTCTGAGTGATTGCTTGTTCAAGTTCCCTGCTGTGAACATGTAACTGTGACATGGAGAAAACTTACACTGCTTTATGTGACATTAGCTCATAGTCTCTCCGGCCAGTTTGTACTTTATTTTTACCCCAAACATCCTCCTTTAAATGTGTAGTAAATCCCATCTTTCATTCGCGTCTAGTCACTCATGTAGTTGCAAAATATATCCAGTCATTTTCCAGCCAACAGGTGACATGAACCCATAAAATAATCAGGGATAAGACCTGCTCTCTACGCTTCATGAATGATGAATAAAACACTGTGGTGTGCTCCCCTGAGTCGGATTAGCGAGCCATTAGCACGTTGACTCCTTCAAATTGCCTGATCGTCTGAGGCCGCACCTCGCTGGCAGGAGATCGGCTCCCGGCGTTGCTCTTTCATCCCGGCGGCTCCACAGAGACAAACTGACTGTTGGATGTGAGGCAGATACCCACAGGTGCCAGCCTCTGCATTAGGATCATCTTTACAACCACAGCAGCATTTGTATGCAGCTCAAACACCAGCTGTGATGCCCCATGAAGGACAGTTTTAATATGTATCAGTTCTTTTATTCCACATTATGCACTGAACTGATATGTGAATGCAAATGTTCAAATGAGAGCCTTTCTCCGCCTGGCCTCCTAGTCTAAAGTCTGCAGAAAATCTGGAGGAGCCGATGTGAGAGAGACAGAACACAGCAGGAGATCCTCCGCAGGATTCACTGCAGGAGAGTGGGGGGTTGATGATGCAAAAATTAAAAGTAGAAATAAAATAAACATCTCAGGTAGTGCCACACATGTAGACACAGAAGAAGATGTCAAGAGAGTTTTTGGTGATAGGAGCCAGCACTGGTGTTGATGTGCTGTAAACCAAAACACGTGATCTCCACAGCAGAAAGAACACATTACGTCCTCCGGCCTCTGCCTGCCGCGCCTCCCCTCGCCTGGACGCTGCGGAGATGTCTGTGCTGCTGTGAACGCGTCTGAATGGAGAATCTCCTGCTGCGTTGTGTGAAAGGCAAACTCCACAGAGAGTCTGGACCCAATTCTCTGGACTCTGGCTCATGTTTTCAGCAATTGTTACTCAATGCACAGTATTTCTTTACCTTTAAACATAATGATGGAGACAGCGCGTCTGCACTGAACTCTCACTACCTGTTTCTTTTTAGTTTTTCACTCACTCTGTTCAGCTCGACTTCCTCCCGGGAATTCATTTTATTGCCATTGCGCTCCCCACACCTGCCTCCCATCACGGATCCAGTATATACACACACACCTGCTCACACACCTCTTCCCTGCCACATTGTCTCTGTGCCGCATGTCGCACTGTCCAGCCCTCATTCCTCGTGACATCTTTATTACACACTCGAGAAAAACACAGAGCACAGAACACCTCCTGTCATTTTGCTCTCTGTGTGTGTGCACCATTGCTTATTTGTGAATATCAGAAGCTTTTAATAAACATTTACAAAATATTCGGCATATAAATATTTACATTAACCAAGCTTCCGACCGACCGCCTCTCTGTTTTTTCTCCTTTCAAACTCCTCTCACATTATTGTTTGAAATGGCTGCGTACACTCCAGCTGTAGTGTGAAACCTGCGAGGACACTCAGTCCCCTGGCTATATGAGGCAGAGAGATGGGGAAGTGGAGATAAAAATAATTTGTGCGGCCCGATCCATCTGATGATAAGAGTTCTCCTTTGCTGTTGCCATGGTAACCGGGGACAGGAAGGAAGTGGATTTGTTGCCGAGCTCAGCAGGGTGACAGAACCTTGAATAAGTGATTACAGGTGGTAAACGACCCTGCAGTGTGTTTGCGGCGGATTAAAACGCTGCACAACTGTCGGAGCTGCTGCGAAGCGGAAAGCCTCCTATTACTGGATCCTTCTTATTAGTGTGGTATAGGATGTTGTGGTTGTGGTGGTTAGCTCTTATCATCACGCCCTGGACTCTAGCCACAGTCTTATCTGACCCCATTAGATTATCTATCAGCTTGCATAATCAGCCTCTGCAAACTCCTGCTGACCTAAACTGCACTGTGCTGAACCCACATTAACTCAGACTGTGCACCCGCCTGTGCAATGGTTATAGAAGTGGTCGGCAGGGTGGTCCAGCAGTTCAGTCTCTCTTCACAGTTAGAATTCATCTCTTTTCCCTCATGTGATGCAGTTCTGTGTCGGACATACTTTCATCACAAAGTAGAGATGATCAATAGTGGAGCATGAAATATCTTTTTACAGTTTTCACAGAGGAGAGAGGTCCTGTAACGTCACATCCACCAGAGATTCACTTTCTAGTTAAAGTACCAAATAATTAAATAATGAAAATACTAGACCTCCAATAATAACAATAACTGCTTTAAAAATTCACATTTTCAAGAGACAAAAAAAGAATCTCATCTGATGTAGGAAGTTTAATTTCAGCAATATGTTTACATCTGTGACAGATGTGACTGTTCCTTTGAGGACTTGATCTCTCTGACTGGACTTCAGGAATGTGTCTGCAGCTGAAGTCAAGGAGAATGAAAGTATTGATAGTGTAACTGTCTGCCCACTGAAACATGGCAGCATAAAACCCTGATCATATAACCACAGGCAGGGAGCTGGCAGATGAAAAAAATGTATAATGTATTTTTGGGACCGTTTAGTCTTCTCAAATGGTCCAAACTTTAACATCAGATAGGAAAATCTATGTAAAGCTAAGGGAAAAGTGCTTAGCTGAAAAAGTACAACAAAAAATCAATAGATTCACAAAAGTATTTGGCATCTGTAAAACCATTTACCTTCTCCCTCCAAACAAAACAAGAACAAAAATGAACAACATTAAGTCTCCAAGAGAAACAAATTACATCAGCGCAACAGTAAAATGGCAGTGAAAATTGCCCAGGCAGCACAATAGCCTCAGACAGAGATTATAATGGCTACATTTATTAGCCCCCAAGTCATCACAGAAAAACATAATTTGGAAAAATAGATAAACGCCTACTCCAGGTGACAACTGATCAATATTTGAAGAAATGTCCTGGAGGCAGACGTGATCATATTCATGAGGCCAAAAACATCTTTTGTGAGGCCAACGTGACCTTGAACTTTGACCTTCGATCACTCAAATGTAAAAAGTGAATCTGTGAGTCAAAGTGAACATTTGTGCCAAATTTGCATTCACAGGGTAAGAGAGAGTTTTTGTGAGTTCACAGTGACCTTTGACCTCCCAAATTTAATCAGGTCATCCTTTAGTCTAACTGAAGGTTCGAACCTATTCTGAGGAATATCCCACATGGCATTCTTCAGATATCGTGTTCACAAGACTGGGACGTGCGTAATAATTCCAGATTGTTCTACAGGACAGTTTGGAGAGCAGATAAAGACACTGTCAATATTTCTAAGAAATGTTGTTTTCTAATAATAATAATACTGATAATGTGGGTAAGATACTTAAAAATGCTACAATACCCTTCTCTGTCTAAAAGCATCTTTGGAAACAAACGGCCTGTTTTACGGCTTCCAGTCTCGTTGCTGAGCTACAGGCTCGTCACTTTATGGCTCCAGTTCCATTTGTTATCGTCCATTATCAATCGTGTCATCGATCTGAGAAAGAAAGAAGTTAGACATATTTCCCAAAATTTTGAGCCACAGAAGATTTGAACTGTCACTGCATCCATCGTTTGTCCATAACTTCTGCTGAGGTGCTCTTGAGCAACAGCCATACTCTCATGGACAGAGTTCATTTGTTCCTGGGCATTTGTCCGGGCTAGAAAGAGCTCACGGTGTCCACTGCTCCCTGAGTGAATAAAGATTTGAGAAACTACTCTTTAATCCTCCAATAAGAGCTTCTCCTCATGTGCTGAAGCTGAGAAACGATCCCTCTCGTGGCCTAAATTTTAAATTCCATGTTCTCTTCTTTGTGCGAAGGCTTGAACTACATTGGGTTGTGTTACATAATGTGACAGGATTCCCAGCAGAGTAGACCACACACACAAGAATGAAATGACTGCATATTAGAACAGCCTCCACTAATTATTCAGATTTTGCATTTCGGTTGTGTGTTCTGTTCTCTTATTTAAAGTGATTCAAATACCAGGAGGTCGAGATTCATGCTTGCTGAATAAATGCATTTCTTTTGCATAATATCGGAAAAAAACTGAAATGGTTGCTCCTGTGTAAAAACCCTTCAGCAAACGTGAAGAAAACCTGTTTTTTGACATCTAGTAATTCAGATTTCTTTATTTACATTAGAGGTGCTCAACGGATCACACCATGCAGCTGAAAGCAACAACACTGAATGAAAAGCTGATCCTGAGCCATGTGGACTCATTGAAGGCTGTTTATTCATAGTGCTGTTTTAAAAATAACACCTCTGATGAAAAGAAAGAAACGTTGCATAATCAGCGCTCTCTCAGCTCCACTTCCCTTAGGATTGCTCAGTTGTGCTCAGCGTTAGATGCGAATACAGAAACGGACAGAGGCTTCTGCGTTCATTTCATCCGTATTTGTGGACATCTGCAGAAAGCTTAAGGATACGGAGGAAACGGAGCAGTACCACTGGAGAGATCACGGGGGGGCAGTGTAGCCAATTGTTAAATTGAGACGATAAAAAGACACGAGAAAGACATTTCCACAATGGCAGAACTTTTTGAGGCGAGGCTTTTGCTTCTTTCTTAACATTATCACACACTTCTTCACAGTCGACATGTTTGTTCAACTCTGCGCTGCCCTCTAGAGATTGTATTGCATAACAACCATGGCAACGTAAAGGATGCATGAAGGTATGCGAGCAGTGACGATCAGTTGACCAATAACAAAAGAGTGGACCAGCTGACCAATCAGAGCAGACTGGGCTTTATCGTGACTCTTAAAGAGGCAGGAGCTAAATCAAAGTTTGTCAGACAGAGGCTGAACAGAGGAGCTGCAGCAACGGCCAGTATGATTGAAAAAGTGATGTTTTTTTCCAAACATTAAACTGTATAAACCTTTTCAAGTGATAATCCAAATTAAAATGGTGAACCTGAAAATGTCTTAAATCTGTCTCTTTCATGCTCGAATGTGACGTGTGCTGTTGAGCCCCTATTAACGGTTCCTCCTCCTGTGGCAGAACAAATTGCATCTCTGTCATTACCTTGATTGAGGCCAGTTCAGTGATGCTGCAGGATGTCAACACGGAGGATTCCTGCAGAAAACACTCAGCCAATGATGCAGAAAAGGCCAAATATCAAATATGTGCAAGCAGACGTGGGGGTAGAAGCGATAAAATAAATCGATAGAACACCTACAGTATATTAAGTCAGGTGACAAATGATGTGGAGAGAAAGCCTCATTTCATTTTTCAGTGTTATAACCGAGTCCAAAGTGATGAGTCGTTATCACTTTAAATTCCACTCCCGTCTCGGCAAACTCTGCCTGTGTTGTTCAGGCTGATCAACGTGCGTGTCAAGTGTTTATTATTGAGGCGTACATGCGTTCTGGAATCAACGCGGATGAGAGCTCTCTGGTGGATTCAAAATAATGATGAATGTTCTTTCCACATTGTAATCTCATTATGTGCTCACAGGGTGTTCTCGTTTCATTCAAACACACTTAATTGTCTCCGTAGCTAATTCATCCCCGTGTCTCGTTTTCCTCTTATCCAGCGAACACTTTTGTTATGAGTCTTTCTCTCTCTCTCTCTCTCTCTCTCTCTCTCTCTCTCTGTCTCTCTCTCTCTCTCTCTCTCTCTCTCTCTCTCTCTCTCTCTCCTCTCCCTGTCTTTACTTGTCTTCCTCTGACTCTTCTACTCTTTGACTCACTTCATTAGCATCCATTATCTGTGGGGAGAGCTAAAGAAGCAGTGTGTGTGTGTGTGTGTGTGTGTGTGTGTGTGTGTGTGTGTGTGTGTGTGTGTGTGTGTGTGTGTGTGTGTGTGTGTGTCAGGGCTACTAATGAGCTACAAATCCCCGGGTTGTGTTGCTGCCCAGGCTGCTACTTATTGGCGAACATGAATCTGGGATTTACAGCACAGCAGCTGAAACATCTGTGTGTGTTATTGTTCACACACACACACACACATGCACACACACATGTACATGCACACATTTACATGCACACAGATTAGTTTCTATCATCATACTAAGTGGAATCCCTTCAAGTAGAAGAGGGATCCCTGTTCTGTAAGTAATAGCTCGATAAAATACGCCTGCTAAAAATAGCCTGATTACTGGAAAACAACTCCTCCATCATTGTTCTTCTTCAATTACGTGAACAAGGTTATTTGTCTTCCACAATAACACCACATTGTCACATTTTAAGTGTCTGAGATGTAGAGAAACCCTGAATCATTAATAACTAAAACCATGAACAAACATGTTTTAGTTGCCACAATATAAGCTGTAAGTTGTTAGAAAACATTTTACTGTTTCAGATAATTGCATTGTCATTTATTTATCCAGTTTATGTAAAGCTGTTGTGACGTTTATCTAAATATTGTCTTCAGAAGTTTTTCATTTCAATTACAACAATTTGGATGATGATGATAATCAGTCCTGTAGCTTATCTTTCAAGTAAGTCACTACGTATAGAAGTTTGGTAATTCGACAAATGTAACTACTATAATGATTAAATGTACATTGTGGTGTCCCATCACTTTTTCTATTGACACCCTCTCATTGTACATTCAATGATGTAGAATAGTGTGTTTTTTTTATGAAATAAATATGACCTTCTCTCTCTCTCTCTCTCTCTCTCTCTCTCTCTCTCTCTCTCTCTCTCTCTCTCTCTCTCTCTGTGAGTAGAGGGTCATGAAATCGCCTCGGCCGCCCTCTGTTCAAAGCAGCATGTGACAGGGTCGCGTCTCACTCTGTCAGTTAACAAGCCCCACGACACATGGTGCGCTTTCTGAGCTGAAAACACATCATTATGGAAGAGTTTCCGGTGTGGAGAGGAAAGGAGAGGAGAGGAGAGGATCATCCATTTATCACACACCGTTAGCAGCACAATTGTGTTGGTGTTTTGATCAAATCTTTACTATGAACTTAATTTAAAATATTGTTAAAGCAGGTTGTGGAAGGTCCTGTTTTAACTGCACAATGCACTTCATGTATATTGTTTGTCTTTTACACAGTTTTTGCCTGCGTGTTACCTATGTGTAAATAGTATATTGTCAACATATAGTGGAGCGTCACCATTGGTCAGAACCAAATTCCTTGTGTGTGCTAACTCACTTCTTCAAATAAACTTGATTCAAATTTTAATGATCATTTAAATGTATAACATTTATTGCAAAACAATGTCTCCTGTTAAAAACTATTAACTACTAATACAGCCATTCTAGTTTAACTATGAAATATAATGGTATTGTGATAATCATGAGAATACAACAATAAGTGAAGGTTATAAGAACTGAGGGAATTAGTTCAGTAGGATTTGATTAACTTTCAGTTTTGGTTTGAAACTGTGTTGAATTTTCAGTGTTTGAGTTTTTATTTTCGTTGGTATTTATGAGTCGATAGCGGCTGTGGCGAAAGAGGAAGTGTTGCTCAGTCTCTCCCTCATGTCTCCCTCCCTCCCTCTCTCTCTCTCTCTGGTACTTCTCTGACTGTGGGAAAGTCTTGGCCCGTCCTTGGCCCGGCGCGATAGATTCCACCATGTGATCATAGGTGACAGATTCCCTACATGTCAGACAGCTCGGGTGTCCACGTCCGCTTCCTGCCCTCCTGGACGCAACCACAACACACACACATACCGACACCTATAAACCCCCGGTGCCCAGCCGGCCTTCCTGTGCTTGCGCTCGGAACTGGTGGCCCAGTCCAGGTCCGCACAGCTGCCAGTCGTCTCAGGTTGCAGCGCTCGGCCTGAAAATAGATGCTGTGACCATTAACATCCAACACGCTAACCACCCAGCTTCCTGTTAAAGCACTGATGGGCGTATGGGGTTACAGAGAGAGCAGAGGGACTATTCGTACAGCACATGTTCAAGAAGACAAGAAAAGACAAGAAAGGAAACTGGTTGCTAATTTCACCCTAATTCCTTTTTTATTCCTAGACACCAAAATATTGTTGTGTATCTAAGAAGCTGCTGAATGCTCTGTTCTTGTGACAAATGAAGCTCACAAAACTCCTCCGCTAATAGAAAGTGATGAGACAAATAGAAGGAACACAGTAAATCGCTCGTCATGATGAAGGCCCCTTCATTATTTCCCTACACCTCATACTGCTGTTATTCATCTGCCAACAAATAACTCTGCTTGGGTCTTTGTTCCCAGCAGGAGAAATGCAGGTGTTGTTAACAACATTAAGAATTGCTCAGTTTTGTTCTAGTGTCAGAGTGAACGACAGTGAGCCAGCGAGCAGGGAAACGCGACCCTGAAACTCAAGCAGCTCAATGGAATTCACTTACCGACACCAGAGACTTGTAAGAATATCTTCCATTGAAAAAGACTTATCACTGCACTCAACTCAGTATTTTACAGTGTTTCTGCCTGTCTGTTCATCCATCTGTCCATCTACCCATCTATCCATCTATCCACGCAACCATCCATCCATCCAACTGTCCATCTGTCTGTCTGTCTGTCTGTCTGTCTGTTGACATCCATCCATCCATCCATTCATCTGTCCCTCTGTCTGTCTGTCTGTCCGTTGACATCCATCCATTCATCTGTCCCTCTGTCCGTTGGCATCCATCCATCCATCCATCCATCCGTCCATCAATCTGTCCCTGTCTGTCTGTCTGTCTGTCTGTCTGTCTGTCTGTCTGTCTGTCTGCCTGCCTGCCTGTCTGTCTGTCTGGCTGTCTGGCTGTCTGGCTGTCTGGCTGTCTGTCTGACTGTCTGTCTGTCTGTCAGTTGACACCCCTCTGTCCATCCAACTGTCCCTCTGTCTATCTGTCCGTCTGTTGACACCCATCCATCCATCCAAATGTCACTAGTGACACAGTATCCTTCCTTCTCTTCTGCTTTTACAAAAGTGTATTATTTTGCCCTGTAGTTGTGTAAAGAAGAATAGAAACAGTATTTTACTGAATGAGAGGTCAGTCCCTTTCTCAGATCATTGGTGACACATCTCTCACCTTTTCTCAAAGAAATAAGCCAGATCACAAATTTACTCAGCCATCACAGCACTAAAGAGACTGTGGGCCAGAGACCCTATAAATAAAATGTAAAAAAAAACAACTAAGAACAAACCTTCCTGTTAACTTCAAGTTGTATGCAGAGTAAGATGAATGTCTGGGTCTACATGTTTTGCCCATTGCAATAAATTGCCTAGTTTAGTATTTTCCTAAAATAAAAGTGAGACGTTATTTGCAAAAGTCATCTCTCAGCCTATGATTCAGGGGGAGAAAATTAGTAACTTCTGAGTCAGAGTCATTTTCAGTCTGGGGCTCAATGGAAAAGAGGCTCTTATCTGGTGAGTAGGTGTTCATCAGGCCTATTTCTGGTTGGAGTGCCGACAGACAAGCTCAAGTGTTTCCTCAGTTCCACACACACACACACACACACACACACACACACACACACACACACACACACACACACACACACACACACACACACACACACACACACACACACACCACATACACACTAGTGCTGTGCAGAAGCGCTGATGAAATCCTTGCAAATCAACACTCAACACGATCTGGGAGAGGGTGTGACAAACACACACACACACACACGGACACACACACACACACACACACACACCTATATAAAGCTTGATATTCTGTCACCCTGTCACTATGGCAACTAAACCACAGCACTCACCAGTGTGGTGAAGAAGTGTGAGCTTGTTTATTTGTGAGAGGATCTCGATGCATTTGTTTGTGTACGTTAACATGTGCTTGTGTGTTTAGGCGTCTGTGTATGTGCGACGCTGGTGTGTTTGGATTAACCTTCGTGGATACACACAGGCATCACACCTCTCCTAACGCCTGTGAAGGAGCTCATCGAGGGTTTTTTCACCAGATACTGTGGAAATCCTTTAAGCCCACGTGCAGAAAGATGAGAGTCTACGACATCTGCTCTTCCCCACGGCTGAGGATTGTGCCTCCTGATTGGGCTGCTCCTGAAGATTAACCAGGCTCCTGTCTCTAAAATCTTCAGGCCTCACCTTTAACCAGGCCTCGACTTCTGAACAGCGTGTCGAGTTTTAGACGCTCCTGTTTGGAGTCCAGCCAGAGAATTTCAA
Source organism: Hippoglossus hippoglossus (assembly GCF_009819705.1). Classification (NCBI taxonomy): domain Eukaryota; kingdom Metazoa; phylum Chordata; class Actinopteri; order Pleuronectiformes; family Pleuronectidae; genus Hippoglossus; species Hippoglossus hippoglossus. Next base: position 10,493,313 of record NC_047155.1, read on the forward strand.
ACTCCGACAGAGGAGGTACAACAAGATGAGATGTTATGATAATAAAAATTATATGGTCAAGTTTAATTCATCATTAAGAGAAAACGAAATACTAGCATAGTAGGACGAGGCAGTTCTGTTGCCATGGTTACCCGCAATTTACTGTAATATACAGTAGCCAACTTTGTGCACTGACGTGCAGTTTAGAGGAAATGCTGCCAGTTTATACTTCAATTTTCCCAATGCTAAGGAGGTAATACTGTACTTATAACCCCACTTCATATATTTTACACAAAAACACGTGTTGACTTGGTTAAATACAAGAGATTCTTAAGGATTAAACAAGTTGTTCTCCTGTCACATGAAAATCCACTGATCCTCTGGTTTCTTTTAAATAACATCAGCTTTTAAAAATTTACATGATATATTTCCAAAAAACTCAAAGATCAGATGTCACATCATTCAGTTGACACCTCTTACTTGAGGAGGATTTTAAATGTGAGACTTGTTTTTTACACTGTCCTGGTATTATTCTTAGAGTGTTTCTGTCACTGCTGCTTATACACTTCATTAGAATGTGGCCACTGTACACACAGCTGGCAAACATCAGCATGTTAGCAGTTACATTGTTGCCATGTTGACTTTAGCTTTTAGCTCCCATCAGTACAACCTCACGGAGCCGATTATGTGGCTGTCGAGTCTGAGTCTCTCGCTCTTCTTCTGTTCCTTCCCCTGGTCTGATCTTTTCATTCATCTTTATCGTCTTGGATTACTCTATCTAGCTTTTTCACTTCCATTAACAGGGCTTCATGGGCAGTTCACGTGTGATCCAGAGTGCACGAAACTGCCAAGGCTTTTAGACAAGGTGCATTAAAAGAGGGTCTCACATTGCATCCATCTTGATTTCCTTAAACTGGATCACCACTGAACTCCGAGGATTCCTGGTGGGAAGCCGGTGAAGGATCGTGTTTTTGTTGCAGCACTGTCTGGAGACACTTTGTCTGTTGGGGTGAAGTGTGGAGATGTATGGAGTTTATTTCCCATCGATATGCTCTTAAAAAGAAAGACTCCTTGTATATCAGAGGAGACAATTAGCTGTGTGCACCCTCCAAACTTTGTAAATTAGCTGTGATGAGAACGAGTGGGCGTCTTCATAAAGAGACTCCAGATCCTATTTAAACCCCCTTTTTGTAGAGTGTATACATTTTTGTATTTAGCGTGTAGTGCAAGTTTGTTTTTTTCTATCATGTTAAATCAGTTTCTTTCTGCTGTAGCCAGGTGTAATATTAATAAACTTTACCATAAATAGATTTCGGATCATGTATCTCTTCCTCAGTCTGTCTGTCTTTAGGCTACCAGTATACATCGGTGCCTGGATCATTAAAGTTAAAATGGGTGAGAGTGCTGGGTTTCAATGGGCTCTCCCTGCTTCATCAATAATCTACAGGAGAACAGTTCAACTCCAGACGGCGGGAAGACAAAGTTAACTCGCCCATCTTCCTCCTTCTACTCACACACTCTCCCTCACTCTTGTCTTGTCTGTTCATGTGTCCATCTCACATGTCGTGTGTGTATGCGGTGCACCTTTTGTGTGCGTTTGTATGTGTGTGTGTGTGTGTGTGTGTGTTTAAAAATATATATAAATGACCTCTAGACGAGACATCCTGTCTGGAGGTCAGCTGGGTGACGTGGAGGATGTCTCTTGTTTGCAATCTAATAGGTTTGCTAAATTTAGCGTGTGGGTGGTGTCGTATGAGTTTCCCCGACATGCATGTTGTTGGCTTTTTATTTTCTAAAAGGCAGGATCATGTGAAAAATACAGTAGATTTTCAACCAACCTTTCAGTCACTGGTCACAAAATGTATGTTGATTCATTGCATTTATTAATTATTAGATACAAGTTTTACCTTTATAATGGTGTTAGTTGGGTAGATTGTACTTGTGATACTGTAGTAGTGGCAATGCAGATGTGGTAGCATGAGGTAACAGTGTAGTATTGTAGTTGTAGTGGTTGTAGCAGTGCAAAGCAATAGTTATACAATAAGTGTAGACAATAAAACTGCTATATGTGATAATATTAGTACCTAATAGTAAAAGGTAGACAGTTGAATATTTTGGGGCAACAGAAGCACTCAGGTTAAGATTAAACCAAATAAAAAATACTCAGTAGAGTACAGACCTACGCTAAGGCCCAACAGTTCTCTGATCCGGGACCCGCACCAACATCTGGTGGATTCCTCCCTCACCCATGATACCGCATCTTTCTACCAAGTTACATGGAAATCGGTCAAGTTATTTTTGAGTAATTTAGCTTAAAAACAAACAAGGCAACAAACGAACAAACACACGTGTGAAATCCTAACCTCTTGGTGAAGGTAAAAAAACACAACGATAGTCTGGAAGTAGTTGTGATGGTATGTTGTGTCCATTTGCCTTCATTAGCTCTAAACAACAACAACAACAACAACAACAACAACAACAACAACAACAGCAGCAGCAGCAGCAGCAGCAGCATTATTTAAATCAGTGGCCACTGTTGTTGACAAACATGCTGCTGGGTTTGAAGGTGCCCTGGTGCTGTAACATCACACTGGACTGAACCTACGCACAGGGACGGATAAGCGGATGACATTAATGATTCATGCCTGGGGGTATGGTTGTTGTCGGTTACTGGCAGAGTGCCGGACGTCCCTCCAGACCCGGCTAAACGATGATGTCATGTTTTAGAGTATCGATTAAACCCTCTAACGCATCACTTGGCCTCTCTCTTCCTCTATTGTTCTCTGCGTGTCTCTCCTCGCTCCGGCCTCCCTCTCCTCTCGACTCCCCCTGCACTGACCTCATCAAGTCCATCATCAGAAACCAGATGCGGCCACTAAAACAATAAAGCTCCCATCCAGAGAATCATAAAACACATCATAATCAGATGGTGCGTGCCAAGATCAATAATTTCCAGTCAGACTCAGGACCCTAGAAGGCAGTTTTGGATGCTGCAGTGGGACGCAGAGGGGGCTGAGAGGGCTGATGGGGGCCGAGAGTTGGGTTACATCTAAAGTGCAGCGGGGAATCGATAGTTTGTGGATGCTTTGGCACCCAGTCAGTGTTATGGGCTGATCTCTCATGAGAGCAGATGAGGTCAGGCCTGTTCTACAAAACAGCACAGATAAAAGAACAATAGCTGCTGTTTCACTTTCAGTTTGAAATGCTGTGGTATTGTTAGAAACACATGCACCTGCAAAAAATGTCATGGTGGGTCATTATTTTTAGAGGTTCACATCGTTTTCTTTAAAAAACAAAAATAGCAATTCTACTGTGTAGGAATATTCTCTTTCTTTTTATTCATAGTGCTTATTATGAAGAACGATCCATTTCAACATAGTATATCTTATATTCATTTATTATAACTATTATGCGATAATGTGTGCATAACTTAAATGATGAAGCTTGTGAATAATTTTCAATAATTTATTTGTCAATTACATGTTGTATTTTTAATCTGTATCTCTTAAGTATCTCGTAAGTAAAGTTATCAAATACATGTTGTGGAGTACAAACTCCCTTTTGTATAGATAATTACATTTGTGTTTAAAGTGTTTACAAAGTTCAGTGTAACTTCTAATAGTTAGTGTAGATAAGTAGTGATTTGTGAATACATCTGTCTTTAGCGTAAACAGAAAGTCAGAGAAACTTCATAAGGTGTCACACAACTGCCAAAATAGTTTATTTGAGATGTACACCAGTGTAATAATTTTGAGAAACATTTTAATCTTTATATAACATTTTCCTCAAGATTCCACACATATATTAATACAAACATATATATTTTTTCTGTGTCATTTCATGTGCATTTTGACCCATCCCTTCTTAGAAAAAGGAAAAAGATACACAAAATAAAACAGAAATCTAATGAAATTCCAAATAAAGAAATATGACATATCCAAAAATCTATAAAGAGCCTTTGATCCAGGTTTTCTCCAGATAACTGGCTAATTTACTCTAATTATCTCTAAGTTACATTCACAAACATCATCCACATTTACAAAATCAAACTCTTTCTCTACATCAGTCCACAGATCCACTGTCGGTCTACTCAGTTAACTATGCGACAGCTACCTGGCAGGTAGTTTGATGTAGATATTCATAGAAATCAATTTCTGCACATGTCAGATTGTGCAGTCCAATCTTTTCAGTCTGATAATGTGTAAATCAAAGAGCACAAAAATGACTACAAATGCTCAAACAAGCATGCCGGGCCAGTAGGTGGTGATAGAGTTCATCAACGATCCGTCAAATACCAGAGAAGAACATTATTGCTTTGGCTTCAAAACCAAGAAATCAGTAGCTCATCATTTGTTTTACTTATATCTTTACTTATAGTTATTTGACATCTGTTTAATCACTATATCCACGATGACCTTTCTGACACACGGCCCAAAGTGCTCTGATATGACACAAAGCAACAGTAGACATGCAATTCTATGAAAATCTGCACATTGGAATCTGTTTTACTGACTAAAAATACTGCCATGAGTTGAACAGAGAAAAAGAAAAGAGAAAAAGCATCAGGCTGGTTGTGTTTGCTCCCAGACGGAGCATCGCCTCAGGAGGAACTCGTACCTCCGTGCTGCTGCCTCGCTCACGACTTGACCACAAAACAAACACTCACAGCCCTCTGCCTCTAAAGGCCTCATCCAGGACTGCTGCCACCACTGGAAGAATATAAGGTCACTTGTATTATACAGGTCCAGGTCAAGCAGACTTCACTACTTGTTGAAAAACAGTATTTCAAATATTTTTGTAGCTGTTCTTGAAATTGCCTTGAGATGAGTCACAACACTGTTTGGATCATTATCCTTCTACTTCAGTTCAGGTCAGACTGTCCTCACATTTCAGCTGTTTTCATGAAAATGATTCTGTGTGGAGTTTGCATGTTCTCCCTCTGTGTGTGTGTGTGTGTGTGTGTGTGTGTGTGTGTGTGTGTGTGTGTGTGTGTGTGTGTTTTTTTCCAGCTAAAGTTAATTGGAGACTAAATTGACCGTATGTGTGCTGAATAAAAGAAGAAATCAAAACCTATTGAGATACATGATGCATTTTTACCTCATTTCAAACTGAAGTTTGTATTGTTGCCTTTTACAGTGTGGAGACAAATCTCATTCGTAAAATCCAACGTGTAAGAGCTTTTGTTGTCTATTCTCTCTCCCTCTCTTTCTTAATAAGAGCCGAGCTCCTGCTGTGCTGACAGCCAGTGTGTGTGTGTTCCTGTACTTATATCTTTGTGAGGACCAATTAAGCATATAAGTATAGTGAGGACATTTTTGTAAAGTGAGGACATTTTGACCGGTTCTCACTTTGTCAAAGGGCTCTTTGCGTGTTAAGACCTGGTTTTCGGGTTAGAATTAGGTTAGGGTTAGGCAATTAGTTTGGGTGGCTAAGGTGAGGGTAAGGGGCTAGGGAATGTATTATGTCAATGAGTGTCCTCACTATGGCAGAAATACGAACGTGTGTGTGTGTGCGTGTGTGCGTGTGTGCGTGTGTGTGCGTGTGTGTGCGCGTGTGTGCGCGTGTGTGTGCGTGCATGCCCCTCAGAGCAGAACCGATCATGTGACTTTTCACAGATCACTGTGTTTCACTCAGGATGTTTGGGCACAGCCAACAAATCCTCTCAACCACATTTGTGTGTTTGGGTACACAGCGGAGGTCAGATCAAAGCGTGTGCGCGCACACACACACACACGAGTGTGTACAAACAGAGTATGAGAGAGAGTGCCCTGCTTTGCCTCGCTGAACTGCTCTGCCAGCTTCATTCATAGTTAATCAATGGAGAGGAAATGTAAATCCTACATTCTGAGTCCTCTTTCCTATACGCTCCTGTTTTCTCTCAATCCTCTTTCATCCCTCAATCACCTCTCCCTCAACCCTCTGCATCTTTCTTCCTCTCTCTGGCTCTCTCATCTTTTTTCCTCTGATTTTGTCTCATGCAGCCTCGCTTCATCGCTGTCAGCTCCAATTTTCTGCTCGGTTGTTCTTCTTCCTCCTCAGCCCTCCCTTCCTTTCTCCCAAGCTCGTTTTTAGTTGAATGATATATCAGTGTATATATAACAGTAGCTGCTGAATGAGAGAGATTTGCCAACACCCCCCCCTCTCTCTCTCCTCCACACTCTCTCACGTCTCTCTCACACATACACACACACACACACATCTACAGTACTGAGTGAGGGGCATTAATTCCACTCTACTCAAGACACACACACACAAGTGCACTCACACGCTCTCTGTTGAGAGCTATTCATTCATTAATGGAGTCACATGCTGCACATCTGAGTTTCACACATCACTGGCCTCGAATTAGTGAAAGAGAGGTCTGAGTTGGACGGAGGGAGTGAGCTGTGTAGCATGCACTGCTGTGTGCACTTTCTCTCTCTCTCAATATGTTGCTTTCTTCCTGATACATGCACACAATTTACGTCTGCACATACACAAACAAAACTGTATGTGCTCGTGTGGCCATGTTTGCTCTCATGAATGGTGAGCTGCATTAGCATGGACACGAATGCACGCGCAATTGTCCTGTGTATTGTGTGTCTGCGCGGATGCTCTCCGGTGGCTGCTCACTTGGATCTGCTGTCACATGGCCTCTGCTCAGGAACACGCGAGGCAGCGGCGGTGCTGGGAGGAAAATGTCACATCTCACATTGTCAGGTCTTTCTTAACTTCACCACCTGTACGTGGGAGACGTTCTATAGAGGAGAAGGGGGCTGGAATTTTCCAGTTCTGTTTTTACGCAAGACTGATATCTGAATTTCTTTCTCCCAAAAATAAAAAATCTGGGTTCTGTCAGTTCTGCATCCTCCTGTTGCTGCAGGAATGATTTCAGCCCTGACTCCTACAGATGCATCATCCCACTCCCACCCACTCCCACCCACTCCCATGAAGATCCTGATCACTTCCACCTGCCCCCATGTTTTATATTGGAAATCTGTGCACATGCAGCCCTCATGGATTAAACTCCAAAGCGCCGGATCTAAAATTGGATAAAAATGTTATGGATCAAGTCCCGGTTTTCTCTGATCGTTTGCACTGTTTCCCGTAGCAGCAGATTCAAACCAGATGCTGGAATGTCCGAACTCTGAGAAGCACAGACGGCGTTACTGTGTATGGATCAGATTTGGACATTGTGATTTTTTCAGTTAGTGATATTTAGTTAGTTGACTGTATCTTATGTGGAAGAGAGGGAGAGAGAAAAGGACAAACTTACTGAACCTTTGCTGTGGTTTATTGATATATTTCTGTATTTAAATAGATTTACTTTCAGAACAGTGGTGACGCTAACTGGCCACATTAAAGTAAATATATGTATATCTGTGGTCTGCAACATGTGTCAGAGGACTAATGCACCTGGCAGGAAGTTGGTGAGTTTCATTTCATGTGAAATATGAAAGTATTATTACATGTTACATTTTGGGTGCTTTGAGTTAAGCCTCAAAATTAAGTGGCTTAATAATCATGTTAAACATTTGCTTATTTAAGATCTGATCATCTGACTGCTGTATTCTGCTCAGACCATAAACTGTAAACAGGACAGCTCCCAACAAGTGAAGCCAGATCCTCTTGGTTGCCTCCTGGTGGCTGGCTGCAGTATAGGTCAAAAGCCGTGCCTCCTCTATGTTAGTGGATGGGACAATGACTAAACCAAGAAGTCAAAGTACACATCTAATCAATTTTAAGGTAGTTATTATCTCACTGATGTATGTTCAAGTTTAAAATGTTTTGATGAGTTTGGTTTTTATCAGTTACTTGATGCTATGAAAATAGGTTGAAACATCAGGACTGACAGCTGAAACTGACTCATGATTGGTCAAGATGTGTACCTTGTCACCGCAGCTCCATCCCCCAATCGCTATTTAGCAGACTCTGGCTCCAAATGTGTAAGATGACAGTATTTGTATCCAGTATATTTTTCATGTAGTTTGATCATGTGATAAAATGTCCGGGCATCCTGGAAAACAGAAAGAAAGAAATAATTAGAGATTAATTGAATTCCTCAAATTTGAGGGTTTGGAATAAGAAATTTGTATTTTTAGAATTTGTGTTTGTGGCTTCTGTGCTACTTTTACATTACAAAGCATTAATTAGAATACTAATGTGTTAGTTCAGATACTACTTTGTTTTCCAGAATTTTTTTATGTATTATGAGTCCCAACTGCAGCTGTGCTTTCTCCCTCTATAAAGTAGGGTAATCTGATGAGCACTTAAGATTTTGGGGCTGACCGGAGAATCACCTCTCCATAAAAAAAATCCTGAGACAGCTCTTTTCTTTTACCAGCAGGTTTAATCAACACCTTTGTCTCGCAGTGAGCTGTACGTGTGATTAACAAGATGAGAGACCTACTTTTTCCCCATCGCACAGGTAGCAGTGGGGTTCCACCTGTAGGCACCGCTGTCGCTGTGCATCGAGTGTGTGCAAGTCGATATGAAGAGGCCAACGGCTGAAGAGCTTCTACTGTAATTCAACTGTAATTACACACACTCACACACACACACAGCAGATGAGTCCCTGGTACGAAAGAGGAGAAGCGAGCCGGAGGAGAAAAAAACGTGAAATCAAGAAAGGAATCACCCAGAAAGATTCAGGTCGCTGCTGCTTCACAGTATAAATATGTTTTAACATACTATATTACAATGCAGCCAATCCCTATAGCCTCCTAAAGAAATGCATGTTTAAAAAAAATCAACAATAAAGAACTTTGAATATGTGTGAAAACCTTTTCTCCAATTGACCTGCACCATGGATTTAGTGCACTTTTTCCAAATAACAAGAGCTGTTTGAAAGTGAAGAACAAATTTAAGAGTATTTTTAAATCTGTAAAATTGTTAAATTAAATTAAAAATGTTGATGGTATAAAATACGATCTCTTGTTAGTTACAGAACAATATTCCGACATGTCAGTGAGAATTTGATTTGACACTGACACACATAGTCTCACACAATTCTCAGTTTAAAGACAGTTCGTGAGAACGACTGGATGTTAAGATGGATGACATGACAGCTCCTGTGAAGCCAAAACATCTCAATCTCCCCCTGGAGGCTGGCTGTAGTAGTGCTCATAAAGCTTTAGATCTTTACTGTACTGATCCTCCTTCTCCTCTTCTCCATCTCAATCACATTTTCACCCAGTTTTTAAAGCATCAAATAACTAATCAGAACCAAACTTACTGGAAAATGAGCACTTGAAGATAAGAACTGCCGCACATGACGGAAACCATCTTTGAGAAAATGTATTAGACTTGTACTTTTGACGACCTGGTCCATTCCCCATCTGCTAACACGGAGGAGGGTTTACAACCTGCTCTGCAACCGGCCACCGGGGGAGCAGTCATGTGCTCCATCTTTATATGCATGGTGCAGAGTATAACACAGGGCCCATAACCTATTTCATCTCCCTCTCTCTCTCTCTCTCTCTCTCTCTCTCTCTCTCTCTCTCTCTCTCTCTCTCTCTCTCTCTTTCTCTCTCTCTCTCTCTCTCTCTCTCTGGGAGGACGACATTGAGTCGTGCCTGTTTCCGAGACCGGTCTCTTCCCACCTTCCCACAGAGACAAAAAACAGGTCAGAGTAAAACTGGCTGTCCCTGAGACACATATTGTGTAACACGCTGCCCAACAACACCATGTTCCAAAATACCCAATCCTGAGCTGCACTGTGTCCAAGTGTGTGTGCGTAGGTGTGTAGGTGTGTTGTGAGAACACATCTATGTATGCACTGTATGTGCAATAAATGTGTGTGTGTGAATGTGAACGAGCGTGGCAGCGATTCAAGTGAGTCACCAGAATGTGATTAATACAGTTTGTTTACCGCAGTTATTTGTGTTACTTAACACTGAATCGCTTCATATCATTGTGTGTCGCCTCAGTCTGTGATAAGGAAATGTTTCCCTGAGAAGAATGACAGCATCAGTCATTTCACTGAGAGCCCCAATACAATTTGAAGTGACAGTTTGTATGTATTTATTTTGAATCCAGGGATTTTTCCCTAAATCAGATTAATTTTTTTGGTGTCTTAGAGCATTTTTAAACCTGAAAGTCAGAATTTTAAATACAAACCTGAATGTGAAATGGAGAACTAATGCTCTCAAAATGAAAGACCATGCTCTTAAATAAAGATCAGGGGGAACAAAGCTTTCCATACTCTCCAAGTTCATAATCCATATGTGCCTTCACAATGAGCCGGTGAACAGAAACCAATTTAATACTATTATATTTACTGGCTTACATTTATTTTCTGGCTGCTGAGTTTTGAGTTATTCTGACTGAGAGCGGGTGGGTGCGCCTGAGACGAGCACATTACTGTAATTAATACTCGAAGAAATAACAGCAGCTCTCCGTTTTCTAGGTCATTTCTGCAGGACACATTTAGCTTAGCTTTAGTTCTCAGGATACAGATTTTTGAATGAAAATGTCAGGTTTTAGAGAAATATTTTCATGTTTGACGAATGAGTTCTGAGCTGTAGGATTTCTAATATTTATTTGTGTCTGTTTAGGTCTGTTATACATCTGTAGGATTTAATGTTTTTAGACTTCATTTCACCAGATGAATTGTTTCTATTTTAAGTTGTATATCAGGGTTGTTGTGCAGGATAATAAACATATTTGCAAAGGAAATTCAATAAGGTCCCCTGATATATATTGAAATAACATTTCTGGATATTACTATAATTTCCTACAAAACCAGTTAAGGTCATGTTTTTGCCAAAAATGTGTTCATGTGAGTGTTTGTGGTTTTAAGAGCATATAGTAGCTTTTTGTCACATTTCACTCACTTACTAGGTTACTTAGACTTGTTTTGCGATTTCCTACAACATATTACTGTATTAATGAGTATTTGTTTGTGTAACATTCTGACTGACTGTGATGCAGACTGGTATCTATCAGCTATTGTGTCAATTTGTCTGGAGTAAATGTATAAACAAAGTCAAACTACATGATAAACATGCAAAGTTAGAGCAAAGATCAATGACAGACAAAAGTTTAACTGTGACTTTCAAGAGCGATAAATGCAATTATAGAATTAAATAGAAAATATTTTGAGCAGTCAAAGCATCAACACTTACTTTTTCTGAATGAAATTAGTCGGCAGTACCAATGATCAAACAAGACAGTATCTATTTTATATTCTATTAATCTTTATACAATTCTATTCTATTCTATTCTGTTTATTCTTTTTGATGATATTTATGAAACAGATGTGACACTCCAGGAAGCCACAGGCTCATACAGTGGCTGTGAATTGATTAAAAAGAAAAAGAAAAATAATACAAAAGATAAAAACTCTACATTGCAGCATCAGTGACCCACACCAGCATAACAGACCTTCGTTGTCATGGTTGCATTGATAAACACACAGTGTTGTGGAACAGCCATGGATGAAAGAAAAAACACTGACCGTCAGTTATGAACAGATAACATAACGTCATATTGATCCATTCAAACCACCCTCGTCTACCCTCTTTCTTCTCTTCCTTCGGAGCGGGTTGTCCACCAATCAGTAGGTTGGTGGTTCGATCCCCAGCTCCTCCCTAGCACAGTAGCATGTTGTAATTCCATTATGTGTCAACTCAAACTTTAAATTGTTTGGGCCAAATTCTTTGGATTCATGGCCTTCTGTATTTTACTTTTATTTTTTTTACATATCTATAATAATCTGTCTTATGATTTGTGTGAGCCAGCTGAGCCACAGCGAAGTGAAGGATGGAGGAAGGAGAGAGAAATGGATAGAGGGACAAAAGAGAATGACTCATACGTCTCCACCTCCTCCCTCTCTCCTGTCATCCCAGAGGTACATCGTGCCCTGATGCTCAGTGACACTTGGCCTTCCCTCAAATCAGCATCCCTTCATTCATCTCCTCCCATTAACCAATAGGGAGGCTCAATCTTGGCAGAGTCCGCCCACTCATCTTCTCCCAGCAACACATACACACACACATACCCATCTTTTCTATTCTACATTCTCATTCATTAATCCTGCCTTTCATTCTGCCAAACCGTCCTTCCACCACAGTGAATGAAGACGTCGCGCAGCAAAGCAAAGGAAGAGGTCGAGGCAGCGTTAAGAGAGAGATGAATATCCAGAGGGTGAAGGATGGAGATTATATTCAGCTCATATTTTCTCTCACTGCACATCAGGAGTCCTGAAACCTCTAAGACTACATTTGCATTTGATCATTCAGATCACGATATTTATCTGGAACGAAACACAAACACATGTGTGTACACAAGAAAAGCAAGAGAATCAGTCACTGAATAACAAGTTGAAGAGGAAGTGGAGACACATTACAAGTGTGATGGTAAAAGATTTTTTCTGAGGAAGCACAATCCGGGTTTTTGTTAAAGTCAGTTACTCACAAACTAACTCAAAGACGGTGTTAAAAGTGTTGACATTTTTCATTTGAACCTGGCAGGAAGACATTCATCATATATGCTGCAACTGGTGAAGGAGGATTAACCCCCACGCGTACACACACACACACACACACACACACACACACACACACACACACACACACACACACACACACACACACACACACACACACACACACACACACACACACACACACCAGTGATTCACTGTGTTGCTCAAGAGCACTGCTGAAGAAGCTAAGAGGAAGGACAGTATGTTACTGTCACTTCTGCTATTGCCAAGGAAATTTGCAGTTGAAATCCAGGAAACATACTCAAGATATTCAACTGATCTAAGTTTGCTTGTTGTTCACACAACTTGTGTCCAAAACATTTCAGTATTCACTTTTTTATATAAAGGTCTCTTGACAACTATTTCAACCCGTATCAAAATAAATAGGTTTATATGTATATGTTCATTCAATGTAGAGAACTGTAAAGATCCAGATATCAAGATTAGAGCAAACACTTTGACTTATTTCAGACTACACTGTTAAAAAAAGCAATAACTTAGGAGACAAATTTACAAAGCAGTAAAGAAGATGTCACAGTAAACAATAACAATTACGAACCACTGATTTAAGTGCTTATAATATTCAGTGTTATCGTGTAATCTAATGCTAAACAAATGAAAACCCTTGCATATTCATAATGATGTGAAATCTTTAATATCCTGGTGTTTATTTTCTCATTACATTCATTTGCATGGATGTGGCACTCAGCTTCATCTTCCACTCACTCTGGATGGGCCCACCCATAACGCCTCCAAAACCCAGAGACGTAATGAGTCGACTTTCTGGTGTGTTGAGGTGAAGTCGCTCCCTGGGGGATTCACTCGAGAGCTGCTCAAAGGCGAGATTTCCTCTCGCAGATGAAAAGGAAATGAAAGTGGGTGGGGAGCTGTGCAAAAGAGGAACGCAGCAGTGAAAGGGGGAGTTCAGGGGTAAAAACCTCGATGGAGATGCAGAGAAAGAAAAGAGCAAAAGAAAAAGAGGGCAGGAGAAAGTGGGTGGTTCATGAAGAGGTTTGAGAGGATTGGTAGCAGACTGTACAAAGACCACAGGGACGTATCCTGCCGTCTACAAGGTGACCTTCTTTCAAATACCACCAAGAGGCTGACATTTGTGGTTTTGAAGTGAAATATCTCAGTAATTATCTCCACCAAGGAGGTCATGTTATCACCCTTGTGAATTGGTATGTTTATTTGTTTGTTTGTGAGCAAGATTACACAAAAACAACTGAACTGATTTCCAAGAAACTTTATGGAAGGGTGGTGTACGGGTCAGGGAAGAACTGTAGGATTTTATTTCTTCACTTCCTTTAACACTGCGAGATGGTTTGATGGTCTTATTAAAAATGTTCACTGTTTTCCCAGGGATTCATTCATGGATCTTGTTAAAGACATCTGGCACATTTAGGGTTAGCTGGTGTGTCTGAATTTTGGTGCAGGGTTGATTGAATTTAAAGGGATAGTTCACCGAAAAATGAAAATTCACTCGTTATCCACTCACCACTATGCCGATGGCCATTGACTTTAATTGTATAGGATTCGACTGCAACACTGTTTACCCCTGAGACTCCGGAAGTGTTTTGTGGACTCAAACACTTCACCCAAACCCCTCCATCGGCATAGTGGTGAGTAGATAATGAGTGAATTTCCATTTTCCGGTGAACTATCCCTTTAAAATTGGGAGTTGGCGGAGGTATGTGCTTTACTGCATGCATTGGCAATGCAAGACACTTAAAGAGGCATTTGATGGAGCTACTTAAGTGAGTGCAAGTACTAAGAAATAAAGAAAGTGAAATAATGAACAGAGAAAAATGAAGAAAGACAGAAAAGCCACGAGGGGTACAGTCGTAATGACAAGGATGACAGAAAAGAGGTGCAGCAGCAGCAGCAGCAGCAGCAGCAGCAGCAGCAGCATGTGATGTCCTCTGTTCTCTCCCAGGGAAGCGATTGAGCATCGGAGCAAAGCCGGTGGTTCCCTATAGGCTTATTATTAGTGGAAATGAATGTACAGCATCTCTGGAGAGGATGCTCATTCTGCCAAAGCCTCATTACACTGTACAAACCGGAGCTGCGTGTTGTTACCGGACAAACGACACGTCCTGACATCCCATCGAATGTTAGAGGCCTTGAAATGTTTGAACTCCAAGAATTGTTCACGACTTGAAATGAAGCTGCAGAAGTAATTGAATTTTGATGTGATATGAAAGGATATTAAAATCCAACATCAGGGGAGAAATACAGCGCAGTGTTTAATAAACAGAAACAATTATGGTCATGCAAGTGTATGAGTAGTTTTTTCATACGGGGAAAGTCACTTACAGACTCTCAGATAAAATCAGGTACGACAGCATCACCTTCAAATACTGTAAGTTATGTGTGTGTAGATAGATAGATAGATAGATAGACATACATACATACAGACAGATAGATAGATAGACATACATACAGATAGATAGATAGACGGACGGACAGACGGACAGACGGACAGACGGACGGACAGACGGACAGACAGATAGATAGATAGATAGATAGATAGATAGACAGACAGACAGACAGACGGACAGACAGACAGACAGACAGACAGACAGATAGATAGATAGATAGATAGATAGATAGATAGATAGATAGATAGATAGATAGATAGATAGATAGATAGATAGATGGATGGATGGATAGATAGATATGATCCATATGGGTTATGGTCCAGACTATTTATAGACTTGGTGCAGTAACTTTCCTGTGTTCTCCTTTCAGGTTACTGAGCTTTATCTATGTCAGCAGTGTGTGTTTTTTTTAAGTTACTGCAGAGACAGACCTGTAAAACTGCAGCAAAAAATATAGGGGAAAAACAGGGAATGTTTATATGTGTAGAATAATTTTATATCAAGAGAGTATACTTTATTCTTTTTCTTTTTTTTTAAATGAAAAAACATTTGTCACTTAGTTTGAAATTAATTCTATATAATTCAGCATTTTGGGAAGTTTTCTGATGTTATGAGAGCCTGTGTATGAGAATAGTTATGTTTTCAACCCCTGGCCATGTGTTTGCTAATTTGTTTGTTTATTTGTATGTTTGTCAGCAGAATTATGCACAAATGACTTAATGTATTTCTATGAAACTTGGTTTAAGGATGGGACATGGGCCAAGAGAGAACCCATTATAAAATCCATCTTAAGTGATGGATCCAGGAATTCTTTTAGATATTTTCACCAAATAAATCACACCTATTCAGAGGACTGATATGTACCCGTGTGTGCAATTTGCTGCTGCTTGTTTTTAATTTAAAACTGTTGGGCCTTGGCGGAGGTATGCACTCTCCTGAGTGTCGTTTTGAGTGAAGCAACTGAAACCATCACACCTCATTAATAAAGATTTCTCAGAAGAGAAAATATTCATCAGCACGTGTTTATTTTTCAGGTTCAAATTCAGCTTCTGCCCGAAAACCACCGTGCTGGAAAGACTGTGACAGGAAGTGGGAAAACCAGTGCTCCCTTGACCACTTTCGGATCAAGGAGAATATATGAAATAACACATGCACCCTGTAATTGACTGAGCCGAGCGCTGCAGAGTGGAGCGGAGAGGCTCATATGATCAAACACAGTCTAAATATAGGAAGCTGCTGCATGATTTCTCCTGCTTGAGCAGGGATTCACCCAACCTCAGCTGAGACTGAGAGGAGAGAGAGAGGGAAGAGCGGAGGGACCAGAGGTTACGGCCATATTTAGAAAAATCCCTCAGTTCTTACAGTGTGTGTTCAAGTGTGTGTGTGTGTGTGTGTGTGTGTGTGTGTGTGTGTGTGTGTGTGTGTGTGTGTGTCAGAGAGAGAGGTGTAAGCTCAGTCACATGGCCCTGCATCCATTCCCATCCATCACAACAGAGGGGCGGGCTGGCAGCGCTGTAATCTCTGTGGATCTGTCTATAGATGCTGGCTGCTTTACAACCTGTCCATCATGTCGCTGCGCTGGTGTTGTCACTGTGTTGGGAAGTGACTTACAGGAGCAGTCCGTCCATTAACCTCCACACGGGTGTCGCTTAATCGTTATCCTTGACAGTTCGATTAGATGCACACGTCTCCACAAAGTGTGTTTGCTGTTGAATTGCAGTTGGATGAAATATCTTAAAGAAGTCGTTGCATAATTTTCACCAAACTTTCTTGGTTCTTGTACGGATATCTGTCCATTGTGGTCTTCCACTGCAGCTTTTAACTGTGTGTCTTTCTCCAGATAAACTGAAGAATTAGATGTTTCTTAATAGTCTGACATAATTCTCCAATTCCTCCAACTCCAATAGATTATTAGAAAACTCTCAAAATGCACCAAGGGAAATTTAATTATACTGAGATTTTGTTATTTAATTTATCGCGATTCTGAGATATTACAGCTGACTTGCACTGAAGTCTGGACATTTGCCTGAAAGTTTCCGGAGCGGCTGTTTGTGAGATTGCCCCAGACATTTTCTGGAACTTTTCCTGCCAGACCCTCAGTTGAAATGTCCGGAAAATGTCTGAGTGACCCCGTGTGAGTCAGTGTGTTGATGACGTTTCTAACATGTGATGGACGTGAAACTGGAAGAAGAGAAATATAAAAGAGGAGCCATACACGTCGAAGACTCTGATGAAGATGTTGGAATGGAAAGAAACTGAGATTCAAGAGCTTTTGGCGATAATGGTCTGGATATTTTCTTCATGTTTTCCAGAGTTAATGTTGGAAAACAGCTTAAGTTAGAATTTGGGGATACATTGTCAGAATCTTTTCTCACCACATTATAATATTGGACAGTAAGTACAGGAATTTATAAGATACATTTTATTTTATAACTTTTTTTTCGCCTTTTTTGAAACATAAACATTTGACATTTTGACTTCACGTGTCAAACTTTTGATTTATAATCTCACAGTTTTGACTCGATTTTATAAGTCTTACATCAAGAGTTAAAAAATAGGCTCTAACTAAAGACCCACTGCTCCAATCAGCCCTCACAGTCTAATTTGACCCTCGTGTCTCATTTTCATTTTCAGTTAATTTTGAGAATCTGTTGGAAACCGTTGGTTCCGCTGATGCACGTTTTTTTCGTCTCAGCGTGTCGGGAAATAGCCTCATTTGCAATCACCCTCGCACCTCACTCAAATGTCAAGTATCCATCTCTATTGGCTCAGGGAGACGCTGTGGTGATGAAGATAGAGTTCTCAGTGGCTGAACTGGATTTAAGTGGAAACATTGAGATTCATAGAAGAAGAAAAACTTACTTCACCAATCACCACATGCTGTATGATTTAATGCAATCAGTTGAAGTTGCTATAAGGAGCATTTCATGTACTAGAAGAACACGTGAACGATTTTATATGCTCATTGTGTGTAAAACCACATATAACAGCAAAGCTTGTTGCTTTTTATAAACTGGTCAAATACATGATGGATTGGTCACTGTGGGACATAAGAAGGAAAATGAAAGTAAAGAAACAGTAATGTCCAATGTTCCTTTAGGGCTTTAATGTGTGCAGGTGACTATTTATGATATTCTTTATTACAGTTTCTTTCTGATCATCTACATCATCGCAATAGTTCCCAGATTTCTGGCGGCTGAACCCTTAAAAAGAAACAGCTCCTATATGTTGAGCCTCGTCACAGATACAGGAGTCCCAGTTTAATTTTGTACAAACAACACATTATTGTAAAGAACGTTATTGTAAACGTTATGAAATAATGGAAAGTAACATTAATCAACAATCTATGTTTTCCCCCCTGTTAATAGGTTTGTTTGGTAGTTTTTCCTTCCTCTTGTTGAGGGTTAAGAACAGAAGATGTGACACCTTGTTAAGCCCTTTGAGATAAATTGGGATTTGTGAATATGGGCTATGCAAATAAAATATGATTTGATTGATTGCTAAGGATCACAAGCCAAAAAAAGGTTGGAATTTACAAGTCTAACACAAACTTTAACCTTGACCATAACCTTCTTCTTCTTCTTCTTCTTCTTCTTCGTTCGCCAACCAACGTCAAGGTGCATTACCACCATTCCACTGGATCTGCCTCTTCTTCCTCTTCTTCTTCTTCCTCTTCTTCTGCCTCTTCTTCCTCGACCATAACCAATGCACATCTTACCTCTTAACTCAACCTAACGTCAGATAAGCCTCCTTCAAACCGATAAAACATCCAGTGGAGGAGATAGAACATTTGACCCCTGTGCTTTCAGACAGAGGAAGTTTAGATCAGTCATGTGATGCTGTTAAACTGTTTAAGCAGAGAGCGTCACCCAGTGGCCAGCTGTGGACTCGCATGTGTCATTCCAGGATCCACCGACAGGGGGCGGTGTCATAAAATCCTTCTCCCTGACTCCATCGTCTTAACTCGTTTCTTCTTCTTGTCCTCCGGGATGTGCTCTTTCCTTTCTCTTCCGGCTGTCGTCTGTTCGTGTGGCAGGTATCTTCACGTCCTACTTCCCTGAGTCTTAACATCTTCATTCATCCTCGTGTGTTTTTCACGTCTGCACAGAATCAGCCGCTGGTTTTGATAAAGCACTTCACAGGCTACGTGTTCGCAGCTGTATGGTTTATACGCGCCGCTTGATTAAAGAGTAAATGGCACTTGTAGTAATGCTAACGCTTAGCTTAGCAGAGCGTTAGCTAGCAGCCATGATGTGGGGCTACTTACAGATAAATAGTGTTTAGTCTGAAATGCACTTTGATATCGTCCGTTCACTGATGCGGATTTATTTCCAGTATCATGTTAAACGTAGCTGTGTGTGAATTGTATTAAAAGTAGTAACTTGAACCAATTCTAACAGCAGCTACAGGTAAATACCAGTGATGCTAACTGTGATGCTGTTTCTCTTCCTGTCCTCAGATTAAACTCCAGTCGAAATGGCCAAGTCTAAGAACCACACAACTCACAACCAGTGTAAGTAGAACCACAGTGGAGCTCAAGCACGTGGGAGTTTATCTCGCATGTATCACAAGTTGAATGTTTTTATCACATGTACAACATGAGTACAAGTTTTATTCTGAAATGCAGTCCTCACCCTGCAGTCAGCCTACATTGCCACAACTAAGAACAAGAACTAAAAGTTTGTGCAAAGTTGAATGAAGATTATACAAAGTTACATGCACAGGGGAAAAAATCTCTGCCATGTCCATAGCAACTCACCAGTAATAGAATAGTCAGCTTTGATTTGTGCAGTGCATCCTTAAGGGATTCTGTTGAATGTTTGTGTCAACATATTCATGAGCTGCACAAATCAAAGCAGAAAAACATTTTTATGGGGCGAGATCCCAAGAGTCACGGCCAGAGATCATAGTCAATGTGTGAGAGGCTGTCAGAAATCAGTTTCAGCCTTTGCATTTGCATGCATGTCATAATATCCAATTAAAGTTTCATCATGTGGTGTGTAATGCTAAAGGAGTGGGTAGATGGATAAACACTTTATTGATCCCCAGGGAAATGTAGGGTTATATATGTATATATTGAGGGATGAACTTGGTATCTCTAATTTCCCCCTCTGCTCTCCACAGCTCGTAAAGCCCACAGGAATGGCATCAAGAAGCCCACATCCCAGCGCTACGAGTCACTGAAGGGGGTATGTATTGTCGAGAATCAGATTTTAACATGGACAGGAGACATAAACATGTGTTTGCATGTCACAGGTCTGTAGTCATGCTGCTCACAGATCATAGGTGTGGCTGTTTAACATCAATGTTAAGACAATGGTATAGTTAGAGTTGGTTAGTGTGTATTAGCAACATATCACAGTATCAGTTAAACATGCTTAGTAACGTTGAACAGATGATGGCTGACATGAGGCAGCTGTTTGCCTTGTTTTCAGGCCAAGTCATTTATGTAGACACTGTCATGAAGTCGTAATTATAATAACTTTAATGTCATATCTGTGGTATTGGAAGTCTTGTTCTTACGCTTCTTTTGAAGCCATGACCCACTTGTAATTCTTCAAGATGCTCCATGCTGGGGTTTTGTTGGAGCATTAGCATGGATGCACAGTGATAGAACAGGCTTGGTAGCGTGCACAAGCTTTTAAAGCATTAGGGACTATAAAGTCAGTTTCAATTAAGTTATTAGGGTCTGAACAGTACTGACGTTTACTTTGTGTTTGTTAAACTTTAGAGTTTAAGAGGCACGTATTTAAACGCGTGCGTGCGCAGTTCATCTGCTACACACGACACGAGACATGCACAGCCAGGACATCAGGGTTAAAGTGACCGAAGTGAAACGGATTCATGATCCGACATCGGTTAATAACTATATACATGTGGTCATCAGTTTTTGAGAGTGACAGAGATGGGCAGACGCACACACAGACAACGCAAATTATGAGACAAAGCAGAGTTTAAAAACGTATTTGTTGCAGGCGAAGCGAAGCCCGGTTATCCAGGAACATAAATATGAATTCAACAGGCTCTTATAAAGATCAGCTTTAAGTGTGAGTGATTAGAAAAGAGCAGAGGAGCAGAGTCTCTTGTTGACCAGCAGAGTAATTCTCCTCAATGCTGCCAGCTTTGGGAAATGATTCTACTCTTATCTTGTCAGTGTTGATGACACTTTTTAACTTTAGACAAACTTCAGTGGGGGGGGAAAGCATATTTTGGTTTGAATCATACTGATGTGTGTGTGTGTGTGTTTTTGGATCAGCTATTTTACATACTTGATGAAATCAATAGTTTCTGTCACAGTTCAACTTTTTTTATAAGCAGTACTCCCTGTTTTTTCACTATGATTTTTGATTAGTTTTCATTGTCATTTCACCCAGTTCTCATTTGTATAGGTCAAGTAAATAGGTTGTTACAATCACATGCTTTTTAAATGAAACCAGAACCTTGTACAACTACTCTAATGTAAATGTTTTATTGGCATTTTTCATCTCCTTGACTTTACATGTCTTGCTTTATTTCATCGGAAGTTTATTTTGGTTGCAGGATAAGTTACAGCGCAGCTTGTTTGTGCTGTGTTGTCGTTCCCCCTGCACACAATAACCTGTTTCCAGCTATCCCTGTCTGTCTAAATCACCCCGACAGCCAGGGACGCATGGTTTCAGACACTTGATGAGTTTTTCTCTTCATTTACATGATGCTCCGCCTCCGTGATTAACCGTAAAAAAAAAAAAAGGAAGTTTATTTTGCAATTAAAAAGAAGCCTTGTGATTAGACAGCTTTCAGATGTGTGACCCTCATGCTCACCAGGCCTGCTCACTCATTTATATTTTCTTATCTGTTGCAGGTGGACCCTAAGTTCCTAAAGAACATGCGCTTTGCCAAGAAACACAACAAGAAGGGCATGAAGGCAGTAAGGAAAGCAGCAGCAGCCGCGCCGAAATAAGCCGAAATGTGTCCACCACCGAAATAAAGCTTTGCTTTGTTAAAAAAACCAACATCTGATGTACTTTTGTTTCTGTTGTCTCCTGCCTCTCTGATCAACACTTAAATCTGTCTGATTTATTTCATGTGAACTTAGTTTGGTTTTTTCCAGCATTATAAACCAAACACTTGAGAAAACTGAGGGACTGAAGACTAAGTCTAAGAGGACATTTGAAATATATGAATAAAACTTTGAACAGATTAAGATGATTGAAATGTGATGATTCACCCAGCTGGTTTCTTTCAGTCACTTCAGTCTAAATAAACAAGTCTCATTCTTGAATATCAACGCATCCAACAAGAAACGCTGTTTATCTGAGGGAAGCAGATGAACCTTTCTCATTTGAAATTTTCTTTCATAGACGTGCACTTTTATCACAGGGAATGTAGAGTTGTTGAGAGACCTACTTATTCTGCAGCTGACAAAGGGAAAAAAAAAATGGCGATGGTGAGCTGTTTTAAAATCCACTAATTTGCAATTCATGCTTTACCAATCTACTGCTTAAAATATTGACACTCTGCCACTGAACCTCCAATCCGTCTACATTGTTACTTTGGGTTTCAATTCCAGCATTTTTTATCTTGGCTCTTTGGTCCTCGACCAGGCCTTCTCTTCAGCCTTGTCAACCACCTGAAGGGAAGGCAAAATGCATTGAAAAAGTGGCTAAATTAATGTAGAACAGTGGATTGAGAAGAGATAATCATTGGTAAACCAGTGTATGATTCACAAACTTTTTGATATTCAGCGAAATGGCAAAAATACCTTCAGGGCTTTAATTTGAGAAGATTGTATTGAAGCTTTGTTTCCTGTATTCCTCTGGAGTTTCCAATTACTTACATGTACACTGTGTATAGCTTTATTTTGCTGTGACATAATTAAGATACCTAAAGAGATGCTGTCAGTGAGAAGGTATTAGATATAAGTTAAAATTAAACATCCATGACCACAGACAGCTACAATGCAGCCACAATACTAACAAAGTAATGCAATCTGATACACAAACCCTGTTTGCCTTTATAAACCTCATAATGTGGTGAGTGTAGCAGAATATTAACAAGACTTTGTATGTAACAGTCACTTCATCACAATTGAACTCGAGGCTAAAACAATTTAATAATAAATTTCTATACTATTAATTAAAAAAGAATATTTCATGCATCAAGAGGAAGGGTAAATGTGGGCTGAGACTATACAGGTGCACCACATAAAGGATGATTGAGCACTAATCAGAATATGATTCTAAATACATACATCCCAAATACTGTAAAACATGAAAGAAAATAATCAACCTAAATAAAAAATTTGAAATAACAGACATGGATAGACAGATTATTAGACATATTCATTGTGGTTAAGTGTCATTATATATTTATACCCAATGTGGCTTCTCAAGTTTTGCGAACAAGAAGACAGGAAAACGATTAAATCATTGTGAATTGGCTGTGACTACACAGATGCCATTAATGAAGGAGTCATTTTCTAACTCCTATTCTATTTTCTATGTCACATAGTTTTGTACTGTATTTTATTTAACTACTGCACTGCTGAGCTGACCGGTTTCCTCTTGTCCAACACCTTTCATTGTACTTTTGACCTTGTGTTCACTTGCATATGACAAATAAAAAACTTGAAACTTAAAAGTGACCAGTCCCACCCCCTGCAGGACAGAAGGGTCTGAAGGAGAAGTATCACAGGTCGTTCCTTCCTGCAGCATCAAGACTGTACAACCAGCTCTGCTCCCAGTAAAACTACATGCACCACCATTATGGACTGCACTTTAACACTTTAGCTATTAACTGAGCAATATATTTACTGTGCTATAATCATCTGTCTGTGCAATATGAACTGCTCATGTGCAATCCATCCAATGTACATATTCGCACACTGCACATATATTTCCTGTCTTTACACTGTATATATTAGTTTAATGACATTCATATCTTTCTATATTTTTTCAATTCCTATTCAGATTATAATTTAGATCATTCCAAATTTGCATTGTGTGAGAAGTTGTGTATAGAACATGCACAGTTGGTTTAAATGGAGAAACGTTACAGGAGAACAGGAAACGGACTCATGATAAAACGTCGGTTTGCAGATTTTCTGTATATTTTATTGTATTTTATTTTGAAGGAGTACTACATTGAGCGTGTAGTCGTCACTTCCGCTCCAGCCCTGCCTCCAGCTTGCATCATTTCTCGTCGGTGGCAGACAACATGTGAGTCTGTCCGTTCACTGTGAATTCTCCCGTTACCGCATGAGTGTTTTTAAATAACAGCCACACTTCACTTCTCCTCGGTTCTCTTTTATATATTATATATTTTAAATATGTATAGGTGCCGCCTTTAACTAACTTTTGCTCGTTTAGCAACAAGCTAACTAACTGAACCGCTGACCGGCTAGCTTAGCCTGCTAGCTAACAACAAGGAGGCGTCATCCGTGTGAACCAACCTGTGCGGAAAAAAGTCACTTTACTGGAGTTGAATAATCAGTTTGGGCAAAGTTTCAACATTTGAGGATTCGACGTGGAAATAGTATATCAGACAGGATTGACTTTAGTGTATACAATGCTAATGGCCACTCTTCTTTGTGCTGTCAAACTACTGAGCACTGACAATTAGTCAGGCTGGTTTGAATGAGATTAAAATAGAATCAGTGGAAGCACTTGTCAACAAAGACAAATACTTCCTGCTCGTGTAATATGATGTAGGGTTAATGTACCTAACGTTAATTAAACGTCATGTACATTTTCTCCAAGGTATTTCAATATCTAATGCAATGCAAGTTAATACCTGTTTCTCTGTCACATTGGCCATAAATAACATTATGAGTGAAAACTTAAGATGTTGTGACCTGGAGATTCTTCTTAATACATTTAATACATGATAATAGTTTGAGTATGATTCAAATATGCTAATACATTTCATCTGGCCCTGGATCAGCAGCACGAAGCTGTTGGTTGTATCAACCATTTAAAAATGATTAATTAATTCAAGGATTTGCTGAAATGAACTGCTGCAGGTGGTAATAAGCTTAGAGGTGAAACTTTCATACCACGATTATAGTGACAATAATTATCACAGTTAGCAGCATTATTACAGGATTGTTAAAATGTCCTGAAAATGTTCAAAAAGTACAGATAAAATAATTGAAGTAATTTCACAAAGTATTATATTTATTATTAATAGAAATAACAATATAGCCAAACACCATATCAAATGAGCGATATTAATATTATGGGAAGAAGGCTTTTGTTTCCTAAGAAGCTTTCTTTATTTACAATGAAAACCTCCTGTAATGGAGGTTTAAATTAACACAATTGTTGCGAAAAGGATTGTACGAATCACTGTTGAGTCAAACCCACCTATATTTTGCATTCGGCAATGTCTCCCCACAGTCAAAAGAGCATATTTGACTCTTAATCCACTGCCTTTTACTAAGTATTCATTACTTTTTAAGACTTTTCAAGAATCTCCCAGATTCCCTGTTTGTTGCATTGTGGGGCAGTGAGTGTGTGGTCGAAGTGCGATTTAATCAGCTGTTTGAAACAGTGTCAACATTAATGATGGCTCTGTTCAGTTCAAGTGTCCCAGTTAGACATGACAGTGCAGCAGTGAGCCAGCATGTAAAGACCATGACCCTGAAACTGAAGCACCTAAAGGGTATTCAGCCATCATTCATTTTATAATTCATATTTATCCTACTGTGACATATCAAAATGTCTGCTGTAAAATTGTCTATTAGGTACTATATGAGTATTTTATTGGCTATGAACTTTAGTGAAGATTCATCAAAAGGCTTCATGACACGTGTACAGTTTAGATTCATTTCCACATGTTCCTGCTTCACAAGCCTGTTAAGTTGTTCCTGTTCTCTTGTTCAGACGGACACTATGGTGGAGCCAGTCCCTGTGTCCATCAGCTTTCCTACAGAGGAGGAGAAGATCCTGAAGTTTTGGCAAGACAAAGACTGCTTCCAGGAATGCCTCAAGCAGTCCAAGAACAGGCCCAAGTAAATCCAACTGTTTTGATTTGTAATTATGAGTTTACTAAGCAGAAATCATTCCCATTAGAAGCTCTTAAAGTACTTTACTGTGAATACTTTGTAAGTGGTTTAGAATAGCAGCATAGTCATCTCCATGAATCTTGTTCATAGTGAAAGCCATTTCAGCTGTTGCACTTCCATGTTGAGAAGTTTCATTTTCCTGTTGAACCAGTTTTTCTTAGACTCCATTGCATCATTTTTTAATCTGAATCATAGTGAATGTACTTGTCCAGTATATGAAAACACATAGCCAGAAATCATTGTTTATTGTAGAAAGTGAATATGAAATAATCTCCCATTTACATTGAAACTATCAGATTTATCTATGAATACCTTTTCAAAAATAATCACTGAGAGAATACTGTTGAGCTAGATGGCCCGAATTCTTTAAAATACTATTTTGCTGCCCCAGGTACACCTTCTATGACGGCCCTCCCTTTGCCACGGGTCTCCCCCACTATGGTCACATCTTAGCCGGCACCATCAAGGACATTGTTACTCGCTTTGCCCACCAGAGCGGCTTCCATGTTGACCGGCGCTTTGGCTGGGATTGCCATGGCCTGCCTGTGGTAAGAGTTTGTCTTTCCTGAATATCGGTTCATTTTACTGAAAGTTGTGTGAAGATATGCAGATCTATTTATTTAAATGTCCAATGTCCTGTGTGTTTTTGTAGGAGTATGAGATTGATAAGACTTTGGGGATCAAAGGGCCTGAAGATGTGGCCAAGATGGGCATCGCCGAGTACAACAACCAGTGCAGGAGCATTGTCATGAGATACTCCAGCGAGTGGGAGGTGAGCATGCACAGGGAACTCACAGTTGTAACCACACCTGTGAGACCAGTTTTATTACATGTCTCAAACATAATGAGGCTAAAAATAAGTGTCTCATCTCTGCAACATACAGTCCCCTTGAAAACTAATAAAATAGAAAGCTAAAACTCTAAACTCTTGTCTCTTATTTGACTGTTTTGATTTTATTATTTAGTTTAATAACATATAGCACTTTGTAGTTTGGCTTTCTTGAAGAAAATTGTAGTTTCTTGATTCTTGTTGTTCTGGGTTTCTACCCGCATGGTTGAATGCACTTATTGTACGTCGCTTTGGATAAAAGCGTCAGCTAAATGAAATGTTTGTTTTTTATCTCAGAATTCAGTGAGGCGAATGGGCCGGTGGATTGACTTCAAAAATGACTACAAGACTCTCTACCCGTGGTTCATGGAGACTGTCTGGTAAGCCTATCAAGCCATTCTATTCTTTTTATAAGGTACATAATTTGCATTCAATTTTATTATGTGTAGTTAAATTTAGAGGCTATTTGATTTAAGTTATTGTTAAAGTTGAGAATTTATCAATAACTTTGGTTGCTGTCAAATTAACAGGAAGTATCAAAGTGTCAGCCATGATAAAAGCTGTTTGAATTCTCCAAATGCTTAGGAAAGGAGCTTCTATACTTTGTTTACTATTTCCTTCAGCAAAGGATACACTGCTCTGTCCTTTAGGCAAGAAGAGGAGTTAATGCCGTCCCACTATTAAAGCAGTATTTAAATTGACACATCGTTGTATTTTACCAGTAGCTTTTGTCAGTTCTTCAGTGCAATAAAACAAAAATTTTGTCTTGCAGTCAGCGAACACTGTCAGTGCTTTCTTTTAATTGTTTTCCTTTTCCTTTATTTAGGTGGGTGTTTAAGCAGTTGTATGACAAGGGTCTGGTGTACCGAGGTGTCAAGGTCATGCCTTTCTCCACTGCCTGCAACACCCCTCTCTCCAACTTCGAGTCCCACCAGAACTACAAGGTTGGCAGAAATTATAACCCCTCACAGCTGCAACATAGCTGCTTTTCTAATTTAGCACACCAGAATCCATGGTCATTTTCCTCCTGAGGAAGATCAGAGAGAGCAGATAAACTGCCTGTAAAAATTAACCATTATGTAAATCATCTTTGAGAGAAGAATAATAGAATTTACCAAATTTGTGTTTCTTTTTTTTTTTTATCTGCAGGATGTTCAGGATCCATCTGTGATCATCAACTTCCCGCTGGTTGAGTCTCCAGAAGTTTCTTTGATCGCCTGGACAACCACACCCTGGACACTGCCGAGCAACTTGGCGCTCTGTGTCAACGCGGAGTTTATATATGTTAAAGTCAAAGGTGAGAGACAGAACTTTAAGTGTTGTGTCTTGTTTTCATACAACACACTAAGTGTATGCACTATATTACATATAGTAACCGTATAATAATATATTGAATATATATAATATGATCTAGCAACTGGCTCCAACCCTGCTGCATAGCTTTAAGGATGAGAGGTATAGAATGTGGATGGATGGATAATCTAATATTGTCTAGTGCATTCTCAGTTAGTATATGAGACATCAACTTACTTTTATACTAACATGAGCTGACATACACTGATGCATGTCCATCAAACTGTGAATTTCTGACTACTGCTTATACTACTGCTAATTATACTTTGAATTAAATGTTGGAAAAAGGCTTTTGCAGCCTCTTATTTGTTGTTTTCTGATGTTTTCCTGGAGCTGTTTCCCCTTGATCCTCAATTATCTATGACTTTTTTCAGATGAGAATAGTTCATGCATTTCCTTTGTACATTGTCGTTCATGTCTGCTCTATAGTCAAGTCATCGTTGGGGAAAAAATAACTTGCTCACCCCTGCTGATAAACATGTTTGTGGCGAGGTTTACTTGAATTACCAGGATTGGTTGTTTTGTAGAACTGTGTTGTTTAAATGCTGTAGCCTGAGGACAAAGTTTCCTGACTAGAAATCTTGTGTCCCTGCGGGCTCAGTGTTGTGGACCTCAGTATCAGCTGATGGGTGTTTTTATTCAGAGAGAACAAACAAGAACAAATTAGCAGAGGAGGAGTGCTGCCTTGGCAAATTGTGCCCAGAGGAAAGGATTTCTCTCCCATATGTTGGTGGACTTTCAAGCTTTTGGCTTTGTGGGCTGATGAAATACGACTTGTGTTTGTTTTTTGTTGCATGAAAAGCAACTCTCTGTGAGTGAAACATTGTTTTTAATCTGTAACCATGCAGACTCTCAACATTCCTCATCACTAACCTGATGCTGAAGCTTAAATAATGTTAGCACGGGCTCATTAAAAACCTTATCTGTCCTCAAAATGGATTTAGACTCACTCACCTGAAATGACCTGTCAGATTTGAACAGAAGACCATAAAATAACCTGTGTATCGATTTGAATTCAGTCTCGTTTCATAAAACAAATTTCTGCCTTTCACAGAAATAATACATTGAAGAAATAATCGATAGAATAGAATGTTATCGATTTAATTCCATTTTTTGTAATTATTACTCTTATCTGTCTACAATATTTTTAGTAACTGTAGAAAACTGACAAGTTTTTGTAAATATTTGAAATGAACCAGCCAATCTGTTCCATTACTCTTATTATTCAAACCTATTTTTCTTACTGTGACACTTGTTATAACCTGAACTGATAATATGGGGCTCGTCATGTGCATTTGTGTGTATTTCAGAACTGGGAAATTTGGACGAAGCTCAAATCAGGTCACTTAAAAGGCGTTTTCCATTTTTAAATATAAAAGAAACACTCTAGAGAGATGGCTACTGTTTTTCCTGTCGCCCTCCTGTTGTAATTTTTGGTTCCATATGAGAAAAACTGGTGGGTTGACCTAGATTCATACAAGTTTGTCCTATCCTCTTTGATCCTGAAGGGGGCACTGTTGAAGCATAGTTGTTCATTCTAAGAGCACCCTGCGCTCTGTGCTGCATGGGAGACCGCCTTAGAATACCAATGAATTTTTTTCCGTATCATCTCAGTCTCTTTTTATCTCCCGTCCCCTCTCGCTCCATCTTCATCCTAATTTCTCGCTCATTTTCTTATCGCTCTCTTTGCCTCCACATTCACCTGTTTTTGTCCTTCGCTGCTCTTCTTTTCCCTCTCTCTCTCTCTCTCTCTCTCTCTCTATCTGTGTCTTTTGTGTCTTTTCCTCGCTCGCTGCCTTTGTCGCTGTTTGAGTTTGGGGCTGTCAGCAGCGGCGGCTCTGAGCTGTGCAGTCATTTGTTGCACCATGGAGGGGAAGAAACATCTTTTATTGAAGCTGCCTCCCTCGTTCTCTTTTTGTGTCTCACTGGCTCAGGCCATTTGTCTTTTTTCTTGCCCTCTTCACAACTGTCGTTCCTGCTCTTCTC
Organism: Hippoglossus hippoglossus; assembly: GCF_009819705.1. NCBI lineage: Eukaryota > Metazoa > Chordata > Actinopteri > Pleuronectiformes > Pleuronectidae > Hippoglossus > Hippoglossus hippoglossus. The sequence goes on from NC_047155.1 coordinate 10,523,351, forward strand.
AACCTCTCCTCTGTTATTTGTCCTAAAATCCCCATTCCTTAATTTTTCGTGGAAGGCTGAGTTTGACAGTTATTATCCAAATGAGATGGCATCTTTTTAACAGCACTGCATTTATTTAGCTCAGCTTCAGTCGAGCGCTTGTACCTGCATGATAGGCTGCTACTACCTGACCTTGACTGGTTGTCTTATTGCGAAGCCACACATTCAGGTCGAGCAGAGTTGCACGTCGGGTACCGTGTGGGTTTAAACCGCGTCTGATGAGCTGCTGTTTATCATAAATGAAATTCAGCTCAATAAACATAAATCACTCTGCAGGGGCTGTTTAGGTAACCGACTTTAAAAAACGACCAAGGTGCAAAAATCTATTCACATCATATCGATCATCAGTTTCTCTGCTCCCACTTCATTATGCACAGTGTGAGGTGTGGAAGCTGCACCAAAAGGAAAAAGGGAGAAAAATTGAAAATGCTCCAGAGAGTTTTGTGTTAATCTCTTGACTTTCTTCAATATTTATTTGCCAGTTTTCATAAACCATATGATGGTTTATTCAATATTATATCTATATCTATATCTATTGCAGATGAATGCTGCAGACAGTAAAATACAGAAGGTTTATTTTTGGCTGAAACGCCATTTAGTAAAAATGTTTTATATATTTTCACCATTGCTATTCCCTGATTCTCTTTGGCCTCACATCTTGGTCTATATCTTTATTCATCTTCTGTTTTTTTGTTTGTCTTCAGCCTACTAAGTAAATCACACAAGAACTAGAATGTTGTTAAATTAGTAAATGAAAATATTTCAAACAGGGCAAATCAAAGGTTCTTTTGGCAAATGGGGTTTGTGAACAGCAGTACAGTATTTCATATAAGGAGACTTGGGCTCATAATAAGTCCAGATAGATGCTAAATTATATTTTTATATAAGCTGACACCGATGACATTTCAATTTAAGTTCTGTTGGATCTTTGCTCAGCGTTTGATACAGTCGATCATCAGATCCTTACTGACAGATGAAGGAGAGGGTTGGTCTCTCTCGGTCTATGTTGGTTCAGATATTGTATATCTAACAGAAAATATTCAGTGCTGATCAGTGCTTTTTTTTGGTTGCATGTTTCCAGACCTCGACTTGAAATGAGGGAGACATTTCTTGTCTCTGCACATAAATGTAGGAATACTTGACATTTCAGTAAGAAATCCTCCAACCCAATTAGCATTTTTAGACTTTTCAAGACCCATTTGTATTCCATCAGGGATTCATGCTTTTGTCATATGTGTTAAAGGGGTTGTACTATTTTCTGGCTTTTTTTTCCGTCTCACTTTTTAACATTTGTTTTGAAAGGTGCTTATAAATACAGCTGATTTACTTTTTTAGATTCACTTCATATGTAGGCTTTGCAAAATACATCAATACCTTTTGTTTCTGTTCATCTCACAGATAACACCACAGACAAGATCTACATCATGATGGAGGCCAGGCTCGGAGCTCTGTTTAAGTCAGAGAGCGAGTACACGCTGCTGGACAAGTGAGTAAACACGACCCTATAGATTAAAAAACAGAGCGTGAAATTGACTAATACATTAACTCTAAATACTTCAACTTTAAAGGAAGAAATACCACCGTACTTTGCAGAGCTGCTGTCGAGACCAGAATTTGTGACATAAAAAAGTAACAACACAGATGGATCATTTATTCCTGTTTCGTCCCCTTATGTAGGATAGACAAGATACTGCAGTTACTGTTAACTGAACCTAAATCGACTTTGTAAATGTGTAATAAATGCAAAGCTTGTTAATATCCAGTCGTACGGCAGTACAGGATCTGTCAAACATGTTTTATATCCGTGTTGGTTGGTGTCAGTTTGCAAGTTTGTCAGTGTGTGGAAGGTGGGAAAATGTATGAATATTGAAACCACAATTTTAAATGTGTTTTGTGTGTTTTTCAGATTTCCTGGCAAGACGCTTAAAGGGAAAAAATACAAGCCTCTCTTCCAGTACTTTGCCAAGGTTTGTCGTGTCTGTGTTTTATGTTTGTCGCATAAACCTGTCCCCATTTGTCAAATAAAGCCAGACCAATGTCCTACTTTATTTATCTGTCTGTTCACACATTGACATCTCTCTTCACGTTTCCTAAGCCTGTCTCTTAATCTCTCTCTCTCTTACAATCTGCTGCTGTTCCTTTTTGGTGTCTTCAACACCCACCCCCTTTCATCTGATTCTCCTCATCCTTGTGTCACTTCAGTGCGGGGAGACGGGAGCGTTCCAGGTGGTGACCGATAACTACGTCAAGGAGGAGGAGGGTACAGGAGTGGTCCACCAGGCACCTTACTTTGGAGCTGTGAGTGGTTTTTTTTCTTACTTTGCAGCTCCAGAAAATGTTTTGTTACATAATGTTACGTATTGTTTATTACTAATGTACTACAGTTACTTTTTGACGAATGAATTAATCCGATTTTGGTCCATAAAAGTAAAGAAAATCATACAAATGTCCATCACAGTTCTCAAAGTAAACCAAAGAAAACTGAAGATATTCAATTTACAATCATAAGAAACTGAAAATACAGCAAATTCTCACATCTGAGAGCATCGACCAGAACATTTCGTGCAATTTCTTTGTTCTGTAAATCACAAGATTTATCACAACAATAACTGTATTGTTCAAAACATTACAGGAGGGTACAAGGGCAAAAAGCAGTGAATTAGCACATTCTAACATGTCCTTTCCAAGTATTTCTTGTTATTGTCATTGATGATAAAATTCCAGTTGCTAATGAATAAAAGATGTAATTCAACAGTGTCTCAGAATTTTGGGCAACAGCCCTATAATCAGGATTCCTAAACAAGACCAAGACCCAAAAACCTTAAACACGATTTGTTCAGGATCGTAACAGTGAAGACAGTTTTATTAATCATTAAATATTGTGTTGATTCAGAACTGAAGTTGAAAGTTGAGACACATTTCTATCTAGACTAATCAGGGTCTTGTGAACTACATCCCTGTTTGGCAATAACAGTTTTGTTAGCACATTCATTTATATATATATATATATATATATATATATATATATATATATATATATATATATATACACACATTTATCTTTTTATATTTGGAGAATCTTGTGTCTCATATTTTACACTTTAAACCTCTGGCGGCTATGATTCTTTGTGTACTCACTTCAGATTTATTTTACTTTAGATTATGCTGATTGTGTATTTTATGAAATATTTGTATTGAACTGTACCACATTGGTGTATATTGTTGAGTCCAGAGGCCAGTGCAATATTTGCTATCAGAGGTATCGGGTCATTGCTGATAGGTTAGATGCCCTTGTCAAGGGCAGATGGATGCCCCCTGTGGCTGTAGCCAGCTGTGGACACTTGGGCTTTGTCTATGTCTTCGTTTTCTCTCTATGTCACAGCAGCCAGGTCCCTATGGGGTTGTAAACTAAACCCTTCACATCAACATCTCACTATCTTGTTTGATTTTTATTTAACCACACTTTCTGTTATTTAGGGATCATACAAATGCATTTGCATGTTCTCTAAAGAAGGCGAGAAGAAATGCACTATTGAACTACATATTGTTATGAATAGACATGAAACGACCCCGTGAGCAATCCATCTTCGATCTTTGACAGGGTGTTTGAATACAAAATACATTTGCAGCTGGACAGTACTTGGATCTTTCATGCAGAGCTGTCACATACCAGTGGTGGTAGTTTCCACACTGCAAAAAGTGTCCAGCTCAACAAGGCATTCTGCGTGTTTAAATATCTATGATGTTTAATATTTGCTTATCCTCCATATATAATGTCATCATTTGGAGAATGTTATTTAAATGAATGGAATTAGCTTGAAATGTACCAGTAGTATCAATGCAATGTACTAAAAAAAGCTAAATTAGATAATACATTCTTAAGAATGCCATTCATCCACTGTACATAGCTTTTTGCAATTGAGTTTGTAGTTAATTATCTAAAGAAATCCTTTCACGTTCATCAAACTGTATCTAAATGATGTGTTATTGTCTCTGTAGGATGATTACAGGGTGTGCACTGAATACAAAATCATCCAGAGGGACCAGGCTCCTATCTGCCCTGTGGATGCCTCGGGCTGCTTCACGTCAGAGGTCACTGACTTTGCGGGACAGTATGTCAAAGTGAGTGACACACAAGACATGCATGTAGATTGGGGAGGAAGACATTTCAGGCATTCTACTCCTGCTAGGAACCACTGGTACGATATACAGGGTGGATTCCGAAGCAGTATTGGTAGCTGGTGTAATTCAGCATTTAATTTTCCGCATTCTAGGTACTCGCTCTCCGATTCCTCCCCATTTCCTCTGTTTATATCTGGAAAGTGCATCTTTATAAAATGTGCCCTTTCTTTCTGCTTTTTTAGAATTATGTTATGGAGTAACTCAAATGACAAACTTATATATATAAATATTTATTATGTTTTTCCAAATGTAATCTAATATAATTCCTTAGCTGCTTGACTTGGTGATACTGAGGGAGTTCAGGGAATCCACGTCAGAGCAGTTTCACAACACTGTGCAGAAAAACTTGCTTCCAAAGCATATTGTCACTGTTTACTGGTGCACTGGGTGCCTGTCACACCCAAATGTATTACCCTTCTAAGTGGATAGTGATAGGAAATATAGCAGCCATACATGATCTGATCACTATTTCACATCCTGGTACAAAGGCCAGGGAGTGGACTCAACCCGCCTGCCCACTAACAGTACAGCGTTAGCTAATAAAGAGAATGCGGCCACAGTTCATCTAAAGTCTGTCATAATCCACTTTTGAAGTATGTTAAAACCAAGCGTGAATTTCAAGGCTGTCTGAGACATTCCTAATTGCCGCATAAAACTCAGAGTTGATCTGAGGGAGCATCAGTTGCGACGTGGGCTACGCAAAGACAAGCCGAGAGAGCAGTTGTTCTTCTGTAAACTGGAAAACCAAAACAATATTTAGACAACATGAGAGCCACATCTTACTCCCAGAAGAGCCTGCAAGTTAGCGGCTCTGGCAGCAGAGTAAGGGTTCAGAGCCCGTCGCCCTCCCGGTGCCGTGGATCCTCGTACGACAGTCGTGGACGCTCCGGATATCGCAGCACCGCCATCGAGTTGGGTACAGAGATACACGAGCAGCATGCCAATGAGAAAGAGGAGATGCAGGAGCTCAATGTCAAGTTTGCAGGATACATCGAAAAGGTCCAGGCACTTGAGCAGAGAAATGCTGCTCTCCACGCTGAGCTGGCGTCCCTGCAGAGCCGCTACAAGGGAGGCCCCACAGGCATCGGAGAAGAATATGAGCTCAAGTTTAAAGAAGTGCGGGAGCTGATTGAGGCCCTGACTAATGAGAAGGGAGCAGCTGATATTGAGAGAGGCTACATTGAAGAAGAGGTTGACGTGTGGAAACTTAAGCTGGAGGAGGAGCTGACACTTAAAGAAGAGGCAGAAATGATTCTTAGGGAGTTCCGCCAGGACGTTGACAACGCAACACTGCAGAAGGCTGACCTGGAGAGGCGCATTGAACAACTGGTGGCTGAGATAGAGTTCCTCAAGAAGCTGCACGACGAAGAGGTGGCTGACCTCATGAAGCAAATAGAGGACTCAAAGATCACTGCTGAACTCGATGGCGATCGTCCTGACCTGGCTGCCTACCTGCGCAACATGCGCGCAGAGATCGAGTCTGTCGCTGCTCGCAATGTCCAGGAAGCTGAGAAATGGTACAAGTCCAAGTTTGACACCCTCAAGGAGCACGCTGGCAAACACGAGGACCAGATGAAGACCATGAAAGACGAGATCTCCACTTTCCACAACCAGGTGACAGACCTGCAGAACCAGATCGATGGGCTGAGGGCTCGCAACGCTGCCCTGGAGCAGCAGCTTGAGGATATGGAGATGGCCCACCTTGATAAGTCGGGAGGCCTAGAGGGTATCATCGCTCAATTGGAGGCCCAGCTCTGCGAAACCAAGCTAGAGATGACCAAGTATCTCAAAGATTATCAAGAACTGCTGCACATTAAGCTGAAGCTGGATGCAGAGATCGCCACATACAGGAAGCTGCTGGAAGGCGAGGAGCAGAGGCTTGGGATGGCCAAAGATGTCTGAATGTCCAGGGTAAGAGGAGCAGGAGGTCTGAAGCAGCGGCAGAGCATCGTGGAGTGAAGAGATTCTCACAGTCTAGTTGAAGAGTCTAAATTCTTCCCTGTCTTAGCCATTTTGTCCCTATTTCACTGTCCTGACGAGGATGGCTGGGTATTATTTAAAACCTTTCACTACCACTGCTGACATCTAAGTTTCAGAATTGATACTAAAATGGTACTTATCTTTGAATTTTGTACAAATTAGAACAAATCAGGCCAACACCAGACAATCATGTCTTTACATATTTTAATATAGTCTATCGGATAAAAGAGACAATATAACAAAAAAGATAAGAATATTAATCTCAGCAGAAATTTGATGCCAGCTTTCTGTACTTGACATTTCTGGATATTCTGGTGTCACAACCACATTTCTCTCGATACCAGAAATGTGTTGAGGTTTAATACCCAGGCCTCCTGAACCCCATCATCTACTTTGCCACCCCCTGACCCCATTGTTTTTAAGCATCTACGCGTTGTTTGCCTGCATTCCTGTCCTTGGTACTGCAATTTTTTCCCCTTCATTCATTGCCTCTCACTCAAGTTTTTTGGGCATCGCTCCTTTATTCTACCTTTTTCTTTACTCCTGCTCCTACTCCTGCCCACACACAGCACTGTTTTCTCTCCACCCTTTGTGGACGTTTTTCACTTTTTGCCATCAATGCTTTTTCTGATCAAAGATCTCACCATCCTCACAATGAAAAACTTCTGTTCTGCCTTGATGTTTCACAATCTCAAACGAAGCAGGACAAATGGCCGCAGTGTTCTGACTGGTCCCCCCCAGATAATCTTAAATGTTTTGAAAAGACACAACTATTGATAATTTACACTAATGTTGACCAACTGGTTCCTAATAAAGATTGAAGTGAGTGCATACAAAATAATGCAGTGTTTTTCTTTTTTCCTGTGTGACTTTCTTTATCTCTTCCATTACTTGTCTCTCTCTGTGATTACTTAAATTTTCCACCTGTTGTCTATATATCTCATGTTTTTACACTCATCTGAAACTGCAAAAACATAAAAGCAGTTTTTTTAGTACTTTGCTTTTTGCTTTATCCTGTAAGTATATGGAATAAAGTTAATTTGCCACTAAGGAATATAAGTGAGCATGAATCCAGCCTTAGTTTTATATATATTATCATGCAAGCTGGATTTGATAATGCAGCTGGGGGAGTACAAACAACTAAATATGAGTAAATTTTATGTTTTGGAAACAGTAGCTCTGCTGATTAATTATTCCTGATGACAAACAGATTCAAAAATGTTCATAGATACATGTGAGTAATTTGGTGACATATCAAGTAGCCCTAAATTTGCCAGATGGTGAAATAGGGTAATGCTGTCAGTGGGTTGCAGGTTAAGTTCCAATGAGTGTTCTTTCATGTTTTAATGAGCTTGGCTCAGGGCATAACAACATTTGTTCCAGCCTGAAAAAGTTGAACACTTCTCTACATCATAACCAACAGTTTGCCAAGCACCAGGCAGGAAAGTAATATCTATGAGCTTCTTTGAATGGCATTGTGGGCTTGGCTAGAGGCAGATGAAAGAGTGTGTGATAAGTCACTGGACTGATTGCATTTTAGATTGTTTGCCATAAAAAGCATAGAGATATTTATCATAGCTGTAGAAGCAGAGCGTGACCTTGAAATTTCTTCAACGGAGCATAGCCATTGTTTCTTCAGAGGCTTTCAGAGGTATAGAGGGATACATGTGGATTGTTTACCATGTAATGTTTACATTTTTCTCCTAAAAGAGAGGACAAAAAACAAGAAATTAAGAAGCTGAATAAGAAGTACATAAGCAAAAGATATGCTTTGATTTTGTTTCAGATTAGATATAATACCCAACTAAACCAAAGCTGCAAATGCATTAGTGAGATTTATAATTTGGCTTTTTTGTTTAGATTTGTCTTCATTCACCTTTCATCAGGTTTTTTCAGGTTTACATTAAATACATGAATAAGAACATTTTAATGTTTTTAAAGACCAATGCAGCAGCTACTGAAAATGTTGTCTCTGCTGACGTACAGCGGGTTAAAAGTTCACCTGGCTTCAGTGATGAACAGGTGAACTCATGGGTGTCTGTGACATAACATGGCTACTGGTGCAACATGACACATTTTAGGACCTCACCAAACCACACCCATTACTGAGATGTAGGTGAAACACAAAGTCATTAAGTTAGTCTTAGAAGCTGAATTTTGCAAAAAGTATTTACATCTTCTGGTGTTTTTTTTTTGTTGCTAGGATGCTGACAAGAACATCATCAAGTGGCTGAAGGAGAACGGCCGTCTCGTCAATGCCAGCAATTTTAAACATAGTTACCCTTTCTGCTGGAGGTGAGACAAGCATAGAATTTAAACTGTAAAGTTGATAATACCTGTGTAATTTTCCACTTGTTCCTTCCAACTCACTCTGACAAACAGCTTCTGTTTGCAACTATAGAATATCTTCATCTGCTTGAGATGAGGGTTAGAGGTGATCACAAGGTCAATGTAATGGCAAAGTGACCAAAAAAAAATAACTCTTCATCAGACCCATGTGTCTTCCCTCTTATCCTTTCTGGAACAATTTAGGAAGCTTTCTTGTCACGAAGATATAAGCAAATATTTTCATCTTAACTTCCTTGCTGTCTTATCTTTTAAAATAATAAAGATACCAATGTATTTTCATCACCAAATCATTTACAGAACAGTTCGTTTAATTTCATTTAATTGATCAAGTTGCTGAGAATCCAGTTGTAACCAACAGTTTAATAATATGGAGTGTAGACATTTGCCCATACATACTGTACACTGTCTGGTTTAGTTTTTTTCACATCCACCTATTCCTGCCACCCCACTGGGATTCAGTTTTCCACACATGGTCTAACAAAGGTCACCTTACTATCATTGACATTTACATAAATGTCAGTGTATTTTTCTTGTTTTCAGATTTAGCAGCCAATTTAAACCTCTTAAGGTCCCACTTTACCACATGGTAACTACCAGGGACAAGCAGACCAGCACTGACACAAATGTACTTTTCAGTCGACTAATTCTCTGTCTCTCACTTTGAGCAGCTGCAGGCTGACCTGAGAAGGATTAATTAACCTCAGTAAATATGCAGAGATATGCTCCCTAAGCCACTAGCAGACCTATAGTGCAACCAGAAATTATTCAGACACCTTCACTTCACTTGTCAAATGTTGTTATGTTGAAGTCTCATGCTGGAATTATTGAAATTCATTGAGTTTAACAATAAAAAATGCAGCAAATGTGCATCACCAGGATTATGTTGATTAGGTTTCATTAGATTTGATTTACAATAGCTCCTTTTTATACAGAGATCCTGTTACATTAGGATGACCCCTTGTTATGTTACCTTTGCTTATACTAAACCAAACAAACCGACATATTGTCACTCCTGTAAATTACTTTAGATATGCTGACATTCTGGAATCAGAGGCAAGACGTGTAACATGACCTAGATGGAATATGTCCTGCCTCCTCCTTTTACTCAGGCATCTATCGTCTTCATATCTTTTAAACAAAACAGCGAGGTTGGATTAAGAAACATTCCTGCCTAGACCACAGAAGGGTATAAAATAAGTAAACAATCCCATACTGTCACCACCATCATGTTTAGATTAATAAATTGTTAAATCGTGATTGGTCCACAAAAGTATGTGACATCAATTTTTGTAGCTCAGTCCCTCCCTCTTTTAACTCGGGAGAGGAGTGTTCACAAAAACTGAAATCTCTCATAAAAGCACCAAAACTGCTGGTAAAGCCTCATGTGTTGTTAAAGTACCCTGATGTTCATAGTAAGAAAAGAACAGTTTGAATGCAAAAATAAATAATTATCACTTTATCACAATTATTTTCACTTAGTATGTGAACATGTACTGTATTTCAATCCCTCTTGTACCCTATTTTCTCTGAATCCACTTTTCTTCTTATCCATATTACTGTTATTACATTTACATTATTCCAAATTGAAAATGCCTTCGGTCCCAAAAAAGAATAGCATTATTTTATTAGTTCAATTTTCAATAACAAATGCAAATATCTGCAATGAAAATATTGTTTTTCGTCATGTACTTCCAGGTCTGACACCCCCCTGATCTACAAAGCCGTCCCCAGCTGGTTTGTCCGAGTGGAGCACATGGTGGACAAACTCCTCGAAAACAATGGGAAATGCTACTGGTAAGCTGTTTTCTGAAAGCTGTGGTAACCAGCTTGGTACTGAGTGACAGTGAAGTGGGAGGCATGAGCTACTTGCTAAACAAGTGGTGTAAAATATCAGTGAAGACAGACAGAAGTTCACAGTCCCAAAACAATTACAGTCTCGACTCTGTGCTACTACATCAAGTTGTTTGTCTCCACTACTGGGTATAATCATTTTAAATGGCAGGATTAGATTTAAAATAAGACTTGTTGCAGTGACTTCCCTTCATCTCTCATTAAGCCTGGCATTATTATAATGCACACAGGACTGGTGTTTTATAGAAAACTTTAGCATGATGCTAATTGTAATGGCAGAGCGGAGGGAAAGTAAGCGTCAGCATGATGGCTTTGCTAAGTGGTATTACCCCTGGTGTTCCCAATGCACTTTTTCTGAGCCACAGTAGCTGCCTCTGGTAATGGGACTGTCAACCTGAGATGAATGACTAGCCGCTAGGAAGGTGAAGACGCACAGACACACATGTACATGGAAAGCGACACGAACGCACACACTATTTTTAAAGGCGAAATTCCTGATCTAAGGGGGACCTGTAATATATACACTCAGTTGCCTGTTTGTTCAGTGCATCTAGCTCAAACTAATGCAGTCCAATACAGCAGTCCTGCACTAGAAGCTACCTCAAGGTTTTATTATTCTTCAAGAAAAACTGTGGTTAAAATGTAATTTGTGAAAAATTTAACCGCACCATTAAAATACAATGACCATCCAGTTGAATTTCAGCTTTCAGCAAAGGGCACCTAATACACTGGGAATTGAGTCTATTTTTTAGGACAACCACATCCATATGTATGTTTGTGCCTTGGGGGACACTGAAGAACTAGGATGGTGTGTGAGAAGTCTCTCGGTATGGACACCACAGTTTAATGTCTGGGATGCAGAAACATTCCAGTTTCCACTCTCAGATTTAGTCCTGTTTGCCTGAACCGTTAGTGGTAGCGAGGAAATCTGGAGTCTCTTCCTGCAGTTGTGTCTAAGTGAAATGCGTAACTCTCACAGAAGGTCATCCGTTTCCTCACAAAGTGCTTTCATAGAAGATAATTAGAAAGACCAAATCTTTTTACTTTATGTCTAAAGAATCACTGTCAATTCCTTGTAATATACTGTAAAATGTAGCTGCTATATACACATTGTCCACCTGTGATGCTCCTATGCAGCTTTTTTATTAGGCTTAGATTTAAAAGATTATTTTTGTCTTTTTGATGAGATCCCACTTTCACTCTTGAGTTCTACTCCCAGGAAAATTCTGTCTTTCGGTGAGAGTTGCCAACTCATCAGCATCTCCATAAAAGCATAATCCTTGCAGAGTTCACTACCTCTGCACGAAGTTCATTTTAACTGATGAGAGACTTATAAGAGCCCCTTCAGTAAGCAAAGTGCTAGTTATCATACTCTCAGTGATTTGTTCATTTTATCTCTTTTTACTCAGTTGGTGTAGTGGGTAAACTCGGCCGAAGTATCCACTGAGAGAGTTCAGACTGATTTCTCCAGATGTCCGTAGCTCTGTCTGAATAAATTAATGACTGGATTAATGAAAGGGAAGCTGGTCTCTTTTGAGACTTAAGAAGCAGGAAGGTCGGCCACGGTTGTGTGAGTTCAGCACATAGTTTCTCGGCCATAAGAGAGAAGAAAATGCTGAGTTAATTAACTGGTCTCAAAATCACTCAGGTTGCACTGTTGCTTCTTTCCATCACTTTTTAAACCCAGTTGAATGTTCACTCAGACCACTTCACTGAGTTACTCTTTCTACACCTTTCAAACTGCCCATTCCTTGCATATGCTCTTCACAATGGAAACAGATTTACAATTCAACATTTTTAGTGAAGTTGGACAGTGGGTCTCTCATGTCGGGCAGAAGCAGACAAAGCAGGCCTTATTATATTCAGGCATCTTTTGATTTTGTCTGGTTATTAGATTTTATCAGCTGTAACTGCTCTAACTGCAGCTCTGCAGGTTGGTTGAAAATGCCATATCTAGCTGACTCTTATAATAATTTAACCTCTAGCAGTCTTGGGCTATTTTGGCTGTTTTATGAATGCTTTCGAGTTTGTCAAAAATAATTACCATGCTAATATTTGGTATAATTTTTCAGCACAACATTACCAATATGACCAGACAATTTGTTTTTTCAATATTTTGCTTTTACGCTGCGACACCCAGAAGCAGTCACGTGATTTGCATCATTTTCACACAACCTCAGTTAGGTTGTGACTGTAGTCAATAAGCTAGTTAGCCAGACATGCTAACATTTTCAGCTTTCATTAAAGCAGACAGACACACTGCTGAATAGATTCCTTACTCTTAACCTTCGTTTATGTTTGGATTTGGAGCGGGTTAAAAAAAAATCCACCAACCAATTGCGTCTACTAAAGCTCAGCAATCACCACTTCAACACAGTCCAAGCTCGACACTCCTGCCATGACTTGTTGCGGTTGCTAAGCTGTGATTGGCCATCACTGCTAAGGGGTGGATTTTAGAGAATGGCCAATTGCTAAATTTTTTGCACCTTGTCCTTAAACATTTTTCCTTTTTTCATCCTTCCCTATTCTCAAATTTTCTTATCTTACTTACTTTTTCCCCCCCATCATGCACCCTTTCAATCCTCTCCTTCCTGACCACAACTTCTGTCCCTCTGACATATAAGAGAAGCCTCTCCGTGGTAAATTACTCTTCCGTGCGTCTTCAGCGTAAGACAGAACACTTTAAATTCTACATTTAGCCTGAACTACGGAGAGAGAGAGCAGCAGCAGCAGCAGCAGCAGCAGCAGCAAAAGAAAAAAAAATCATTAAATTGATATATTAGGGTCCTAAATAGAAATGCCTCCTACAAATGGGAATTGATGAACTTGTTGCTTAGCGCGTGGATCCTGACAACGATTTATTCCGCCCCTCCTCCTCCATTCTTCTGAGCAACATGGCCTGGCGCTGCAAGAGAGGGGGAGAGGGGGGAAAAAAGAGGAAGAGACAGTGGATTAAAGCAAGAAATCAGTTGTGGAAAAATAGAAGGCAAGAGCAAGAAAGGGGTACAGAGAAGGATGGTGCCTTGAAGGGAGGGTTAACCTTTGCAGTTAAGCTGCATAAAGAGAATAGTGCAGTTTATTTTTAGGGCTAAAAATGAAGAGGAGGGAAAAAAGAATAATCTTGGACATTATAATCATGCTTGCTGTTGGTGTGGAAAATACATTGCATACTAAATTAATCATGATATCTGCAGGTCTTGACAAGAACGAATTGGATTTACAAAAGTCTATTATGTTTTCCCTTGTTCTACGGTGTATCAGATTGAGTGTGGCGATATAAATATGAATATTCTGACATTAATATATCGATTGTGTCATTGCAGGAGGAATCCGTCTTCTCATTGTTCCTGTTGTTGTGATCATGTTTTATAATGCAATGTTGTCTCTGTCTCCTTAGGGTTCCAGAGTTTGTGGGTGAGAAGCGTTTTGGGAACTGGCTGAGAGACGCACGCGACTGGGCCATTTCAAGAAATCGTTACTGGGGCACCCCCATCCCAATCTGGGTCAGCGATGACTATGAGGAGGTCAGGAAAACACAGAACAGGCACTTAAATGCTTCTAATGTGTCTTTGTACTCTTCAGAGATCACACAATTTGCCTGTCATGACCAAATACCAAGACAGTTATTCTTTTCTAAGGGAGCTAATCACAGCGCTGGCAGCACTCACAAATTATTCTGAGCTAAGCATGAGTTGGCATAATTGAAAAGTTGAACTCTCCGTCACTCCGACTTTTATTTACCATAGAAATGAGTTGGGGAGAAAATGTCTCTCCGAAGGAATATTTGTCTGCTGTGAGGGAGCAGAAATGCAGCTCCTTAGAAACTGACAAGGTGAAATGTATGTTTCTCCCTGACCTCTTTTTGACACTTAATTTTGCATATCTGGCCCTTTTTGCGTTTGTGGAGGCTTGTGGAGGAGAGACTCTGGCGTGGTTGAGCGAGGTGACCATGATGTCAAACCAGAGTGTTGCGTGACTCCGTACCGCAGTCGGAGTCAGCTCCCCTCAGGCGCCATTACCGAGTGCTTCCATAAACTTAACGCATGAATGATTCATTATTATAAACAGCAAATAAACACGAACCAAAATGTGTTTGGTTTCTCTTCATGCCAGTTAAGGCGACTTCAAAGGTCTTCGGTACAAACAGCAATGGGTGGTGAAGGCGGAGAGAAGAGACAGAAAATTCAGGGTGGTGGAGGAGGAGGGGTTCAGAATAATTTAGCTAGTGAAGAAAGTGAGTACGGAGGTAAGAAGGAAGAGAAGGGGACAAAATGAGAGATGAATGCAGGGGGAGGAAAATTGATTAAAGAGGCAGTGTAGAAGAGAACTAAAATATATATGTTTGTCCTGTTTTCAGACGATAAATTAGGTCCCGGCATTTTCTGGAGTTTGCCTTTTCGCATATATAGAACACTGCAAACGATTCTCTTAGTCAGACATGTTCAGACAGTAACAGGAACATGTCCAGGACATTCAGATGAGGGGTGGCATCTTGGTAGAGCATGCAGAAGGCTGCATATAACAGATCAATCTGCTGCGGACATAGCAAGTTTTTGTTCACAGCACATTGCCACAGGTCTCCGCCCATATCACCAAAAGCTCAAGAATCTCACCTTTTCCAAGTTGGTGATCTTTGTTTGCGTCCACTATGTATAAGGCTCCTCTTTTTCATCCTGAGTTATTTGTATTCTTATTGTTTTTTGTTAGATTTGCTCGGGTTAGAAAAGTCATCAACACGCCCACTCGCTCGTGGTAAATCTGCTGTATTCTCACATTTTTACTTTGGGGTTTGCAGAAAAAACTCTGGAGAATATTTATAGCAACTGATTCGGACATTTACAGGCCCTCTTGATAATTTCAGGAGAATATCTGAAGTTGTCTGACAGCAGCTTGTTTGTTACCAAACCCAGCTGACAATGTGAAGCAGGCTGAACTGTATAGAAATGTCAGAATTAGGTTGTCTGAGCGTCTTGGCTGAAAGAGGGACAGCAAGCGACCTGTTTGCTGGAAATAGCATCGTGACCGTTTCCAGAACGTTCCCTGACTGACTCCCTCACACAGCGGCAAATCACACACCTAAAGCTTAACCCTCAAGTGCGTGTGTGTCTGTGTGCGTTTGTCTCCATGTGTCAGTATGATTGTTGTCTCTCAGTATCTCTTCTTTTTGTTCTTTCTCTCGATCTCTCTGTCCCTGTCTTCTCGAGTTTCTTTTACCCTTGTCTTCTTTTATGTCTGGTGGTGTTGTGTCAGGCTGAATCTGGGCCATGTTACCTGCTGCTATGTTAAAACTAGAGCAGAGCACACAGGTTAATTCTCTGAGGAGACCAGATAACACACTTAACCACAATTTCTCAGGTAAAGTTATTCAGGAAGTTTGTGGAAGTAGGCCTACTTTACACAGTGTTTCCTTTTGTAATAATCTAATAAAACATGTCGACAAATTAATCAGGATTATGAGGTTTAGCACTAATATTCCTTTGCAGGCTTTAAATAAATAGCCCAAATCATAAAAAATACAACTGGCTTCAACTCCTGTGGGTTTAAAGAATTAGTTTGACATTATTGGTAAAATGAGCCTTCGTCTAAAAGCTATATTTGCCAACCAGCACCTCTGGAGCTCACAAATGAAAATGAAACAACTACTAACCAAACACATGTTACTTATAACTTTTACTAAACTAGAATATAAAAACAACAGGCAGAGCAGTGTCATGTCATCTAACTGGGCAAGAAAGCAAAAGAAAGCTTTTTTTTTCAAAATATCCAACTTTAAATTTAAATGGAAGGAACTGTGGAAAAAGGAGTGATTAATTCCTTATTGTACACTGGTAAAAAGGAAATTTAAATGTCCAGAGCATTTTAAAACTTTCCAGCACTGAATTATACAAATTTGCATGTCTTACTGGCTCATTTTACAGTTAACTGAACCGAACTAGACTTTTGTTCTGTGTCCAAAAAGCAAAAATATTCAATTCACAGTAAAGAAACATAGACACAAAAAATGTATTCTCACATTATAAAAGGTGCAACCAGAGAATGTTAAGAATTGTTCTGCTTAATACATGAATTCCTGTCGACGTGCTTATTAATTAATCATCTTATTGTTTTAGGACTAATGTGTGAGGTTATTTTCTCATTTAGGACGTTGTTACTGTGATTACTGTATTTGTGATGTTTGTGTGTGCGTGTTATTCATCAGGTGGTGTGTGTGGGGTCCATGGCCGAACTGGAGGAACTGACCGGAGTCAGAGTAACTGATCTGCATCGGGAGAGGTGAGTCACTTATCAGCCGCCGAGATTATCAGCAACCACCTGAACATGTACTCAGTCATATTTCTGTCTGCCGTGACAGAGCAGTGCTATCAGTTTCACACGATCTGTGTGTGTACAAGGTGGATATGTGATATGAGGATTTTGATGTAGTTTCTGTGCCTTTCTGCGTCTGTCTACAACATCTTAAATCCACCGTGTCCCTCTAATGTGACCTGAAGTGTTGTGGAACACAGATAACTTTCCTCTCTGGCTCATCATCAGCTAATTGCCTTTCATTTTCACTAACAGCCAAATGGATGGACTGTAATCAGCCCAGATTATAATATGTGAAGTGGCCAGCTACTGAAGATAATAGCTCTGCCTGCATGGCATTTTAGAAAAGTGAATGTTTTACAGAAATCTTAAATTTGACAAACTGCAGAAAGTCACCTCTTAAACTCCATCAAATGTACTCAGCGGTGCCCTTCTTTTTGTAAAACTCCCGTTTAACACTCTCCTGTTACCAAGTAGACGCAGGAGCGGAGCTCTTAAGAGCAGTACAGTACTGGAATTAATGGAGCAGCTTTAGTCGCTAATAGATTACAACAGTTCATAGGCCTGAATACCTACAACTCTATTTTGTGAAGCAGGTTGTTACTGGAGGGGAGAAGAAAGTAATTGTGCTTAATCAACTGTCTGCATACATGTGTTTATCGGATCTCTTGTTGTTTGTGTTTGTCTCAGAAAAGGGTATTTGATCTGGATTTAATGGTTATTTCACTCAGACTGACAAACCGTAACTTCTATAGAAACAAGGTTCATCGGTTTTCTTCAGCTTAGGTAACTTCTCTGTAGAAAACAACGACTTTGTCCACAGGCTGAATCCCAGCAAGTCTGTATTTAGAGTAAATTAATCCATATCCTCGTGTCTGAAAAATATGACCCAAAGCAATAACCGACCTTATTGTACAGTGCTTCAGCACAACATGAGCACCGCTGTTCTTAAAGCTCGTTCCCAGTGGTGAAAGATTATAAAATCATTGCTCTGGACTGCAGCCAGAACAGCCTATAGACCCATGGATCTATATAGTGTACAAATGAGTAAATAGTTCCCTATGGCGCTCATAAAACCTGAAATAAAACAGTACTTGTCAAATTGTTATTGCCCCCATCTGTCTCAACAATTGCTCTCCCTTTCTCTTTCTTTCCTTCCTTGTGTCCACTCTTTCTCTGCCCAGCATCGACAGTCTGACCATCCCGTCACGGTGCGGTAAAGGCACGCTGCGGAGGATCACAGAGGTGTTTGACTGCTGGTTTGAGAGCGGCAGCATGCCGTACGCCCAGGTCCACTACCCCTTCGAAAACAGGAAGGAGTTTGAGGACACTTTCCCCGCTGATTTCATCGCCGAAGGCATTGACCAGACGAGGGGATGGTAAGCTGTGGATGAATAGGTTGTTGGATGGAGAGAACTAATGGAGGGATAGATGGAAAGAGGTTGACAGATGAGGAGGGGTAGAGGCACACTTCCCTGCTGAGGTCATTGAGGGAATTGATGAGAGCAGGAGATCAGTTTGACATTTCTTTCCAAGAAACTATTCAATGTAAAGGATTAATATGAGATGTAAAATGCAAATGGTTGACTAAAAAATTAAGAAATCTAATTGGAACATTGTTTGAATTGTAATTCTGGTCAGGTGTGTTACATTGACCTTTTATACTGTCTTCTGTTCCCTTCTGCAGGTTCTACACCTTGTTGGTGCTCTCCACAGCCCTGTTTGGCAAACCACCCTTCAAGAACGTCATTGTTAATGGCTTGGTACTTGCCAGGTCAGTCAAATTGACTTCTTAACAAATTCAAAAAACTTTCCTTTCCTCTTTGAGACTCACAGCTTCAAGCCCATTGGTTTCTACTGTAGACATTATATTGCAGATACATATTTTTATTTATAATGTTACATAATTCAATCACCTAAACCCGAGAGAATGGGTCATTTGTTTGGCACAATGTTCAGCTATAGATTTGGTGTCATAATGAGGAATTACAGCAGTTGGATTTGTATGTGGCATTGACTCATAATAAACTGCTGTGTTAATGGTAATGAAGTAATGAGTACAGCAACTGAACAACTTACAAGAATTTATTGTCCACCAGTGTTGGTCTGGGGCACAGAGAAATGAGCTATATACATTTTTTGGGCTATATTCAGGTTCAAGAAGTACATTAGTACAGGACCAGTTCATTGTTAGTTCTGGTCTTTGATCATAATAATAACAGATAAACATGATATTCCAGCCTTTCTTTTTCTTTTAGTTTTCCCCTATCATGCGTCCTTGTCTGCCTCCACTTATCCACACTTTTCTCTTTCTTTCAACCATCATTTTCATATTGTCTTTTCTCCCTCTTTATTCACCTGCCCATTCATCCCCTCTTAGTCTTTCTGCTGTTTCTCATGATCAGTGTGGTATGTGTGCTGTAACATTGAGCCCTGAGAGCTGCTCTACAATAGGGCTGCTTGTCCTCAGCCCTGGGGTCTAAACGCAGCACTGTGCTCATAGGCCTGCTGACCTGGAAGGACTTTGACTAATTTGAATACCAAGTTCATGGTTTCTAACATGCACTTTTGTGCATGCATGCGTGTGTATGCGCATTAATGCCTGTGCTTGTTTCATTCCTGCAGCGATGGACAGAAGATGAGCAAGCGTAAGAAGAACTACCCCGATCCGGGACTGATAGTGCAGAGCTATGGAGCCGATGCCCTCAGGTCAGCTGTGAGCCTGAATGTGAGCGAGTGTGTGTTGCTGAAGCTGTGTGCCGGTGGCGCGGATGAGTGTGTTAACCTACCTTATGTTTATAGCAGTCATAGTTTTAAAGGTTTTAATCACTGTCTACACTTAACTAGCAACTTCCCCTGTCTTACATACAGTAGAAACGCTCATGCATACTGTACATACTCACTGTTCCTCGTCATACATTCTCTGCTTTGCCCTGAGCAGCGAGGGTGCCTTTGCCATATGGCCTAATGAATAAAGCACTATATGCAGTTGCACCATATGCTCACATATACACTGAAGAAGAGTGAGCTGCAGAGATAAAAAGACAAGGGCGACTGTCAGTTTTTATTCAACGCCCCCATTTTCTCTTTTCTGGTTTAAAACTTTACTCACACTGAAGCCATCATGGTATCGGGTGCTCCATAAGTATTTTCACAGCAAAAACTCACAAATGGAAAATAAGCAAAGTTACAGACTGTGAGATGTTTGTTTTGTTAAAGTATTTCCAGTCAAATTGGGTGAAGAGATTCAGTCTGTCTTCATATTTGCTCATTTTAAGGCGCTTAGATGCATTTTTCCAGTTACCAGTTGTGTCTATTATGTATTTTATTGCAAATCTATCTTGGATTCGCTGCTATTAAAATCTCTCATGGCCTATTGCATGACATTGCATCATGTCAGCTTGCTTTCAAAATTATTATTTTATATTTTCTAAGCAAAAACCAACCAAAAGTGTCAGTATATTGCTGTAATGGAGGGAAGAGATTAATTTTCACTGGAGTGCTTGCTGTTGGTAAATATAGGTTTTGGCCCAAATTTTCTGTGGACATTTTGCTTAATTGGGTCAAGCTAATCAAATTAAGATATTTTTGACGACTGAAAGGCTTTGCATAAATCACATTTATTTAAAATAATGATTTAATATTTTCCTACAGTGTTTTCTTAGTTTCCATAGAGAGTGGAGTTTTGCGTCTGACTGAAGTTTTAACATTTCTCTACATCCTCTGAATGAGGAAATTACTGAAACCCAACAGCAGCGATTAAGAAGCTCTTTGCGTCAGAAACATGTTGAATAGATCAACGCAAAGTGTTTTTAAATCCAAAGCAGCTCGCCTTGTTTCATTTGCCGATGTATACTGTCAGCTAACTGCATCTTGTGAGAGGTTAGATACAGCTTCAATTATTGATGTGGTTCACTCACCCAAACAAACACTTGCAAACACCCTCTGTTAGGAAATGGTTTAAATTTTTAACAGAGTTCTGTTGGGCTGCCTTACCTATACATCAAGTAGGTTACAATTTAAAAGATGTCCACTAACATATACCTGATCTATAAAAGTACACCTTACCTTTCCACATATTGATATTATACAATGGCTTGAGACAGAGATAAAGTTAAGTCAGTTTTACCAGATAATTTATTCATTAAATCTCTCTCATGTAGACATGTATGACTGGAAACTGTTATGATGCCCATACACAGACTAATAAGATGCAATGCTAACTGATATGGAGCTATTAGCTGCATGTTGGTGTATAGATGAGTTCATCTTGACAAACAACAATATTTCTGTGCCCCCTCAACATGAGTGTATGTAGATCACTTCTCCAGGGGCCACTCACACATACAGCTATTTAAGGTTCAATCCATCAAATATTTATTTACCTGTTTACGCATCGTATGCCCTCACTCATAATCAGCCCTGCTGCACACCTGCATTCTTACCAACTCCTTCACTGTCTCTCTCTCTCTCTCTCTCTCTCTGTAGACTTTACCTCATCAACTCTCCAGTCGTGAGAGCAGAGAACCTGCGTTTCAAAGAGGACGGTGTGCGGGACGTGTTGAAAGATGTCTTCCTCCCCTGGTATAATGCCTATCGCTTTCTGGTGCAGAACGTTCAAAGGCTACAGATGGTACGTGAACACAACAGAATGAACACAATGAATTTTACAGTCCTATAATTTTCTTTTAGCTATTCCTTACCATATGGGGAACTTCGCCCTAAGGTGGCACAAACGTTGAAATAAGCTGCAATTGCTCTTGTTGCCTGTAGATGGTACATGTTAGTATTTCTATATGATCAGGTCCAAACTGCTACTCTTTCAAAAATGTTTGCTCATATTTGCGACTGGGTTCAGGCTCTGTTAAGCTGTTTAACACCAATGATGTAATGTGTTGTGTTCTGTCAATCAGGAAATATAATGGTGACTTGTGTTTATGCTTTATCAATTATGTTTTTTTAATATGTGCTCATCTCTGTCTGTCAGGAGGATGAGATTCAGTTTCTGTACAACGAGAACACGGCAAAGCAGAGTGATAACATCATGGACAAATGGATTCAGTCCTTCACACAGTCACTCATTCAGTTCTTCAAGGCTGAGATGGATGGTGAGACACACACACACACACACACACACACACACACACACACACACACACACACACACACACACACACACACACACACACACACACACACACACAATCTATTCTTCAAGTTAACCCACTTGATGTGGACAGTGACCAAGGAGATAACTAATGTCTTAAAATCCATCCCTGTTGCTGTGCTGTTTTCAGTCCTCTCTTACAAATGGGATCTTGATGCCAATGTGACTACTTGTTAAATAAAGGTTATATAAATCAACTGAGAGTAATTTCTGTTTGCAGCTTACCGCCTCTACACTGTCGTGCCTCGCCTGGTCAAGTTTGTGGACATGCTCACCAACTGGTACGTCAGAACCAACAGGCGCCGTCTGAAGGTGAGAAATTTGCTTTTACTTTGTGCTTCTTTTAGTGTTAGTGTTGTTTTTTATGTAATGAAGATGGGAAGTGCAAATTCTAGACAGTAATGGTCATCACTAGTAGTATTAGTAGTATCTGATGGGTTAGTATAGCTTTATACAGAAATAAATGTATAGTTTATTCCTGTATCTTTTTAGGATTTATTATTTAAATGGTAACAGTACTACCAGCAAATCTTTTCATTCTCTGTGGTCATCTGTGCTCATGTTACTTTAGTCAGTTTGTAGCCCTCCGAGTCAACATTTGGCTGACTTGGATTGTGTATACATGTCCTGGTTTTCGCCAGAGCACTTTTATCTATTCACTGTTTTAAGAGGATGAAATATGTTTATATGTATGTTTATGTGTGAACTTTGTAGGGAGAGAGTGGCACTGAGGACTGCCTGTGGGCACTGGAAACCCTCTTCAGTGTTCTGTTCTCCATGTGCAGGCTGATGGTGAGTCATACTGTTCCTGTGTGTTTGACTGAGAGAGAAAAGAGAATGTATGGGGGAAATTTCTTATGGTGAGATTTTGCTTTTGTGTTTGCAAGACGTGTGTGTGTGTGTGTGTGTGTGTGTGTGTGTGTGTGTGTGTGTGTGTGTGTGTGTGTGTGTGTGTGTGTGTGTGTGTGTGTGTGTGTGTGTGTGTGTGTGTGTGTGTGTGTGTGTGTGTGTGTGTGTGTGTTGGCATGGCTATGAATATTGCATGAGTAGTAGGAGTTTTTATTTATAACACATTGAAGATGTTTGCATGTGAGGCGAGAGGCACGCTAAGAGGCAGTTAGCGTAACCCAGATCAATACAGATCTGCAGAGCTATACAAATTAATTAGCTGTGGTTGAAATGGAGGAGAATTGCTTTAGAAGTAACCTCACTCACACTGTGGCACAATTCAATTTGAACTTTTGAACTATCTGAGGAAAATAGCTTCGGGAAACTGATTTCACTGTTCCTTCTGACATTTGGGCCTCTAAGTCAGAAAATGTAAATTAACTAAACTACAGAGTTTTTAATTGTCTTGCTTACTTCTACTTTCTCTCATGTCTACTTTCTTTCCTCCTGTACCTCAGGCTCCATTCACACCCTTCATTACGGAGATGATGTACCAAAATCTGCGTCAACTCATTGACCCTGCCTCTGTCGACGACAAGGACATCAGCAGTATTCACTATCTCATGCTGCCCCAAGTCAGGTAGGAAAAAAATCTGTTCATTAAAGCTTCAGTTTATGGGACGAGGATTGTTTCAAGGTGCTCAACTTAAAGAGGATATTCAGTGACGGGTCCAAAAACTCATGATCACTCAGGGAAAGGGTTGTCGATGTCCATGCTAAGAAAAGTGACTAATGGTCAGTGTGTGATGTCCATACTCTTCACCCCAAACTAGCTCCCACTCCCCATACTGTGTTTCTATTCATGCCTCTGCACTGGCAACAGCCAATATTTTCGTGTTGTCCGTCCATTCCATTGTGAACATAATATCTCAAGAATGCCTTAACAGAATTTCTTCATATTTGGTACAAACATTCACTTGGACTCAAAAAATGTTTCAATGTTTGTGGTCAAAGGTCCAGGTCACTATGACCTTACAAAATACGATAATTCTAGTTTAGTATGTACAGAGAAACGCTGACGGGGCACGATATAACACAAAAAAACACAGAACAAAAAGAAAATGGTAAAAGACGGATTCTTTGATGCCGACAACACAAGGTCTGAAAACAAAAACTGAAAAACGGTCATATTTTGGCAGGCAAACGAATCAGTGTTTGGAAAACCTTGGTGGGAAAAAAATGCTGAAGGTAGTTTGATAATCAAAAGCTAGAAGTGCAGTTTATCCAGCAGAGTTGGAGAACTCTCAGCATTTACCACCTCCACTGATCAATTCTGAAAGAAACTCTCTTTTAGTAATAATAATAATAGCTTTCATTTTCAATTTTCTCTGCAGCAGGGCAGCACCCCTGGATCCAGTATGATGTGTTAAGTACACTTCAGCAGAACGGACGCTTACTTACACGGGGTTTTAACCAAGTGAACGTGACTAGGGTAATTTGGTTTAAAAACTGCTACGCTTACGTCATAGTCGGCCTGCAGCTCACACAGCAAAACCCTCCTTGTGTTCGCTCTCTTTTCTCACAGGATATCCACTGCTGATCCAGAGCCTAATCAGGTTCACCCAGAGACCGTAGCCTTACTTTACCCCAACGTATCACATTCTGAACTCCTCCCAATAGAAGTGTTTTGGAGACGAGTCCACAACAGTTTCTAGATGCTTCACAGCAGCTGTTCTCTTTGTGCCTTTACCCAATTTCCTCTTTTCACTCCTGCTGTTCGTCTGCTTCATCTTCCTCTTTTGTCTCACACTCATCCCTTCATTTTATTGTAATTTAGCTAATGATTTTCATAATTATATTTTAATAGATCTATTGGATCCTCTAGATAAAAGTTTGCCTTTGAGCACTTTCTGAGCAGATTTTCTTTGTCTGCTCATGTGTCAAATGCAATGCATGGCTCATTGTTTCTGCATAATAGAAGGGAATCAGAAATTAGTCGCTTCCGACCAACAACCAGGTCATTTGAAAATGGAGAAAGTGACAGAAATCGTTGTGCACAGCCTCCTTCAACTTAAGTGGTATCTTGCCCTCAAACAAGTCACCTACATCTTGTTTGTATTTTTAGTAAAGTCACTTTTATAGACGTACAAGAGCGTTTCCTCAGAGACCTCAAAATACCCACACAGAATTCAGAATTAGAACAAGGGCTTGCCTTGATTGTCAGGCCTGTAAATGGATGCTGCTTCGAAAACACGATCATTTCATCCCCTTCACTTCAATTACTTCAGTTAAGTGTGTGCCTCGGTGGCAGATCAGTTTTGTTAATGCCTGGGAGAATTTTTTAATTACCTAAACTTAATTGCATCATCTTTAACACTAAAAAAAGTTCTGACATGATTAAATACCCACTTGATTTAGCAGAAGG
Source organism: Hippoglossus hippoglossus (assembly GCF_009819705.1). Lineage (NCBI taxonomy): Eukaryota > Metazoa > Chordata > Actinopteri > Pleuronectiformes > Pleuronectidae > Hippoglossus > Hippoglossus hippoglossus. The sequence goes on from NC_047155.1 coordinate 10,548,538, forward strand.
AAAACTGTTTGTGTAATGGTTCATATAATCTCCTCCGTCACTTTGGCAGCTCTCACTGCTGCTGCGTTATTAGCCGCTCGTCCCCTCTGTTGTCAAATGGGACTACTTCACCCTCCTCCCAAAGGTCAGCCACCAATCAGGCAGTGGGAGCAGCTGCTCTTCAATCAGCTCATTAAATGATTGGCTGTCCCTGGCGTCCTCTCCTCTGTCATTTTACTCCAATTTTGTATGCACACGGGGGACGCACACTGCAGGGATAGATGAACAAGCATTGTGCATGTGAACACACACAGCTTATACTTCTGCATATAACTAGGGTTAACATCGCTGCGCATGATTATCAGTAGCTGTGCGGCTCTAATTTGAATTTAGAGGTGGAAGTCTCATTGTACCTTATTAGTGAATGTTACAGATTCGGCGCTGATGGTTCTGAACTGTGTCTTCATTTGGATTTGTGCTACTAACCTTGTCACACATTATTATTCATTTTTTCTCAACTGAAGACCCAGTAGAATTTCTAAATCACCATTAACCATAGTTGTGAGATCTGAGTCTCTGTATAAAACACCTCTGTCCCCTAATTGTGGCCTGATATTGGGCAAAATTTCACAGAAAATAGAAAAAATTATCCAAAGAAGATTAGCTGTTATTTTAAGAAGAGGAGAGGTCATATAACACCCTCGCAATAAGCTTAAAAAAGTTCACTAATGACTCCTAGTTTAAGCTCTCTTCTCCTCACTCAAGCTGCTTTCAGACATGCACAGAAGTCCAGACATTTTCCTGAAATTTCCCAGAGGGGCTGTTTGTAGAAACGCAAATGTCCGAGTCATTGCTCCAGACATTTCAGGAACTTTCTCTGCCAGCGGCCTTGTAAAATATCCAGAAAATGTAAAAAAAAAAGACAAAGATGTTCAGTTAGAAAGTCAACGAGATTGGTGAGGTTTTGGTGATACGGGTCGATCCTGATGTGCTGTAAGGAAAAACACGTCTTTTATACAGTGGAAGTTGTACGTCATTTCCTGCCTCCTGCTCGCTCTACCCAGACACCATCCTTCACCTGAACATTGCTGACATTTTCCTGTTGTTGTGAACGTGTCAGACCCAGACAATCTCCTACTGCGCTGTTTATATGTGAAAGGTATATGTCCAGATCCGATATTCGGCACATTTCAGCTGTTCATGTCTGAAAACGGCTTTTTTTTCGTTTAGTCAACATGCTAACACAACTCATGATGTGATGACACTTCTTTTGCGTCTGTTTCTCAGGGAGAGTGTGATTGACAAGCGCATTGAGAGCGCTGTCTCTCAGATGCAGTCTGTGATTGAGCTGGGCAGAGTGATCCGAGACAGGAAGACCCTGCCCGTCAAGGTAAATCATCAGTTTTACTTAATTCACTCATACACTTCAATGTTAATCAAAACAACAGGAAACAAGATCTTAAATTCTATTATTTTCAAACATATGTATGTGTATATATATATATATATATATATATATATATATATATATATATATATATATATATATATATTGCCTTGTGATATGGATTGTAAAGTTGATGGTTTGTTGACCATCTGATGTGTATTTCAGTACCCACTGAAGGAGGTGGTAGTTATTTACCAGGATCCAGAGGCTCTGAAAGACATCCAGTCACTGGAGAAATACATCCTGGAAGTAAGTTAACTATCTTATGTATTTTATGAATTGATTTATTCTATTTTTGTTGATCTACTGTTCTTTGATTAGTAATATAAAATGTATAAGTTAAAGAGAAACATTGTAAAGATCCTTGTTGCCACTTCTGTTTGTCTACTTGGTTGAAGGGATGAATATCAGAGGGAGATCATCTCCTCATGCTGTTTGTATGTGCAGCTGTAATTGAAATTCTGGTTAATTGAAAAAGAGGGGTGGAGCAGATGACTTGGAAAATGATGCACACAAACCCTTCATCAAATACAAAGTGCAAACATGAGCATAATGATATTTTCAGTCTGTCATAGGAGACATTTAATTACCGTTCATCAGTTTGTCTACTGTAATATCGTTACAATTCTTGAAACTCTTTTTCGCTTTCACACAAGCAGCTTGAAAAATTACTGAGTTCAGTTTCCAGATTATCTAGATGTGATTTTAACCTAATTACGTTTACACCTGGTACAGTATTGAGATCTGATCGAGATCTGATCAATCTGACCAGCTTGCCTCAGATCAAGGTTCACATGTGAAAGCTTTATCTTAGTTCAAGCCACTTCTTATCTTTCACTTCGTTTCATTCCTGGTGGGAGAACAGTTTAACCTCACTGGCTTCAAACTTCCCTCCAATAAACAAGGTTTATTTGATCTGAATTGAGAGCAGTTAGGATCCTGCAGCCCCGAGAGAGACCCCCGAGCTTCTGACAATCTGCCTGATTAGTTTTAGTTGATTAATTCTTAATTCACCTCATTATCATCACATTATCTATTATCTGTTTTTAATTAGTAATTCCTTCTTATTCATTTAGATTTAATTTACCTCAACTTAATAACGTATTGATTGAATTCAACAATAATGCACTATGGTTTATTGTCTCTTGACCAGCGCCCCTTTTCACCCTCTATGTGATAATTGTGATAATTAAGTGTTTTAAATTAATTAATTAATTTTAACTATTATTGTCAACAATAGTTGAATTACTTATTGGTTCATTTCATGGCTGACTTGCTTTTCTACAACCTTTGATTAGGCTTTTACACACGTCTGAAATAATTAAAGTTGTCAGTTTGACTCTTACAGAACGTAACAAAGCATTTAGCTCATCTTTGGACCAGACAAATGTTCCTGTTCTGTTTCATAGAGTAGTTGGCGCAGCTGGCACCAATACTAGTACTGGCATATCTCAAGTTTTAGACCATTTCCTAAGATTGCACTCCGCAGACAAAGTCTTGAATTGCAAAAACATGAAGACACAGAAATGAAGCATTTTCAATTAAATGTACATTTTGAATTCGGCTGATTGAAGTTTTATTGTCCAAAGCATCAGGCTAAACACAAGTTGTGAAGAAAAAACCCAAATCACGATCTGGGCACTTAAAAATAAGCTCATCTGAAATTGAGCTGCTTCCATCAACCCTTCACTGCCCTTTTTTTCTACTCATCCCACTACGGCAGCTTATCTGTTGCTCTCCATGCAGGTCAACTATTCTAGAGCTCGGTCTCGATCACCAGCCTCAACTTTTCAGTGGGATTTACTGAAAGAGGCGTCTCTGCTGCTTCACCAGATATGACTGGATCACAGATTTCTCTCCATTAAGATTGAAGGATAAAACAATTTTTATTGAAAGGCAGAAAGATAGTGACTGAAAAGGATGAATAGCTTATATGAGATTTAAAGACTGGCTGGTTGATTTCATGGCTGAGTTACTCTGTCAGGGTTTGGTTCTGTGATCAACTTTTAAATTTGCCCTCTACAGCACATGCCTTGGGCAAGAAGCTTTTTTTCTAGATACAGTTTTCGAAGGGAATTATATTTTCAGTTTGAGTTTCAGTGATATTTTTTATTTATTTTCCTGATTTGAGTTAATTTTATTTAGAACATTACATTCATATACAAACATATTTTTTTTGTTTTAGTTCGTTTTTTTTGTCCATCCTTTGTACGTATGTATATTCTCTCTACAGGAAACTACAAGACAGTGAATTTACCTTTTCTAAAATTGTCGTCCTCCAGGAGCTAAATGTGCGACAGTTGACCCTGTCAACGGACAAGGACAAGTACGGCATCAGTCTGAGAGCTGAGCCGGACCACATGGTGCTGGGCAAGAGACTAAAGGGGGCCTTCAAATCCGTCATTGGTTCTATCAAGGAGCTCACCAACGAACAGCTAGAGGCCTTCCAGAAGACAGGTATGGTTCTGTGTGGGCAAAACCACCACACGATTTATGATCGCAAATCCTAAAATCACAGTCAGGGAGAATACAAACATCCCAAAAACTTGTCAGCACATTAGCAGTCTCACGCAGTTCACTAGTTTGGATTTACACAATTTTTTGTGTATTCATATTTTGCCAAAATATTACCAAAATTCGTATTTCTCCACAATTACCAAAGATTGAATCAGTAGACGGTGATGTAGTTTACTGCGTAATACATATGTGAAAAGCAGTTGGTTAGTATTAGGACTTTTAACGCTATTGCACAGTTGTTTGTTTAATTAATTAAAAAAATATATATAAATCCTTGTAATGAAACCTGCTGCACACAGACGGACGGTTTATCCTCAGAATATATAAAACCATAACCCTTGTGAAACTATAATCAGAGCTGGAGTACGGATCAAAGCAGTGCAAGGTATCTTGTCTCTCCAATTATAGAAAGACGAGGAGAGCTCCCAGAGTCTCTGGGGAAGGAAGCAGTGGAGGTCAGCTTGGCTGTGGGAACTGAACATTTCCAATCACTTGTATGTTTGAAGTCCAGCCAATTGGAAGGGGAAAAGTGAAAGGATGGAAGGACAGAGCTAGATGTTGAAGAGGATGGTGGAAAACGATGGAGAGGGGACACTCGGATGAAAATGTGTACAGCAGCATCGAGTTACAGTTTAAGAAATTGAGATCAAAAGTACAAGACCCATTTTAAAGTGCTAATGTGCCGTATAATTCAGCATCTATTTTTATGCCCATTCTCAGGGCTATGATATTTCTTCAAATTTGGTACAAACATTCACTTGGTTTGAAGGAAGAACAGATTTTGGTGCTCAAAGGTCAAGTGGATTCCCAAAGCCCGGTGAAAGAGATATCTCCGGAATGCCTTGAGGGAATCCTTTCACATTTGGCACAAACATTGGACTCAAGCGTTAACTGATTTGGTTTTGGTAGCCAAAGTTCAAAGTCACAGGGGCCGAACTCTGGTACTTCTTGTTGTTTTTAGTTTACAAGATTTCAAAGATATTGAGCAAGAACAGAAAACTGGTGGACAAGATGAACATCTGGTAGTTGATCAGTTAGTTGAAGTTGACTGAAGCAGTGTCAGTGAAATGTGTCCATGGAAGCGCTAACACTCACATTTAGTTGAGAGGCTCCTTTTAACCTTTTCAAGCAATTCCTCACAGCATAGTCCAAAAGCCTTGTTCCAATTTAGACTTGAAGGAATGCAAGTTGGCTAGAAACTGATTGTGGGTTCATGCCTATTGCTTTTATTAGTCATTACTCCATACCCGTGCCTTTTGATCCCATCATATTGATGGGGTGAAAGAAGATGGGTTCAGAGAGAGGGTGGAAAAGAGCAGAGGAGAAGGGAGGGACACAGGAAATCAAAGTGTGGAAATCTAGGATTAGAGGGGATGGGAGTGTCTGTTTTCACCCAGCCTCCGGGTGTGCAGAAGTGAAGAGGAGAGCAGAGCACCGGTCATGGTTTTTAGTCAGAACACAGACGTGGGTAATTGCTGCCACTGGCAAAATGGAAATATAAACCTGACTAGATTGAGTTTGCTGTATTGTTTAAAAGCTCTGATCTCTGTGGATGTGACTGAGGACACTGCGATGTAAGGGATGTTAAAATGCCAGTAAATACCAGCTCAGACCACAGATAATTCAAAACAAAGCCTGGGTCTGCTGTCTGCAGTTAAAAGAGCACTTTATTTTGAAAGACTGGGTTTAATGAAACCTTTTCCAGAATCCTACTCACGAGACGACTCCTGCCACTTAGAATAATTTCACATAATCAGTTGGCAATTATTTAAATGAAATTATGAGGATGGTGGGGAGTTTAATCATCATTGATTTAATCATAATGGGTGGTGTTTTATTCTCAGTAAATTATCTATTTTCTATTTTTATACTTGTAAAATTGTATACAAATATGCATATCTCTATTGCTAGAATCAAGGTCTTTGTAGATTTTCACAGGAATTAATGTGAAAACAATTATACATCTTCAGTCGGCACCTTTACTTCTGTATTTTATCCCTGAGTTGTTCACCTTTACGATTTTATCAGATACTAAAATCAGACTCACAAACTCTATATTAAATATGGTTTTAATCTTCATGCACCCCCTGGTGCAGTTTGTATCAGCTCTATAATTTATGGTAAATGATGATGATGGTGAAACAAAACAGGGACCCATAGTGTTGAAATTTGCATGAACAGCATATTATTTTCTATGAATTCATAAATGTTATTTATATATACATACATATAAGTCTTAAATATTTTTGTTGTCATGATAATAACGGTAGTTTTTAATGTTTCCTCATAATTGTTGTATATTATTTTAAGGTACCATCGTGGTGGAAGGACACGAGCTCCATGAAGAGGACCTGAGGCTGATGTACACCTTCAACCAGAGCTCAGACTCCGCTGCACAGTATGAAGCCCACTCTGATGCACAGGTACATTTCTGCTATACATTTAAACCTAGTTGTGTTCAGATTAGACACATCAATGAAACACATCAACTTTGAATGCAAAGTCAACACTCATATTCTCAATGTGAGTGTGATATCAGGAATATTGAGATATCTATATATAAAATATATATTCAAAACTTGCACAGTTCATGTACTTTTCATTACACAAAGGCCCTTTTAATGAGATGCATAATTACTGTTGTTTCTAAAAACAGATCTAAAGGTACAGTTACACACACATATACACACACACACACACACACACACACACACACACACACACACACACACACACACTGACCTCTCTTTATTGCAACATTACTGTTGACTGTTGTTGTGTAAACTGAGCTACAAAGTGAATCGTAACTGAATCTGAAAAAGTAAATGCTGCTCTGCTGTAGCTCCAGCACGAGCTGCCATATACTGTAAACGCATTTATGTGTCTTTACTGTGAGTGGGATGTATGAAATAATTTCAAGGCTAAGTGGAATCCAGCATGTATGCGTTTCCCACAGGCCCTCTCTAATCAGTGCTCCTCCAACCGTACATACAACACACGGCTGCACCTTAATACCAGTTAACTGAGCTGGCTTTTTAATTCTCTGTCACTCTCGCTCGCTCGCACCGACTCTCTAGCTCCCATCTGTCTGTCTCTCTCTGTTCTCTCTCTCTCCTCTTATTCTTTTTCTCTGTTCCTTTTAGTACTACTCTGTAACGCTGTCATCTCGTTCCCTCCTCCTTCCCGTGGCAAAGCGTTCCGGGCTGGCAGCAGCTCTGTCCTGCTCAACATGACACTAATTTTACTTTAGTGACTTACACAGAATGCAACATTTTCATTATTGCTGCTTGGTTAGGTTTATTTTTCCTTTTTTTTCTTTCAGTTTTCACATTATAAATGTTTGAACTTTATACAGGGTTTGACGCACAAAAAATGATTAAATATCATGTTTGTCCTTAATCATTTATACTATAAAACTATCAAAACAAAACGATATGGAGGATATGAACACATTTATACACCTCATTCTTAAACAACAAAAAAAAACGCTCAGTCCCTTTGACAATACGAGATACCGCTGGCCTTGGAGCTTTTGTGAACTCGTCGTCTGGTCCGCTCTGAGCTCAGCCAGCGGTCCACAGCAGGACACACATCTTTGAGCTAATGAGTGATTGAGTTTCTCACAAGTATTCACTCGTCATTGATTGATGATTGATTTACTTCCAACGGAAAACACTGGTTCAGTGCAGTGGCTGCAATTTTGGTCATTGTTGTTGTGTTATCAACCATTTCATTTAAAAGTGAAAATACAGGCTGATTTTTGTTTTATTTTGTATACCTGCACACAGGCTCCCAAATTCGTTTTACAGTTTGCACACATTCATTTTTAGTCAGCTATCACCGTTGAGGCCTGATATACTGTGCATTTGTTTAAAAACTGCTCCCATTATCACTGGATGTTAAACTAAATGAATATACACAAAGTTGCACAACACATCTTCACTTCCTTCCACGTCGCCGTCTTGCACTGTTAATGTCATTTTGCATTCACTCAGATTTTTTCGTTTTGGCCAATGTCCCATCTGCTAACGTGGAGGTGACATGGTTTATGACATATACTGCAGCCAGCCACCTGGAGAAGATCAAAATGTTTTGGCTTCATCGGTCATGTCGTCCATTTTTTAACTGCAGTCATTGGTGGGAACCCAAATATGAAGAGATTAGTACAAATCTTTTGAAATGTACTCATCATTAACAACAGATTTATGTTGTAGATTAACATATCAAACATGACTAAACTGAGGGTTGTAATATGAGGCTGTCTTTTTTTGTCAAAAATATCAGATAACCATATCAGTCTGGAAACATCAGAACTGTTTATCGTCTGTTTATTGTGTGACCAGTTAAATCTTTAAACTTAATCTTTCCTCCTTGTCTTTAGGCCCTCGTGCTGTTGGATGTCTCCCCTGACCAGTCCATGGTGGACGAAGGCGTTGCCCGAGAAGTCATCAACCGAATTCAGAAACTACGCAAGAAGGTGGGTCGAGAATTTCAGGAGCTCTATTAGCGCTGGAACAAGAGTGACACATAACACACCAGCACTGAATGTTACAATCCCGTGTGTAATGAATGCAATCTGACATAATTGAAACTGTTGCCCAACTTGTAGTCAGGGCCGTGCCACAGTGAGTAAACCACTCCACTGTGTCAGGACGCTTGAGATGTGGTTGAAGATAAAATATTTTCCAAGGCTGTTGCTTACATAGTGAATAATGAATGTATGACAGTGTGACAGAGAAGAATCATGACACAGAAGATTCTGTGTGGTATTTAAAAGACTGATGTCAACCTGCACCTCCACTCCTGTTTGATTTTTCTGACACGGCATGAATCTAAAATAAGAAATAATACAGTCTCTCCAGTAGGAAACACTTCATGTGTTTGAGGTTTCCCTTGTTTGGCATTTGTTAACAACACTATTTTTGCCTTCTTAAACTTTTAACACCCTCATCCTGCCAGTACAGTTTACTTCCCACACTCACTGCCCTAACAAGGTTTTATATAGATACAGTAGTAGTAGCTCTATGAGATGATTAATCAGTGAGACGAGCAACAGATCATTTAAATCCTTTTATTAAGTAAAAACATCAATCTTAGTCTCCAGCTTTTCAAAAAGGACACAACAATTTCTTTATCTTATCACAATTAGGGAAATTGGAAATGTAAAGACAAAAATTTAATGGAGAAAACAAGGCCAAATATATGATTTAAAAATCTGCCAAAACTAAAGAAATGCAAAGGAATAAGTTGGAAAACATTTAACTTGTAAAAGATGTTTTGATTTTGCATCAAAAGAAAATTATGAATCTTCTTAAACTCCCATTGAGGTAATTTAAATGGCAATATTATTAATTGATTTGTTGGTCAATTTTATTTACTTTTCAGATCACCCTCATTATATTTTGTCAGTTACAGGAGCGTTGGTTGTCCTCCGGGAAAGTGTGAAAAACATTTTAAGCTTTTTTCTTACATTTTACAATAAAGCAATAGAGTACTCATAATGAAAGTAGATGTTAGATACAGCCATACTATTAAGATTTACTTTTTCTGTTTTATTTATATTTCCCTCCCTTTCTCCCTTTTTTCCCCCCCCTTCCTCTTTATGTCCCATGCTAATTTTGTCGGGGCACTTTTTAAAATCTTTCCACTGCAGCGTCACAGTAAGAAGTTTCTCCATCATAAGGCAGGCTTAATGGAAGCTTAATTACAGTCTGGCCTCTTTCAGATTCTAATGTTGGAGCTTTGAAGTGGTCTGGGGAGTAAAGACGGATTAGCCAACAGCCCCTTGTTTTCACAAGCAACAAACAGCTTTTTCCGTCCCCCTATAGCAGTGGTGTGCACTGGCTCCTGGCCAAGCTAAATTCCTCCAGTTATTTCAAACTGAGATCTATGAGGAATTTTCCACCCCGGGGATGGGAATTAATTTTTTCTTCGACGTGTTTGGTAGTAGTTGTTGTATTTGTGTCTTTAACAATGTTTACGTGGGTGTTGGTGTTTTGTTTGTGAGCATATGCACGGTGGAGAAACGGGGGTCAGCATTTTCCTTTTTTTATTGGATCGCTCATTATCTGCAGTTCTCAGTAGTTCTATTTGAGGTGTGCACACATACACACACACTGTACTAGCCCCTTCAGGGGAGGGTCAGTACCTTGACTTGGCAGGAAAAGCCTATAAACCTTCTCATTGATTGACTGCTCCTCTGTATCTAGCTAACTTTATTCCTCTGCCCTTGAGCCACATACTGCATTAGTGTGTGTGTGTCTGCGTGTTTGTTGTACACAAAATATGTGTGTGGCTGTGCACACATGTGCACGGCTGCACACTGCAGATTAGGATGAGATCAATGTGTTTGAATGTGTCAAGGTTAGAGGAAGCTGGCAGTACACAAAGCCAAAATAGATGGGCTTTCATCCAATAAAAAATCTCCCCTTGTTCCATTCTTCCTTTATTTGTTCTACCACTGTCTGTTTTCTGCTTTTTAATCCCAACTGTGTTCGCCCTTCCATTTTCTTCATCCCATACAGGGGGTAGATTACTTACTCCAGTAATCGTTTCCTCCAGATTTCATTTTCTTACAAAGGACAACAAAAACCTTTGTAGAGAATTACTACATTGTGATTTGTTAGTTTTAATCTGAAAACTGTTTTTCTAAAACCAAATGGCAGATTGTTGTGTTGTTTGAAAAGACAAATCAAACAATACTTTTATCACATTTACTCATTTTTGACTCATCATCCTTGGGGTTGCAAAATAATACTTCTTCACTTAACACAAAAACTAAGCGCTTTACTTAATTTGTTTACATACAACATTCCACCCATGTCTCATTCTCTCCCCCTAGGGCCATTTGGTGCCATCAGATGAGATAACTGTGTACTACCGCTGCCAGCCAGAGGGGGAGCACTTGGACTCTGTGATCCAGGCTCACACTGACTTCATCCTGGCGACCACCAAGGCTCCGCTCTTGCCCTTCCCTGTTCCCAAAACTGGTGGTGTCATCATAGAGGAAAAGACTCAGGTATGAAATAAATCCCAAGGGAAAGCAGGATTATTGTTTCCTCTGCAGTGATACGTGTTACACTTTATTCAACCATTTATTTTGGTGTGGATGACAATTTGGTGTAAAATTAACTTATTGTATAACAAGTGTATCAGGATATGCTATTTCTGTCATTCCCTCTTTCATGCTCTCTTTCCCCCCTGTGTTGCAGCTGAAGGGGGCCGACTTGGAGTTGGTCATCGTTAAGGGATCCTCAGGCCCTCGTGTCTCCTTAAATGGACCAGCTTGTACCTATGTGAACCTCAGGGTGAAGGTCAACAGCAAAGAACAAGGTATCACATCGGGAGGCTGAAAAGGAAAACTGCTTTTCCAGCAAAAAATTAACTTATCAAGAATGTGTAACTTTTAAAACTGTCAACAGAGGGTTATTTTTCCTTTTTGAGAAAACTGAATCGTCTGATTGTTAAGATAATAAAATATGTACAGCTCAGTTGTTTTCTACTATTTTTAAAGTAACTCCAAAGGTCTGCAAGTCCGTGCATGTATTGGATTGTTTCAGCCACCTTTGCTTCTCTATAAATGAACCCTGTGAGCTGTTTCACTGACTTATTAATACACCGTCACTGTTTACTCGATCAGAGGGAGTGGTGCTGCTGGAGAACCCCAAAGGAGACAACAGACTAGACGTGGACAAGCTGCAGAAAGTGTGCAGCAGCATCTTTGGAACAAATAACACCCAGCTCAGATTCTTCAACAGCGGAACTGGTGAGAACTGATCTGACTCAGAAACTCATTCATTCTTTTGTGTGAGACCGACAGATTATATTACTGTTACAGCAGAAACTTGTATTACCTTAGTGACTGTTAGTTATCCTATCACCAACGTCTTCCTCATACCTTGTGTAGAAGCTATGAAACTGACAAAATGCTGTAAAAGGTTTTTCAGACAGGTGAGAAATGTATTTGAATACATAGAATAAATGAAATAAATATAATGTTATCCAAAAGAATGTAAAGCTGGAGACATTTTCTTAAACCTCTAGTTTTTCACAGTTCAGGAGTTTAAGAGTTAAGCAGCTGAAATGAAACATTTCTTTTGACTTCTAACCCATGTGTGTGCATGTGTGTTTATGACAGAGTTGACCAGCAAAACGGACCTTCAGGCTTTGAGTGGTAAAACTTTGTCAGTAACTTCAGGCTCTTCGTCCCCCGGCCCCATCCCCACCGCCGACGCCCTCCTGTGTCCTTACGTGAATCTGCTGCTCTGCGATGCACAACCGGCTGGTGAGAGACACAGGCCCACACATACATGTGTAATCACTCCTTACTAATGAGTCAGTGCTTCTCACTTTTAAATGATACGGGTAACATTATTTCTTCTTATTAACAGCTAAAGAAACCAAAACCAAACCAGTCAAAGCCTTATTTAATTTAATATATATTGCATTATGGCTGCAACAGATCTGATCCTTTTATTTTAAAATCCATAATCACACTAACACAGTCAGTAACACTGAAAATTGTAAAACAAAAGTACATAAAGACGTGTACCAAAACCAACTATGATGGTTAAACATAGAACAGCCTCTCCAAGCCTTTGCAGAGATTGATAATGGAGTCCATATTGTTGTCATGACTCAGCCTTGGCTTCATCACATACTTTCTCAGGACTTGTAAACAGACCTAATCCGATCATTTATACAGGAGATAAAGTCTGTCTGGTTCACGTCTCTTCTCCTCTCATCCTCTCTCCTCTAGAATGCCAGACAGGAGAGGTGGGCACCCTCCTGCTGGTGAACCCAGTGGGACAGAATGGGCTCGACTACTCAGGCCTCCTGTCTGAAGCCGCCAAGGTGTTTGGCCTTCGCAGCAGATGGCTCAAACTCTACCTGGACCAGGACCTCACTCAGGGTAAGATGGAACAACTGGTGGATATCATATAAACCCTAGCATCCATGCAGAAGACTCTTACGTTCCATTTGGATGGAAACAACATTAAGGTGGTAGGTGGGGAGTGAAATTTGTTATGTTCCCTGTGGTTCCTGGTTACACATTGTTGTGGACTTGACAACTCTACAGGATTTGGTCTATAATAGACAAAAAGAGAAAGTAAACAAACACAAATATATGCCCATGAATGAAGTTAGAGATCAGAGAAAAAGACCAAGATTAATCATGTTTCCTTCAGAGTTAAAGTAATCCGGTTATAATTGAGCGTAAATGCACTAATGCATTACAAACATATTGCTAATCGCTAATTTGGCACCAATTTGACAAAAAATATACAAATGTTCCCAAGAGGTTTCCCTCAGTTCTGGCAAAAACATTTTCAAAGAAAAAAAACGATCACGCAGAGCTACAAAATGCAGAAGGAGAGAAGCTCTTATGTGATAAGATTTAAATTACTGGAGGACCAGAGTGTTGGCGTTAACACAGTAGATAATTTAAACTGTACTTAGAAATAAAATACATACATATATGGTCTAGAATGGATTATATTCCCTGACCAGAGCAGATAACATTAAAATCAACCCAACTCCTCCACACAAGTAAATCCCATCCCACTGCGGCTTTCAACTGATTTCAGACCAGAAATGCAGGGCTGATATACGCTGACAGGAAAATTAGATTGACAGCTTTTACCTTCATCACCTAACGTCACTGATAAGAAAAGTAGTTTCTAGAAAAGGTCATGAATTGAATGAACTATCTTCTAAACTGTCATATCTCAGCCTGGGTATTTAGGGATTTACACGTTCAGACACTTTCATATCAAAGAAACAAGTGATTAATTGTTTTGTTTACTTCGACGCTTCAATTAGTTGAAGCAAATAAAAAGAAAGTCAGGAGCAGATCAGCAGAGACTAACTCAGGTTTACCAGTTCCTCATTTGTACCCAATCACTGAAGTACAGGAAATAATACCACGCTTTGAAATACTCTATTACAACTAAGTTAACTTCATCTAAAGTTGTATCTAATTAATATTGTGAAATAGTCTCTTTGACTTAGATATTGTTGTTATTAATGTGATTGATGCATGACAAATATAAGATGTACTTCACGAAATGTTCCCCACGCACAACACATGCAAGTGATAGTTTATTTTTAGCTGCATTTTGTTGTCAGATATAATAGATAACATTCAGTCTTTCTGTTCTTTTACCCATCATGCATTTCACTTCATGTCCCCTGTGACCTGAAACATATGTTACATTTTTGTAAGAGATGATTTGTACTGTTGCTATTATCGTCTATTGATGTGTGACTGTTTGTTTTTGTTTCATGGGATGTGGTTTGGGGAAGTAAATATTAATTAGGCTTATTAACTTTGCAAATGATGTACAGCCTTCTCCTTAATGACACTACGTGGTTTCTCAGATTATTTTGAATAAACAAAATTAAATTCCCTTGGGGTTAAGGTTTTTGATATTTCTATGATTTATGATCACTTCATATCAATCAAGCACGCTATTCATATCTTGGTTTCTCTTTTTCAGAGCTGCCAGCTGATTCATCAGTAAAATCTCTCGACACCAAGACTCTGTTTGTGAGAGTTCTTCCTACAACGGCCGAATCATAAATCCTGAGAAGCCATCCGAGGATCTCACCATCAACATTTGTCTCAGATATATCATAGGTTCCTGGAATATTGTTTTTACCTGCTGTAATCCCAGTATCCTCATCTACTAATGTACTGTGGATTTATGACAACATAATGCGTGCCATGTGTTTAAATGGTTATTTGGAAATCCTGATGTAAAGCAGGTTCACAACTGTTACCTATAGAGTCACTATCACACATGTCCTGAAATATCCTCTTCAGGCAGAAAATGATCACGACTGAAGAGGACTTGAGAGTTTTATGTGTTTAAACACAATTTGAGACGTGACAATTACTGATCTCCCTGATGCAGTTTGTTTCTTTCTTCTCTCTTTCTCTCATCCGCTTTTAATTTTTCACTGGTTTTTCTAAGGAAGCACAATGTGTCGGTGAGCTATATTTATTCTGGACAGAGATTTACACCTTTAACTACAGGGGGGTGCACTTCAACAATAGAGGGATTGTTCATACGGAGAGTGGCTTGACAGATGTGTGAAAGTGTGAAGTGGTCGGTCATGGGAAACTGGGGATTGTCTGATGGAGGGAAAACAAGACATTAACCCCCCGCGAAAGAAAAACCAAAGGTTCTTTTTTTTTAGTCAGTAACTTGGAAAAGAAGATTCGAGGGAATTATCAATATTACCAATGGACATTCTTCTTTAGGAAGTTAATTATAAAAAATCATGCCAGCTACTCTCCTTCAAGGCTGATTTGAGGTGAGCTTAGTCCAGAGTAATTATGGCTGTGGCCCATAACTGGGAAACCAATTTGGCCTATTGTGCTTCTACACCATTTTGAATTGAAAAGATAAACCTATTCTCCTCATTGCATTGGGAATCCTTTGACAATTGAAAAGGCATTTATATGATGAAATGGATTTTCAGGCTTCTGTACCTTAGGGACCAAAGGGTTCTGTAATAAAAAAAAAAGAAGCAACAAATGGATAATGTACTATTTTAAGTGACAAATGGAATAAATCAAAGGTGACTTAAGAATCAACATGCTTCTTTGTGCTTATTGAAACCTAGTATGACAAGGAAACCTGTCACTGACTTTGCTGCAAATACTGTTTGGAAAAATGTGTTTGTCTAATAAAACCAAGACTTAAGAAGATACAGAGAAAGGAATAAAACAAGTAGTTTGGGGGTTGGTCTTGTGGTAGGACCTTTGGTGAGTTGGGGTTTTAGCATGTTGTAATATGTATTAATCTTCCACTGGGTCATTCTGTGAGCTCTGTTTGTTAAGGATGTCCTAGTTTTCTTGCCTCCATGCCGGCAGCAGCCATGGCCAGAGGTATTATGTCTCCAGGCTGTTCGTCCCGCTCTTGTGAACCTACATGTATCTTATGCCTGGTTTACATTGCACCATTCTTCAAAAACCCAACTCAAGAGGCTCACCGACACCTCTCCTCCTCAGACTAGATTTCTTGCAGGTCAAATGTCTTGACGAATTGGGGACAACTACAGCCAATCAGAGCGCAGGATGGGGTGAATGTGGTGTAAAATTTGGACACCAAAAGTGAAGCCAAAGCATCGTGATCACCACCTGGTGGCTGGCTGCAGTAGATAAATAAACCCCGCCTAGTCAATGTTAGTGGAATGGACATGGACCGAACTTAAAAGTAAATTTCTTCCAAAAGATGGTTTCTGTCATTGTATCACTCCAGTGTGTGTACTGATGCTGATCTCATAAGTTAGGTATTAATTAATTAATAAAGAATGAAGAAAATAAATTTGTTTTACAGATGGGGAATATTTTTACCTTCAGTTTTCCCCATTGAACTAATGTGGAGTAAATTAGTATTTAAGAAAAATCAGTGCCTCAAAATATGAGCAGTATGGTATTTGACACTGGGGTTTTTTTCCACCTGTGAATTCCAGCATCTATAATCAGTGTCACTTCAGTGTGATGATTTGATACTGGCTCCTCCTGGGGCGGAGCAACATGCTGCTCCACTGGTTAAATATTAAGCACACAGCTCTGTCTCATCCTCCTTTCATCCGTCTCACTCCCATCTGCTCCTGCTGCTCAGTTTGTGCCTCTGCACACCCCGGCCCGGCAAACAGAGCAGGTCAGTAACGCATCTGAACATCACAGAAATACAGTGAGCAGTGAACATGGCCCCTGTCATCTTCCTCTAATGATGGACAAAAAAACTCGTTACAGTGTGCTACAGTGACGGTCAGGTTTTTATCAGACTTATGATAGGTGGGATTTCAAAAACACATCGACCAATAAGAGCTATTTCCAACCAGCCCACCCTGGCAGCACGTGCACTACTTCATGGAAAAATCTAAATCTCTGCCAGTAAATCAATTTTCAGCACCCGGCATGTTACCCACTGCAGAATGACGACAGCAAAAACAACCTCTAACTAACTGCGAGGGTACGAGCATGAATAACAGTAGGCGTGACTGGTGTTTTGACTGTGAAGGGTGTGTGACCCAGCAGCAGCATAATAAATATATAAAAAAAAAATATATATATGCAATTTAAACCAAGCTGGTAGAGACAGTAAACAAAAACCCCAGGTTATGCAGCATTGTAGTCACTGGTCCTTCACTACCCCCCTTTTAATTACTCCTATAATATGTCATTGTACTGACTCTATTTTGAATCATTGTTTTTCTAACTTGATTAATTCCAAGCTCCAACTCTGTCTGAAAAGGTCATCAGCAACATTTTATTTTATGTTTTGTTTGCTATATTCTCCTGTTGTTGCCAATCACTCAGTCTTTGTGATATTGTGCTACGTGTCATTATGAATAGGACGTGCCTTGGTGTTTGGGGATATAATTGTATTTGAATTAAAAAGGGAAGAAAATATCTATCAGAGGCGATCAGAACCTTCACCTCAAGTGAGAGTGACGGAGCCAATACAACATTCACTTCCTATACATGATACATATTTTATCTGATCCTACCTAAAGCAAAAGAAGTAACATTCAAAATTAGGAATGACATTGATCCAGCCAATGATTTCCTACATGAAAGATTTAAGTGGAATGACAACTCATGAGACTTCTGTGCCTGTGGAACATGTTTTCTTCCTGTGTGATCCTGCAGAATGTTTGTATTTATTTCAGAGAACCCTCCAATCCAAATAAATAAGGCTATGATGCTGATTAAAGTGCTGGTACTTATGACTGATATAAACTTGTTTACTAGATAACCTGATTGTGCTGGGTAAACACTTTATTCACAGATAAAGGGTAAAGGATATAGGGACTGCAGATGTAAACTAGCCTTTAAGCTAACTCTGGTACAATGCATCAAATGGCAACATCTACGTTTAATATTGTACATGGTCCCTTTACAAATAAAATAAAAATAAATAAAACTGATGTAAATATTTCAGGTCTTATATTCTTTTTATTCCTTCTGGACAAAATCATCTCAGAGGAATTGGCAACGTCTTTAAAAAAGTATCCCGCCTTCAAAGTTCGGCTTTACACTTTTTAATTCAGACAATGCTAGGTGGCTAGCGTTAGCATCCACGCTACATTCATGTAACGTCGGCAGGATGGGAAGAAAGGCAACAATTCTATAATTATTCATATTATTATAATTATTATGAATAGTATTTCGATTTTGGGATGTTCACGCATTTCGAATGTTATTAGCTTTAGTTGTAAGCTGTTAATAGTATTTTGACACGTGTGCAGTTGTTTGTGGGAACTGTGTTTGACAGAAACTACAAACGTGTCGTTGTTGAGTTTAAAGCGCAGGTATTTATTATTTAACGACGAGCCCTGAACGCGCCATGTAAGTATCTAGCTAACAAGCGAAGAGACGATGAAAAGAAGTAGATTTTGACGCAAAAACGGAGGCGAGTAAGACCATGTACGAAAAAATGAACGTATAATTTATAATAATAACTTTGTCTTTCATAAGAAAACATGTGAAGTGATGTGGCCGAACTTTCCGTCAAAACTAACATGGGACTCCTCACCTATTCTCCGCAGCTGGTGACGGACGTTAGCTTCTATGCTAGCTCGCTATTTGTGACGTCTTGTTTTAAAAGTGAAAGATAAAGATGCAGCGAATAGGAAAGTAACTTCTACCTGTAAGTAATAATACCTGCAACTAAAATAACTCGAAAATGATTTTAATAAGTGTTATCTGATGCTTTTATTATCCAGATATAACAGTAAACTGAGAGGACATGCTACCTTGGTCTGTGTGAAATGAACGCAGACATTTTTCATTATTTAGTTGTCATTTTGTAGACAAAATGGTTGGTGGCTTAATCACAAAACAAACAAATGAATGGTTGCAGTCAGGAAGTCATCAGTTTACTCACAATTTCAAAAAGCTGACTTGAAATCCGTGCTCTAATGTCAAGTTAACAAAATGAAAGTCGTGTTATCGAGAAGTACATGCGGATTCGTTTGATCGCCTCCATGACAACCGACTTCCATTATTTAATGAGCTTCTCTGAGAACTGATGGAACACAGCAATGCTCCAGTAAAGCATCACATTAGATTCAGGTGGTGTTACGCAACAGCGGAGCCGCTCGTTCATTCACTGTATGTTCAAGTGGCTGCGCGCACAACCCGCAGCGAGTGCACGGCGCAAAGTGGATGAACGCATGTGGGACTGAGTCGTGACTGAGCGAGGGAGCAGCGGATCCAGCAGAGATCCCCGCGACCTGCTCCTCTTCTGAGTATCTTCACCCTGATGCGCCTGCCTCCTCCTCCTCCTCCTCCTCTTCCTCCTGGATCAGCAGAAACAGGTAAGACAAGAAGCATCCGATCTGAGAAGAAACAAGACATCACTCACATTTGCAGATAGCGAGGACACACACTCGTCTGTGCCCTCTTGAGTTTGTCAGATGATGATTGCGGGAGATGCCCTGCATGGCATCCGTAGTGAGATGCGTCGGCAGGAAGGACACACTGTTGCTACCCGTTCACTCTGCTGTCGTTGCCACACAGACCTGCAGTCTGCCGCAGGTATGCAGCGAGGGGATGAAGGATGCAGCCAATTACTTTCTTATATTCCTTCCTTTTTTCCTTTTTAAAGATGTATGTCGCATAATGTCCTCCATAATGTTGCAGACACATTGACTGGTGGCTGCTGGGTTGACCTACATGCGTCTGTACTTTACACTGACAGCAGCAAAGTTGACAGTCTGTGTCTGTCATGTGCAACAGCAGAGCAAAGATTGTTTAAAAACACTTTGCTGTTTGAAGAGTTTTACAGTATCCCCCCCCCCCCCAGAAAATCTTGTTTGTAATATATTGCACCTCTTTTTCTTAAAGGTCAAACTGACATGGCAGCTGGAAATCACAGACGTCCTTGCTCCTTTTGTACAATGTGACCTAAATTAAAAAATTATATCATCGCACATTTATTTGTATATTAACTGTTCATATTTTGCTCGTAAGCAAAGCAAGGACATGCATCATTTCTGTCTACCTCTATAAGGAGATACACTCAAAATGAGAGACACTGGTTAACGGTTCTCCTTTTTGTACAATAGGAACAATATTTTCCATTCAGATATAAAAAAATAAAAAAATTGTAAATACTTTCAGAACAGCAGTAAATTCTTTTTTTTCTAAAGATGCCAGGTTTTTTATTTTATTAAGAAAATTGGATCCAGAGTTGACTTGAATGTGATGATATAACATGAGGCACAAACTAAGGCTGAACTTACAAGTAGCCTGCCTGAAGATTTAATCAGGATATTAGAGGAGTCCTACCTCCGTTTGGTTGAGCTTTGTTTTAAATCCTATCCTAATAAGCCGAATGAATTGTGGCTGTTGATAAGTGCTGATTGTTGTATGACGACAGCCAGCTTCACACTGCTTGTTATAGTAAGGCCGTTGCCGTGATTACACCATAGATTTATCTGTTGTTGCCAGTTGCAGTTCATTGTTTGTTGGGATGTTTGATATGTGTTAGAATAATTGTAACGGTTACTGTGAAATTGTGCAAGGTGAACCAGTGAGAATTAGGATCACACACTCCACATCGATGATACTAAAATGTACCTGTGCACAAAGAAGAAATGTCTTTTTGATAAAATTCAATTTAAAGGATTCTATACTGAAATAGTCTCTGAACCTTTGAGTTTCACTAGTGGATCCTCCACTGAGGCTGCTGGTGTTCTGTTCAGATACAAGTTCTCTTTTTTTCCATCAATGATGGAGAGATTTTCCAGAGATTTGGAGACACACTGTTTCTAAGACACAGCTGTAGAGTAGGTTTGGGACAAACTCGTAAATTAAATCATTAACCACATTAGAGTATTTAAACCTCTTCCTTAGAAGTGAATGAGGCTGTCTGTTACCTAGACCGGACTACAGTTACAAACAGGCCAGCTGTAATAAACATCTGTGGTGTGTTCTAATAGGTTGATTAGATTACTTTAACTGGAGATTTTTCCAGGCATTTCTGTCTTAGCTTATTTGCCTGGAACATTGGGCTCCCCCGTAAAGGCCTGCCAGTGTTCCCACTCCCACTTCTTTGAATAGAAAATAACAAATTCTAATTCGTGTAAGAGCCAACAGGAGTGATTGCCAAAAGTATTTAAACAAGACCCAGTTTTAAAAACAACAATTCTCCCTTAATTTAAGAGGATATACATCAAGACTGACTCTGAAAGGCATCCTGCCATTACCATTAATCTTCCTCACGAACAGTAGCTCATGTAGCACTGCTCTTCTGACACTGTCAATGAATAATGCATACATAATTACATTGCTTGTGTTTGCATTGTAGTAAAAGGTGATTTGTTGTCTAGTGTGTGTGAAATCCCAGCGGCTCTGGACATCAGTGAAGGCGCAAACACATTGACAAGAACTATGAATCTCTTAGAGGTTGTTTAGTTCAAAAATGTTTGAGTGATTGACAAGTAGATATTTGGCCAAAACAGTGTTAACTGAAACAAATATCAATTCAGCATTTAGGCAAATCTAACAAAAACCCAATGTCACTATGTTTACACAAGCACACAATACTAGATCCGTTAATGAAATGAATTCTAATGAGCCTTAGGACTGTTAATTACTGCTGCAGATTCCGTCTCCCTCTGTCATTTGCATAGCATGGCACAGCATTAGAGTAAATTCAACCATGACCAAGTCTCACTGCAACAATCAGAATCACTCTTGTGGGCATTATGGTCTTCCCAGGATCTCTGGAGACATGGATGAAAAATCATCCTCTGATTATGTTTCTTGCGTGTTTCTCTCTCTCTCGCTCATCTGTCACCTCCCCTCTCTCCCTCTCGCTCGGTAGCTTGATGGAATACATGTTGTCCATGGTGAAATCTCACAGTGATAAATGTGATGGGTTGTTTCAGCTGTCCAAATGTACCAGTCTAAGCTCAAGCTCTGAGTTATTTAATGTTTGTCTGTAGTGTTTGATTTTATAGTTGTGTGGTGCATGCATGTCAAGTCATATTTCCTCTTCAAATAAATAATCTTTATCGCACTTTCTAGCCACTGTCTAAAGGCTCATTTACGCTGCCTTCACTTAAGAAAAGAGATGCATCCGTTTCAAATGATGTAACCATCATTGACCAAAGAGTCAAAAGAGAGACTAAAGAGTTTCTGACAACAACAAAGATGTCGACAGTGGAGGAGGTTGAGATAATGTTCATCTGAAGAAAGAGGCAAAAGCATCTGTTTGTCCCTTTGCAAAATAATATCATATAGATGCCTTTAGATTCTTTACAACGCAAAAAGTTCCGCCATTGTTGACATTTTGTTCTTGTGTCTTGTGGTCGACTCAATTGTATTATTGGCTCCGCTGGCCCCCACGATTTCCAGTGGTACGGTTTTGTTTTGTCTGTTTGGTCCATATCCGTAAGCTCTCATTAGATGTGCACACATAGGGATGAAATGAACGCAGATTATGGACAGAAGTCTTTGAGCATAAATTAGCTTGAAGTTGTTTACACCGAGGGAATGTCTGTCTCTTACTGTTCCCTTGTTTCATTAAATTTGACATTAACCTCTTTTGTAGGACTAGTGGCCAGAGTTTTCTGATATATAATGAGCCACATTAAATGGACTTAACGCCTACGTGTTTCAATGCACAGTCTTCTTAAGAGAGGAATACTGTGAAATTAACATTACACCTAACAACTGTTAAGTGTTTGTTTCACCATTTTGATTTTTGCAGTACTGCTGCTGAAACAGTTGGCTGTTCTACTACTGTTATGCAACAGCTATCTAGAAACAGTGGTAGCCTTAGTTTGCCGGAAGTGCCCTTCAAATACTTGGGTGCAGTGTGTTTAATTGTAGCTCCAAGTCTGCACTATAACCTTAAATAAGCAGCAACCTTTCCTGTTACTTTATATTGCTCAATTCGTTGCGATTTGTGCTACTGTTTCCTTTTTATGTAAGGCATGTTATATTATGCTTCCCTAAGCCACGCTGTGTCAACTTGCCTGATTTCGCCTGAGTCTTGGCAAAGTGGACTTTCAGCACTTGCAGTTAAATAATCTAGACTGCAGGGTAAACCGCACATTAGGAGCTTTCAGTGGGCTGTTTGTGTTGGGAGCATTCAGGTCAAACCTTTTGCTCAACAAAGACTCCAGTGAGGCCAAAGGAACTTGCAGTATTCTGCTTTTGAGGAATTACTCATTACAACACTGTAAGTGACCAACCTTTGGATAACTAACTTGAAATTGGTTTATATGATACTTAAAAGGCTTTCTTCTGTACTCTAAATGTTGTATGTTTTTGTATATGTCTTATATATGCATTGTTTTTAGGATTTATTTCTTTCATACTCCTCCAAGGCTTAAAATTCCTGCAACATATGAGGCACAGCAGGTACCTCCTCAGTGATCACCGAAGTATTTTCCTGCTGACTTGCTGTTCATGTTACACTCCCCCTGAAACAGAATTCACTCGGTGTGGTTGTGTGGCATTAGAAAAGTGTGGGAGTTTTTTTTTAAGTAGCATGGTGAGAGTGAACATCATGTTTGTGAACGGTATAGCTAATTGCTTAATGCTCAGTGGCAGGAATTGATTGATCTGCTCAATATAGAGCATCAGCAAATAATGTTTTTCTTAGGTTTTTAGTTACCATACAAATAAAGCCCAGAAACAAAGAATGACACAGCTCTTGTGAGTTATTGCTGAAAGATTCATCCTCTATTTGCTACTGAATATATTCTGGAAGGTTGAGGGGAAAAAATATCTTTATTTGTGTTTTTAAATCAGGCCCAGATCTTTGTTCGATGGCATTTGTCTTGTAAGGACAATTAAGACATATAAAACCACAGAGGTCAACGTGTAGCAGGAAGAATATGTCTACTAGAAATATGAAATCAAAATATTTACAAATAGAAGAAATCCAATACAGTGTAAAACAAAGCCTTCCACCTGGGACCTGAAGCTGTAGACACTAAGAACTAGTCAGAATGTCATGTTCGTGGGTCAGTTTAGCCGGCTCAGCATGTGTACAGTAAACATCTGGACAGAATGAGATGTGTTAAAATAGCAACACTGGTGGAGTGGCTACATATGGTATTTTTAATGTTAAAGATGTATGTGAAGGCTGGAGGATTTAGTGTTTTTTGTGCAGTATTTTATAGATAGCAGTAATTTGTCTTCACCCCGGGTTCATGTTATCACCTGTTGATCACGCTGTTATTGGTAGCCAGACACTAAGGTCATATATACCTGCTATATGAACCGGGATGGGTATACGGGATTTCATGTGGCATTGACTGATACATGTTGGTAATAAAGACATATGAAATGGCTCTGGGTCTGTGTGACGCTGCAGGTCATAGGGGTCACCACATAAAGCTCATTTAGTAGAGCTGGAGGTGTGAGGGGCCTTGATCTCTTGTACATGTATCAGCCGTCGGAGTCCAGATTGAAACGGCACTGGACTCTGTGGGTCTGCATTGATGTTCACAGTAATATACAACTGTGAGGTCATTCAGGTAGTCACGATCATTTGTCATTTAATGAAATAGTTTTGGCATTGAAGTCGTCCTTGTGTTGTCTTCTTTGTCCCTCTTATCCAAAGCAGGCGGCTCTGCAGTATACACACTGTAGCCATCTAGCAGCAGTTCATAGCAGAATTTCTACATCATTATCCGTTGCTCTTAAAATGGATAATATGAATATGCAGGTTGCAGGGACTTATATACCACTGTCATTGCCAACCATAAATCACATGCACATCAATTAGTGTTTGATTCCTACATTGTTTAGCCAGATTGGTAAGTAATGAGCTTTTAATACTAATGTTGTCTATGTAGTATTAGCAAAAACTAATATATTGGCCTTTAAGCCCTCCTGCAGAGCAATATCTTCAGGTATGCACTTTACAGTAGATGCAATACAGATGCACTTCTATCCACTTACTTTCACTCTTTTACTCAAGAGGCGGGATTTATGACCTATACTGCTGCCAGCCACCAGGTGGCGATCACGGCACTTTTGCTTCTCTATTTCTGAGCAATACGGTCCATCTTTATATACAGTCTGTGGTTGAAACACTAAAATTGACTGTGTTGTCTTCGAAGTGACTTATTCCTGACAAACTAGATTTCTCTGGATATATCATTAATTATTACTGTGATCAGTTTAGACATTATTGCTTACAGATGTTCCATGAGCTTGCCAGAGAGGCTGGATGTTGTGTTGCATATGTTGAAATCCTCTGAGTTACTGTTCTTTATCAAATCAAGGACAGTGTGTGATGAACTTTCTTTGAGTGAAACTGTTTCACTTAAGATATTTCATGAGAATAGTCTCTGTTTAAAGAGTCAAGCTGATGTGCGCTGGTCTCACTGTGTAGGGTTGGCAGTTTGAGTACATGGTGGCATATAGTTCTGTACGCATGTGTGTGTGTGGATGAGTATTACTCATGTTGTGGGGACTTAAATGTCACCATCTAATTATGGGGACTTTAACTGTGCTCCTAATGGGGAGAAAAACCCAGACATGTTTTAAGTTATGGGTTTGGTTGGGTTTAAGTTTAGGTAAAAGTTAAAGGGTTCGGCTTAGTCCAGTAATAGTTTTGGTGAAGTCTCCAGAAAATTAATGTAAGTCAATGTCTGTCCTGTGAAGTCATGGAAACCCAACTTTGTGTGTGTGTGTGAAGGTTTGGGGGGTACTTTCTATTTACAGCTCAGCCTGTGGGAGATGTCCAAGTCCAGCAGAAAGGGCAGGGGGGGCATGGGAAGACCTCCACTCCTGCTCATGTGTCATCCTTTTTTTGTTAGTACTTACAGCACTGTGCGTATTTGTGTGTGTCTGTGTGTGTGCATGTGTGTGGGTAGTTGTGTGTTCATGGGTGCGCACACTGTGTTGATGTCAAGGTTACTGAAAATAGTATCCAGTGCTTAAGTAAAAGAATATGACACTCCTGCATGCCCATACACACACAATCGTTCCGGGGGAATTGTCAAACAAGATTAGGATTTTTCCTTGTGGCTTACCCCCACAGCTGGTTGTTTACCAGGCCAAATACTGTCTCTTCCACTGATGGTGATTCATTATTTTCAAGGAGAGAGTTCCAGAAGCAGAGAAACAAACTTTCATTTTATTTTACTTTGAATTGAAGAATGTTCTTATACCCAGTTTACAGCATGGAAATGAGTGCATACAGATATTTCCAAATTACTGAAATATGAGTCTCCCTTGAATCTTATCTTTTTGGCCATGTTGTTTCCACAACCACCGCCTCATCAGAGGATGTAATTTGCTTAGGGAAAACTTAGTTAAACTTAGAAAGTGGAACTTGAGTAAAACCATTTTTGGCAAATGGCAAAAAATGTTTACTCTCAATAGAAGTTGTGCCATTAGCAATAGTCCTATGTTTTTAAGTGTAGATAAGCTTTGATTTCAGTGTAGTAATTACTGACAGGCTGTTACTTAAAGGGAAGGGAGCAGGGAAAAGAGCTAATCTTACCCAGCTCGGATTTAAGAAAGTCAGGGGAGAGATGTGTCATTGCCCCTCACCTAACAAAAATTACTGACCACAGATTAGTTGGATGAGATGATTGACCGTTTGGATTTATTTTCTTTATCACCATGAACTGCCATGGGAAATGTAACCAATGGAAATACTGATTAGATGCTGGCAATGTGCGGGGCCTGAAGCCAGCTCATGAGTCAGCAAGCTTCCAATCAGCGTCCCAGTTGGCTAGCATTTAGCCTGCTAGCCTTCAGCTAGCATTTAGCCTGCTAGCCTTCAGCCTACGAGCCTCCAGCCACTGCCCTGAACATCTGCTGTACAGCAACTCCTGTTTGTTCCTGCACTGGAAGTATTGGGCGACGTCTGTTCTTAAGTCAGTGGTTCCTGCCAATGTCTTGGTTGTTCGTGTGGCAGGAATCTTAGTTGACATCAGGGGTTCCAGTCCTGACTCAGGAAAAGGTGATATCCAATTTTTGATACCATTTAACCAGGGGTGGGGGACCCTTTTTCTTTTCAAGAGGTGTTTCAATTTGTATTAGATCCTTTGTTGGGCATACTCAATTACTGAACACATATCACAATAATCGAATGCAATGCAAACTGCTTTTTTTCAGCACAGTGTCTGATGGCAGTATGGTAGTGAAATTGTCCCTTTTGAGCATGGTTATTTTGCTTGTGGATAATGTTCGGAGTGCTCGAACATCTTATATGCATAGGTTTTGAGGCTATAGCTAAAGTCTGTGTTCCTGGCTTCAGCTGTGACAACTATCTTAAATGATTAACTTCATCTAATGAGATTAATGGCAATTTAGAAGCTTAATGTTCCATTGAAACTAAAAGAGGGACAAGAGGGAGAGACTTTACACTATGTTTTTGTCATTGTGTGTAAATTACAAGTGGTCAAGCTAGCAGGTCTTGTATAGTCTATACAGGACACCAACTCTCTCCCTCCTTGCCGCTCTCTCTCGCTTCCTCCATCTCTCCCTCACTGTCCCCCTCCTTCCCTTCATTTATTCTAGGGACAGAGCCCTAGTGTGAAGGTTCTTGTTCTTGTACTTTCCTGTGCTGTGCCGCTTTCAAGCCGTTCAGAATGAGTTTGCTTATGGCAAAACTGTCAATGCGACATGGAAAAGCCAGATTTGGCTTGCTGTCTGCTCCTGCTACAAGCTCTCTAGGTTATATATAGTTTCAGTCTTGGATAGAACACTCTGCTGCTACAACTATCATCAGGACCAAAAGGGATAACTGGAAAAACTGTATCTTGCACCACCAGCACATTTTTGTGTCTCTGCACTTTCAATGTAAGTAAATTCTTTTAAAACAATGCCATTTTTGTCGAATTTGAGAGTTTGATTTTGCCTCTTCGGAGAGTATAAATGGATAAGTTGGGAGCAGTGAGACTGTACTTGACATGTGGTGAACTGCTTCAGTTTGTACAATCCTTTAGTGTTGTGCCACTTGATATTTCCTGTATCTGCGAAGCCAAGAGTTAACATCACTGTCGGTTTCAGACTGTATAAATCTGTGTTTGAAAGAGGCTGAATAATCAGCACTGGTCTTGACCATGCAGTTGAAAGGAAGATGTTGTTGAGCAGGGTTATAAGCTCTTTGTTTTAAGTAAATTTGAGGGAGTGTTGTTGCAAATGTTGGATTTTTTCCAATACACACATTTTGGGAGCACCACCTCCGTATAGGAAAAATTTGTACAATGAATCCAGTAAATCTAATATCAGATGCTGTGACTCCCTGATTCCATTCATCTATGGCCTCTTCCCAAAAAAACCACAAGACACTGGGTCCACATAAAACACATTTATTAACAACAATCAAAGGATAAATGACTGATAATCACCAATCGCCAAGAAGCTGGTTGCTGGTGAAATTAGCAATCAAATTGGGCCATGGTTGGAGAGAATATGTTCTGTATTGAAGGGCTAAAGCACTAAGAATAGACTAAGATTTAAAAAAATGAAGACTAACTATTTTATAGCAACATCAAACATGTCATGAGCAGGGTTAAAGGATGACCTTGCCTTCTTGATTATCCAATGTTAGACCCTTTTGGCCAGAACCAAAGCAAATGGTATTGCAATGGTATTTCAACCATTTATGGTGGACTCATTACATTACATTACATTTCATTTAGCTGACGCTTTTATCCAAAGCGACTTACAATAAGTGCATTCAACCATGAGGGTACAAACCCAGAACAACAAGAATAGAGAAAGTACAATTTCTTCAAAAAAGCCAAACTACAAAGTGCTATAAGTAAGTGCCATTTAAGTGCTACTAAATTGTTAGTTTAAAAATGTTATTCAAGGTATAGTCAGAAGAGGTGTGTTTTTAGTTTGCGGCGGAAGATGTGTAAACTTTCTGATGTCCGGATGTCAATGGGGAGCTCATTCCA
Organism: Hippoglossus hippoglossus; assembly: GCF_009819705.1. NCBI lineage: Eukaryota > Metazoa > Chordata > Actinopteri > Pleuronectiformes > Pleuronectidae > Hippoglossus > Hippoglossus hippoglossus. Next base: position 10,577,393 of record NC_047155.1, read on the forward strand.
CCATTTAGGAGCCAGGACAGCAAACAGTCGTGATTTTGATGAGTGTTTAGCTCGCAGTGAGGGAGCAACAAGCCGATTGGCCGAAGCAGAGCAGAGTGGATCCTGGACAAGACTAGGTTAAAATGTTATAAAAAGGGTTTCAAGGAATTTCTGCTCTGCTAATTTAGTTTTTTGTTGATGTGGCCTGTAAATTTACAAACAAAAGGAAAACTAGGAAAACATGCGCCAAAAGATAATTGAGATGTGAACAGAACGACCAGATCAAGAAGTGATATAATTGGTAAAATGAATTGTATATCATCTTTAAAGATGATGTTTATGACAGATGTTGAATTATACATTGTCAATAGATGGTAGTATGACTCCATGGTAGAAATCCACCATAAACTACTGGTCATAACTGTGTTTGTAGCAGGGTTATGAGAACTGGTTGAAACTTTCTATACACTTAAATCTTTGGCTGGATGTTTATAATTCTTATTGCTGAAAAACCAAACCGCTAGTTGCCTTGAATTCCACAATGCGCTAAAAATGAGAAACACTAGTTTCTAATTCAGAGTTGATATGCAGCAGGAGTTATGGTCGGGCCTGTTAGGAGCCTGTGAACGTGAGTGTATTTGTTTGTAATCTGAGAAGAGTAGAACATCCATTCTTTGGAGAGTTTGCTTGTTTGCTTTAAATTTGTCTGACATACTTAAAGCTTGTATTTTCTTGGAGTGGATAGGTTATTGTCTTGTCCATATCAATGGGATAGTTTAATTGTGGGAGAGAGGGAAGGGGAATCCCACAATCCATAAACAAATTAAATGTCCCCACTATGAACTCTTTAATGCCTATGTGTATATAATGCTCAATGTTGTAATCAAGATTAAACCTCTGCAAAGACATCAAGTTTGTCTTTAGTTGCCTTGCTCACATTTCCCAGAATGCCTCATTGAGACTGGGATTTAAAATTTTAGTGCCCCTGACTTTTTAATCCTTATTCTTGACGTATGTTTGAATAGATATTTGTCTGTAGTGAAGACATTTCTCTTTCTTAATAGTCAAGCTAGCCTTACACTTCTGCGAGTATGCAAATGTCCAAGGTGTAATGAGGTTCCGAGTGGCAAAAGTTTCGTCATGCGAGGATGTACGCAAGGCTCTGTGCGGACGTCCATCTACCCACCAATGTAATATCCAAACGGCTGCTATGCTACAAGGGCACCAAGTGTGCATGAGCTGACTCCCAAGTGGACTAGAAAGTAGTATAATACATAAGAACACCTACACGTCCATGGTGTTCGCAGCTGTCAGCAGCTGTCTGTGTGCAAGGGAAAATAATTGAGGCTTTACAGAGGGAAGTGAGTGGTGGGATTTGGGTGACAGTTATGCAGTTAACAGAGGAAGCAGACACAGCAAGACGTGGAACATTAAAAAAATTAGTTTCTCATCTCTGAAATGTAAAAGAAAAAAGAGAGAGTGAGAGATAGAGAGAGAGAGAGGCAGGATGGTGGGAACACATGTGGAAACAAGAGCAGTGCCAAACCCTGTGTCAACATGAAGGGACTCCAAACTCTCCTGAGAGGACCATGAACACACACTCTCACACAGTCTCACAAACTTACATGTCTTGAGTGCATACTGGAGTCGGGTTGAATACACTGGCAAATGAACTTGATTTACCATAAGAAAGTGTTCAAGTGCATTTATGCCATCTCAGTATTTAAGATGTTGAATGTTACACACAATTTGTGCACCAGCCTGGTGCCTGTTCAGTACAATTTTCTTCACAGTTTTCTGCTGTGCTCTTCTATGGACTCAAAGTAGACATCATGTGGCTGTTTGATCCAATGGAATACTGCAGTCTTATACAGTAATCCAGTGGTACACTGCAGGTGAAATCCTGAATGGCAACACCTTTGAATCAAAATGTAATTAATTTATATCTCGCAAGTGGCTTTTGTCTGATATATAATTTTGAATAACCGCAACAAGTAAGCATCAACTTTGAGTTTTTTCTGGGATGAGATTTGAAATATTTAATATTCTTTACCAGTAGGCAGTCAGGTTTCTTTTTTCAGGATTTTTCTGCCCTCAATCCTTTCTTATTGAGTGCCCTAAAGACTCATTGTTTAATCACAGAACTGTCCAGCACAATGACTGAGTTTCAAAAGAACAGCACCCAATACACCTGAGGGATGGGGATGGAGGACGGGAAGCTGATGGGGTAAGGTGGTGGGTCACGGTGTAATAGAGCACTTCTACCTTCTGCTGGACTGACGAGATAGTTTTCATGACACCAATTACCTGCCGCTGAGAGTGTGTTTGTGTGTGCATGTGTAGAATCACCCTCACTAAGTCATCCTCATCCTCTACTGCAGGGGGAAAAGCTCCTTGATGCCCCCAATGGAATGTAAGGATCTTTTTAATAATGAGCTCAAATGAGTCAGATTAAGTAAGAATAATAAAAGGGATATTATTAACCTTGGAAATAAGAATTTGGTAAAAAAAAAAATATCTTAACATATGCTACAGTCACTTGAAATGTTCTAGAGCATCTTGTAGTCTTTCTAAGTTTTATTATGAGAAGTGGCTTGAAGTTCTTGATAATATACAGTAAGTGAATGTCGCTTACTGTTTCATTTTCTGAAATGATAAATGTGCTTAGGAAAAACGTATAAAAAGAAAAAATGCCAAATACCATTAATAATAATGATACTAATCTGTATTTGTTTGTCCATCACTGCTGAGGGCATGGTTAGTGTATTCAACATGCATTTATATACTCATTTAGACATTGCATCTAAATGTAATTTACTAGTTTCACTCTCAGGAACAGTTACTGTAACATTTAGCAGGAATACAAATGTATGAGTGTGTCCACTTGCATGTGTGTGGGTTGGGGGGGAGGGGGTTACAAAACCATCCTTGGATAAGGGCTGTCAGTCGGAACTAAGCAGCGGGTTTACTGCCTTAATGCTAAAAAAAATATATTTTTCAGAATCCAAGTACGACTGTGTTGTGTTTCCAATAAATCGATCATCATCCAATCACCTCTTGCTCCCTGCACCACCGGGTAGTGTATAGGAAATAATGGAAAAACAGAGATAGCAGTTTTCTTACACAAGTTTGAAGGAGTGAACGGAAAAATCCTGTTCGGTCAGTGGAAATAGCCCCTGAGAGGAAATAACTTGACCATGCTAATGCTTGGTCCAGAGACGAGTGTACCACGGCCATTAAAGTGCCGGGAGAAAGATACAATCAATGAACCCACGCACTCAGTGCACCAACGAACAGCGCAGGACAGAGCACAGTGAGGAGCTACCTGCATGCCTGTGCTCACACTGAGTTGCTGCCCCACAGAAATACAAGGACACAGATAATCCTCTCTGCCAGCGCAGTGTGTTTCTGATGGGCTTGTGGGATTGAGCTCTTTCTAGGCAGAATATCTCTACACTACCCAACCAGCAAACTTTTCCTAAAATAGCAGCTGCCCCAGTCTGCTTGCGGGGTTACTCAGTTCAGTCATTGTTCTTAATTAGTTTCTTGTAATGATTGCAGCTAGAAGAGCAAAGAGGATAAATGGAGAAAGAATGGTATGAAGGCCTGGTGTAGAAAGAGGCATGATATGAGGGAGGAGCAAAGGAAGAGAAGAGGAAAGCTTTTAAAATCTATGTTTACATCGAATTTTATCTTTGTGTGAGTGAGAGTAAGTGAGAGAGAGAGAGTGAGACAGAGCGAGACCCTTACTTTTAAAGCTGGTATTTAAATTAAATTGCACCATCATTGTTTACTGCCCAGCTGTCATATTGGAGAACTGGTACCATTTTTTACGAGTAGCCTACAACATCGTTTTATCAAACGCTATGGAATTTTTTATAATACCATCACCATAATTAAAAGGCTCAACATGAAGGCTTGAAAAGAGTTATAATAAATGTTTTTATTACATTTGATCATTATCCATGATCCACTGGAGCTGCACCAAATTTTTATTTAAGTTAAAAAAAACGTATGAAAATTATTTTCCAAAATAACAGGTTGGTCTGTGAAGGGTAAAAAAAATGCTGGTCATAGTTTCCAAAAGCCAAATATCTTTTATTTTGTATAAGAACCAGCCTTAAACAGGGATGAATTACCTGTCAACAAACAAATTTTAGCTCTAATTATTTCTGTTCTGTGCTTTTTTATTTTTCTGGTTTTTATTTTCGCAGCAGTATCTACGAGGTCCATGTCAGTGCTACATATAAAGTGTTTACAGGCGACCTCTTTGCTTTTGTGTTAGACGGTTAGAAAACAGCCTGAGGCCCAAACTGTTACTCACTGAGGGCTAACGCTGCTTAAAGGTGAAGTCAGTACCATTGCATCTGAGTGCTCCTCACTTTCCCCCTCCCTTCCTCAGCGAGACAAGAAATACTGTGGTCAGGATCCTGAAACTGTGTGAGTCTACCTCCACACTTCTCCCTATACTGCCTGGACGTTTTTTACATATTTATACTTGAAGTAAATTGTACTTTCTTGATTCTTGTTGTTCTGGGTTTGTACCCTCATGGTTGAATGCACTTATTGTAAGTCGCTTTGTATAAAAGCGTCAGCTAAATGAAATGTAATGTAACATATTCACAGGCAGTACCGGGAGGATGTTACCGTGTTAGACCATATTAGACGGCCTGGGGATGACAACGGCATTTTATTTATTGGCAACATGGCTCTTCAGGCCAGGGAAACAGTCTTGTCATCCCCAGCTGCTGTATTTGTTGGATCAGGGGACTTGTCCCTGATCCAACAAACAAGGCCAGACATCAAACATACATTGTCTCTGAGTTTCCTTCCAGGCCCTCTGAAAGCTTCATGCAGTACCACAAATATTCACACGCCTGCATTTACATATAATCAGGGTTATTATTATTACTTCTGTTGTATCTTTTAATGGAATTGTAATTCTATTACTATTTTTTACATGTTTGCTTTGCAACTATTTCTTTTTTAATGAATATATTAATATTGCCGATCATAAATATTTGTTCAATTGTGTTTATACTGAAATGATAAAAACGACATCAAACAGATTTTTAATTTGTATATATATATTATATACATAAGCTTTTCAAGGACGCATTCTGATCTCCCATCTGGATCATTCCACAACACCAGCTGCATGGAATAGTGCTCCTGTTGAAAACAGTTACATTACTTATGAATTTAATATTTTAAATTTGTATCCAGTTTTGCAAATGCAATGCCAGTATGAGTATGACTTACAGGGTTTGTATTCCACTAGAAATTAATGATTTACCCAGACGTCTCCTGACTCTGCACCAATTCTGATGTGGATGGTGTAGGTGAGGAGGGCACCAGTCCTCGTCCCCCTTGTTCTTTCATAACAACCTCCTGGTTCGACTTCTTCTATGTTTTTTATGGGCCTGGTTCTTCTTCTGTTTTTTGATGAAGCAAATCCATTTCAACAGATAACATTTCAGCTGTGTGTGGCTTATACTTTAATTTTGGCAGATAACAGCCATCATTTTACAACTGTGCTATTAAGAAGTTTTCTGTGTATTTGTGATATTTGTGTGTATGCGTGTGTACTGCATCCACAAATACGAATATGCTAATGTACATTTGCTTAATTTTATTTATTTTGATGCAAAAGACTCTTCCCTTTAACAATAGCCTTAGGCTCAAACAAGTGTGTTCTTTACAGACTTGGTGTATTCAAATCAGCCACATTCGTCATTATATTTCTAAATCCATTGCCTCAAACCTTTTAACGATGACGTTATTTACTCTGACATGCGTCATTTATTTCCCGTTTACCCCGTGACTGTGCTTTTAAAATGTATTTAGTTAACAGCAAATCACATATACTTCATCATAAAAAACAATCTCAAGGGGATGATTTCCTACTTTTAAGGCAGCCATAGTGTCAATCTGATACACTGACAGGAGCAGGAGAGTAAGACCAAACTAGAGCTAGAAGGCCAATCATTTTTAATGTTGTTAGATTTGTCATTTGGATAGGTGGCAGGATGTGATGTCACCAAGTATTGAGCAGAATGTTCAAATACTAAAGAATCCCTGACAACAATGCTCCATTATGTCTGGTTCTGTATTGTAAAACAATTATAATTGTCAGGATGTGGCTCAAGTGGACACCACAAAAAGGCAACAGAGGGGTGATGATTAATAAAGAATACTATTTAAACTGAATTAAAGTTCCTGATCAAATGTTTAAAGTATGGGATATGGTCAGCAATTAAGTCAGGGGTCTGTGTGTGGTAGGCATGAGTGAAGGATAAGGGGCAAGACAAAAAATAAAAAAATCTAGAATGGCACTCAGTAGATTGCATACCTTCACCAAGACCCAACAGTCTTCTTAAATTCAGTCAAGCTGCACCAAAGTACTTTCTTGGGCTATACCCTTCCAAGTTCCAAGAAAATTGGTTCAGCAGTTTATCTGTAATCCTGCAGACAGACAGACAAAAAAGCATTGAAAACAAAACCTTGTCGTTGGAAGAAATAAACTAGGACAACATAACCATACTCAAACTGTGAAGTGTCAGTGGACAGGAGGAGAGATTAGTCTGATGCCGAAACTTAGTTAACCTGAAACATGCCATTCACCAGGTGTTGCAGATCTACCAGGTAGCCACCTGCTGATAAAAGATACACAAATTAGTATAAAATCCAAGATCCCAGGACGAACCCTGAGGTTATCAAACAACATACCTCTAAAATCAGTGATTTCCCTTTTCAAACACATGACACACCAAGAGAACATTATTTCTGCTGACATTAGGAGAGAGTTAAATCTAATCATAATACATTTTATTTAAACAATAAATCACCCAAGGCATCCATCTACAGTTCAACAATTTAAACGTGACAGCCTTCATAGATTTGGCAAAACCTTGTATTTGAGCGATCACTTTTTGTGGCTCATTTATAGTCAACATTACATATTCATTTCGTCTCTATTTGCAGATCTTCTGAAAGCTAACGGATAAAGACAAATTCAAACATAAAGGATGCATGGAAGTATGTGGGCAGTGAAGGTTACATCATTTCAAACCGAGGTAGCTCTCTTCGTACCTAGACTCAGCATAAATGAGCCTTAAGTCTCATTCCTGCCTTACAAATAACAATACGATCTCATGTTTTAATGGCATAGCTTACTTGAATTACAAAAAACACACCTACAGTTTCACTATACGGTTCAGTGTTTTGACGGGGTGGCAAAAGTGAAGGCATCCATTAACACACTGTCTTTTGCAGCAGCTTTTAAATCCTTATGTGCAGACACAGAAAATGGCCTTTCAGAGAAACTACAGGGCCATATTCCCAAATGCACCTTTGGCTTCTTTAAAATCATTTGGATACTGAGTGTAAATTAATTGGATCATGGCGCTGAGGAAAATTAACAAAAATAAATTCAAAAGGGACAAGAAAACCAGTCACTGTCAATAGTAAACATTTGTTAGCCTTGCTAATCCAGTTTATTAAGTTCAAGCCAAATATAATTAGGTTTGGTGATGTGTACTTAACCAAACCTGATCCTGCAAAGTAACACACATTTACTCAATGTTCCTTTTCTTTCCCAGAAAGTTGATCATCAGTCGCCCTCAGCATTTCATTTGATGTGCTGCACTCTGTGATTCAGCCTCATCCAACACAAGGACACATGTTTCTTACTGTGAGAGGTTTTCTAGCGGACTGCTCTTTTCTAGTATCACATTACCAGAGTATCACAGTGAAGTGCACTCTCATTTTGAGGGAAAGAAAAATACCTATCTAATGCACTGATAATGTAATCCTAACCTGTCCTGTTTTTAACTGTGCTGTGCACCTGAGGTCACGACATTACCAAAAATGACCATACATTGTGAACTTGGACCATGCAAATGTTGCTAAGTTTAGCAGCACGGGCCAATAATAGTGAGAAATAGCTTGTTCTTGACGTGTGTGTGTTTTGGAGTCGGAGAGATATAGAGAGTTATGTATCACCGATTCTGCTGCAGAGGTAGAACTGGATCCCTGCCCAGTTTCTTCATGCACCATTGTTGCAACTCTGTGGTGCAGGAGCTATAACTTCCCCACACACCTACTCACTCACAGTCCAAGAAGTTAAAAATGCAGTTTTTCTTTCTAACCTTTGTTTGGTAATGAGAAATTTGAGAGTAATTATTTTTCATACATGATCCACTATCACATTAGTGCCTGTGAATATCACCATAATGAAAATACCATGATTCTTAAGTGATATAAATAGGCCTGGTGTTGTGCTTAAATGGGTAGAGAAAGTCTTTGAATTAGATCAATGTCATCAGGATTGTAAATGAGGGTCATCTTCCAACATAACTAGGTAGCTACTTAGGTAAATCCATGAAACATCCATCCATCATCTATACTGCTTATCTTTAAAAGGTTGTGGGGAGGCTGGAGCCGATCACAGCTGACATTGTACAGAGACAAACAACCATTCACACTCTAATGAAGTTAACCCCAAACATAGGAGATGAAACTAGCCACAATAATGATACAGGTGTGCAGTGTCTTGTCAGTAATCTTACTGAAATAACAATTTGTTATTGTGATCATGAACAGATACATTTCTATCTATACTTGGTTAGACTATCAAAAAAACCCCCAAAAAGGATAAATTAACCTGCCTAACAAAATATATTCCGCTAATATGATCATAAATCTTGCCACATTTAGCCGAACGGAATGTAGAAAGATAAGACTGGCAGTGGCAGCTATGCAGCACACATGCTGGCCGGGTGGATACACAAACATGTGCCAGCCACAGCAGTTCAGTAATGTAGCCGTAAAGGCACTTGCAACACATTCAGTGTTTCCTTTTTAGAATAGTTGCAATGAGTTGTCTGTCTCTGTAGTGGGCCCAAAATGAAAAAGTGAAGAAGCAGGTCAAACTTTTCCTTGATATGGCTGAGATGTCTCGGCTGAGCCGCAGGTTGAATTATGGGTTTGATAGTAATGGCAGAGCAGGACAGGCAATCAGAGGTAAGGAGTAGGAGTTCCAAGTAGTGATATCTGAATTACAGAAAAAAACAGGAGACAATGGAAAGCAGCAGGAGAAGCACTAGAAAAACAGACCAACTAGGTAGTTGGCTGTGTTGTTTACAGCACTGGTGGATGGAATGAGCAGGCGAAGATGGGAGGGATGTGCCGGAGTTCATATAGTGACATAGGTCGAAGAAATGATGAAATGATCAGACTCTGATAGGTTCAGATAGGTTGGCTGGAGATGAACTATGAAGCATGTCTAGCAGCACACACACACACACGTACACAGAGATTGGGGGAAAGAGCGCGATGGAATGGAAGAAAAACACATGGTGCTGCTTCAGTAACTTCTTTGTCGATCAACTGGTACTGTGTGTACTGTACAGCCATGGGAGCTTTAAGAAACCCTCATTATTATCCCTATTATTCTCGTTATCAGATAAAAAAGCATGAGGATAAACAGAAATACCGTTATGTGGCATGCAGAGCCTCTGCCCTCCTTCCCCGCCATTTTCCCATTCCTTTTATATTCCAAGGTCTTAAAGGGGACATAGCATGCCCATTTTACCACAAGTTGATATGGTTCCTTGGGGTCTTAATGACATGTCTGTAACATGTCATTAAGACATGTCATTAAGACACTTTGGTCAAAATACCACAAGGATCATATAAAACAGCACCCTTTTTACCCTGTATAAAACAGCCCTCCACAGAGTGACCTGTTTTGAGTGCCTGTTCCTTTAAATGCTAATGAGCCAGCTCCCCCCTCCCCCTCTCCCCCCATGGGGGGGGGCAAGACCATGTAGGGAGACTTCCAGTTCCTTGTTACGACACAATACCCAGGAAGCGCAATCGAGTCGCTCAAGCATGACGTTTCTGACTTAGAGGAACTATAACAAAACGCGCGAGTGTTTTTTCCCCAGAGTTTTTGGGTTGGTAGACATGCCAGATACCCACATTAACCTGTCGAAGCACTAACAAAGTGGAATTTGCATGCTATGTCCCCTTTAACACACTGAGGGCATTTTTTGTGTATTTGGTTTGTTTGTTATAATTCTTTTTAATTTTGACTGTTACCAAAAGTATTTTCATAAAGCAGGTGAAAATTTATTAAATGAGGTTGTATTACTGAACCTTTTCACTGTGAGTAAAGGTATCGACAAATTACTGTATAGTATAGTAACAGTTTAGTATAAAACTGTGTAATGACTTACCTCAGACTGCCAGATGCTTCTCTGGATCAATATTATCCTGCAATGGTCGTTTGCCACCCCGCGACTTTGAGCTGTCCCACCGACATCCTAAAATATGACCTTCAGCTCCTGTTGCAGGCAATGGACGTCTCCTTCTCTATCTCTAACTAGTAAAAGAAATCGTTACTTTTATTGAGTAGGTAGGAGGACAAGATCATCACTAAGATCAAATACTGAAAAATGAGCTGACAAAACCAATTCAAAGTTTTGTCTGCAACTGTTGCAAATTTGCATTGCTGCTGGTATGAATATTTTCAATACTAAATGTTCACAGGCCAGTATTTCTCATTTCAGTGTTGCTTTTTCATCACGTCCCTGGTGTGTAAAGACCACGAGTCGTTTTTTACGCTTGCGTTGTCATATTGTCTAAGCCTTGTTATCATTCATCCATCCTTCTGTATATTTTTTCCCTGTCTTGCACCATAATCAGGGAGCAGCATGTTGTGGTTTTTTCCCTTTTTGTGGTGAACCATTTCTCCCTCATAAACTATCTGGAGTATGCTATAGTTTTGTATGATGTCGATTTTAAGATTAAACATACGACATACACACAAAGATGAAATGCATGTTGAAATCAGAGAAAAGGTGCTGCCAGTGTGAAGTGTGCGGGAACAAGGAGCATCCTGCTATCAATTGAATGCTTGGAAATATACATCATACCCATTGTCAAAAAAGAAAATTATCAAATCAATTTACATTGTTTTATTTGCACAGAGATGGTGCCTGGAGGTATTTAGCTTAGCTTAAAGACTGGAAAGACTACATCCAGGGTGATTATGAGTTTAGGTAAAAGATAAACTGAGAGAGAGAGCAAACAATACCAATAGGGAAAAAATAACTGTTGACTTGTGAGAAGGTACTCCTGTTATAACTAATAACCTTCCCTTTGTCATGGTTTCCTTATATAAGCTCTTGAGACATGTTTCTTTTGGGAGTAAACACAAAAAAGCCATTCTGGAGTTGTGATGAAGCTAGCAAAAGCAAAGGTGTTGAATATCATAGTTGGGGAAACACACAGCATTTTAAACAAAGACAGTTCTTTCCTATAGTAATTACCAGGATCTGGTGCTCCAACATGGTTAATTTATCTTTTCATCTTTACTATTCTTTGTGCATCCACAGATCATTTTATGTTTTGCAGGTATCATCCATTACGAGCAGTATGGAACCCTCATGCTTTGTGATTCTTAATGAATGTGACATACTCCTCTTTAGTCCTAGGCAACTGGGCCATTCCTAGTTGGATCCAGGGTAACCATTAGCCAATTAGCTCACGCATCTTTCCCACAAAAAAGGGAATTAAAGAGTTCCCTCTACAGTGAGATACCATCCATCTTCCTTTTTTACCTTAAATCACCGTCTAGAAGAGGAACATTTAACATAAAAAGAGAACATTATAGCCAAAGGCATGTTCATATGGTAGTCATTCATGTTTTATGTGAAACGTCCATACTACAAAGACCTTACTTCTTATGCCATACTGTGAATGAAGAGCGTGGTTTGCTTTGGGCCAGACTTGAATCCACCATCCAATATGCTAAAAGTGTCCTATATCGTTTGCAGTGTACTTTCTGCGCTAAAGATAAATATAGCCTTGATCCTGGTTTGCATTCTTTTAAAGTATAATATTATGAAGGAGCTGCTTGTTGAGGTATGAAATTATGTTTCATGGGGTCATGAAGAATGTGTTGCGCAATGGGACACTCATTTAAATGAATTATATGGTTGATGTTGTCTTCACTATGCATTTGTTAAACACTTTCTGACCTTGATGAGATTTGGACTTAAAACGAAGTAAAATACAAAACTAAATATGCACCATTATTCATTTTCATAATTGGTATGTATGGCTCAGAAGTGGGTCATCCACTAACAAGAGGATTGGTGGTTCAATTCCCCAGCTCTTATCATCTGCTTGCCAAAACTTTTTTGGCAAGACACTGAACCCTAAATTTCTCCTGACAGCTGTGCTGGTAGGGTGTGAATGATGTGAGATTGAAAAAGCGCTTCTTCTAGAAGGGCTGTGTGATTGATTGTGTGAATAAATAAATGAAAAACTCCTCTAAATCACTGTATACTGTTAATGTTAAATTCATAGTCCACAGGAAGTGGCTAAGCTAGTGGACGTTAGCATTTCCGACAGTCCCTGAATGCACTTCGTCAGAACATATCAGCAGACATTTAGGCTTAAAACACGGTGTAAATTACCTTGTTTCGAGTCGAATATAAATGTCAGGGCCTTCTGATCATTGAGCAGCTGTGGATCAAAGAGGAAACTGTGATTTCACTGTTTGTTTCCACTGTTCAACAAAGTCACTGACCGACTGCTTCACGTGAGCGTGCCTCTCATCTCACTGTGTAGCGGAGTGAGTGGGGGCGGAGCCCCGGTGTGTGTGTGTGTGTGTGTGTGTGTGTGTGTGTGTGTGTGTGTGTAAACTTCAACTCGCTCTGAGCACAGACACAAACACACACACACAAGCGTCCACTCTCGCTGGAGTGAATGCCGCTCACGTTCACCATTTGTAAACTGAATCGTTTGGTCCAGCGTTCACAAAGAATATGAACAATACTGTCAATACCGGTCTCTGAACTCTCGTCAACTCGCTGGGGCTCTTCACTTTCTTTTGCTCTCTCCACCCTCTCCTCCCTCCTCTCCTGATACAAAAATATGTATGTGCGAAGTAGAGTTTTTTGGATTTGCAGGGGATTTCATGCTGCTTCATACATTCACGTGACAATTTGTACTCAATGGTCGCGATAGTCATCTTATACATCTCACGTGGAACAAGCCGCAAAATCTAGTATATTCGATATATCGCCAACCCCTAATTCTGACTATGATAGACAGGTCTATTCTCAATGTGTTTGCGTGTGAGATGGAGCAAGACAGAGGCAAGAGGGGGTGAGCGAATCAATGCCATGTGCTCAATTCCACAAAAGTGTATTCCAGACCACCTCTGAATATGGTGTGAGTGATCAGATCTCAAATGTATCCTCATTTGGGGGAATTCACTCCTGTACTAGAGCTGTCCACTCGTAAGCGGATAATCTGAGAGGGATGTTAAAGGGCTGTACAGGGTCAAATTCTTGGGTGTCTGCATCCATAGCAGGCCATTTGCCAGGTAAAAGGTAATCAAAAGATAATGGATTAAATGAATAAAGAATATTTACCTCAGTCAACGAAAAAATTAATATTATTGATAGATGCAGCATTAGATCAAAATGGAATTATTTGTAACTCTAACCAGGGTGATAGGAGTAAAGGTCCCAGGCCATTGTTAAATTGAATGGCCACTTTGAAATCTTGGAAATGATCTTTGGCACCTAATTCATTTGGAGCAAAGGAAACTGGTTACAGCATATTGTGACTTAGAATTGTAATCAGGGTTTTGATGCAGTGGGACGATTTACTTCATCAGTATTCAGCTACTGATGAGTCTTATTTTTTGGGGTGTAGTATTCAGGCAGCAACAAAGTCCCCATCCTGACCACAATGATTGCAATCACTAGGCTGGATCCTGTAGACATGTTTGAGCCAAGTAAGAAGAGCTCATCCTCTGAAGGCCTACACCAGGCCTTGGGGAAGGAGTTAGAGATAGGTTGGATAAAAAATCTTGCCAGAGTTGTTTGGGAACTCAATTTGGCTTCCTGTTGAGAATGCGCAGATCTTTCCAAGAGTTGTTTATGTAGGCAATTGCCCATTCTGACATCTAGAGACACATGAGAATTTAGATTAACTGGTTCTCAAGAGGCTAGTTGATCTTTCAATTGTCCATTCAAACCTTACACACATACATTCGTCGCAAGAGTTCCTCATTCCATTATGCATCTACAGCCAGTGGGAAAAGAATCACATGTTACACTGCAGAAATGTAACTTGACATTTATTCAATTCCCTAGTGAAAGGCTCAGGGCTGGTGGCACAGGACTTCCAGAAAGTTGGCAGAGAGGGATCAGAAGGGAGCTGCATTTGACAACCTTTCAAATGTAATCTTTACAGAAGTATTGGTCAGGATTATCTTGCCCTAACAAAGTAGACAGTTACCTCTGATGTTTGACTCGACTTTACTCCAGTTGCAGTGCTTAGTCAGATACTTCATAATACTTTTAATTAGGTAAGTCACAATACCAAAGATTTAGTAGTCGTTACCGATACCATTACATTGCCATGATTCTCGACACCCATTTCATTACCACGGCAAAACCCATCCCCCAAAAAATAATAAATCCCATTTACTCTAACACAGACTCCTTTTGTACAAATATTTGAACATACACAAAACAACAGTGGGTATGTAGCCTTCAAGTAATAAATAAAAAGAAAAGACTACTAACATTATAAAACAAAACGGCGGCATGTTGGAAAATAATGAGATTTCAGTTATCAGGTATAGCTCAATGAATGTACGAAAACAGCAGAGAATGCACATACAATGTACTAACACACGCAAACATTCACCCCTTTCTTGTAATTATTGAAAAGCAGGGGTTGTTTTTGTCCTTGTGTGCGAGTTTAGCTGGCACATGGCAGCTTCTTTTACTCTGTTCTGCCCCATGGTAACGGTTATCTTTTTTCATTTTCCCACTGATGTGCTTCTTTCTTAGCTCCATCTTCTAATGAAATTGCTGTTATTTTCCTTTCGCTTTTATCAGTCTTTAGAGAACAACCACATGTAGGATGATTTGCTAGTTTGCAGGTTTAGCAGTAGTTAAGCTGTTACATCAGAGATGTGCTTTGAATGTTTGTAGTGATGGGAGAAGAAACAGCTTATTTGCTGGCATCATGCTGACAACGCTGCAAGTACATGGTATGGGGCTTGGAAGCAGGCCATTAGAGTCGTAATTCATACATTCATTATAGAGTTCCAGGAGTTCCAGTGTGTGTGTTTGAGGTTAAAATAAATTATGGAAATTATATAGTACATTAATGTGAGAATGTGACAGAAGCCCTTTCAAACAGTTTAAGTATGTCCACAAGATAAATGCAGCGATTATAATTCAGCATTGTGTGAAAATCAAAGTTGGTTTGGTTTGAAATACAGTGCTGGCCTTGAAATTCAGTGCTGATATCATCATTATAGATTCATCAGCGACATCAGTATCAGTTTATGCAAACATCATCATGCTGCATCATCAGCCTCATCAAAGTTCTCGCCCTCTTTTCTCCTGCCGATCCCTTTCTCTTCATCCTGTTTTTCTCACCTCCCGTAATCTCTTCTCAAGTCCTCAACCACCTCCTCTTCCTTGTTTTTCTCTTTCCCGTTCTTCCTTCATTTTGCTGCAGTGCATCACTAGCAGGCACATTAACATCTCATCTCCATTACCCTGCAACATCCTGAAAGAGACTCTCTGCTTTTTACCACCTTCCTTTTCTCTCTCCTCCCTCCCTCCTTCTCTGTCAGCACCTGTCCCACCTTCTTCTGATTTTCATAGCATATCCACTTTTCATTGCCTCTCCTTTCCTCTCCTTGGTTCTCCTCTCCTCTCTTCCAAGGGAATGTAAGGGATGCCCTTGGTGTGACCATGAGAGGGACAGGCTCAAGCTGCAGTAGAAAGCCAGTCAGAGTGAGCAAGTATTTGTCGGCATGTGCAAGCGTGCGTATGTGGTAGCACCAGTGTGTGTTATTTGCATAATGCCACTTAACCAGGCAGCTCTGGTTAACATGCAGCCCGGGCTGTCAGTGCTCAGAAGCCAACCATTCCCAAACCAGCTTCATCTCTTCTCTTCCCCCCATCACTCATCGTGACACACTTCCTGGTTGTCTAATCTCTCTTCGCCGCCCTTGAAGGTAGTTTGAAGCAAATCTTGCTTCATCTGCCACATTTTTTAACCATTACTGACACTTTCTTGTACATTGTCAACGGTATTACTTCATTCATTCAATATACACTTAAAATGATTTAAGACAAGTTTTGACTAATTTTATTACAATTGCAGAATGTAAAGGATATTTTAACTGTCAGGTGCTATATCAAGGACAGTCCTCTCCAGGTGCAGTCTCTCATCCTGAGGACTTCAATTAGAATAGAAATGGCTAATGACAGAGTGATACATTTTATTACTTAAAAGGATTGGGGCTCTCGTCTGATTACTTCCTTGAAGGTGTCATTCAAGATAAGTCTCTCTCTCCCCCTTCACAGTATGTTTCTCTCTATATTCTTCAGTCCGTCCAGGACTGTGACATAACTGAGTGATCACCAGGGTTTTACTTAGGTTACATTTAAACTTCATTCTTTCACTCTAAGAAGTTTCACTATGTGGATTAGTATATTCAAACTTGTTAGTATTTGGAAGTCAGTGTTTTATTATCTTGTTCTACATTGTACCTTCTATATTATTTATTCAACACCTCCTGTATACTGTAATATATTATTATTATCAAGGAAACCTTTTTTGTCTAAGTAAATGGCTACATTAAATATATATCATGCTCAGAAATTGTAATGTAATCCTACCATGACCTAGCATTGGTCTTTATTATTTATTAGAACACTGTGGATTTAATCTTCTATCATTGATAAAAGAATAGTTATTGGCTAACAAAGTAGCATTATAATATATTATTTTCCCTATGTATATGTACATGATAAAATATTGTTCATCACCTTGACCTTTGAACTAGGACAATGAGGTCCACTGGATGACTTTTTTAAATAAGGCTGTTTGTAATGTATCAGTTTGTATTTCAGTGTAATACAGTTTGCTCTAGCCTGTGTAGATGTAAGAGCACAGAGACTGAAAGTTGCTGTAATTCAAAAGGCTTATTTAGTCAAAAACAACAGAGATTAAAGATGTTTTGTTCGTGCTAGCTTAATAGCCCAATCTTTTCTAACAAGTACAGGATGTAGGCTAAGAGCTGTGTGTGTGTGTGTGTGCGTGCATACTCTCTGTAACCCATGTAAGCTAGCATTATTCTCAGTGCCAGGCAGATTTGTTGCATAGCAACAAGAACTTTTTGAGGTCAGGAAATCTTTCACAAGTGGAATGTGTCAAGCACAAGAACAGCAAAAATGGAAAGAGAAAGACATGCACTCTGCAAACCCCTAAATAACCATATTCATGTTAAGTAAACATGATGTGAGTAAACACTGTTGGCACATAAAAGCTTCAGATTCTATCACAAACGAGACACGTTCTAATGTAAGGTGTGAAGCGATGTTCTTGGAGCCGTCCACTTGTGATCAGATCACCCAGATGGCATGTTAATGCCAGGTATGAACAAGGCTTGTGATGTTCTGTACTATAAGGCTGCAGAAGTGACTGCAATGAGGAGTAGTATTTAAGACTGTCGAGTGCTTAGCAGCAGGACTTGTGTGTGAATAGTGCGTGCGTGCATGCGTGTATATGTGTGTGTTTTCAACGGTGCCAGAGGTTAAAGCAGAATCTAGTTAAACAAGCTTGCTTTTTGCTGGAGATGACCTTCCTCCTTCTTCCTAATGGTATTTCCTCCTCTCATTCTCACCTCTTTACTGTTCATTAGTGGGATTGACCAGCTGTAGCTATAGTGATGCCGTACTAATGACACTTGAGAGCTTCTCACGCACTCCTGTCTTTCATTAGCACGTTTAGTGCTCTGTGCCTATAGAAAAAAAACCTTTATATATCTAGTGTGGTTTCATAAAACATGACTGGAGGACAACTTCCATCTCGGCCAGAGGGGTTATTCTTATAAGCCATAAAATGTATTTGTATATAACAAAAAAGTCAAATATCTAGTTTGTTAGAACCACCAGTCTCACTACCAGTTTGAGAAGAATTCTTTCCAAGAATTTGGAAAATTTTAAATACCCTTTTCTCTGTGCTGGTGAAAGCCAATGGCATTATGTTTCTGGATTTTTCCATATGTCCATCCGTCCATCTGTCCATCCCATTCTTGTCAACACAACATTTCTAGAACGACTTTAAGGACTTTCTTGGATACACTGATCAACTGTGTTTAGAATTGGCTGAAAAACCTCAAGGTCACAGTGACCTTATATTGTTCGGAACACCCATAGAAATAAGATTTTATCTGGTACAAAGATTCAAGGATGACTTAAGTAGAATTTTGTGGTTAAAGGTCAATGTCACTCTCCTCAGAAAACACTTTTATACCTTGTGAATATGTTATTTTAACACCTTGACATAATCCTTTTAAATTAGCCACAAATGTTCACTTGAACAAGATATCACAAGTCTTACTTTTGGGAATCTCTTCCAGGTTTGTCTAATTACAACCGCAGGGTGGTAATTCTACTTTCTGTGTCAGATTATCATTTTCATATATCAACTCTCTTTCATAACAGTATCCTCCTTCACATTAAGAGTAATCATTTTACAGATCTAGCTCTACTCTAAAACTGTGGTTGTCCCTTTCCCAATAGATAATGTTGACTTTGTAATGTACAACTATTTTACTGAGATGATTCATTTGAATTCAGCCGTCCTAAACAGTGCTGGGCTAGAGGATGTTCCCTCGCTGTCAGCAATGTCTCTTGACAGCTGCCGGATGTGGCACAGCAACCTAAACGGAATGGTCTCATCTTTATTCTGCTACTTCTGTACCAGAGTTGTTGTTTGAAAAACCCAAAGTCATACAATTTGATTTCAGAGAAAGCACAATTTATAAATATATGGTGAGAAATTTACATATTGTAATAAAATTGGTTTTGAGCTTGGCAGTAAAAAGTAGGATGCAATACAGGACTCCTGAATTTCAAAAGCAGTATGTCTGGTCTAAGTGTTACCAAACTGAAATTACATGAGTCACTCTCATCTGAATATTGTAAACAGTATTTGCAGAACTATATTGATGTGTACAGTGTTTTTGCTGTTTGTCTTTGTCATCTGTTTATTTCAACAACGGTCACACGATTTAAAGCCTTTTGATGTAATGTTTACAATTTTACTGTTGGTTTTTAACCATTTTGCAACTGTGAAGTATGGTACAGCCATAGAACCTAGTTGACCCTGTATAAAATAAGGGAGTAAATATAGATAGGCTCTCCACAAATCAATCAACAAATAATGCTGACATGCCAGTAATCAAAGTTTATGATACCTAAAGGGAATAATGTAATTTTTCATTTTGACTTTCTTTGAATTACACATTGGTCTAAGAGGGCCACTGCAATTTTTGATAAATTAAGTGAAGCAGAGCTCCTCATTCCCTTTCCAGATCATGCTAAGATGTGAGGAACATCGTATTGCATCTTTTGTACTTTCTGTGCCACTAAACATCTGCATAATATTTGGGAAAAATGTTCACCATCTGCTACTGGTGGATAAATCTGTTAGTTTAACATAAAACCTTATTATCTAATTTGTCTCAAGTCTTAAGCTTGATTTCATTTTTGATTTATTCTGCAAGTTAAGGCAACATCAATCATTTTAAGGGCTGATATGGCAGATTTGTTGGTCACTGAGACTGATATTATATTGGGTCAACACATCGATGGACAGCAACCAATCATGTTATAACACTACTGTAGGCATCGCAGGCATTGGGCTTGTTGGACTTGTTTGGGCAGTCCAGCTTCTTTCTCATTCAAGGTCAAAGACGATATGTAGAGGACAATGTTGCCTCTCTGTCAGCACTCATCTCTTGTCTTATCTTCTTTCCCTCTTCCTTTCTGTTTTTGCTTCCCTGTACCCTTCCCTCTGTTGTCAATCCTTCTGTATAACTACTTGGCTCTGATTAATTGGCTGCTTGAAAACATGGTCCTTGAAAAGTTCCCCTCACTCTAAAGCAAGTAATATTAGACAGAGTTTTAAGTATGAAAGTGCATTTTGTTAATGGAAAGTGAGAACAGGGAGTTCTCCATGTACTGAACAGCGAGGTTGAGGCGCACAGCTGTACAAGTGTTGCACTCTGTCTGCACTAAACACAATCTTTCAAACCGCCTCGCTGTCACATGTTCTGCACCATTAGGACACTCTAAAGTTTAGTTAGAAAATAAATGCTGTAACCTATTTAAACATATGGTGTCAATACAAGTGTCTGGTATTGGCCTTGTTACCAGCACAGATTGTTGTTTTACAGATGACAAAGTTTAGCTAAAGTTTATCTCAGTAGTTGAGACATGTAGACCAACCTATCGCTTGTATGTTTTTCGTTGTTAAATGGTCAAAGCTTACTATTAAAGGTTGAAGTGAAAGTGGTTTACTTTGTGAGGCCACTCAGTGCTCGAGTTTTTAAAGTGGCAGTAACAGTCACTAGTTTTGAGAACCACTGTATGACTAAATGCATTAATATGAAGTAATGGCATTATAAACAAGTTACTAAAATGCATATCTATCATTCAGAAAGAATATAATGGCCTCCAGCAAACTGTACAGTGGTAATTCAGACTACATATGTGAATCTTGTAGTTCAATGGAAAACTCAGAGTTTAGTGAAATTTGTAGGGGACATTCCTGGCCTGAGTCGAGATGTTGGAAACCAAATACTATGACCTACAGTTCGATCAATATCCAATCTCCTCACCATAAAACCTCCATTTTGGACTGGAAACCAAAACGAGGGTTTCTCTTTTTTCAAACAAACTGCTTTTAACCTGACAAAATAAATATACTACTAGCCCTGCTGATTATTCAGGTGGATCTGGCCAAAGAGGGGCAATGCCACCAAGAAGAACTGATTAAAAAGTCTTCCTCTGCCTCTCCCCCTTCTCAGAGAGAGGTGCTTATCTTCAGGAGATATCACAGACAAAGGCCATAAAACCCACATTCCACTCTGAATTTAAAACCAGCTCATTTTAATGAATGTCTGAAACAAAGTGGAAATAAAGTTTAAAGTTTCTGTGATTTGTTTTATGTTTTTTTCTTATTCATTTTAGGTAGTTTGATAAAATAAAAGCTAAATTCACAATTCAGAAGTCTGAGATATTCAATTAACATGCAACTCTATTTACCATATAAATATACGGTAACAATAAATGTTTTGTTTATTTCCCTTGGTCTTATAGCTTCTTCCGTTTATGAGAATTAGTAATGTTTATGTCACAATAGTTTATTATACTGTTGTCATATTAACTTTATATTGTTGTATATTAAACCGTCAATGTTTTTCTATAGAGAAACTATTGTGTTATTCACCCTCTGCCTACATTGCTTTATTATTTGGTTTTCCATTCAGTAAATATTTATTGGGTCATTGTGCAGATAGAATATGCGACCTCACCCTTTATACATTAGATTACAGTTTTATGGAGTCAAACACTTCACCCACCCCTTTTGGGCTTAGTGGTGAGTAGAAAAAGAGTGAATTTAAATGTTTCCGTGAACTATCTCTTTAAGTTAAACTATAGAATTACTTTCTCTTATAAACATTTAAATCATTTACAAGTGCTGATTTTCTCTAAACCTGTTTCCCAGCTTTTCACTGCAGCACCTCTGTGCTACTTTGACCTCCTTTTTAATTGTGCTTCTGGCCTAGTTGTATAGGATCCTGTCCCCACTCCTGTCGGCCTCCACCTTGGCCTGACAAAGCTGCCTGAGTTTTGCAGTGAACCAGTTCTTATTATTCTATGTGCATAAGATTTTTGTCGGCACAAACAAGTCTTCACAAAAGCGAATGTAAGATGTCACAGTGTCATTAAGATTGTACAGGTCTGTAGCAGCAGCCTCAAAAACAGTGCAGTCAAAGCAGGCCTGGAACTCCAGCTTTGTCTCATCAGTCCATCTCTTCTTAGTCATGACCGCAGGCTTAGCAGATTTTAGTTTCTGCCTATAAGTCAGGATGAGATGAACCATACGGTGATCAGAGAGTTGCAAGGCTGCACAGGTAACAGAGCGAAAAGCATCCTTTACAACTTTCCGGTGTGGGTCACTTAATGTTCTGTCTGTATTTAAGGAGTTCAAGGCTGAGGTTTGCTCTGTTAAAGTCTGTGTTTCTTATGTGGTCAGCCAGGTGTTGTAAGGCTTCACTAACACAGGCCTAAGGTGAGATGTAAACACCGACCCTAATTAATGAGGAAAACTCCTGCGGTGAATAAACTGGTTTATTCGGAAAGTGTACATTTGTTACACAAAACAAGTGTTTACCTATTGTCCTAGCGCTGGGTTTATCTTTCCTATGATGACTTTTTAGAATTTACTTTGCCTCATATTTGCTTATTGAATGTTCCTTGCCTCCAGCTAAACTGACATCCAGCTGAAACAATATTGACTGTTGGTCAAAATGTGTTTGGAGTCAACTTTTTCTCCTGCCACTGGCTCAGAAAGCCAGTCACCAATGAACTCAACAGAACAGAGCTGTTTTACATTACTTAAAGCAAATAGGGTGCAGTTTATTTTTCCAGAAAAGCAGCACAAGGATGTTTTAGTTGTAATTATTTAATTTGCATATAGTCTTGACATCTTTTGTCTGACATCCTGTTTTATAAATCACTTAACAAGAGAATATGGAATTACTATTTTTTATGAAAAGTAATGTTCAAAAGCAATTCAACCAATAAGTATTTAAAACCTGGTTACATATTGTAAGGTCTTGCTGAGGAAACTATTGCATCAGTCGGAAAATGAACTATATTCAATCACAATTGGCTATATCTGTTCATATGCATGTTCCAGTCTTTTTATAAACTATCTGGAATTGTTCAGCTTACAGGCATGCAAGACTGATTAATCCTCTGCTGCATGTTAATCCTCACACCTCACCTCAACCAGGCATTAATTTCCCCTGGAAATGGGGAAATAAGAACTGAATATATGGCTGTTTAGAGGGGAGTGCATGTGTCGAGAAAGAGAGAGGGAGAGGGGAGATAAATGAAGAGCGAAAAAGCTTTGTTAGATTAATGGCGTTGGACACCCAACCTTTCTCATCTGCACCTCACTGAATCGCCTGCCAGCTCAATAGGTGAGGCAGACGGTTTTGTTAGATTATCAGTACAACAATGTGCAGTTCTGCTACCAGGGGTCAGCTAATCAGGGACATTGACCACCAGCCAGGTGAATTGGCAAGAATTGGGGAACTGCAATTAACGTCCATGTCGTGCCCACAATAACAGCTCTGTATTTGCAATGACTTTACATCAAAAGATTATTACTTTTCAATTTACTTTCAATGACAAGCGATCAATCAAAAACTAGGGAAAGACTGGTTTCAAATTATTTCTTTGTATACCTTATCTGTATTCACACTTTTTAAAATTGTGTAAGTAGAGTGCTGGCTAATCCATTACTGCTTCTATGTCCATCCCTCCCTTTATAGAAAGTCAATTTCCAACATCGGGACACATCCACTCACACGATTACTCTTCACCGGCCCCTCTAAAACCTTTTACAACCTCTGTTTGCACTTGTTGTAAGGTGTTAAGAGTGAACCGTATGGTCAGTTATACAAGATTTTAAACATTAATATGGCATAATAAATATTGTCTTGGTAAATATATAGTCCCTTAAATGTGTCCTGAGGAGAGAATGATGTTGCACTCCATTTGTGTGTGTTGAAATACGACTTTTCAGTCCTTTTTCATTGATTAATGGTTTGTGCATCTATGTTAATGCATGTGTGTCCATCATTGTGAAACCCATGCCCTTCCCCAGTTGTTTTTTAAGTTTATTTTTTAGCAGTGGTGCCTGTATTAGACAGTGAACAGACATGAAATCTAGGGGAGGAGACTAGCATGGAGTAAATGCAGGCTGGGAGACCTGCTGCCTGGTGAAGTATGGTATTCACCATAACTGTTCAGCAATCAGGTTGCCCCAGTCCTCCACAGGGTTTTTCGATAGCAGAGTCCAGTCCAGAGCTTTCAAACGTTCATGTGAATGGAATCTTCCAGAATTTCTTGAATCACACTCTTTAGCTAAAAAGGCGTCAGATAGAGAAACAAATAAAACCAGACTCAATATTGGTCCCCATTGTCTGGGATTGAACGCCCTACGAGCTGGTAAAAGGCTCCAATATGACTTGACCTGTCTTTTCCTCTCTTTGAACTGTAAGTAATGGGTTCTTATGACTTATGACTTATGTTTATGTCATTACTGACTGGCTAGAGTAGGCATGGTGACCTAGTTAACTTGCTGTAACCGATGTTATGAACTTGCTATTGCTAGTCAACCTACTGTCCGGGTTACCATGAAGTATATTACAGCATTGCTAGCGTTGGCTAATGCTTGTGGCTGGTGTTTTTTTTTTCGTTGGCTCTTGTGTACGCAGAGTAGCTTTTTTCAGTTGTGCTTCTCGATGTGTGTTTCATGCCAGCTTTGACTGGAAGCTGAAACACCTTGCTGAGTTTGCAAAGGGATGGAGGGGGTATGAAGCATTTATTTTGGTACGAGATTCTGGTACTCTAGTGGGACATCTAGTGGCAGTAAATACTGTTTATAAAATCTTTAATATTTTAGCAACCCCACGATTGCTGAGCCACCATCCCTTTTGCACAGTTCCTACATTTCCCAATGATGGCAATATAGAACAAGGTACCCTCACTGAATCCAGTGATTCAGTATCAGGGCATTATTGTGTTAATATTCCTACTTTAGGCTTGTGGTGGTCGAGGTTTAGCCGTCAGTGATACTCAGTACTGTATCCTGGTTGGTATATTATAAGACAAATGAAAGATACTCATCTTATTTAGATTTAATTTACTGTTTCTCAATATTTAGTTGAAGCTGGGAAATACTGTATTTGTACCTAATTAAATGTATATGTATTCGAAATGGTTGTAAATGATTTAACATTTTATGATTTTGTATTTAGTGTTTTTAACAGCACAGAATCAAAGCTTAGTGGAATGTAATTATTTATTTAATTTGATTATTGCAGTAGTGGAGAGATAAAATCAGCAATTACACAATACAATAATAATATATTGCGGACATTGCAACTGTTTCATTGTAGATGCCAATTAAAATATCTGATTTCCAAGGTAGACCGTAAGTTCATTGACTCAATTATCTTTATGGCCTGTACTATTCTTAGTATAGTAAAATATCCTTAATGAAGGAACATTTGATGTCATTTTATTATTGTATTGTACATGAACTGAGTGTTAATATTGGAGCACATGTTTGTGTGAATTGACATATTAATGTACATTAATGTACTCCATCTATTTATTGACATAGAAATGTTTATTAAATAGTAAATAAGGGTGCTCAACTAAATTATCAGTATACATATATCATGCTCCAGTTAAATTCGATTTTAGGAAACCAATGACTGAAATGTTCTTTAGGTCATTTTCGGATGGTGCCACAGGAAATAGCAAACACAAACATGAGGAGAAAGAAAGGGACGATGTGACAACAGTCCCATGGGACTCAAACCAGGGATTTTGTGCTTACACTACAATTTGCAGACTGCCCACAGGAACAGACCGTTTCTAACTTTATCATTCTGACAAAACTCATGAATTTGACACCAAGGATACAGGCTTTATGTACTGCCCACACAATCTGTCATTGTGTAATGCCCCGCTCTCCTCTCCCTACCCTTCACTCCCAGTTTGGTATGCAGGAAGCTTTACAGAAGAGAATTTTAGTTCACCCTAACTGTCGGACAATGTCCCCCTGTCTGCTGGCTCTGTGTGCTGGTTTGTGTATGTGGATGTTGGTGTCTTAGTTTTCTGTGAATCCCTCCGTGTTTGTGTGTTTCCATTATTCTTATAGCTTATGACTGTCCTTGGGGAAATAGATGAAGCTCTCCATCACTCTCAGAACAAGGACTGAGGAGAGAGAAAAGGGGCACAGCGGTGTAGAGAGAGAGAGAGAGGTATAAGTGTGGAAAACAGGATGGGATGATGAGGCTCTTGTAGTGTACTGCCTGCTGTGCTGCTTGTGATTTTATGAGTCACAGTATGGCTGCCCACATATTGAATATACATATTTTGTTGCTTGTTTTCTTTGTTTTTAAAGCAATGTGAAGACACAAGTCTGAATTCCTGGATGGGATGGACCTATCAGTATTCGTTAAGCATATTTTCTGCTAATACATGATTATCTTGAGTAAAAATGGAATGATTAGTCAGTTTATTTAGTCAGTGAACAGAAATTGAATTGACAGCTGGAGAGAAAATTTATGAAATGGCAAATCTGGTCTCTGGTTCTTCAAACATGAGCTTTTGTTTTTCTTATTTGATACTGATCTGAATATATTTTGGCTCTGGACTATTATTCAAAAAGAACCAAGCATTTTGAAGGGATCAACTCAGGCTCTGGTATATTGTGACAGTTTTCAATCTTTTTTCTAATTTTATTGCTGAATTGAAAAAAAAAAGATTAATTAAAGAGAACAACTGCTGGAATGTGTAATGAAATAATCTGGAAATGCATTGTTGTTTCTTCAAGAGCATATGATGGTGCAGCCCCACAGGAAAAGCCCTGTGTTGTACTTTAAATATGGCTTTGGTGAGCAATAAATATGCATAGGCTCTTTATGTTTTCATTTATTTTAATAATTCATCTTTTCCTATGCAGGATAAAGCTCAACAGAAGGCACAGTTGAGAGCACAAATAAATTGTGGAGCACAAATCAGACTCTGCAGTCATCATGCAGATTTAACAATGGCAGTTAAAGAATTTGTTGGATTAGTGATTTACATAGTGGAAATGCAATAAATCACAAACCGGGCGCATGAATTGCATTCTGTTCTTAAGATAGTGGGGGTTCTTGTTGAGGAAAATAATACGGAGCAGCTTTATGTTTTGAGGGAGCATGCTGAATGATAACCAGATTTTATATTATGTTATTCCGTACATATGATTTGTTTTTATTGTTATAATATCATTCATATGAATCATCTGTGTTTTAATAGGGAATTTATAAGAACTATTTTCTACAAATAAATAAGGGGAATCGTTTTTTGAGAATATTGGTGGTGTCCACCCCTATTGTAACAAACACGGAAATGCACTCTTTGGTACCCCCACCCCCCTTTCCTTCCTGTATATTTGGACTGACAATCGGGTACTAGGCACAAACCCCATTGGGTTGACCATCAAAACATCACTAAAGTTTAGTGTCTCTCTGCACCTGTCATTTGTATTGTGTACTTGCGTAGGACTGGGCTCAGTGTTGATTTACAACTAAAATCAACCCTCTAGCTCACATTGAGCTAACATTAGCTTGAATAAATCTAAACTCAGCACACTGGAAAGCAGTTGTTGAGTTGGAGCCAAACCTGCATGGGTTGGGGAATCCATCCATCCATAGAAGATGTAGTGGTGGCAGGGGTGGAGGACGAGCCAAAAGAGGTAGAGGAACGCAAGGGAGATAGAGAGCATCTGGAGCAGAAGCATCAATAGGTGAGGTTAAGGAAAGAGTGGAGCTACTTCTTCTTTATCGTCTCATGTTGTATAGTGACTCACTACTGCCATGTGGTATTCCAAGACAGGCTAGGCTGGGGCTAGTTGGTTAGCATACTAAATTCAGCATTTACTGTCCTTAAGAAATCATGCATCACACATAATGTGGTATGTGCAACTGGAAAGGATCAACACATACATTTTCCAACTCTTGCAAGAACAAAAGTGTGCTATGTAATCTGATCATGCTTGTGAGGTTTCGAAACTCCTTTAGGCATTTTATGAGAGGTTTCAGGATGTGAAAAGTAAACAAAAGGAACAAACTTGTTTAGTGGTTAAAGGTGGAACCAGTTGATTTGCCTTACAGCATATGACACGAAACTGTTGAATAGGGACAAGCTCAATGCTTGGTAAAGAAACCTTGTTCTGCTTGAGAAGACACTGCATTTTTCATCTCTGTTCGGGACAACGTACAGCTTGGAGCAATTATTTTCAAAATGGACTCAAGACAGACTGACCCAAACCTGGAGAACCAGCTGTGAATGGCATTATCATCTCTATCTGACATCAAACACCTCAGCGAAGAGAAGCAGTTCCAGACATCACATTAGAAAGGTTAGTGTGGTCAAATGTGTTGCCCTTGAAGTATGGTATAAACATTTTATTTGACCTGGAAAGGAAAAAGGTGCCCCACCTCTGACACAGATTTCTAAGAATTCTGTTGTTCATTTTTGAATATTTGAATTATGTTGGTACGAGTCTTTCACTCTTCATAACTGTCTGAGACTATTGCAACAAGGCAGTGCAGACATGCAGTGTGAGAGTAATATTGGATTACAGAGTGTGTGTGTGTGTGTGTGTGTGTGTGTGTGTGTGATGGTGACCTCTCGGAGAGAAAGGTTAGAGACCTTTGGGAGTCATCTCATTAACTGCATGCTGGTGTGCATGCACAAACACAGACACAGCACATGGTCTTATTTTACAATGGCCCCCAGGAGATAGTCTAAGGCTTCCACAATTAATAAGGCTAATGGTTATTGGCTGGTGGCTAGGAACAAGGATATGAGATGTCTGATTGACCTGAGGTAAACATGTCACTTTATGGGTTAACAGATCCCTTCTGGATGGAAATGGAGCTTTTATGGGAGGCTATTTATAGAGAGAGGGACAATGAGAATGGGGAGAATTATACTAATGTATTTAATAGGCTTCTTTAGTGACTCTCATTTAATTAAGATGAATGGCATGAATTTCTCGAAAAGTGTGTGTGTCAACTTAAGTGTGAAGGAAAACCTGCAGCATGTGTTTAAAAAGATCAATCTTGCAGGATTTGAATGAGGAAGAAGACTTTCCGAGTAATGAGATATGTTCTGTAGTTTACAATAAAAAAAACATAGCTGTGGCTATACGTTCAGTGGGAAAACTGCTAAGCAGTATGTCTCTGACGGTCTCAGTTGAAAACTTTTACCTCTTATTTAAACGTTTTATCAGACAGTTTAAGTGGTGAAGTCAAAGAGGAAATCCAAATGATGAGCGGTATCTCTTGATGTGTTTCGATTCAAATTCGTGGCGCAAGACAGCAGGAGTTTGCATAGGTGGTCTTGACAGCGAGGATCTGTGTTCCATCTGTGGCTTCCTGAGATGCTATTGTCCTCTCATGCTCTTCCTCCCAGGTTTTGGTGCACTGCAGCCCTGAATTCTCTCAAACGTGCTGCATTGATATTCAGGGCCTGTTTCTGATCCCCATCAGCGCTCCCTCTCACTCTCTCTACCTCTCTCTCTCTCCTTCAGAAAACTAAACTAATGTACTCAAACTTTGTACAGAGTTATACTGTCAACACAGGTCTGAAATTAGGTGTATTTCAGACCTCCAAGACCTCTTTCTATTCTATTCTGTTGTACCTGCCGTCACCTGCAGTGCTGAAGCTGCTGTGGCAGCTGTTCTCTGGGCATGTTGGCATCAAGCTGTTGCTTTGATGAATAATCAGCTTTTTGTTTAGCCTCCATGAATTGATTTTGATTAGAATTTGAATCCGATTATTTCAGGGATGCGTGGGATCACTTCACCTGAACACCATATACTGTCCATAATACAATATGTATACAGTACATAAACCCTTGAGAACGTAGGGAATTGTGGCTTAATCTGATCTCCTTAAAAGTATAGCTCCAAGGAGATGGACAAATGGTAAAAACAGCAGCAACACTTAAAAAATAAAGAACGTCTTAATCGTCAGACCAATGTATTTTGATTTGTGGTTTTCATCACGGTCATAAAGTTGTTCTTTTCATTACCAATTGCTAACTTAAGTGTTGACGTAAGTTCTCTTTCTTTAAACATCCAAATGTAAGCTCAACCGACAACTCTCGGCAGGCAGCTGAAGTGCAAGTTTCTCAAAAGTGGTCATCTCCAGTCAAAGTCCAGTGCAGGACATGTTGTCTCAGATCAATGTGAGCTGTAGATGAGACTGCTTAGCCCGGTGCTGTTCTTTACTGAAATTAACCATGACAGAATCCTTCAAACCGCCACACAATAGCCCCCTTTCTGTTACCTAATGCTTCATTTTCTCAAAACTTGGCAGATAACTGAAGACACACTCCTCAAGTGTAAACAGCTGTGTAGCACTTGTGCTACTGTAGAGCATGCAGCAAAAAGCTGAGACCTCTACTGTAAGTATGTCAGTACATGCTGTGTATTGTATGTCCCGAGCTCAGCTCTGTTTGATGCTTACTCATCCTATAGTGGGAATAACCCTAAAGTTTGAGAATGCTGCTAGTGAGGCTGGTGCTGACTGTGTTGCACAGTGAGACAAAGACGCAGGAAGAATAGACACTGACAAAACACAAGAGTAAAAACACACACATACGAATAAAAAAAGACAGAAAGTGAGAGAGGAAACAGTTAGACACTGTGAGGTTCTCGCTCTTCTTCTTTTCCCTCTCCCTCTCCCTGCAAGCTGTGACAAGATGAGATCTGGGATAGTAACGTGACGGCAACATGACACAAAGCTGTTATCCTTTCCTGTCGTGCCTGGCTTGCTGGATGGCCAGATGACTGTCAGAGGCAGAACAGGTGTGTCGGTGTGTGTAGGTGTGTGTGTAGGTGTGTGATAGAGGTGAATGAGCCAGACACGCAGACAAACTTGCACACGTATAGGCAGGTACAAGAAAGCATCATGTCCTGCAGCCACTATGTCCACAGGGGTGAGCTGCATGCAAGTTTGTGCGTGTTGTGCGAGCATCCCGATCTGCAGAAGACAGGAATGAGACCCGACAACGACGCATGTCCTTGAAAGTTACCCTCCCCTCTTTTTCTTCCATCTCCTCCCACTCTGTTTTTTTCACTCATGCACTCCCTCCTTCCTTACCTCTACATCCTTCAGTCCAGTTTTCGCCAATCACTCTTATTTCTATAATCTTTCTGTTTCCTCTGTCTACCCCTGCCCCCCATTTTTTCTCAATCTATCTTCCTTCTCCTGTCATGGAATAAGGTTGTGATTGTGTCTACAGTGGACCCTCTGCTATCCTCTGGGAGCAAAATGTCAAAGACAGTGAGACGAGGGAGCCAGGGAGTAAGAGAAACGTAGTGAAGGATTGACTGTCACATTTGTTCCCTTCTTCTTCCAACCTTCTTTTCTTCTCTATCCTCATCAATTTATATTTTCAGTTATCTGTCTTGATCTCTCTAATCAGTCAGGGAAAAGTCTTGTCAAGTGAAGAACAGCCTCTCTGCTATGCAGCACTACACATACACACACACCGACACTGACACCGACACACACGCACACACATACAGTTTTGCGCGCGCACACACACACACACGCCCACCCCTGCTGCCTGCTGACATGGTACAGGCTGTGCATTGAGACAGCCCCAGCTGAGGCAGGAGCAGTGAGAGTGCTGCTTAGCGAGTCTCCACACACACACGCACACCTACACTCACTCACATACACATCCACACACATTCACACATACACACACATACTGAAAGCCACTGTGGTGGTTAGTCCGCTGCTGCATGTGCCGTTGCAATATCATTTTTAGGTGGGAGGATTTTTATGTCACGATGATGGTGGTGATAACCTTGCTACCATGTAAGTATACGTTACCCTTATCTAAAATGTAAATGGAAGAACAGCTTATCTGCGTTATGCTGGTTTCATTACTGGCTTTTTATTCTGTTGGTATAAATCATCTGCATGTTGGGAGGCTGCACTGTGTGAATATCTGTACATGTTGTCCCTTGTGAGGTTTGTGGGTACGCAGAATGTCAAGTATATTGTAGCCCCGTATCTGCAGGCGAGGGGTTTTGAGAGGATGCTCTGTAATAGAGGGAGAGAGCGACATTTGAAGATGAAGGATAGTCCGTGGTAGCAATATTTGCCTGCAGAATGGAGTCATGCTTGATCGATGTAGTTGATCTTTACATGTATTATATATTTGTATATATTTAATCCTCTTGACTTGTAATTTCTCTAGATGTAAAAATGTCTCACCTGTTCATCTGCTGGCACAATGAAGTCCCTCCTCTTTGTCACACTTACTGACTGGTGCTGACACAGCAGCAGGTCCGCTGCTGTAACTGATCATGTGTGTCTGCAGGCTAGCTGTCTTCACTGCATTAGCTAACTGACTGGTTTGGCGTGGTGACAATATTAATAAGGAGCATTATCACCTCTCCTCCATGACCTGTTGGCTCTCTGCTTTCTCTGACTGTCTGGCTCCGTGGCTGACTCCCGTCACAGGTTGATGATTTAGTAATGCGACTAGCTGGTTAGTTATTTTCTTGCTCGTCTTTTCAAACTGACTGATCATCGCTCCGACTAACTGACACTGTCGCTGCCTTCTTAACCGGTCAGTTCAGTCGGCAGCCTGTTAGTCGATGTGTGCACTAAAAAACATCCATTCCAAGAAATGCCATCAGTCACTCAACCAGTCTCGCCACCAACTTAGTCAACCAGCGGGTTGTTCAGTCACTCATGCATTCATGCAGTCAGCAAATTAGTTATTCAGTCATTCATTCAGTCAGTCTGCCACACTGTTACACAGGCTGTCATAGGAAATTGATTGTGCCTCACTTGGGACGACTGTGTGACCTCAAACATCAGCTCCACTGCACCAAGACGGCCAGACAGCTCAGAATCAGAGTGTCAGTCCTCTTTCACCCCTCTCTCTCTCTCTTTCGTTGTCCCCTCACTCTTTCTCTTTATCCAATCCCTTTATAAAGCATACATAACTCACATGTAATGGGGCTGTCGTGAGAAAAGATACATATGACTGTGCAAATTGACTGGAAGTGGAGTAAAGAAGCAATAATTGGAGCAAAAGAGATGGACTATTTTCTTTACGACAATGTCTCATGGTCATATTAATCTCCCTGTCTTTAAGCAACATTTTATATAACTTAACCATACATTTAATGGTGTGGTAGGAGAGTAGTAACGCAGTAAACATGCAGTGACAGATTCCACCTCTGTCTAAAACTTGAGACCTAAATAGAGAAATTTAAACCATGTGAAGTTTCGATTTCCACATCAGTTCAGGAGTATATTCATATTAGTACTGTATCCCCAGGTCTTTCCTTTAGTAGTATGGTAACATGAGAAGGTACTTACATACATATATACAAAAATATGCCTGTTTATGATTTTGTGTCATGATATATACATAAGAGGAACAACAGACGTGTGCTTGAAAAACAAAGAGAGTAAATCCATGCCCCGCGCTGCTCTGTCATATCTCAATCTGTTCGCGTCGCAGTGCATTAAAGTTTGCTGTGTCATCATCACCTCTGTGTAGCACAGCGACAAGTACAGTGCTGAAGAGAACTGTCATTTTGCAGCAAGAAAAGGACTCGTGCTGTTAAGTGTTCATTTATTACTTCTCGTCTCATCTGTAATAACAAATGACAGAAGATGAAAGATGGTGTTTGGTCATTTTTATAAATAGTTTGTTTTGTGTTTGTGAGCCTTTCTACCAGAATAGGAGATGCAAGAGGGCTGAGAGGAGAGAGAGGGCTGTCATACAGTTGGAGGACAGTTTTATTTTTATTCTTACTCATAATCCATTTAAAGAATTGATCAATTATTTCTAAGAGGCATTTGGAGCAAAAAAAAGACATTTTAAAGAGGAACCCTCTAATTGTATCTGAAGAGATGGACGTGTTAAAAGTTTGATTGACTTCAGATTTCACGAGGGTAACAGGATGTTACTTTATGATTTTTACCCCCAAAAAACAAGTGACCATACTGTAAGATGAAAATAAGAAAATGCATAAGAAGAAGCAGGATGTAAGCACTTGCAGCCACTTGACACTGACACCCACTGGTGTTTTTTCAATTGGTCTAATCCATGTTCAAATCACTCATTGTGAGAATTGACAATGCAGAGTGTTGGTCTTCATACATTAGTCTGTGGTGCACTGAGAAATGGTAATCAATAGCTTTTCCCCCCCCGATACCTTACCTTTACTAGACCATATTGAGCACTTTGTAAAGCTGGGGCAAAGCTTTTTGCGACAAAATGTGATTATTTGTGGATTATTTGGCAAATTTTATTTTCTCAAATATACATATTTATTGTAACATCTCTGTAGTAAAGCAGCTGAGGTCATGTTTATGCAGATCAAATGGCAAAGGTTCCCCTTTTCTTCATTAATCTCTATTTAAGGTCTTAGACCACCTGTTCACGTTTGTATTTTTCATATGCAAACATTTAAATTCACATCAAAATACATTTTTAATCAGATTAAAGGGGTGTTTGGAATTAGTGTTAATTTTGCAATGTTGTGTGTTGCAATATGCTTTGCTACTTTCAGGTTGTTTCTCTCTCTCTCCACTTCAATGCCAAAAAGCAACTCAAGGCAATGCCATCATTTACCATATTAAAGTGGTTAATCCAAGTGGCTGAAAGAGCTTGTCTCATGTCATCACCAGCTCCAATTTCGACACTGTTTTGTAATAAGGATATACAGGGTACACTGTGCCCCTCTCAGGACATAAAATGTCAAGTTATTAAGTTGCAGTCTTGAAAAACACATTTCTTACCATTGTTTGTACTTAACAGGTATTTCATTGAACATATTATATCCTGGTAAGTGGTTGAAATGTTTTTTTTGGGATGCAATACAAGTTTTTTAAATTACAGATACAGTAGATATTATATAATAATCTTAGTTTGACATTGCATGTAACAATGACAAATCAATGACAATTTTATGAAGTGAAACCCAATTCAGACAAAATTACACTATTCGTCTGAGGCCTGATGCACAATGTCCTGTACTTACGTTATGTTCAAGGAGGTTACAGTCCCCGGACTTCTGTTACTCCTCATCTTTGAAAAAATTGTCTCTCTCCTCCTCTCCATTCCTCTCCTTCTGTTGTAGTCCCCTTCTAGCACACTTAGCCTGCATGTGTTGAATTTAATTAGACCAATAACTCCCTCATGATTTCCACAGGCTCATCTGGAGCAACGAGAGGGCCATTGCAGCAGCAAGTTCAATGTGTGTATTTGCCCATGCTAACGAAATTTCACACAGCATGTAGTAGTGAAAAACATGTGTCTGATCTTACTCAGTGAGTGAATACATGAATATATATATGCATGATTATATTAATAGTTTAAATGTTTAAAATAATAATATTCTTCATATATATATATGTGTATATATATATATATATATATATATCTCTCATTCACCCCAGTCTGTTCTTAAGACTTCAGAATACCTAAGAGGTGATCCTGCTGATTCTCAGTCACTATTTACAGGCTATGTACTGCACTGTTAGTATGTTCTGGTTTGAGTGCAACTAATCTTCATGAGGAAAAAAATTACATAAATGTGTTTGTTGCACTGAAATGGTTACCGGTGAATCTTTTGTAAGCCCTCTCTTTTGTTCTATTAACAGTTAGATAGACATGCTCTACTGCATGCATTTCAATTCCTCCTTATCTCCCTGTAGAGAGCTGAATTCAAAGCCAGAATAACATCCCTGCGTCTCTTTCTATTTCTAGTCTATCTTTCTAGGCCTTATGCCGGTTGTCCTATTTTTCAGTGAAACCTGGAACACCATTATCAGTCCTTTTCTTCCTGTGGCTAAACCAACGCTCGTTCTCCAGAAACAATGGCACAAGCACATCGCCAGGGCCAGATGTTTTGCCAGCTATTTATGTAGATTGTAGTCCACCATTAGACGGATTTGTCACAGATACTCAACATAGGATTCTCACAGACTCCAAATGTACCCCCGGATGAAGAGTCTGGCATTAACATATATATATATATATATAATTTACCGCTGGTGGTAAAAGAGACAAACATGCAGATGGGAGGTAAACAGACAAAGGAGAGGTTCCGAACAGGCAGACACGCTTAGGGGTTTAATTAAAGGTACACATTCAGAAAAACCTTGTTATTAAGGACACTGATGACCCTTAAGTGAACTGCAGTCAGCATTCTGTTGCTCATGCTAACATGCATTCCTGCACTCTATAGTATATATGCTTGTGAACTAATCCATTAAGTTAGGGTTGTTGCATGATACTTTGCATACATAAGCTAGTTAGTATTTAGCAAGCTTTAACAATTTAAAAACTTTAATCAATTTGCTAAAATACTGTGCTAATATTGCAGCATAATAGACATTTTGTGTGTAAGATTTGGGTGAACGGGACCAATTGGCAGAATATAAAATAAATATGTACAAATGTTGTACAAATTGTACTAGAACGGGCCCTTTTATCTTTAAATACTTTATATTCAAATAGGGAGAGGGTCCTCTCTACGGTGGCTGCCATGTTTTTTACAGCAGCCCAGAGACGATGAATGATCCCCTCGTGAACGTGCATATTCTTCCCATATCAAACCCGTCTTCAAGTCTTACACAATGTGTGGCCGCTTAACAGATTAGTCAGACATTTTGTGCAAGTGTCGGTGTCATCCAGTTTTTTCAGTCACTTTTATTTGGGTGGTCTGTCGCTCAGTGTTCTGGGACGGTGAAGCTAAAAAAAAAAGTTTTATGTTAAAAATAGACGCACTATTCTAGAGACACTATTCTATTCCATTATTTTATATCCCTTGAAATGACAAAGCAGTCAGGTGCCATGCTGTTCACCTCAGATGCTGTCTCCCTATGCATGCCCAGCAGCTGCACAGGAAGGTGTCCTGTGGGCAGCTGTATCATGCTTTTTGATTCCCGGATGTTTTGTGGGTACAGATTAATTGGCCCGTTGAAAAGCAGCATTAAAGCGACTACACCCAAATCTAGTAACAGACGAGGGATCTGAGGTCAGGATCTCGGCACATGCCACAAATGGATTTCTTAGTTTTTAACAGCTGGGTTTTGTTGACACAGATAATTGCTCCTGCTAATTAGTATTAGGTCGAACCAGCATGAGCAATCCTGTTATAACTATTTGTTCGTGTATAAATGCTCACAACATGACAAATATCATAATGATGATAATTGAATCTCAGGCTCTTGACATCAGGGGTAATTTCTGAAAGTGGGGTGAAAATAAACATGCATCTATGTTCAGTGCTCTTATATGACTGAGCACATTTCTTTTCCTGTGACATGAGCAGAGAAGAGGGCATTTCAAGTTCGTCCCTCTCCTTTCACCAGTGTGTAACTGTACAACAAACCATATGTGGCAGAAATTACAAGACCAAAATAAATTTAACCTCTACCAAAAAACATGTTTTTCTAAACACATGTAAATACAAGGATTAGTCTAAGCCTTATCGGAATTAGTGATAAAAAACTACAAAATTTCAGGATCTGTCTGCGCACACACTCATATGAGTAATAAAAGTCATGCGTAATATCAGCATGTTAGAAATTTTACCCAGAACCTTAACTTACAACTTTAAATTCACGGCCTCTGCCTCATTAAACACAACCTTTAAGCATTCACCTTTGGAAGTGATGATGCAGGATCTTTCTTGGTTAGAAACCTTCTCGAGCAAGTATCAGCCTCAGTAAAAACACACAGTAGCTGTGACTTGTCCACATTAAATAATACATCTTTATGTATATTTTATCACATTGCATTCAGTTAGAGTATGGAGCACAGATTCCAATCTGTTAGGCTCTTTTGAACATAACTTAAACATGTTGCTTATTTTCCTGTGGATGTCATGTGTACGGTGCTCAGATTAATGAATCCTCATCTGAGCCATTTGGTGGATGATTGCGTTGTTGTTTGTAGCCTTGCCTCTAGTTGAAGGGGTTACAGGAAAGACTTTACTTGGCAGCGTGGTACTGATTACCCAGAACCATAGAAAATCACATGAAGTCATTGTTAATGATAAAAAAACAATATATTCAAACTTCTTTCTGATATAATAATATGCAAATCATCTCATTGCTCCTGATTCTTATTGTCATCCAATTCCCGTCTGCACCACTCTTTCCTTGTTTTAAAATATGGAAGCTAACTACAGGATAGCAACGCTTTAGAGGAAAAGAAAAGATTAAATAAAGAAAGACACGTTTCACTTCACTCCCTCTACCTTATAATTTACCAGGGGTTCACTCCCCTAAGTTTCCGTCAAGGTGATTGACAGCAAGGTGCCATGCTCCGGAGGAATCGGGCCGGGAGTTGAGTCTAATTGGATAATTCATCAGAAGAGAGCAGACATGCTCCTATTTTATAGGATGATCTCCTGCAGAGGCAAAACTGCAGCAGATGCACCAGAGTATCGTGTCTACTAGTATACTGCTATTTAGCATTAGATCATTATGTGCAGACAACATTTTGTTTAGATGGTTTTTCAGTAATTATAACCATACGTATTTTTGCATGTATTGGTTACGGCTGTTAATGGGCATCCACACCACTACTTTAGGCAGGATTGCACTTTACATCTCCCTTCAGAGCGTAACAATGCTGCTTACATTGTATAATGTAATTTAAACACCAAGTACAACCTGTACAAAATATTAAATATTTACTCATTTAAATCAATGTGAATGCTGATGAAAATATGTTACGCTGAAAGAAGAGAGGGAACGAGAGCGAGCAGGCAGTTGAATATGAAACACAGAGCTAGGCGAGAGGAAAGGTGGCATTTTTACAACAGCCACAAATGGTGTGAGTGCTGCAGAGCCAGGAAATGAAAAAGAGGCCGGTGAAGTCAGGAAGGAAGCGACTGTGATGGAGGAACCTACAGTGGCACAACCATATTATTGAGGAGGAGGTTGTTTTTAATAGATGTGAATGATGCGGCCTGCTGGAGCTTCTTGTCTGGACCAAAGGCTTATATCACTCAGTGTGCCACCCTCTGTCCTCTTACCCAGTCATCTCACAGCTACAGCATATCATCACCACTTCTCACTTTCTCGCTTCTCACTCTCACTCTGCGGTGACACGCAGCAACCCCTGCAGCCATCGGGGTTGCCTGGCCAACTGCTTCTCTTCAAAAGCTCCTCACGATTTATGACTGGACATAGCACACACACAGTATTTGTGTGTCTCTCTCCTCCTTTGTATTTTTCTTCTCTTTAGCCTGATATAAGTGGAGCTGCAGTCCTTTGCGAGCTCCTGCACTAGTTTCCAAATTTCCTTTTCTTCTTCAGACTCTGTCTGCGGCGCTTAGTTAGCATGACAGCTGCTTTCAATCCAATTAGAGAGCACTGATGGTGCCAGAACGGCTCTCCGTGTGGTTGTTATATAACAATTCACCTCTGAGACAATGTCAGTTTACATGGATAATGCAGTGCAGTATTGCAGTGCAACTTCTATCTGATATGCGCATGTACGTATTTTAGGGGATTCCCTGATCATTGTGCACCATTTCAGACAATTTCACAAATAAGTCAGGGCACACATTAGCAGTGTCATACACAACCTATACATACACAATAAAACTACTTATTCTTTAGGAGTTCATTGGGTTTTTTATTAGAACTCTCAAGCAGCACTGTTATAAGTACTTGCTTTGTCATGCTGTCATTGAATCATGCACAAATCCTTTTGAAAGTGATAAAGCTACAACCAATCAACTAACTTGCTGATTGGTTGTAGCTGGACACAATTTTTTGAGACTGGCAGTGAGGTGATGATGGGTTATTTTCTAAGCATCGACTCACCACAGTCATTGTTTCTGAGGCTGAAGTTTTCTAGCGGTGATGCATCACTGTTGTATCACATTGTAAATTGTTGATCTTATTTGCTCCCCTACATATGAAATCTGATCAGTGCTCTTGAACATGTTTTGAACTAAAACTCTTCATGTCATGACACAAAGACCCATGAGCCTTTCTTAACCTGACATCTGAAATTATGATGTGATCTTTTTGAACGTGCAGGTGTGCAGCGCAGCATCCCCTGTCATTGAAATCTCCTGCACTACTTTTTGTCACAGGCAGGGGGGGTTGTATGCCAGCTTGTATGCTGCTGGTGTTGGTGATGGTGCAGTGGGCACAGCTCATACCTCAGCTCTGCCTCACTTTGCTCAAGGACATTTTGAGACAGACACGCAGAGAATGCCAATGGCTTTACTGTGGAGGGAAAAAAACTACCTACCGCTCGTCAGACCAGGAACTGCTCATCAACGCACAAGCACAGTTTGATCATTGCACTAAATTATAATACATCATATTTTATGACACATGATAGTTTTAAAGTGTGAATTTGAACAAGTCTGTCTTAAGGATAAATTGAAGTGAGGCTAAGATCATGATATCACATTTAAGAGCTCTATAACCTACAGCGTTAGACTAGAGATTCAATCTTTAATCCTTAAAAGCCTCACATACCAATAGAAAATATTGATAAGCTAGGGAGGCATCTTTTGGTATCATATTTGAGTGTATAAACTTTTAATTTTATTGAATTATTGACTCAGGCTGCCAGTCTGCAAAGCACTTAAGAATATAAAGTGCCCTTGCAGCAACACTAATAGAAAAGGTACTGCAGTGATGCAAAGTATCCTTGTAGTAACATGTTTTCTATTTCAAGTGCACTAACAAAACATTTGACAGAGATACAATACATAACAATTGTTCATTAAAATGTCTATTTTGTTTACTTGTGTACTTACATAATCCAAAATGTTTATAACAATGTTAAAAGTCAAAGAAATCCCCAATTTTATTGAAGGTAACGGGACGCCTAACTCCCTAATATCCACTTTACCAATGGCTTTACCAGTCTCTGCTGTAACTTTGGGGAAAAACAACTAATGATGAAGAAAAAACACACTGCTAGCTAGTTAGCCAGTTGGCCAGTCGGCTGTTTTTTCTTGAAACTATTTGTATTGGTAACCCGTAGCAAGTATTCATTGTCGTTTGCTGCGTAACGTGAATAAAACTTAAGCCCCTTACCTCATGAACGTGACTTGCGTCTGAGTCTAGTTTGGTAGATTTTTAGCGACTGTGGTGGTGAATTCAACCACTCCCACGATCCCACTTGGTGGCCAAAGTTACATTTTGTATGTGTAAGTGAAAAAAATAAGGGCCAAAAGCTAACGACTACTACATGTCATGTAGAAAATTATTGACCAACTGTTCAGTGGTGTTTGATTTCTGAGGTTTTTCATTCGTTTTTCACAAGGCAAACATGGTCTTAGCATCTGGCCACAGAGCTCTGTGTCTTAATATGAATCCCATATGGTGTTCAAGTTCATAAAGTCCAATTAAGTGTTCTTGCACATTAGGTAAGAAGAAAAAGCTGTTGATTATTTCAAAAGCTGCTCTTTCTCTTTAAGTATTTGATCATATGTTACTCATTATTCACTGTCAAGCCTTGGTGAGCTTGCCAGCAATTATGCTGAAAGACTGGTAGGTAGGCAGGGAGGTAGACAGAAGAATAGCACAGCAGGGAAGTGTTCAGTCAGGTGCAGGTAGACCGGTAGGTCAATGCAGATTCAGCGGGCAGACAGGTAGGAGGAATGGATTTGGAGTGTTGGTGGAAATATTGAAGGCAGAAGGTTTTTGCAAGGGCTAACAAAATCAGCAAAAGCTCCATACCCCCAACATTTAGCATGAAATTTGCCTCTTTGATGTTAAAAATATTAAACAGTGAACAGGAACCACTTTGACACACTGTCTTTATTAAGGTGTCATCTGTGAATGCACACACATCGACAACAGCTCTGCTCACAGGTGCCCTCCTTTTGCAAGGAAAGAAGAAATCGATTTTGCACACATAAAGTACATCACCTGCTCTGAAGTGACTCGGGTATCAGCACTGCACCTCACCTTTATTTTTTGTACCTATGAATATATTGTGCTCTCCACAATCTCCCTCATTCCCCTGCCTCTCTCTTTTCCCTTCATTTCTCTCCCACCCACTTCTCAAACGCTCCCACTCTTGCATATGCATGCTATTGTAAGTTAAAGACAGGCAAATGCATGCCAGCAGAATCTACCACCACCACCACCACCAGTCACTTACATCACCAACATGATGATATGAAGCTGGAAATACACAACCTTACATGGTCAGTGATGAAGAGCTGCGCTGACTTTCTGTGTTACATTTATCATGTAACACTGCATTGCTATCAACTATGTTATCTTTATTTCAAACAAGAACAGTTTTGCAAATTATGGAAGAACAGGTTCAGCTTGAATTAAGGTTGAGTAAGAAGTGTTTTTTTCCTGGAGGGTACAAATGTACAGACACAGCTTTTTTGTACTTTCAGAAAAATGTTAATCAGTGCTCTGGTAAAGGGCAGATCAGTATTTACAGACTGTGACCAATGCACCTGCACAAGACAAGTTAATGGACAGAAAACCAGCCTTGCTCTTGGTGTGGAAGCACAGTGCAGGTACTCAGGGATGAGTGGTCTCTCTCTCTCTTGCAGGTGGTCCATCTGGTGCAAAAGAGAATTACCTGTGTGATGTAGCTTCTCTCCTCAGCCAGCCACTTCATTAACCATTCAGGCACACAAATAAACACACATTTCCTGGGAGAGCGTTTGTTTGCTTTCATTTGACGGGTTTTGGAAGCTCTGGCCGGCACAGATGTCTGCCTTGGCATGCAGAGACTACCGCCAACATTGATTGGACCTGATTGGCAGGCCAAGGGGGGGCAGCATAAAAGGTTGGAGAAAATACACAGAGGAAGATGTAGTCCTGCCTCAAGCTGTTCTAGTT
Organism: Hippoglossus hippoglossus; assembly: GCF_009819705.1. Classification (NCBI taxonomy): domain Eukaryota; kingdom Metazoa; phylum Chordata; class Actinopteri; order Pleuronectiformes; family Pleuronectidae; genus Hippoglossus; species Hippoglossus hippoglossus. The sequence goes on from NC_047155.1 coordinate 10,619,989, forward strand.
TTGTTTAAAAAATGGAAACTATCCAAAATCATACTATATGGGAATATAAGTATTGCTTTATCGCTATATTGATACATAGGAAAGAAATTCTCTCCTTAATCGGCTTTACAGAAATGTCTTGCAGGTTTAGTGGTTTGCACCTGTCATTGCCGACTTTGCCAAATGCTGTCTTACTTTGTCACTTCGGTAAGGCCTGGCGCTCATTAACACACAGGACTGCTTCCTGTAGAGTTACAGATGTGGATTGTTGGCAGGGTCTCTTGCCACCCTGAAGTGACAAGGTCGCTGCCCTGCTGTTCCTGATCGCACAATTGTGTCTACTATTCTCATCTGTATCATCAGGCTTGGTATGCGTGACTGGACACCTTGCGGATTTTTGTCAGCCTGGCCAGTTTCAGCAGGGCATGTCGCCAGTACAGAGATTTTGAAAGTGCCCTGTACCTCTGGGTTGCTGAGTCTTATCTGCGGTTGCATGGACTCACTGTTAATTCACATTTCTACCAAAAAGGCAACAATTTAGCAGAAAAGCTGCATCTTGTAACATGTTACTCTGTGTTGTTAGCTCATCTTCCGTTTGCTAACTGCTCTACCATCATATACTTAAAGGGGACATAGCATGCCCATTTTACCACAAGTTGATATGGTTCCTTGGGGTCTTAATGAAATGTCTGTAACATACTTTGGTCAAAATACCACAAGGATCATATAAAACAGCACCCTTTTTACCCTGTATAAAACAGCCCTCCACAGAGTGACCTGTTTTGAGTGCCTGTTCCTTTAAATGCTAATGAGCCAGCTCCCCCCTCCCCCCTCTCCCCCCATGATTTTAAACGATATAAATTACATATTTTATATGATATAAATTATCAAATATGCATCCCATACTTTGTATTCCCCTTGTTGTCCTGGAGTTTTTATTTTCCCAATCACATAATTAAATGTCCCCCTCTGCCCATCCACTACAAGCACACAAGCAGACAGACAGAGAGAGAAAGAGAGGTGGGGGGGGGGGGGGGCTATGAAGACCATCATTTACCCCCGAACCCCGACATTCAACGGGTACAACAACAAGCGGAGAAAGCAGAATCGCGGGCTGACCTTATATATACAGTCTATGGGGCTGACCAGCGGAGAAATGCTCGTCCCGTGTGAACAGCCAGGCGGCTGCGTGCTGGAGAACGGCGCTGCGCTGCCTCGCAGACCATGCCAAGACCATGTAGGGAGACTTCCAGTTCCTTGTTCCAATACCCAGGAAGCGCAATCGAGTCGCTCAAGCATGACGTTTCTGACTTAGAGGAACTATAACAAAACGCGCGAGTGTTTTTTCCCCAGAGTTTTTGGGTTGGTAGACATGCCAGATACCCACATTAACCTGTAGAAGCACTAACAAAGTGGAATTTGCATGCTATGTCCCCTTTAACATATCAAGAATATATGTTTTATATATATATTTGATTAAAATGTTTTATTTAATTGTTGAATTATTGACCCCTTGTGGACCTCATAGCTAAATTACTTGCAGTTTTAATAGTATACATAACAGATGGGTCTCCCCCTGTGTGGGTGGGTGGTGCTTCGGATGGTGATAATGATATTAATAATGAAACCTTTTTGGTGGAGAAGTGATCCATGTGTGACATGCTGGATCACTGATGTCATTGATTAAAATAATAAATTGTGACAATATTGTGTTTTCCCTGTCAACAAATATCATGGAAAGACTATGATTAACAATTATTTATTGTGTTGCATTTTCCTCTGTGCCATTGACAGTATAAACTGTGAATCACCGTAGAAGAGTAAATTGCACTTTACCATTTTAACACCACACAAGTCTCCTTTATAAGCAGAGTGTAGTTCTAAGATGAGAGGATGGATAGAGAGGAAGGTGTCTTCATGGACTTTTAGCATATGAGGAGGTCGCTTGATGTAGATTGAGAGAGAGCTAGTGGTGAGGTAGCAGCTCCACGGCTCAGCCCATCCTCCCTGTGACAGCACATCGTTACGTGGTGCCTCCCTGCTCTGTCGTCAGAGCAGCCCCAGCCACCCACCCGCGCACAACTCCTCTCTGCTCTGCACCAGAAAGGAGCATCCTCTTCTCTCTGCCCTCCCTCTCTTTCATATCGTCTTTCTCTCCTTCTCTATCCGTTGCTGTCCTCAGAATGAGGTTAGCAGCACCAGTAACAGCAGCAGCAGCAGTAGATAGAGACAGTAGAGACACAGTCACTGCAGCAGCCAGGAGAGACTGTTCTTCAGCTGTGCACCACCCACCGCTGCATTCACCACTGCCCTGAGAACGCAACGCTCATCCTTGTTCTCTCTCTCTCTCTCTCTCTCTCTCTCTCTCTCTCTCTCTCTCTCTCTCTCGCTCTCTCTCTCTCTGTGTCTCTCCCTCCTCCTCCTTCTCCTCCCTCACCTTCTGTCCTATTTGGATTCGACTCTCTCTCTCTCGCTCTCTCTCTCTCTCCCTCTCTCTCTTTCTCTCTCTGTAGCACTGATGGGGAAGACCACCATGTAGAGACGGAGAGGCAGCGGAGGCAACAGCAGAATAGCAGCAATGGGAAGCCACACATGGAGCGGGTCTGGACTGCAGCCGTGGTGAGCCTGAGACCTACAGGACTTGCAACCCCCATCATTGCCCTACTCAGGACCTGACCACTGGGGCTGTCCAACGCTCACCTGGATGCTCCCCACTTGTGTTTCATCGCCCCCTCCTCTCTCCTCGTTCTTCACTGCTCTTTCTCCTCTTCTTGTTTCTTCTCTTTGATGGTTTTTGGTCTGCTGATATCCGACAGCCTCTCCTGAAACAGAGAAGCTGCTCATCCCCTTGGATTTTTCCCCCATTTTAACCTGTGTAAATCTGCCAACAGTACCTTCAACTGGCATTCCTTTTTCCCTTTTTTGATTGTCGCCTGCTTGATACCTATTTTGGATTTTTTCTCTCAACTCATCTCTCTGTTGTGCAGGCTTTTTGATTGATCTATAAGCAATAACAAACACTTATCTAACTGACTTGACTAGCCGACATCATGGGGGACATGTCGAACAGCGATTTTTATGCCAAGAACCAAAGAAATGACAGCGACCGGGTGGCTGGCTTCGGCTGCTCGGTCATGGAGCTGCGCTCGTTGATGGAGCTGCGTGGCACAGAGGCGGTGGTCAAGCTCCAGGAGGACTACGGGGATGTGGAGGGAATGTGCACACGACTGCAAACCTCACCCACAGAAGGTAAGTCCCCGTGCTTGTCTCAGTGTGCACGTGCATTGGTGTGTATGTGAATATGCAGACTGGTGTGTATTGTATGAAGAACCTCATCTTGAGGTGAAATAATTACTGTGGGTTTGGATATGAATCAATATTTACCTGTCATAACGGCTTTATTTGATATGAAAACCATTGGTTAAAGCACAGACACTCAGAAACCCTGTAAAGCACCTCGAGAAATGCGTAAGCACAGCATCACACAACAGCAGGCAGGGGAGGGAGGGAGTCCCGTTTGAGGGGACTAATGAAAATCCTCCTCAGCCTGCATGTGTTCGATCTCTTTAGTATGCATAGAAATCTCTCCGGACAGTTTAGCCTCTGTCACTCCCCCCTCTCTCACACAAGCCCCCATGCCTCCCTTGTCATTCTCCTGTCCGTACAACACAGGAGCGCTTTTGGCCACGTTGGGTATATATATTATAAATTATAAAAACAAACCTGTTTCACATGTATTCTTATCCTATTTAGTAATTGGAAAATGTAATAATTATTCCCTTCCTTCAGCACAAATACCACATTTTTATGTATTTGTCCTAAAAAAAAGCAGATTCATTTACTGTAGTTGCATTAAAATTAAGTATTTGTTTCATTAATAAGAACAATACATACCTGTCACAGAATCCTAATCACATAGCTATATTTACTTATTCGTTTATTATTTCAATGTCTCCATTTATTGTCCCTTCTGCTGAGAAACAGTGAAGCAGCAGTACAATGAGCACATACAAGTGACCCACTCTCATGGCTCCATCTGTGTTGAATCTGTTAAAAATCATCCCCCCCCCCCCGATGTCAGGATCATTGATCAGTATTCACATAGCGTCACCTGTGTGATATCAGAAGTCACCTGTAACCTGATAGGATGATACTCATAGAAGATTGTGTTTCCTGGTCTTCTCATCCAATAACACCACTTCCAGGTCAGCTGGTGATAGTTCCTGGAGCTCGACAACAGCAGAGTAAATGAGATCAGTGCAGAGTTAAACTAACAGTCAAATAAAAGCTCCTATTAACACTGAATCAGATACAGATGCAGTGTCTGTTGGTGATCACCATATTCGCAGCATCTGAGTGAAATGAAGCCCATAGAACTTAAGAAATACTGAAATGAAACTGAATTTAAATGAGCAATAAAATCATCATAAATTGATAAATTATAATTTAATTTTCCCTTTCTCGTGAGCTTTCTGACTATTGCCTTTTCTCCATGCGCTAAACACTAACCCAGAATCACAGCCTGCAGACTTGCAATAAAGCCAAAATTAAAGTAATTACAATTCTCCAAAAGAAATAGGAAAAGTCTAATTATTGGAATGCTTTCTATCACTGGTAATCTCATTTGTTCAACCTAGCATTTCATTTTGATTTCTTTCTGTTGTCTCCAACAGTGTTACTGACATTGTGGGGAAAGTACATTTTACACTTCATTATCTTAAAACATTACAAAAAGGAAAAGCAATGAATAATACACCAAGGTTTTTCCCCAGTTTTGTCGATGGCTGATACATAATAATACAGTTTATTTGAAATATTGAAAATTCTCTTATGAAAGGTTTTCCAGGGAATCTGCATATCTACACCACCAAGGAGGTAATGTCTTCACCTGTCCATTGGTTTGTTTATAGGTTGGTTGTTTGACAGCAGGATGACACAGAAACTACTGAACGTCCATGAAACTTTGTGGGATGGGCCAAGAAAGAACCCATTCAATTTTGAGCCGAATCGTTATGGACAAAGGGGCGGATCCAGGATTTTTTTTTTATCACCTTCTTTAACCTTGCTAGATACATTTTTACATACATTTTCACCAATTTCTCAGGGAATCTGAGAAGATCCGTGGATCTTGAATAAAGAAATCTGACACATTTATGGAACTGATATCTATGAGTTTGTGAAATTAGGTGCAGCTTGAATTTAAAGGGTCAGCTGTGCCTTTACGGAGGTGTGCGCTCTATTAAGTGCCATTTCACTTTAGTTTTAGATTTACATACTCAGATTACTCTCAGTGATGGTGTAAAATTATAGTTTTTGATCATTGTTGTCCAGTCAAAAAGGATCAGTTCTAAATGCCCACCGGTTTATTACAACCTCAAGTGTGCATGTGCTATCAATTATTTTCAGAATGTTAGTATCTAACAGATTAATAATATATTGTGTAGCTTGTGTAGTATGGATAATTAAGGTGCCTCCTTATCATGTATTTTTTTCAGCATTGTCACTAATTAAATCCATTCATCAAGTCCCTGTGTTTTGGTTAAAATCTTGCCTTATAGTGCCAACAAGCAGGACGCCCCTCCTCTCTCATCCCTGCGTATAATTATTAATTGTTATAATGAATAATTTCACTCTCGCTGGAACATTCACTAAGTGGAAACTGAGTGATGGTATCGATGCATCTATTTGCATTAGTGATCCCAGGTGTTTCCATGTTTATGCGGTGTTGGTCCCCTCGTGTGTTGTGCGGTTGCTCCACACAACATATGTTACCTCCGAAATATGATCGTGGTAATTATCTTTGAGGGTATTCTGTATTGCTCGCTGTCATCATGTGTGGTGCATGTAATGTGTATGTGTCCCAGGGGCCTGCGTTTGATGGTTAGAGGCCCTTAGCACGGTTGACCTATTCGCCCCGCACACTGAAGCCTATACCAGCTCTTTCACATGATACTAACCATTCATGAATGGCTATACTCCATTACATGGCATAAATGCATAATGGCTCTGTGAATGTAAAAATGCAACTGGTAAAGTGGTTACACACTTGACCGCATGCTTTTGATGCACTTGGCTCTAAGATCCTGACGCAGTGTTGCTTCAGTATAAGAAACTATAAAATATAGAAAAATACTGATCCACCAGTCATTCAGTTGAGAGCCTGTTGATTTATTCGTCTACATTATCTAGGCCTCAGGATTAGACTACATAGGGGCCACTGCATTTCTAATCATAGTAGATGAGGGGCTGCTATAGATTCTCTCACACATGATAAACATACATGATACAAAACATATGTATTTTTTAAACACTAACCCTAAAAGGAAATACAAACCTTTCTTTCTTGGGCATTAACTTTTAAAGAGGTGAAATAGGGTTGGACAATTTGCAAATATTTTCCAATCGCTATCAACGATTTATTTGGGAGGACTATTTATTCATAGGACTGGATGTATTAGTCCGATTGCCAAACCCTAAGGTGAAATGACTACAATGGATGTACAACAGAATGACATATCTTGATACATTATTATGATCATGATTAAATGAATGCTGATAAAGAAGCACATCTAATTCTGTAACATGCCCTGATTCTTCAGTTTCACCCTTCAATCTTCCCCCTTTGCTCGTCTCCTTGTACCCGCACCAAGGATGTAGTTACCCATTTGTTGCCTTGTAGGTGACTGTGGGGTGAAGAAGCTAGCATTTCCCTGAGGCAGGCAGTGGGTGAAGGGCATGAGTCATTCAGGGGCCAGATGGGATGTCAGACTACAGCTCAGTTTTTCAAGAAGGGATGGCAGGAAGGCGCTCAGGGTATGACCTGTTTCTCATACGATAGAAGAAAAGACAGTTTGTGGGTGTTCACACAGTTACTACCATTTTGTCAAGAGACCGGCAGAGAGCCGCAGCACATCGGTAGGTCCTCCTGCACAGGGAGCAGGGAACTGTGAGAGTGCTCAGGGCATAGCCGTTCTTCGAGGGTCGGGAGGATGAAGAGGTGCTCAGGGCACTGATAGTCTTTGATGTTGTGGGAATGGGAGGGGAGGATGGTACTTGGCCAGACCTTGCGGCAGAAGAGAAATAAATACAGCTACGTGTGGGAACCACATTAAATACAAGGAGGCACAAAAGTACAGTGGTAAACATTTCAGGATACTTGGATGTAATAATCTGTAACAACTCTTCATTAAAATGTCCAAAAAACGATTAGTACTGTTATATATTTTGTTTACTTGTGATTTTACATTATCCAAAATGTTTCCAACAATGTTCAAACCCAGAGAAATCCCTATGTTTGTTCAAGGTAACGGGACATTTTGATCACCTTTTAATTGCGCCATAACCGCTTTACTCGTGGCAAATGTCTCACGCTAAGGGGAGATTGTGCTTCATACTAATTAATAAAGCTGGAAGGAATTCAATTTACAACCAGTAAAATTCAACAGTTTTTCTTTTTAATAACTTATTCCCAGCTGGGAAATAAGCCACTTCATTTCCTACCAAGCAAGATCTTTCAAATTCACCTCTCAATTTCCAGCCATGACAGTGCATCTGCTATTGTTTTCTGTGTGTGTGTGATCTTTATCTCAATCACAGGTGTGTAGTAAAGTAGTCATATAATGAGTACTGAGGTTGGGTCCCATTGTTTTACTTTGCCCTCCATCACTAAACCTCATTTCAGTGTCATTACTACCACTCTCGCCTCTCAGTCTCTCATTGGCCTTTGGTTCCCTGATTTTACTCCTTCCATCTATAAATCTTCCTGAACGTCACCTTCCCCCATCATCCAGAGAAACCAGCAGTTAATGATTAAGACCATATCAATATCCTAACCACAGGTAAACCACATCTAAAATATAATGATCTCTTACCCAACATAAAATGTACACCTTACACATCTAAATATTCCTGCTAAAATGGTACTGGCAAATGGTAATATTCCTTTCTTGTCCACATCCCCTTCACATTATTGAATTGTGAAGATGAAACTTGATGATTATATCAGGTATCTGGGATTTTGTTTTCAGACAATGGCAGGTAACTGGCTGGTGGAGCATGGATGGACATGCAACGCTGAATCAAACGCGATAATACATCTGTTGCAGCTCCTTGCTGGGAGTCAGATGAAAAGCTTCAAACCACTCTCACTCTGTTTCTTGGCTGGGATCAGTGACTTTCTGGAGTCTTAACTGGTTGCCTGGCAACTGCCCCTGCCCAAGAAATAGTCCGGCACATAAACCAGCACAGAATTATTGCTCTTATTTGCAGTTTGTTTTTTGTAGGGATTAACCAAAAGTATATCTCACTGTTAATCAGTGCGTTAGGGAGGCGCTGGTTGGTGGGTTTTGTTTGCCAGGTCATGTGTTTCCCACATTTGCCTCTAAGCTAACTAGCTCCAGGTACACATTTCTTATACGATATGAAATGGGTATCAAGCTTTTAATCCAACTATTGGCATGAATGCAACAATTTTCTCCCACTTTGCAACTCAGTCAAATTTCCTTCCTTCCTACCTCGTTCTCCCTCCCTGCCTCGCCCTCCTGTCCCCTTCAGACCTCCTCTTCCTCCTCATGAAGCCTTTTAATCGCTTCTCTCTCTCTCTCTCTCTCTCTCTACTATTTTTCGGTCTCACCACATCTCACCAATCCTCCTTTCTCTATCTCCTCTCTGCTCCCGTTTCTATTTCGGTGTGCTGGTCGGTCGCTCATATCCCAGTAGGCCCGTGTACAGCGTAGCCTAAATAGACCTGCTCTACATTTATAACCTTCATCATCTCTCTTTCCTGCTCCCACCTCTTTAACTAAGTTAGTAACAGCGTCATAGTGGTGGAAAAAGTAGTCCGTCATTTCTAAAGCATTTTGTATTCAAACTGCATTTGCACCTATATTAGTGGGAAACCTTTAGTAAAAGCAAGCACTGCAGGTTTACTGCAGAAATGCAGGTTTCCATCAGTTGATTTAGGACAGTCGTGTTTACAGCAGGTCCCCAATGGGAATTTCCCTGCATTGTTTGTATAATGGTATGAATGACGATAGTGGAAGGTGGCCAGCTGATACATCATGCATGGTGTCAGTATTCCTAATGGAAGGAGGTTGTTACTGGTTCTTCTGCATAAAAAGATCATTCACTGAGGCAAACACTTAATTCATTATTCAAAAACAGATTAAAAACCACAACACATGCTGATCTGTAATCAGGGATTTGAATGTCAGCATCCGTTTTTCTCCCGTGACATTGCCTTTGGGTCAAGGACACAGATGTAATGATATGTGCGGTTATCTGAAGATGTAGACAGAGAGATAATACTGAAAAAAAAATTGATGTGTATTAAAATTAAAGGAAAGATGAGTGATAGGGAGGAAGGATAGTCGAGAAATATTTTTGTTTTCTCTGAGGTTATTTCTCTTTGTTGCATGGACACAGAGAAATGGATAGAATTAGACCTTGTTTCTCTACTGTACTTATTTCCCTTTTTCTTGTTCTGCTGTTAACCGACACCGTCTCCTCCTACAGGTACAGTTGTCCTTGTATCATCTGTATCGTAGTTTACTGTGTGCCATGCTGCTATTACTCGTTTTATTCCTCCTACATATCACTCTTGTGATACTCTGTTCCCATGACGGGGCCGTTATGACTTCTATACATAACTCAGGAAACAGTTTTCCCCACTCAACTATCATCCACCTCTTCTCCACTTCTGTCTATCATTCCCTTCTCTCTCTCCCCTCTCTGTGGCTGCAGAGTTTGTTGCAACACTCCCTCTGTTCTCCAATTTCATCTCCTTCCTCATTTTCCTCCCTTATTTTGATCTTACCCTTGAAATGAAGCCCACTGTTCAGTTTTTGTGATTCTACATCTCACATTTTCCTCGTCTGTTCTTAACCTTTCTCCTCCTTTCTTCACCCACATTCCACCTCTCCTTCTTGCCGTCTTACTTTTCCATATCCCCTCCATCCCTCCCTGATGATAGTACTAATCGCGTCCTCCAGTCGCAGCACCGCGAGCACGTTCCCCTCTGACGCAGTCTATTTAATCTCTGTCCCACAAGGGATCTCGCACATGGACCCGCCATCTCTTTAATAAGGACAATTTCACCCACTCCTCCTCTCCTCCTTCTTGTCTTCGTCGTCCTCCTCTGTTCTTCTCCTCTCTGCCCTCCCTTTTTCCTCCGCTCCCCTGGCAGCTCTGTAAAAAGGGATGGAAAAGGTAGAAAAAGAAAGAGAATGAAATAGGAGGCGAAGAAGGGAGAGGGAGACGGCTCTCAGAGGACAGATTATAAATGATTCACAGCCATTTTGCTCTGTAAGGGAGCAAAACCACATCGTGGGTAGACACACACACACACACACACACACACACACACACACACACACACACACACAATATACTACTCACACAGGTGTTCTTCCCTATGTGGAGTAGCTTTGACCTTGAGGTAAGCTGAAGCAGTATTTTGGCACTTTAGTCAACCACCCTGCATTAGCGCACTTTGAGCAATATTATTATATGTATCACAACTGCAGACACCTTGACATATTGGATCAATTAATACTCCTGTACACCTATTTAGCATTAATACAACAAATATTAAGTGATGCCATTTTTCTTAATGTAGCATAATGCAAAAAGATGAGCAGGTGTAGGGAAGAAAAACAGCATGTGAAACACTTCGCTGGAATGTGATGTGAAGTGCAATCACTTCTCAAATGCTTAGTCTTTCATATCAGGGTGTGATTACTGTCTGTGGAGAAGAACACTGTGGGCCGGTCTCCCAGACTAAGATTAAACGAGGACTAAAACAATAATTAAAATTATTAGATGCACAATTAAATTCATTCTTAGGTTCGAACTGAGCCATATTCAAGAAACAGGAGTTGATAAGGGGAAGGATCAGGAAATTGTGCCTCTGAGTTTTAAATACCATTGCTGATTGTTGCATAATGTTCTTTTTGTTGAAATCGATCAGTGTAAATCAGGAAGGTCAGAAGAAGAACGAATTAGGTGCATTCTCTAAATATTGCACTTGAGCGTAGTTGTTTTATTGAGGCAGTGAAAATGTTCTCCTATTAAATCCCATCTTGTCAGAGGGATTGTCAGTAGTGAATATGTACAAATGCACATGCGCACACACACACACACACAGATGCTGGACATGACTGGCAGTGTAGTCAGCTGTCCCAAGAGATGCCTGACTGAATTAAGAGGACAGATGCCAAAAACCAGACACTACTGGCCTGTTCCCATGGAGCCTGGTGCTGACTCACAGCAGTGTAACTGTCAGTGTGAGTGTAAGCTACAGTGTACTGATTGGTTTACAATTGACTTTATGGTTGACGGGGAAGTTTCCTGATGAACACATTTCCTGGAGAAACTCAAAATAAAAAAACTCAAAACCAAATGCATAGTTAAAGATTAAAAATTATAATTTTACAAAACTTTTATGCAGTTATTCTATACAAGATAATTCAGTTAAAGGTAGGTTTGGTTAGTTGTTTTTTTCCCTTTGGGCCGACCTGCCTGCCTGCGTGCACCCCTGCTTGTGCTCTCATTGTGAATGACCAGTATATCATTATTTTACTATAACTTTTTTGCCAATCAAAAAAATCATGATGGTGTAATGCCAAAGAACACATATCAAGGTCTGTTTCATTTCGTCTTGTTTAGTGTCTTGCGGTGTATTACAGGAGAGAGGGGGGAGTGTCTTGCTCAATAGCACTTGAAGTTTTACAGGTGCCAGAAATTGACATCTGCAAATTCTACTCTGTCCCACGTTGCCGTCATACACAGTATGTGATTCAAGTTATTTTCCTCTCAACTCTCCTGAATCTGAACTGGCTGCTGGAGGCCAGGAGTATGGATAGTGAGCTGACAGGCATGGCATTGCTTTTAGCTGGATGTGCTGAGCTATAAATGGCTCGTTTCTCTCCATGTCAGCTCTTTTCCTGAGTTGACCTCTCTCCTCCCTCTTGTCCTGCTGTGGGCCAGAACTAGGGTGATACCACTGCTGCCAAGGCAGACAGAGTTTCCTTCTCAAGGGCAAACCGATACAGTCTTGGTCCAGCAACAGCTCTGCCTTGCTAAATGGCACAGAGCGGCTATTTCTTAAATTTGATTTTACACATATTGCAGTGGAGACTAATCCATATCATTCGAGCAGCAGCAGAAAAGATGAACTGAAACATTGATGCTGTCTTGGGCTAACTTAGACCTTTGCCTTCTCTGAACCTATAACTTTTTGCCTCGCCCACTAACAAAAAGGAAGCAGAAACTAAGCCTGTTTAGTCTGATCCAGGGGGAAATGGATACTATTGCAGGCATAGTCATTCTAACCCAAGGGCACAGATCAATGCCCCAAAATCAAACACTGCCGAATATGCAAACACATCACTTCAGCTTGGACAGTATCCTTATCTGCCCCTTTCTCTTGCGACTGGGATTCACAGTGCTATTGCATTATATTATTCCAATATTCTGTTATTTACAATTTAGTAGATTGGATTTAAATAAATCTATGTTGGGGGATTTTACACATAGATTTTTACATCTGGAAAAGGTATTCAAACCTTTTCTGATTGAATGAATACCCTAAACTTGTACCTAAAGGTTCAGTGTGTAAGATTTAGCTGAAAGGGATCTATTGGCAGAAATTGGATATAAAATAATCCTAGTTATGTTTGCACTAGTGTGTGATCATCTAAATTGCATGAATTGTTGTTTTCTTTACCCTAAAATTAGCCCTTTATATTTAAATACTTTTTTATTTACATCCGGAGTGTAGTAGTTTCAGCCCTTTTCTATAGTAATGCAGTCTGTCTTGTATATTATCTACGACTGCAGTTAGTACTATTGTAGTGTTTTCTTTAAAGCACATTAAATATAACCTTGACAACAACAATAAACTCTGTTGTGTTGAATACATCGTAAATACATGTGCTTTTACATTCATATATCTGTGCATCCACTGGATCTTTCCGGATGGCAGCGGCTCAACACAGTGACAAGTCAATAAACAAGTCATAACAAGGGCAGAGATCAATTCTCTTTTAACGCTCCACACCCTTATTGCAAGGGTTGAATGATTAAATATATATTATTATATGCTTTATTCATTAAATCATACAAAAATACATCGAATTATCTTAAATAATGCTAAATTATGATGTTGATAAATTGTATATATTTAATTCAAATGTGTATTTGTCTTGCAGTTGCTCGTGAACTGAAAATGAGCGGCACATTAGAGTGTGTAGATTTCCCTCACCTGTCATGACTATTTCATGACTCTGGTAGTTTGAATTTTAATAGCTGTCCCTATTGTGTCCGGAGCTTATCTGAGCCCCAGGGCGAAACCAGAGACTTACACCCAGATGGGAGACAGGAGATAGATGACTGCCGCTCTCCCTTTCAGCCTCTGATTCTCCCTTTCACTCCCGGGCGGGGGGGTGACCCTGTTGGAAATGGCTGTGTGTGTTTGTGCGTGTGTGTGTGTGTGTGGGGGGAGGGGGCATTAGGGAAAATAGAAACAGCTAACACCTATTAATTGGCATGGTTGGCTAAAGGTACACCAAATTAGTCAGGTTAACATTCCTAGAAACATTCCTTCCCTCGTCATATTTCTGCAGCCATTCATACAACTGCTTTATATAGCTACACTATTTTTATTTATTTAAAATAAAGTTTATGGTTAAACTGTAAAAGATCAAGCCTCAGTTACAGGTATGACAATATATACAAATGGATAAAATATTGGTAGATTTTTGATTTTTTTTTTACTTCTTGATATTGTAATTGGCATCTGCCTGCCAAAATTCATATTTTTTAGTAGATGGATAAATGGAATGAAAGACAATTTTATGGCTGGCTGGATGGAAGGATGGAAGAACGGAGGGATGCAGTGGTAGATTGATTGATTGAGTGAATGGTTGAACAGTCTGGAATTACAGGCTGAAGTTACTGACCTTATTACACTTTGCTCTTATCACTAAGCAGGTGTGTCTTAACACGCTCACACACTCACGCTGTCTCTCTCTCCCTCACACACACACACGCGCACACACACACACACACACACACACACACACGCACACGCACATACACACACATATACCTCCCCTCCCCACACACAGAGGGGCTGTAAACAGATGTTTCATTAAAGATGTGTCCACATCTAGGGCAATTGGTCCAACTAACATTTCAGTGTATGAGGCTCAGATGGTGGACCAGATACACTAAGTGACTAATAAGTTCACCCAGAGATGCATATTTTGAGTTGTCAGTCCTATTCTCATAACTCAGGAATGCCATGAGGGAATTTCTTTCTTTAAAAACTTGAACTCAAGGATGAACTGACCTCAAAATCATCTTTTTGCCCATAACTCAAGAATTCATATACACAACACACATACGCAATGTCCATATTTGAAGCATTGTTATCGGTCACGACTACAACCTCGTGTTCTGAATCAGCTTCGTTGGCCAAGCATCTGAACGCAAACAAGGAATGTAACTCTGTTGTGTCTCTCAATAACTTAAAACAAGCTGCTTTCAGACTCTGCAGTTCCTCCGTATTTTCTCAGGAGGAAATGCATGTGTAAACGCAAATGTCCGAGGGAGACGCTCCCTAGTTTCTTGTTTCTCCGTAGAAATCAAGGAGAGCATCATCAACCACCCCACTCGCTTGTGGGGTGGTTGATGATGTTTCTAACCCGCGACAGATGCAAAAAAGAAAACAAATATCTCCCGGTGAAAAGCGGTGCCCTACACGTAGAAGACACCTACTAACATGTGAAGAGAGATTGTTGTGATAGGAGCTGCGAACAGTGTCAGGGTGCTGTAAACAAAATCCCATGATCTCGACAGGGAAGTTTATACGTCACTTCCTGCCTTTGTCTGCTGCACCCGGCTGCTCCACCTCATGCGGAGAATTTGTTGCTGTTGTGAAGGTGTTTGTGCATAAAACCTCCCGCTGCGTTGTGCTCCGTATTTTTACCCAGAGTTCTGTCTGAAAACGACTTCACTAATACAGCAGATATAGAGCAGAAGAACACAAAGCTTAACCAAGTCAAGTCAAATAAATGTTATTTTATATATCTCTTCATCTCAAATCAAACTTTTGCCTCAAGGGGCTTCGCAATCTGTGCAGCAAACGACATCCTCTATTCTCAGACCCTTGACTCAGAGGAAGAACAATTAATGAGCAGAATGGAGGAAACCTGGTAGATGTTTTATCTGATCTGATTGGTGGAGGCAGGCGGTAATTCTACTTTACACTGGTGTCCTGCTTCCCACAGACTTGTCATTTGTTGATACAGCCTAATGGAAAATTGGGGTCACTGGGTTTGATGTAGTGGATCTTCCCACCAATGCCAACATGGCAGAAACGTCGCCGCATGAGATTGCAAAGAGGCGTAATCATAATACGACTACGATAGTTTTTCCTCCCTTCCACATGCACATAACCCACAGATCAATGGTATAAACCGGACCTTACCAATGCACAAAATAACTGTGTCATGAATTTAAAAAGCACCATATGCACAGAGGCCTTCATCCCACATGAGTCACTATCAGCTTGTGTCTGTTTTTCTCCCTTTGTGCTGCTCTTGATGTGCTACTTGCCAGGCCTCCAAGGAAGACTTTCTAAGAGGTGTAAATGAAACCTTTGGGATTTCAAAGTCTGTGATATGAGCAGCTATCATGTTTTTTGTTGATGTTGTTTTGTAATCGCACAGGCCTGTTTTTCTTGCATAACATTACATAATCTGCCTTTTCTTCGCATTTTAAAATGAACATAGAAGTGCTAGAGGTATCGTCATAGAAACAAAAGAGCCTCTGTACTTTGGGTCAGAGTATTAAAATGAATGTGAGATGCATTATTCAATCTTTCAGATAGAACCTCCGAAGGTCTTGGGCCGTCTTTATTCATTTGTCACCTTGCAAGTTTCTCTCTACACACTTATGTCGATATATTCAGCAAAATAGGATCGCTAAGTAATGATTAGTTTTCTTGCAGAGTGAGTGGTGTGTGTGTGAGAGAGAGAGAGAGAAAGCTGTGAGCTGTGTTCTCTCACTCCACTTTAGCATCTCCCGCATGAGTCAGACTCCTAGAGCACAGTGCCTGACAGCAAAACTCACCCACTTGTACAGCTGCCCCCACAGACTCTCTCTCACACACACGATTGCATATTTTATTTTCTGCATTTCAACATTTTATTTGGTTGTTGGGTAACTGTTAAAAACTGCTCTGGCATTTGTTTTGTTTTTGGTTTATTAACTGAACAGAAATTGTCACTCACATTCAGACTCAGTGTCTTCTCTGTCTTAATAGTTAAAGATGTAGAAGACCAAGAGTACAAAGTTTGACAGTTTGCACTATTGTCAAAATCAAATAGAATTTAGCTCTGGCAGTTTTGTCGTGCAGTTGGACCAAGTCTTAGAGGAACAGTTGCAGATTTATGCGATTTACACAAAGTATGCTTGTTAAACTATCCATCCATCAAATATTTATACCGCTTATACTTTAAGGTTGTTGGAGCCAATCAAGGCTGACATTGACCTAGAGGTGGCGTACACCCTGAACAGGTGGCCAGCATGTCACAGGGCCAACATACAGGGACAAACGACCACTCACATTCACACCTATGGTCAGTTAGTTGGAGACTCTAAGAGAGAGGTTCTTGTTGATATTTATAACTGCAGCCTTTTGTAAAAAGGTAGAAACCAATAGCATGGCCTTGTCCAAAAACCAAAAATCACCCGCAAGAGCCTCTAAACCTCACTAATTACACACTATATCTCAAACAGTGACAAATATTTGCTGGGGATTACGTGCCGGATAATTTCTTGGCGGCCCCATCCCCCCTCTGTGGTTTTTGTACGGATTAAACAAATGAGATATAACATGTTAATTAGTGTTGAATCAGTGTCTTCATGCAAAGCTAAGCTAAACAGCTGCTGGCTCCAGCTATGTATTTTACGTACAGATGTGAGAATGGTAACATTCTTATCATCTTTGATTGTTTAAAAAAAAAGTCAAGTAATGAACCCATTATTCTATAAAAAATATGGTTCATAATCATGAAAAAATTAGCAGTATTCTGCTGCTCTCAAACAGCTCTCTCTAACTCGGTGTGAAAGGCAGCCGCGGGAGCAAAGCGCCTCTGTCAAGTTCTCTATTAGGGATGACTGACAGCCAACATCGTGATGCCCACCCCCTCACCACTGACAGAGGGGTGCAGCCTGCTATATGCACTATATAATATTAGTGTCTACTATAAAGTCTATTCCATGTTTGCAGGGATTTCCTCAAAAGCATTACTTCCTTCTCCATCAATCAAAAGTAACCAAATATAAAAATGATGAGGTAAATGTCGTTTGCGTCGTCTTGGTTCTCCTGTAACGCAGACGGGAAAAAAGTTGGGGGCGAGCTATGCTAATGATGCCGGCTTTTCGTCATGCATGTCGACGAATAAAGATTATGATGACGATCTACAGTCCACTTCTCAGACCCTACTAACAATCAGGAAGCAAGGAATGTAAAAAGAGTCATACTTCACAATTCAGTACTATATGGTTCCCATTCTTTTCACATGGTTTCACTCACCACTTACTAACATCTATACCATGTTAGGAGGCAAATATTGTTCCTGTGAAAGCAGGAGTCATTATAACAGTTCCTCTGAGCTCTCTGCTGCCTGATAAACATAATTTTGTCAACACATGCAGAAAACGTAATAGGTTGTACTAGTGTCATAAGACAATCATAAGACACAGGCCCACACATACATGGAGTACACTCATGATGGGAAAGACACTGTGTCAGAAATTGCTCAGTGTCACTTTCCAGTCCATTACCTTCTAGATGGGGCTGTCCATAGGGGAATGAAGGATAGATGTGTGTGTGTGTGTGTGTGTGTGTGTGTGTGTGTGTGTGTGTGTGTGTGTGTGTGTGTGTGTGTGTGTGTGTGTGTGTGTGTGTGTGTGTGTGTGTGTGTGTGTGTGTGTGTGTGTGTGTGTGTGTGTGTGTTTGTGCGTGCGTGCACGTGTGTGTGTGTATGTGTGTGTGTGTGTGTGCGTGCGTGCGTGTGCGCGCGCGATCATGTATTTGTGTCGTGTGACCCCGTGACTCCACATTAAATGAGAGAATGTATTTTCAGTTGTTTGTTTACATACACTACATTGTGTCTGCTCGCATGTTTGGCCTGCGAGAATGTGACCGCTCAATGGTCTGTACATAAAAGGGCAAGATTGCATGTGTGTTGCTACACTGACATGTCACATCATCTTGTCCTCGCAAAGAGAGAGAGAGCTCGTCTACTGCTGTGCCCTCCTGTGCTCTCAATCCCAACAGGGTGTGGAGCGCACAGACTAATCTAAAACCCCAGATTGTAATCTGAGCAATGAGGCCCAAACACAAGGCAAAACTGAGACTGAGCACTTTGTTAAACAGGAGAAACCCTCCACAAAGAAGGAAAAGACTAAACCTTCCTGCTGTTTTAAACGCCTCACTAATATCAGTCTCCTGATGTTTACCCCAAAACATCCAGCCCTACTCTCTTTAAACGGGGAGAAAAGACTTCCGTTCTTTAATTGCATCTTCATTTAACAGTGGGTGGACCTGCTGTGCTGCTGGGCGTGACCTCCCCTCACATAAACAATTAGTTAAATTCACTTATATCCCCCTCCTCAGTCTTAAACTTAAGACTGTTTACCATAAATATTTTTACCTTAATGCTGGTCCAGCAATTTGACTGAAAATGTCATAAACTTGCACAGACTCACAAGTGTGCCTTCACAAATTTATGATGCATTTGTATGCTATCCAGCTTCCTTTAATAACATCTTAAAACTATCCAGTTTACAAGATTGTTTGTACTGTAAATTAGGTTTTTACTTTACAGAACACGTTTTTTTTGTCGTGATCAACAATGTCACTTACATAAATGAATTTCAGTGGCTGCTGCTACAGAATGCTGGTCACCCGTTAATACAAAGTTTATTGATATCGAATGTGTTACATGTCCAAAATCGCAAAAGTTCGACTCTACACTTCCTTAAGCCCTTAACAAAAAATATGCCAAGTGTAAAGCAGATGGTTCCCGAGACAAGCGTGAGAGACAGACAGACAGAGATTTGTGAAATTATAAGATATAAAATGTATTAAAAACTCTCAGTAAATCATGAACTGTTGGTACACATGTATTGATCCTCCAAGTATTTTAAAGGACAGTGGGAATTTGACGCTGGTTTCTCAGAAGCTTTCAGCGTACTTACATACAGAGCTAAGAACAAAGGCACAGGCAGCTAAAATAAGGACATCAAGTATAGGTCTCATGTAAAAGCACCTTTCATCACCTGAGCTCCCACCACAATAATAATGTATGTAATATCTTCCCCCGTGTCCCACATAAGCGCACCACCTTCTCAGCACGACGGAGGCTGTTTGTTTTTGCATTTTCTTTCCTTCTCTTGTCTTTGCGTGCATCTTTCAACTATCTATATATTCCCATCTTCCTTTCCACCCTGCTCCCTTCTCCCATCCATGTCATTTACTGATTTATTAACGCATTCCTTTTTAATCGCCATCCTTTGCCGCTATTTCTACTATGTTCAGCCTTTGCACGCACAGTAACAAACCGCTCCTCTTCAGTGGCATAAAATGGTGTCATTATTGTAGAGGTCATTCTCAAGGACACTGACACATTTCTCCATCACTCCATTTTCTAATAAGAGCGTGATAATTATCCACCTTTTAACCGCTGATGGGTTATTATTCATGCTGTTACTCTACATCCAGCCTGCTCTCGCTGTATGTTTCAGTCCCTATCTCCCTCTTTTTCTCACCCTCTTGTGCTGCGTGAGTCACTCTTCAACCCTCTCTGTCTTCTCTCCCCCCCCCCAATCCACCCCGTCTCTTTTTAAAATGGTGAAAGCTGAGAACACATGTTGAAGCTATTGATTCGCTGCAGGGAAAAAAAAACATCAATATGTTTGCGTCGTTATGATGAAGATGATGATGATCATCATCGTACAACCCTGTTGCCATGGTGACTTGTATCGCATAATGTGCCTCACAGTCTTGTGAAGGGGGGGGGAAGAAAAGTTGATAGAGACAAGACAGGAAAACGTAAAATCAGGCAATGCAAGGAAAAAAATATGCACTGCTAAGACTCAACAAGGCACGTTAGACATAACATGTCTTTAACACATCATGCAGCGACTTAAAAAAAAAAAGTGTTCATTTTTGCTGGTCTGCTATGATGTGTCTTTTCCACAAGGACATTTGGAGGTCATCACACATTTCCATCCTTTACATGTCTTTTCTATGTTGCAACACACCTGTGCGCACACATACACACGTATACATGCACTTGAACACAAAACACGCACACATGCACAAACTCAGGAGCACTTACTTATTCATACATTCTCTAAGGTTCAGAGACCGCGGGTATTTCCACTGAACGAGTGGGATGCATAGTGTTTCCATGGAGATCTATTTTTAGCCACTGACAAAAAAAGGCCAACTGTTAAAATATGCCATCATATTCCCTCTGACTGAAAAGATTCCCACTTCCTCTCATGAAGAAATTATTGGCATTAAGTTTTCTTTTACCTTCTTTTCGGTTGTAAACGGGACGATAGGCAGGTACCGTTTGTCGAAGTGGATTTGACCCACAGATCCTGCTGCGTTTTTCATAAAGAAAAGTTTTCTTCATTGGTAATAATTATACTGTAATTTCTCAGTTTGTCTGAAGGAGGCAAACAGTTTTCATAATTTAAGTCATATATAAAAAAAAATTCCACGTATATTCTTTTCCAGCTTCTCAGGGTAAGGATTTGCTTGTTTATTCGTTGATTTATATCATTATAAATTAAACAATTTTAAGTTTTGAATTGTCAGTTGAACAAAATCAAATATAAATGAAACAATATATGATGAATTTACAGCTTAATGGCAAAAACGATTGCAAGTTGCAGCCCAAGTCTCATCATTGTAATTTTAATGGTGTAGTATGTAATTATAATCACATTAGTTTTGTCTCGATGCCAAACTCATCTTAACTGATGTTGAGAAGCCCCTTTCAGAGTTTTTTCTTTTAATTATAGAAGCAGCTCCTCATTGCCCTGAGTCCAGACAACAAAAGAAGCCCATTCTGATAATTCATTGTGTAGCAATTTTAATGATTAAAATCCTAATCATGCTTTTTTGTCATGGAATTAGTTATTGCAATATACACAATTGGGTATGGAAAAAAAATTGGTTTAGAATAGACAATATCTAATCAGCAACTCACTGAAAAGTAACTTAAGATACTAGGGAATGAAGTGATGACGTGTTAATTTGATCAAAACTCAGGATGCATTGCTGGCACACTGTTTGTTTAGACACTAAACTTTTGTTGACAAGCTCATAGAATCTAAACTTTTGAGTCTATCAGCTGGTCAACGGTCCGAGGAGGAACCGCAATTTAATACTATTAATCATCTCATCATTTCCCTTCTCATTTTTCATTTTTATACTGAAGGTGGAGATATTTTCTTCACACGAGAAATAAACTGCTCTTTACGGACATAAATGACTAATTGTACCAGGAGTTTCATATCTATTTCCATCGATTGATCATATACATTTAGTATACAGTATTTTGTCAGTATGTTATTATCCGTTCAGGCTTCAGCACCTGGATATGAACAGCACACAGAGATTCATTTGCAATCAGCCGAGAATGTAATGTTGTGACTCATCTGTGAATCGCCAGAGTTTTTCCTCCTGCTCAAAACCCACTGTCAGAGCCGTTAGGTGGGCTGACAGTGTTTAGCCTAGAATATTTCGAAATCTGGCAAATGAATGTTTTGCTGTAAGCAACTCTGCAATCAGCTACCCAGGAAGGAAGGTTAATGTAGCAAAGGATTTTCCAGGAAGCAATATGTATTTAATGATCAGGGAGATTGATTTCAGCATAGCACCCCATCTAAAAGGAACACACTCCAAACATTTAACAAGGTTAAATGTCATTCTGAAATCATGCACCCTCAGATACAGAAGTACCTATTATGCAGCAGAATAGTGTGCGGAATGTGAGCTGTTTTTTAATGTAGAAGGATTGTTTATGCAGAATTTGTATGCTATACCTACCCCCCCCCCCCGTCTCTGGACAGATGCATGAAATGTGGAGTAGGTGAACCACCACAGAGTAAAAAAAAATCAGTGGAAGCAGAACTGAATAGAAACATCAGTGAATGTTGTATTCAGTGTGCACCTGACCTAGCTGAAACAATGGGGGGGTTTCTACACACACTGAATGTGGAAATGTTCTTTTGTGTGTGTGTGTGTGTGTGTGTGTGTGTGTGTGTGTGTGTGTGTGTGTGTGTGTTAAACCAAATGGAACTGGCCCAAGCCGGATGATATGAGCTCTAGTTTTACAGTGTGATAGTGCAAGCAACTGGCGCAGACATGCTTACCCAGCCTTATCACAAACACACACATACACAAGCAGCACGTGCAGGCGGTCACGACTCACAGACCCATGCACACACACACACACAGACAGGCATGTTTGTGTGTGATGTGAGGCAGGGTGCTGTCGAGATCAATGGAGGAACATGCTAGGTCCTCTCACAGAGACATTTAAAAGAGAATGGATAATGAGGCTATTTATAGACTGATCTATTTGTAACCAGGGCATTCTCCGACGTAGGAGCTGAGAATTGTTCTCTTTTCAAGCCTGCCCTCCTCCTCTCTTCTCCGTCTCCCTCTCTGCAACTCCTTCAGTAAAACAAATCAGTGTCCTCTTTTATCACTTTTTTAAAAAAAAATTGATTTAGCCACGACAGCTCTGTCATCGTATTTGTCTGTATCTCTTTCTTCTGATTCGGATGCTAATGGATCATCGCTTATGTTTCGCAAATGTTCATGAGCCATCTCGCAGTCGTATGTGCTCACGTGTGAAGCGGTGTCACGCAGCCGTGATGTTATCAGGTGCAATCCAGGGCCGCTCTTGGGAGACCCAGTGACGTACCATGCATGACATAATGCTGTGGTAATGTCTGCGGTTGTGAGGAGAGCGAGCGAGACACAGAGACAGACGATGAATGCACACTGCTCTTGTGTCTGCTCACGGCAACCAGATAATAGATCTGCACTGAAAAGCAGCCAGAGACAAACCAGTAATGTAGCTGAGTGGAAATCTTTTAGGAATAATTTCAACTGAAGGTACAGAGCAGAAATTTGCATCGTGGGTAGTGCACTAATTACTACCTCCATGGTTTTGTGAAGGTTTGATGCAGATATCAGTTACAGTTCACAGCCCTTTGTAATACGCCCCTGGGGCAAATTCATATTGTGATTTCATGTATAAACATGTATGGTTGTTTTACTCTTTAATAAAGATTTCAATAGTTCAGGCAAGATGTTCTTCATTTTAAGGTCGGTTATATAAGATACAAAGATTTCACATTCATT